>NC_081184.1:67242733-67976664 GCF_029867415.1 Vicia villosa | reverse complement strand
GAAAGGTATTTTGTCAGACACAGGAATACCCAAAAGATCGGCGTATTCTTCCAAGGTTGGTACCAACTGATAGTCTGGAAAGGTAAAACACCGGTAGACGGGATCATAAAACTGAACCAGAGTTTTGAGAAGTCCTTCATCAACATGAGTGTTCAAGATAGGCAAAAGCTTTCCATGGCTTTTCCTAAAATCAGAAGGATTTTGTACAGAAGATGCTAACTCTTTCAGCCTTTCCACATTAGGCATTTTGAAATCATACTTTTTGGTATGCCTTTTTACCCACTCCATAACTTAATCCTATAATGTTTGCAAAGAAAACTCTCTAAAATTTTTGGAAAAATCATGTTTTTATGGAAAAAGATGGGTTTTTTTTAATGAATGTATGAATGCATGGATGCGTGGATGCCACATATTCAAACATGGTAAAGCAAACATGGTAGTTCAAACATGGTAACGCAGACATGGTACTACAAACATGGTAATTCAAACATAGTACACATAGGTTCAAAGGTCCAGCGTCACGAGCATGAGGTCAGAGAACCAAACATGGGATAGTACTAGGGTTTATCACCTGCAAAACATGTTCTACTGATACGTCAGAGTCTACATTCTTCTTTCGGATATTACCGGCTTGCACAACTGAACTTGTGAGCTAGAAATATTCTCAAGAAAAACTCGTCTGAGTGTGGTTCTCCGCATGACAACTATCCAAGTCTTCACCTGGATCGTTTCTGCACCACGTCCTAATAAGGCCAGGATGGGTTGGGGTTCTACAGCCAACTCAGCTTCTACAGTTCAATGAAAGCAATAATGTCTTCGCAACTGAACTTGCTAAACATATACTACAAACAAGGAACCTCCACTGAGCGGAAGGATTCTCATGCTGACTTTTTAAGGACTGAACTCCTTGTATGCCATACATGACTATACCCTCCACCTAATTCTTATGTATACTTAATCCGGGTTAGGATTTGTCCATAATGTATCACTTGTAACAGAATCACACCAGTAACAGAACCAAGGAACCACACATGTAACAAAAACATAACAAATAGAAATAACCCTTTCTTTGGAAACAATAAAAAGATGGTCCCCAGTGAAGTCGCCATTTTTCTGTCGCGTGCGAAAAATCGTTTTTGTGCCTCTTTTTTGTGGATGAGACACCTGATGCCTTCTTTGGGCTCGAGTGCTCAAAAAAAATGATTTTTCTTTTGTACCGACCAAACTTTTTATTATTTCCAAAGGAGGAAAAGGAAAAAAGCTGCAATAACCTAAAAGTGGGGGGAGAGATCTTTGGGTAAGAGGGTTGGTTATACGAAGGGAAGGTATTAGCACCCAACGTATCTATAGTACTCTATAGGTTTCTTTGTTATGTTTTATTCCATTCTTGTTGTGGTGAAGGTTTTTGTGAGAAAGAGGTGGGACCTAAGGTGTTTGTTTGATTATGCTCGCAAAGATCATCGCGATCCTCTGCATACATATCCCTTAGAGGGGATCAGAGCATCTGTAGCTCGGGGTCTACGGGTGCTAAGGTTTGAATGGTTTTTTTTGTTTTGTTTTGCTCGCCAAGGATCGACCTTGTGCCTACGTATTCTCAAAGGGATGTTGAGAAAGTCAGAGCAATCGTAGTTCCCACTTATGCTAGTGGAAGCAAAGAAAAATAGACAAATGTCGTCTAAATGCTAGATGTATCTAATCTATATCATCACATACATCTGTTTGATTTTGTTTGAAAATCTTTTCATTATAAGCCCGGGGCCATGCCACTTAGGGTGCTTAGAATGATAAAGATGTTTTTGTTTGTTTAACCAGCCTTGTGGCAAAAGTTTTAATGAAGTCAGCCTTGTGACAAAAACTTTAATTAATCAGCCAGCCTTGTGGCAAAAGAGTTTGATTGATTGATTGATTAATTGTTTGTGATGATATAAAAGAGATACTCCTAGCATAGAGATGAAAAATGTCTAATCTCCTAGGGTATTTGATTTGGATATTGGGGATGCTTATAAGAAGCCCGTGGGTCCTTGTACGAAGCCCAAGAGGAGGCTATCCGAGGGTCCTTGCATTGTAAGCCCAAGAGGAGGCTATGGGAGGGACAATCCGGGGTCCTTGCATTGTAAGCCCAAGAGGAGGCTATGGGAGGGTCACTCGTTTGTACAAAGCCCAAGGGGAGGCATGGTATAGTTGGTTTGAGCTCTTAGAGCGATTTCACCGGGAAACCATACTCTATGTCCTAACCTAAACTAGTGGAGATTCTTTGCACGAAGCCCAATAGGAGGCTATGGGGAACCTAGTGTTGTACTAAGTTGAACAAGCATATATAACAATCACAAGTATGAACAAGTACGAACAAACATGAACAAGTACATGAACAAATATGAACAGTTATACATATATGACAAAGTGTGCGTGTATAATGGAGTTTATGAAGGAAATATACCTGTAAGCATGATCTATTTGTATACACAGGGCTCGGGACTCACACTCGGGGAGAGGTCCATTTGAATTTATTCAAAGCTATGTAAACAGGTATTTACAAAAGGGCTTGGGACTTATACCTACATGGAGGCCCATGGTATATTTTTTGGGAAGATTTAAAGAAACCTTCATCTTTGGTTTGTTATTAAAGTTAAAAACAAACTGATCGAGATATGTACAAAAGGCGTACAATGAAATACCTAATTTCATGTACTAGAGTGGGTATGTACAAAGGGGCTTGGGACTTATACCTACGTGGAGGCCCGTGTTTTATTTACAAAACATGGTTGACTGTTTATTTACAGACGCGTTGTTTGAAAAAACGGTTTGAAGATTTGTTTTGAAAGAGTTTTCTGTACAAAGAAAAACTGTATAAAGAAAAGGAAAGGGACTTATACTCTCTAATATTCGAGAGGCCCCTGTTTTATTTTCATAAAACATGGTGGATGGTTTAAAAAAAGAGTTGAAAGATTTGTTTGTTAAAAAAAAACTGTTTGGAAGTTTATTTGGAAAAAAGTTTTCTGTTAAAACAAAAACTGTACAAAGAAAGACGAAAGGGACTTATACTCTCTAATATTCGAGAGGCCCCACTGTTTTGAAAAAAACAATGGAATGATTTTGAAAGTGAATTGATTACTGTTGTGAAAACAGTTGATTGAGTTTTAGGCTTACCTCGAAGAATGAGAAAATTGGATTTCTGAGCTTGAGGTGTTACCTTGATCTTCAAGTGATATGCTTGAAATAAATTATTTCATGATCATCCTCTGTAGCAAATGGAAGACAGAAAAATAGACAAAGCCAGAAGACGACAAAGAAACATATCTCGAAACCTTAAATGAATTGTAATTATTCAAGTGATCTGCAACAGTAATAAAAAATCAGAACATGAAAATTCAAATGATTAATTACACAAAGGTTATATGATGATATCAAATTCAAAAGAAAATAATCTAAGAGAAGATATATTTTTTTTTGTGTTTTTTGAATGGAATTAAGTTAATTAATAAGATAATTAAACAAATAATTATACAAATAATTAAACTTAACAAGAAAAATAATTCTTTTTTATGTCACAAATTAGATTATACAAGTATAAACCTAAATATAAAAAGAAAATATTTTTTTGGAGTTTTTGATTGGTTGAAAATTAATTAATAGCAAATATTCACACAATTACTAATTAATTAACAAAATAAATTAATTATGAAGAAAAAATAAAATATTTTCATGTCAAAAATTAATTAAATATTTTATCAACCAAAAAGTGAAATTAAAATGATTTTTGGATTTTTGAAAGTATTTTTAATTAATTATGCAAAGAAAAACAAATTAATTAAGAAAATATTAATATATGATCCTGTGTGGCAAAGCTGATGGTCCATGGTGGACCCGCGCTTTTAGGAGCGTTGGATGAAAGTTGAAATGAGATCTGATGGCTGCAAGCGTGAGAGAGCATCATAGGCGCGTGGACTGAGAAACACCAGAATGGTCAGAATTTCAAATCCAAACGCGCGCAAGGCCTCCAATGAGGAGCTGCCACCTCTTCATCTTCTTCCTCTCTCCGTAGCTAGAACCCTGCAAGTGTAGCTAAAACATTTAGCTACGGATTTTATCCGTAGCCATAGCCCCTGCACATAGCAAAACGTGACACAAGCAATGGAAATTGATTATGAAGACATGGTTGAGCTCGTATGGATCTCACGAACCCAATGGAACCATTAATTTCCTGAAATTTCGCCTAAAACGAAGACCCCTCTTTTGAGCTTCAAGAACCCTAAAATGGCATATCTTGCAAACAACCATTAAAATCCAATTAAAACTCCAGAAATGATCAGAGCATATAGACAATCAATAATATGTAATCAAATTAAGTTTAAAGTGCGTGCAAGTATGAATTAGAACTTGGTTTTGTTCTTGACAAACCGTGTGCTATGGGGCTCGATTCTGGGCCCTTCAAGGCTTGGGATTGATTGGAATAGCTTCAGGAACGTTCAAGGATCATGTTGATGCTTTTAAACCTGCTTGAAACCTCTTGAATCATTCTACAGACCCTCCACCTGTTTTGGCTCCAAATTGAAAACGGCCATGGTGTTTCTCTACATCCAGAAACGTTCCAGATGTTTGGATCACTTCTAATTGATGTATGGAAGATGTTTGAAGTGATAGTTTGGTAAATACACGAGTAAATCGAGAATTGGAGGTTTAAGGCTCAATTTGTGCACTCATGGAGTTTTTGTGATGAAACTGACTTTTGGATAGTTTTGTGATGGTTTAATGGTTCAAACAACTTCAAAATAATGTTTAGAATATGTTTGGATGACACCAATAGTTAGAACTTTCAAGATTTGAAAGTTGAAGTTCTAACTCCTTTGAAAAATGGAAAGAACTTGCAAATAGGTAAGAAGTGAGAAAGCAAGCTTTTCAATGCTTTGGTGTGCCCTTGGATGTGATTTCCATCTCTTACTTATAGGCCACGAAATTGGATCATAAGCCTTGGCAAGTTGAGATTGTAATGATGGTTTTTGGCTTAAGAGATAAAGAGAATATTTTTCATTAAATGCATTAGGTTAAAAATGTTAACCATGGTTAGAAATCTCAAGTGACAATATATTCTCTCCTATCCAATCTTTTATGATAAGAATCTTGCCCTTTGGAGTTGCAAGAGGTCATTGTATGGATTATAGACTATATAGTGTTGAAACTTGGTGAAAATGGTGTGAAATTTCATGCTTAATGACCTCTAATGTCAAAATTCAAAACCATAGCTATGCTTCATATTTTTTCATGCTCTTTGACATTTTGGAAAGCTCATGTTACATACTTCAAAAGCCTAGTTGAAAGTTTCTTCAAGATCTTTAAGGAAGTGGGTGAAAAAGATCCATGAACTTTGAGAAAAATGAAGTTTCAAGTGAATTTTTCAAAGATGCCAACTTTGAAGCTCCATATCTCTTAAATGGTTGATCTTATGGAAAAAATTTATATGTGTCAAAGTTGTTTATTGGATCAAAATCTACAACTTTCATGTTGGAAGTTTTTTTCAGTTTGTAGGTGAAATTTTGAGTTATTCTCTTCCAAAGTTTGGAAAAAACCATGAAAAACACTTAGAAAAATTTTCTAAGTATGAAAGTCAAACTTTTGACTTTTTGATTCTTGATTGATTTTCTTGATTTTTCTTGACCAAATGACTTCATATATCATATATTGATGATTTAAAACTTCAAAAGTCATGGTTGACCAAAATTCCCCAAAAAGTCAATGGTGATCTTGTACAGTTGACTTTTTCAGACGAATCGCGTTTCTGGAGATTTCAAATGAAACAGGCTATCCTCACCATATGAATGGTATGAATGGATCATATTGAAGCATTAGAGGATATTGAGCCATGGTTTGAGTTGTGACACCATGTCCTGATTAAAAAGTCAGTTATTCAGTGAATTAGGTCAAAAACCCTAATTGTCGACCAGATGAAATTGATGACTGTGGATCTTGAATTGAGATGTAATTTCCATGGGATATTGTCATAGGGATTATTTGAGGATGATTGAAACCTTTGATTGACTTCCTGGGGGTTTTTATGGTTTCCCAAATGTGATCCCTGATTTCAGTCCCTGATAGTTCAAAATCCTGATCTGAGGATTTGTCTGATCAATCTTTGTGTAGGAGATGTTATGAGCCAATGGATTAGGTCAAAATGATGCACTTGAGGTCTTGATATCATGTCCCAAGTCATTATGTCAAATCCTGAGCTAAAGTCAGGAGTGTGCTATCTTCAGTCAAAACCCTAATTCAGTCGATTCAGAGCCTTTGAGCTTGTTGAGATGGATCTCTGAGGACCAAATGTTGATTGTTGATGAAGATGATTCATTTGAAATGAAGGGAGAACAAAACCCTAACTGATTATTACTTGTACTGATGAGTGATTTCCTTATTAAATCCTGCTGAGTCACAAGTAGCAAACACAAGCTATGCAATTTGTTAGAGATGCAAATGATGCATATGCAGATGATATGAGGTGGTATCTTAGGTCAAAAATTGGGGTATGACAACTAGTTCAAATTGCTATCCTGAATATGAGCTGGGTTAGAATCCGACAGGATAGGATAAGAAAATAATCTACTAATTTACCCCTATAAAATATAATTTAAAATAAAAAATTAAATATGACAAAATATAAATAAAAAATAATTTGATATTATATTAAAAATTTTAATAAATAATTTTAAAAAAATATGTATTAATGTCATCACGATGATTTTTTAACTTAATAAAATATAAAAAATTAGAATTTTTAAAAATAAAATAATTATTAAAATTTTAATATATGAATACTATTTTTATTTTTATCAAATATATATATACTTTTATTTTGTTTATCTAATATATACTAGAATTCATGATTTTTTTTTAAAAAAAATTGAAATTATTTACTCAATAGTGTTAATGAGTTTTTTTTTTAATTATAGAAAATTATAATTTTTATTACCAATTTATAAATTTTAAAATATTTACAAAATAATTTTAAAAAAATAGAACTGTTTTACAAGGGTATATATATACTATATATATATATATATATATATATATATATATATATATATATATATATATATATAATTTAGCATCCTTTGTGAACCAAACACATGATAGGATAAGTCTTATCCTGTCTGTATCATATCCTATTCTTATCCTGCTTGATATCCTATCATGTCTCTATCATATCCTACGCACCAAACGGGCCCTAAGCGTATATCTGACGTCTCAGGCATGCAGTCACACCATGGACACTCAGAAGTGCACCACACAGGAGTAGCGCCCATGTTCTTTATTATTATTATTTTTTGTTTATTTGTTTTATATTATTTATATAATTATGTAATTGATCTTAATTATTCATTATACATGATTTATTTTTAAGATTAAATTAATAATATAATTAGTATTAAAATTTTATTTATTATTCGTTTCGATTAAATTAATTGATCGCGATGGGTAATAATCGATTGTTTAATTAATTAAATAATAAATTCAAATAAGGTTTATTTTGCTAAAGGGTTTTAACCAATTATATTGGTTACGATGATTAGCATTTTTTATCAATTCGTTATTTATTTTAATCAAATCTATTGATTACGAGGAGTAACGATAATTAATAATCAAATTTAAAATATATTTATTTGCTAATGGTGATAATCGAACCTATCAATTAGAATAATTAGCAATTCTTTATTAAATCTGTTAATTATGGTGATTAAATTTATTGATCATCGCGATTAATAGAACATAATAAAACCAGGGTTGTACGCCACGTCCAAAACACATTTTCATCTTCAAACTACGGATTTTCAAAACTACGATAAGGTAATTCAAAATACCTTCAAATAACCTCATATCAATTCTAAGGCGTACAACCCTGCCCCAAACTACGTAGACTCTAATCCTCCCTAAGGAGGTACGTAGGCACTTGGATAACCAAGGCAAGTCCCCTTCCCCAAAATCTCACTTTTCACCCTATTCATTTCCTTAGCTATAAACCCTAAACCTTAACACTTTTAGCTACAAACCTTTGCCTTAAACTTAAAACCTTAGGAAAGGGTTAAGGGTTCCTAACACCTTCCCTTGACTCGAATATAATAACTTACCCCGAATCTCTTAATTGCGTAGGGTTTACTATTCACCCTGGTAGAATAGGGGGCGACTTTAAAATCTTAATTTTTAGGGCAGGTTGCTACAGCAATTCCTCAAGCACGATTCATAGAAGGGGGATGTGATTAAATAAGAAATTATAGTCCATTGCTAGGGCAACATGGAAGGGTGATTCCTTGAAGTGAGGCTTAGAAGGGTGATTCCTTCATGCAAAGCCTGGAGAGGGGAGTCCCTTAGGAAAGGCTTGAAGGAGGCATGACGATTGGATTCCTTGAGGAGCATGACACATTTAAGTTTACATAAGATGAAACTATCTTAGGCAGGTTTAAAGGATGTTGGTCGTTGAAGTGTGTGCATTCCCACAAGTGGGGTGTTGATGCTCCACTCTAACATCAATTGGGACAACATCAATGTCTAATGATGACAGATTTATGGATTCCTTTATTCTATTATCCTTTTTCTGTGTTTGAATTTTCTTCAGAAATCTCTGAGTTTTTCTTCGGCACTTCCTTAGGAAATTTCTCCTCAATTTCATTTTTTTCATCAAGTGTTATAGGTATTGAGCCTTCTTCTCTCACTCATATTTTATTTCCTTGTTTAGAAATGGTTATTATCATAAAGTTAGATGAAAATGATTATGTAATAGAACTTATCACTCAGGAGAGGGTTAGGGAGACGTGGAAACATTGCATAAAGAATGGGAAACAGTCAGATTGTAAGGTTGACCAAAACTTGTACAGTTACAATTGTGTAGGAATTATGATAGTAGTTATGATTCATGCAACCATAGTGATAGCGATAATGATTGTCTTTTGCCTTATTCGTTCCCAAGACACGCAAGATCGTCAATGGCGGCAAGTGATGCAAATTATGGGGGTGTGGAAGATTTTATAATGCTCTACCTTACGAAGGATGTTATGTCATCATTTGGTAAAGGCTTAGATCTTCCAGCCACAACTGATGAAGGAGATGTCATATTGGAGACTAATTTTTTTCCTGAACAGACAGATGTTGGACACGATGTTTTGATAACTGGCTTAATGTGATAAACCAGTATGACAATAATGAATAATATCTTAGCTTATACAAGATGATGAAGTAGAAAGTGAATAAAAAGAACACAAGAGATTGACAACTCTATTCGGTGAAACCACACCTACGTCTAGAGGACACTCTACCCTAGAAAGGAAATTCACTACTTGAAATTAGTACAACTGGTCATCTATGAACAACAACCCTATGTTGTTCAATGCCTCTTCCTAAACCTAGTGAATTTATGTTTAAGACTCCCACTAAACATGATAACCCCTCTCACTTTCTCTCAATCACTAATCTTAAGTGATTGGTGTTAACAAATACGTAGATCAATGTTGAATACAACTTAAATAAACAACCCAACTATGTCAAGTTACTGAAATATAGAGTGGTGTAAACAAATATCCTACAATATTCCTTATGATGGAAATAACGTGGAATACTAAAAACATTGTGCTCTCAAGCTTATAGACTTAGTATCTTAGAACAAAATTTTACTACTCAACTATCAAACCAAACTTTATACTTTAAGATATGAATGAAGGCGCTAGATTGGTGCACAAAAGTAACACAAAGAAAGAGTCAAAAGATAAACCCTAACACAAGAAATCTTCAAAACATACACACCTCAAATGTGAGGTTTGAGTCTCCTTAAATAACAATATCTTCTAGACTTTTTCTCCTTGGATATCTGTCTAGAATAATAACATATATTGTTGGATTTTATTTTCTCTAACAAAATACATGATTTGTAATATTTCATATTGAAAATTAAATCTCCATTTAAATCAGATTTGAACTTCACCAGCTGTCAAACAAACCTCACAAACATTGCTAAACAATCTACAGCAATCTATTTGAAATACTAATAAAAAAATTTGCACCAAGAAACATCCATCATGGCCAGCTGCCCACGGCCAGATGTTGTACTTCCCACATGTTGAAGCATCGTTTTTAATATGTTACACCAGTACATCCAAATTAACTCTTCTATATGAAGAGTAGATCTTATTATAGGGAGAATCTTGGATATATATAAACCATAACCAATACTACAATATCATATGTTTATTATAAGAGACCAGATGTTGCAGCACACATGTTACACTAGATCATCCAAGTTAACTCTCTTCATAACTGTAATACGGTGTGTCATACCCCAAAATTTACCTCCCATACTTTTCTCATAACAAAAGCAAGGCTCAAATCTCAAAGCATGGCTCATTCACATAATCCAGATAATTCACAGTCAACTGATCCAAATTGAAAGGTCAATTACAATCAAGGCATGATCCAAACCTTAATCATTGGGCAAACATCAAGTATGGAGTGCATAACCATCATTTGATCAAGAATTGATCATGATTCCATTAATAGAAACTCAAAAATGAACAAACATGAAATGGTTCAAATTAGGGTTTCTTAGGAGAAAGTCAACCCAACTTTGACTGGGCATAACTTTCACATGGAACATCAAAAATTCCCCACTCAAAGCCTATCTTGAAGAAAATTGGATTCTCCACAACTTTGTGTCTCACAAGCCAAGGCTAGAAATGCTTCATTTAGAAGATACGAGGCAAAAGATTACAGGTCATTTTTTCAGGCATCCTTCAAAAGTAGTTTTTTTCCAGAAGAGATATGATCAAGATAAAAGCTTCAAATGAGAAATATGTTCCAAAGTGGCTTGTAGAGGACCTCTTGAGGTTTCTAAAAAGTATTAGATCTCCCTCATAGCTTAAAAATTGAGTGAGATATGCTTGATCAAAGTTAGGTGATTTTGAGGGACCAAATGTGAAAAAGGAGGGTTCAAAAGGAGAAATTTTGCAAATGGGCCTATGATTTTATGGTACAAACTTGATCCACAAGCCATTATCTTGTCCAAAACAAAAGGGCACGAAATTTATCAAATTAATTGATTTAATATATTTTTTATTTCATTTTTTATGATTTAATTAAGTATAAAATCAAATATTATGATACAATATTCATAGGGGCCAATTTCAATCAGTATTAATGGCAAAATATATTGTTAATTTCGTGCATAATCAATATGGAAAGACCAAATGCAAATCATGACCAAAATAGAAAGATTTTTATTCAAGAAAAATCAAATTTTCTCAACAATGGAAAGATTTGATTCAAAGGCTTTTTTGATTCTTTTTTTGACCTAAATTGCATCTCCTATAAGTACTAAACACAAGGCACAAGGGTTGGGGCGAAAAATTCTGATCAGAGGCAAGAGTGCAAGAACCAAAAAAAAGGCTTCAAGAACATCAATTCGGTTTTGGAGAATTTGAAGCTTTCAACAAGAATAAAAGGTTTCAAAAGCTTCTGCAAGGGATTTGGAACGTGTGTGGATCATTTCTCTGCCTCAGCACCCCCAGAATTACCTCATATTTGTCAAGGTGAGTCGTTTTAAAAACCTTCTCGATCCGACCAATATATGCATTCTCAATGATCATTGGCAGTATATTATAATTCATATGATGTTTGTGAACGTTTCTGAATGATTGAATTCAAGTTTGGGTGGTTTGTTCGTGTGTCACCATTAACGGCCGTGTAAGGTTTTTTAGGGTTTTAATTGGGGTTTTTCTGTAAGTGTAAAATTGAGATAAATTGAATATATAAGTGGATTCGCATGGCTTAAACGAGACAATTTCAAGGGTCGCGAAAGATTTATGTGAGTGTATGTTCTGTTCGCTATTTTCGTATTTGATTTGCTACGAGCAAAGCCGTAGCAATCTCGTAGCTAAATTTGCAGACTCTATGTGAAATCTGTGAAGAAGACGACTGCGTGGCAGTACCCCAGTGGTTCGTTTGAATCTCGCGCGCGTGCTTTCCCATTTAGAACCTTTTGTCTTATTTGTTTTACTGAAAGCGTATACTAAACAAAGCGCTTGGCTTGGCTGGTTGGTTGTGAGACGCGTTTGGGAGTGGAGGGTCGCAGGTTCGAGCCCTCCCTCCAACATATTATTTTTCTGTGAAATGTTATGTGATCCAGTGCATACACCTGCACACAGAGCACCATGCACCCCTTAAATCTGGCCTTTAATCTTCACTAGGTTTAGATCTCACGCTCCTGATTCAAGGCCCCATATCATACACCCTCAATATAATCACACTGGATAAAAGTCTCAATGAAGTTAATAAATTTTAATTGTTTTGTTTATTTTAACTGAGATACATATTTTCAATATATATTAATTGTATTATAATTATTTTTCTAATAAAATTAATATGCAATAATTATATTAAAAACTCTAATTTGTTGTTCGTTCCGATTAAATCAATTAATCGCTATGGTCAACAATAAATTTTAATTAAAATGTTTATTTAATTAATATGCCAATTAAATTATATTCGATTAAATGGTTGCAACTATTTTATTAGTTGTGATGATTAACCGTCTTCCCTTCAATTTAATTTATTATTCTTTTTAATCGAATCAATCGATTACGAGGGGTAACAATGCATCTAAAAATTCTATAAAAATTATTAAAATATACCTTAATTCATTATTGGTGATAATCGAATCAATCGATTAAAATTGGTAGTGATGCAAATTTCAAATCTTTTAACTATGGTAATTGAATCAATCGATTATCGCGGTTAATAGTGCCAAATCAGGGTTGTACGCCCTAAATCCTAATAATTCTAAATTCCATTCAAAACTACAATTACAAACCCAAACTGCGATAGGCTGACCAAAAAGCCTCTAAAAAACCATATCAAATCAAATTCCAACTCTAAATGGCGTACAACCCTTCCCGAACTACGTAGACTCTGATCCTCCCTAAGGAGGTACGTAGGCACTTGGCAACAAGGCGAGTCCCCCTCTTCAAAATCTCAATCATGTCTTAAAATTCTGTTTGCCACATTTCTCCCTAATTTTCTGCCATGCAACCCTAATCTTTGATTGTTAGCCTTTAGGAAAGGGCTGAGGGTGCCTCATACCTTCCCTCAGCCTGATTATAATAACTTACCCTCAATCTCTTATCTGTGTAGGGTTTCCTATTCGCCCTTCAGAATAGGTGGCGACTCTCTAAGTATAATTTTTAGGCAGGTTGCCACACTAACGTTTGTTTCTTCTTTAACAAATCTAAACTCTAAGATCCTTGAAACATTGCACACACATTTCACTTCATGCATTGCACATACATTTCATACATTGCATACACATGGCATCCAGTCATACACATTGCATAACAGGTTCACATGACGGATTTCTCATCTTCTCGCTGTTTATTTCAGTCAGAAGAGATGGAATCTGAAATGAGCATCAAGAATCTCGAAGCACAAAATGCCCAAGTTCAAGTGGCAATTCTGGAACTGGCAAAGGGGCAACAAGAACTGAAAGCCCTGATAATCAAGAAGAAAAAGAAGCCCAAAGGATCTGTAGGCTTGAGTCACCTGAAAAGGAAGATCAAAATCCCAGTCAAAAAGTTCAAAAAGCCACCGATCCCTGAAACAGTCGGTGATGATGAACAAGAAGACAATCAAAGCAACCAGGGTTCTGCTAAACCCTCTCTCTCTTCAAATGAAGAAAATGATCATTCTGGGGACGAACCGGATGATGAAAAATACCAACAGCTGGAAGACCGTATGAAAGCTATGGAGATATAAAAAAATACCTGGCTTAGATTTCAATGATCTAGGGCTCATCTCGGATGTTGTTATCCCTCCAAAATTCAAAGTTCCTGTCTTCGCAAAATATGATGGAGTTTCTTGCCCGAAACTACATCTGAGATCCTATGTAAGGAAGATACAACCTCATACAACGGATAACAAATTGTGGATTCACTTCTTCCAAGAAAGTCTGTCGGGTACATAACTCGAGTGGTACTATCAGCTGGAAAATACCAAGGTTCATACTTGGGAAGAATTAGCTGCTGCTTTTTACAAACAGTACCAATACAATGCTGATCTTGCGCCAACCCGTACTCAACTAAGGGGCATGTCTATGGGACCAAAAGAAAGTTTCAAAGGATATGCACAAAAGTGGAGAGATATGGCTGGAAGGGTTCAACCACCCTTATCTGATCGCGAACTAGTCGACATGTTCATGGGCACTTTAACTGGCCCTTTCTATAGCCATTTGCTGGGAAGCTCATCATCAGGTTTCACTGACCTGATACTGACCGGAGAACGTGTCGAAAGTGGCATTCAAAATGGAAAAATTCAAATAAGTTCCTCCTCTGGTACTACAAAAAGGCCCATCAGCGGGAGAAATGAGGTCAATGCAACACAAATTCAGAAAAGTTGCAAAAGTGAGCAACATCAATCTGTAGGGGCAGTTCTGATCTCCACATCTGCACCTCAAAAAGATCAACGGCCAAAATATAAGCATCGACCAGATGCACCAAGAAGAAATTTCACCAAAATCAATATGCCAATCTCTCAGGCATTGCAGCACTTGCTAAAAGCAGATCTGATCACATTAAAAGGTCCTCCAAAGAATGTCAACACTTCCTCTCCGAATTATCGCCCTGATGCGACATGTGCCTATCACTCAAACTTTCCAGGACATGACGCAGATCACTGCTGGGCCCTGAAAAATAAAATACAAAATATGATAGATGCTGGGGAAATTGAGTTCGATCCTCCAGAAACTCCAAATGTTATCACTGCACCTATGCCAAAGCATGACAAAACTGTTAACGCTATCCTGGACACTGTTTACATCTATGATGTGAACGAATTATCAACTCCACTCTGCGAAGTCAAAGGAAAGCTAATCCGAGCTGGTTACTTTCCAGGGTGTGACCCCGACTGCTTTTACTGCTCCTGCCTGCCCAATGGTTGTGAAAATCTAAGAATGGGAATTCAAAAGTGGATGGATCGCCGTATCATTATGTTTGAGAGGCTCCCTTCTATGGACGTGCTGTGCGAAGTCTTTGCAAACAGGATGAGAATAGAGGATGCCTCAGTGATCTCCAGCTTACCATTCAAAATCTCTGCCAAGGCTCCATTCAAAATTTCTGCTACACTCAAAGTGGCATCAGTAGTCATTGCTAGTCCAACTCCATTTCCATACTCCTCAGACAAAGCTGTCCCATGGGGATATGACACTAATGTTTACGTTCATGGAGTTAAGCAGGGTACCTCGACTGAAGAGACCGCAAAGTTAACTACTCCAACTGTGGGTAATATTGTGGGTACCAGCAAGATCACGAGAAGTGGAAGAATCTTTTCACCAGAAATTTCTCCAAATGTTGCTGCTGGTCCAGTCCGAGTCCCAGTTCCTAATCAAAATGTCAACGCTCGAGGCAAAGAGCCACAAGTTGAACAAGTTCAAACCCCGGTGGAGATCACTGCTGAGGATCCGTCAAAGCAAGAAATGGAGGATATATTGAAAATCATCTGCAAGAGTGATTACAATATTGTTGAGCAACTGGGGCACACTGCTTCAAAAATCTCAATGCTATCTCTGCTAAAATATTCTGAAGCTCATGCCAAAGCTCTGATGAAGTTCCTCAAAGATGCGCATGTGCCTCAAGAGATCTCAGTCGACCAATTTGAGAATTGTGTTGCCAATCTAACCGTGAGCAATGGTCTCGGTTTCTCCGATGTGGATCTAACCCCTGCTGGAAAAAATCACAACAAAGCCTTACATATCTCCATTGAATGTAATGGCACCACTCTATCTCATGTGCTAGTAGATAACGGTTCTTCTCTGAACGTGTTACCGAAAACAGTACTAGAAAAGCTTGACTTCGAAGGAATTGTGTTACAACCAAGTCATGTTGTGGTAAGAGCCTTTGACGGGTCAACCAGAACGGTATACGGAAAAGTGAATCTCCCAATCAGAGTGGGTTCTCAAATCTTTGATTCTATCTTTTACGTAATGGAAATTCACCCAGCCTACTCCTGTTTACTTGGACGCCCTTGGATACATGGGGCAAACGCTGTAACTTCTACCCTGCATCAGAAGTTAAAATATCCAGTAAAAGGAAAGATTGTCACAGTCTATGGCGAAGAGGAATATGTGGTTAGTCACCTAAGCAATTCCAAATATGTTGAGTTGGAGGACGAATTCATCGAAACTCCATGCCAATCATTTGAGGTGGTCTCCCCAGATGTCTCTACCACCAAGCATATTCCTGCTACTCCAACTACAACTATGGCTTCTCTCAAAGATGCCAAAGCCATGATTGAACAGGGTGATTGCACAGTATGGGGACAGCTTCCCGATATACCCTACAAGTCTGACAAGCTGGGCCTGGGCTATGATAGTGAAAATCAAAAGAATGATCAAGGTCCTCGTTCTGGAGGATTAATGTCACACTTCGTCAGCCAAGAAGTAAACGCTATTGAAGATGAAGGAGTGTTCTTGAACCATATCATTCAGCCATATCCAGATGAGATTCCACCCATTTCCATGGGAATGTGGGATGCTGTGGGAGAACCAAACGGCGGGTATAACTATCAGTATGCCGCATCTCAGAATTCTTATATTGCTATGGAAGACCTTACCCCGACTGGATGGGGTGATCAAATTAAAAATGACGAAAGTTTCACAAGTCCCGTCACTGAGCAATATCAAAATCCACCCAAAGAAGTATGGGACACGCTAGGAGAACCCAGCGGCAAATATGACTATATGGTGAAATATTCCGCTCCTCCAAGCTCACAAATTGCTATGAAGGACATTGTCCCAACTGGATGGGATGAACATTACGATGACAATTTCGCTTTCGAAGAAGCCAGGGAAATACCAAATAACGAGGGTTGCTTTCTGTCAGCATACACTCCTCATCAGGATGCACAAGTCTCTATTCAAAACATCATCCCGACTGCATGGGACGGCCTTATCGAGCATCTCGCTCAGCCAACAGAGATATCTCAGCCTGGGCTCTCGTATCCAGCAGAGTATATCCCTTATCCCGAAGGATCACCGGCTCATTTTCTCACCAATGAAATCAATGCTGTGGAAGATGAAGAAGACAACTGCAACTGGAACAGCTGGATACTCCCTGCTCACAACAGTGGATTGAACAACTGGAAAGCTGAGGATGTGATCTCCTTTGACCAGGAGTAAATGCTATTTCCTGTTTTCTTTGTGTATATCGTGCAAAGATAAAAATGGTTCCTGAACAATCGAACCATGAGCTTGAAATCCGTGTGCCTTAGCACACTGGCCCTTCTATAAGGACTTATCATATCATGATCATGTGCATTCAATAAAATCATGGGACGCTTGCATATTTAAATTTTGTGATCCTTTTTCTTTCTTTCTTCGCTTTCAAATAGCTATCTTTTTTCTTCACACACACTCACATAACTAACATGCAGATTCACATACACTCTGGATCCAGTCAACAACGATTCTGCTATTGCCCGTCATAACTTTGAAAGTCCGATCTACCAAACTGAGGACGAAAGTGAGGAAGATTGTGAAGTGCCAAGAGAACTTGCAAGGCTGCTAGAACAAGAAGACAAGGCCATACAGCCTCACGAAGAGCCAATTGAGGTCATCAACTTGGGCAGCAACGAAGAAAAGAAAGAAGTCAAAATAGGGGCTGATTTAGAACACAGCATCAAACAAAGACTGATTCAAATGCTGCGAGACTACGTCGAGATATTCGCCTGGTCCTATGAGGATATGCCAGGCCTTGACACAGACATTGTAGTTCATCGCCTGCCAATCAAAGAAGGTAGCATTCCAGTCAAATAGAAACTACGAAGGAGCAGGCCTGATATGTCAAAAAAGATCAAAGACGAGGTTGAAAAACAGTTCAATGCCGGATTCCTAAAAGTTGTAAGTTATCCTCCTTGGATAGCTAACATCGTGCCTGTACCTAAAAAAGACGGGAAAGTCAGAATGTGCGTGGACTACAGAGATCTGAACCGGGCAAGTCCCAAAGATGATTTCCCTTTACCACACATCGATGTACTGGTTGACAATACCGCACAATGCAAGGTATTCTCCTTTATGGACGGATTCTCAGGGTACAATCAAATCAAGATGGCACCCGAAGACATGGAAAAAACAACCTTCACAACACCCTGGGGAACCTTTTGTTACAAAGTAATGCCCTTTGGTCTGAAAAACGCAGGAGCAACCTATCAACGTGCAATGGTAGCGCTATTTCATGATATGATTCATCAAGAAATAGAGGTGTATGTCGATGACATGATTGCAAAATCCAACACCGAGGAAGAACATTTGGGTCATTTACACAAGTTGTTTGACAGACTCAAGAAATACAAGTTGCGAATGAACCCAAATAAGTGTACCTTTGGAGTAAGATCCAGCAAACTCTTAGGTTTCATCGTCAGCAGCAAAGGTATTGAGGTTGATCCCGCCAAGGTTAAAGCCATTTAAGAAATGCCTATACCTCGTACCGAGAAACAAGTCAGAGGATTCTTGGGACGTCTAAATTACATCGCCCGATTTATTGCCCACATGACTACTACTTGTGTGCCGATCTTCAAGCTGTTGAAGAAAGATCAAGTGGAAAGGTGGAATGACAAATGCCAGTTAGCCTTTGACAAAATCAAAGAATATCTCCAAAAACCTCCAATCTTGTTGCCACCTGTGGAAGGCAGACCTCTGATAATGTACCTAACTGTGTTAGAAGACTCAATGGGGTGTGTACTAGGACAACATGACGAATCCGGCCGAAAGGAGAACGCAATCTACTATCTTAGCAAAAAGTTTGCCGATTGTGAAACAAGATACTCACTACTCGAAAAAACTTGTTGTGTCTTAGCTTGGGCGGCTCGCCGACTAAGACAGTACATGCTAAATCACACCACTTTCCTAATCTCCAAGATGGATCCCATCAAATACGTGTTCGAAAAACCTGCTCTCTCTGGAAGAATAGTGAGATGGCAAATAATCTTAACAGAATATGACATTCAATACACTTCACAAAAAGCAATCAAAGGAAGTGTGGTAGCTGATCATCTGGCTCATCAAGTAGTGGATGATTATCAAGCATTGAACTTTGACTTCCGAGACGAAGACATTATGCTAGTCAATGACTACAAACAATCAGGACCAGAAGAAGGACCCGAGCCAGGATCCCGGTGGACTATGGTTTTTGACGGAGCTTCTAATGCACTTGGCAATGGCATCGGAGCTGTGATCATTTCCCCCGCAGGAAGTTACACACCGTTCACTGCCAGATTATGCTTCAATTGCACTAACAATATAGCCGAATACGAAGCATGTATTCTGGGTCTTAAAGCTGCAATCGATCTAAGAATCAAATTCCTGGAAGTCTACGGAGACTCGGCCTTGGTAATCTACCAAGTCAAAGGGGAATGGGACACGAAGCACCCGAATCTAATTCCTTACAAAGAATATGTGTTGAGTTTGATTCGTTACTTCGAAGAAATCACTTTCGAACACATCCCACGCGAGGAAAATCAACTAGCTGATGCTTTAGCTACCATGTCATCCATGTTCAAAGTCAGGTGGGACAACGAGGCGCCTATGATCACCATTTACAGGCAAGATGAACCATCCTATTGCAATGAGATCAATACCGAAGGAACTGAGGAAAAACCATGGTTCCATGAAGTAAAAAGATATCTCGAAGCTCAGGAGTACCCTGAAGGGGCATCCATTAACGACAGAAAGTTTCTAAGGAGATTTGCTGCCAAATTCTTTCTAAGCAATGGAACCTTATACAAACGCAACCATGACTCGACTTTACTTCGCTGTGTAAACAAGAAGGAAGCAGAACAGATCATTGAAGAAATACACAATGGTACCTTCGGTACTCATTCCAGTGGACATACAATGGCTAAAAAGATCCTGAGAGCAGGTTATTACTGGTCTACCATGGAAACAGACTGCCATCATCACTCCCGAACATGTCACAAATGCCAGATATACGCTGACAAAGTTCATGTACCTCCAGTTCCATTAAGCGTCCTGACGGCTCCTTGGCCTTTTGCAATGTGGGGGATTGATATGATTGGAGAAATCAAACCTACTGCCTCCAACGGACATCGCTTTATCCTGGTCGCTATTGACTACTTCACAAAGTGGGTAGAAGCAGCTTCATTTGCTTCTGTTACCAAGAATGTGGTGGCCCGGTTCATCAAATACAATCTCATTTGTCGGTACGGCATCCCTGAACGGATTATCACGGACAATGGCACAAATCTAAACAACAGAATGATTACTGAACTTTGCACACAGTTCAAGATCAAACATCATAATTCTTCTCCATATCGACCAAAGATGAACGGCGCGGTGGAAGCTGCCAACAAGAACATCAAGAAAATCATACAAAAAATGACAGTAACCTACAAAGACTGGCATGAGATGTTGCCTTTTGCTCTTCATGGTTATCGCACATCTGCGCGTACTTCAACAGGGGCAACTCCATTCTCCTTAGTCTATGGTATGGAGGCAGTTCTTCCAATTGAAATTCAGATTCCTTCCCTAAGGATTATGAAAGAAGCCAATCTAGACGAAGACGATTGGATTCAAACACGGTTGGACCAGATAAACTTGATTGATGAGAAAAGGCTCGCAGCTATTTGTCATGGTTAGCTATACCAAAAGCGTATGATCAAAGCCTTCAACAAAAAAGTCAAAAGTCAAGCATACCAAACTGGTGGCTTGGTTGTCAAACGCATCATCTTACCACAAGGTGATCCCAAAGGCAAATGGACTCCCACCTACGAGGGACCATTCATAATCAAGAAAATATTCTCCGGCGGCGCCATGTTGCTTACCACCATGGATGGCGAGGATTTCCCACACCCTGTGAATGCGGACATAGTCAAAAAATACTTCTCTTAAAAAAAAAAACAGCTCGCTAAGTTGAAAACCTGAAAGGGCAACTTAGGCAAAAAATGAGCGTCTCGGTGGATTGAGAACCCGAAAGGGCGGTCCAGGCAAAAATTAGAGACTAAACAAATACTATCCCGGTAGGCTGAAAACCTGAAAGGGCAGCCTAGGCAAAAGTTAGGGAATGAAGCATACAACTGTGTTCCGTTCAGCTGCCTACTCACCATCAAGATTCAACACCTCAAAGACACCGATCAGTCCAATCACTTTCTTCCAACAAGTGAGGGATGAGATGCTCGAAGACAGATTGGCAATAGCAGAGTTAAAACTTGACTGGATTGTTTTCACATAGCTATTTATCTTCATAAATATTTTCCAAAGCTTTCTGACAATTTCCCTACTTCTAGGATTGTTGTCTCCCTGTGCTAACCAGCCTATCACGGCTCTTTTTCAAAAATCAATGCAGCTTAGGCTCAAAAATCACTATTTTCGCTTTTTCTGTTTTGAATACGTAAACGTCCCCATGATAATTTTGAATCATGTGCATTTGAATATGATTGATGTTTACCAGGAAAAACAGGAATAGCATTCAGGAAATGTCCCAATTATCTGGACATCATCCCATCAGAAGAAAACCACCAAGAGAAACGCATTTCTCAGCAAATTCCTCAAAAAGATTTTCTCTTCAAAAGAAGTCTTATCCCCCAGCAGGGTTGTTCCAGATTACTATCTTCAGAAGGTGTGATCCCCGCACCCGGACTTGGTCAGATAGTGCATCGGAGGATTATGCATCTTCCTCATTCCCATTTGAAAGGGCATCAGAACTTCCAGCTACCTTTCATTCTCAAGAGATATTCAAAGATCCTTCAACAGAATACCAGGGTTCTCAAAGAATTTCCCCAGCCAAGGGTACTCAAACAAGACAAAAGATCATCAACGATCACAATATAGTCATATTCAGATGACTGGCGGAAATTTATTTTCCCAAATAGAAGCTCGACATCTCACATTCATACATCACATATTCATATTCATACATCATGCATCATGCGCATATTCATACGCATATTCATACACAACATCACATGCATATTTCTCCGGGAATACCTCACATTTACATGCATCATAAACATTGCATATCACTAACTTGATTTTTCAGGTAGACGGATATCTTCAACAAAGATGTTCTCAATCACATGCAGTGTTCACCTGAATTCCATGAACGGTTCTCTCAGATATAATCAAGCCGAAGATTCATTCTGATCACTTACCAACTCAAAAACAGACATCACAGATCTAAGTCGATACCTCAGACGGTTCCAGAACGATCTAACATTGAAGATCTAAGTCGATACCTCAGACGGTTCCAGAACGATCTAGCATCACAGATCTAAAGTTGACACCTCAGACGGTTCCAGAACAATCTAACATTGCAGATCTAAAGTCGATACCTCAGACGGTTCCAGAACGATCTAATATTGCAGATCTAAAGCGATACCTCAGACGGTTCCAGAACGATCTAACGTTGCAGATCTAAAGCGATACCTCAGACGGTTCCAGAACGATCTAACATTGCAGATCTAAAGTCGATACCTCAGACGGTTCAAGAATGATCTAACATCAAAGATCTAAAGCTGATACCTCAAACGGTTCCACAATGATCAACTTTCAAAATCTAAAGCAGAAAAAACTTTGGACAAGTTCCGTAGCAATCATCCTCCAAGACTTAAAGCGGTAACCTTGGACGGTTCCGAAACAGTCAACACAAAGACTTTCAAATCCTTCATCAAGATATAATCAATGGATTCATTCTGATGAACAAACCATCAACCCATTCACCAGGTGGCATCTGAAAGCCCATCTCAGGTAATGTGTCAATCTGCCAACAACATTTCGCAGACGACATTCAAATGCAACTTCCAACATCTCTTCTGATCAAGGTAAGTGCAAATTTTCAGGGCATCTAAATATTCAATCATCTTCTACCTTCAGATTTCAGACAATCTCTTCAGGTTTAAGAAGATTGAATAGGGGCAACTGTTATACCCCAAAATTTGCCCGCATTATTTTTCAAGAAAACTCCAATCTGAAAATTAAAAGTCTCATATAATCATGGATTTTTATTTCAACAAATATCCTGACATATGAAACACTTAGTTTTTAGAATTTTTCTTATACAGTAATTTGGCTTGCAGTTGAATTTATTATTACGCAAACGCCAAATACTGTTTATTACTTCACACATGCTATTTATTTATTTACAGATAAATAGTACTGACACAATTGGTACAGAGTTAAATCTTTTTGCAGGCGCAGAATCAGGAAACTCAGACTGTACTGGTAACAAGTAGATTATTATTATCTTTTGTTTCCCACTAATTTTGGTACTATATTCCATTATTTTCAAAAATCTTTTCAAATCTCTTTTTCAAAAATCAAATCCTAACTTTATTCTCTACATCTCTCTTTTTCCCAACACTATCATACACTTTCTTTCAAATCTTATTTCCACTCAAATTTTCCTTTTGTACGGAATCACATCATTCCCCAACGTCTCTATCCTCCTTTCCATTCTATAAATACCTCCCATTTTCTTCCATAAAATCTCACATCAAATTCTAATTCATCTCTCAAATTTCCACTTCATAATCCATCCTTTCTTCTTACCCGACAAAATGGCAAAGCGGTGGGAAACGTGTTTTCTTATGGTCATCACCATTGCTACGGTGATCATGTCTTTCTTCTGTCTACATAGCCCGGAACACTGTGGACCTGGGATGCTTATGCTCCCAATCATCTACATGTTACTATTTGTAGCATGGGTTATCAATCGTCATTCTTAAAATTTGTCGTATTTCTTATTTCTTAAATGTACCGTTTATTCGTCGTACTGTTCAATATAGTATGTAATATTTGTACTGTCAGTATTAAATGTTGTACTATTTGTCATAATATTGCTTAATTACTCAGATAATATTTTATGTGTTTTCTGCCAGTCAAATATTCATTTTTCTGTGCATTAAATGATTTTCAGGGTTATTATCGGTAATTTTGCCCGCATACAGTAAATATTAGTTATTTATTATGTCTGTGTTTTTAACAAGTCATGTAAATAACTTTCATTTTTCACATAAAACAAAAACAACAAAAAAGAAAATTAACTTTGACTGTTGATTTTTCACTCTAACTGATACGTCAATACCTGAACAGTCAGTCGACAGCCAAACTGCTGGCAGTACAATTCTCAGTGTTTTGTACCATCAATCAAATCAATCTTTCACAATTCAAAATTCCAAGATTTTTGTTCTAGAAGTCTTCTGAATATCACGCGATTAGCAGAGACTCAACACTGCACAAAAATCAGGTACGCTTAACTGTCTCCTACATAAACAGTCCCTGACTAGGGTTTTCTTGTTTTTACAGGAGAAACAAGTTTTTGAGAGCTCAAATGGATTTCATGCACATCCATATATCTCAAAGTACCATCATACAAATTTTCAAACTTCAATTCACTCAGACGCACCGACAGCAACTCAAACAGTCAACAGACGACCCGTTTGACCAAAAAAGTCAACAGACAGTCAAAAATGAAATTTTTTGTCAAAGTCCATATTTTGTCAAAGGATTCATCATTTGATCATTGGATGATCATAATTCATCAAGGAAAGATCAAAAATCAACAAAACCCTAAGATTCAAAATTAGGGTTTTTGCCTGAAAAGTCAACTCAACTTTGACTGATCATAACTCTCTCATCCTTCATCCAAAAAATTCAAACCAAAGCTCATTTTGAAGGAAATTCAATTATCTTTCAAATGCCATTGATCCCATGGTCATTGGATTCACCATTTGAAAAATATGATCAAAGACATTACAAGTCATTTTCAAAGTCAACAAAAAGACACTTTTTTCAAAAGGACACACAAGGAGCATCAAAAATCATTTTGACATGAGACCAAAGGCATTGGTTAGAGGACTCTTTGAGGTTTCCAAAAAGTGCAAGATCTCCTTCATATGACAAAAATTGAGGGATTTACACCTTGTTGAAGTTGGCTAAATTTTGGAAAATGCATAAAATCAACATTGCTCAAAAATGCATTTTTTCCAAATGGGGCCAAGTTTTCATGGTTCAAACATCATTTCCATAATATAATGGGCCTCCCACGACCAAGACAAAGCCCACAACATTTTTATCCATTTTTTGATTTAATTTTATCATTTAAGATTAAATTAAAAAAGGAAAAAAAGGAAGGATAATATGTAGCTTATTTTCCAAGCATGACTCATCAAATAATCACTCCAATTCTGCAGCATGAGATACAAGGAAGGTCTATGGCAAGAGGTGTGGAAAAATTAAGCAAGAGTTGCTTGATTCTTAAGCTAAAAAGGTCAAAATTTCAACAAAAGCAATCAATGCTTTTAGCTTCAATTCTAAGCACTTCAATGCTTATAAATAGGCTAGCATACTTTAGTAACAAAGGGAGAACGAATTCAGTAGCATTCATAAGCACATAGCACTCTTGTAACAACTTGTAATTTTCAAAGAAACTTGAAATTCGAATTTTAAGTTTCAGTCAATTTCAATACAAAATAAACATTCAAACATCATCTCTGAGCTTCACTGAAACAATTCCAATCATTTCCAAGTCTTAAACCTCATTGAATCGAGCTATATAGGCCACGGTTTGTTCAAACTAAAACCAACTTATATCTCATAACACACGCATATTTAACAAGATGTAGATGCATAATTGTCTTTGGTTTGAAGCTCTGGTCGTTTCTGGAGCTTCAATTGGATTTTAATGGCTGTTTGTAGCATATACCATTTTAGGGTTTTCTTAGCTCAAAATTAGGGTTCTTCATTAGGGCCAAAATTAAAGCAAATAAAGGGCATGGTTACATTCAGTGGAACAAGACGAGTTGAATGGTACCATCGCGCCTAATTTCTATGCCTGTTTACCCCTATTCGTTATTTTGCAGAATTAGGGTTCATCAATTATAGCGCTTTTGCATAAAAGCGCTGTTGAAAGTGGCGTCTAGAGGTTGAAGATGATGCGTGTCCTCCTCCTATTGGCTGGCACGCGCGCGCAGTTTTTTTAAATTTCCCACTAATCAAGTGTTTTGCAGGTACACTAAGTGCCATGCGCCTCAAAATCTGAACCATCTGATCCACTATCCATCCAATCCAACGCGCCAGATCATGCAGCTGCATCATGTTCCTTCATTCAATTTCCACATCTGATCAGTATCCTTTTATTTTTTATTTCTATTTTAATTTCTTTGCAAAATTAATTAAAAATAGTTTTAAAAATCCAAAAAATACACAAAAAATATTTTTAGACTTCTAAAATAATATATTATTTTCTGAAATAAAAATATTTTATTTTTCTTCAAAATTTAAATATTTTGCATACTTAATTAGTATATATTTATATATTTGCTTTTTAATTATTCTAACCAATCAAAAAATCATAAAAAAATTGTTCTTCATGTTAAATATTGTTTATATATTATAAACTAATTTTTTACATATTTTGAATAATTTTCTCTTTAAGTTTTAGTTATTTGTATAATTATTTGTATAATTATGTATTAATTAGCTTAATCAATTTCAAATCAATTTCAAAAATCCCAAAAAAATTAGTTTTGTTTTAAAATTAATTGACAAATATTTTGTACATATTTTAAACTTAATTTCTAGGTTTAAATCTATTTTCATCTTTTTTTCTTTATTTTAATTTAATTAATCATGCATTAATCATAATTAAAATCAATCATAAAAAATCCAAAAAAACATGCCTTTTATTTTTCTTGCAATTTAAATTCCTAGATAAATGTATAGGATGTCAAATTCATGTAAATAGGCTAGTTTACATTTCCTGCACAATCGATGTAATAGCATACATTTACTTTCCGCACTTTACATTTCCGCATTTTAATTTCCAGCAAATATAAACTGCGTGTATGTCAAAGATAAAATTGAACCGTTAGATCACTAACTTCAAAGATAAAATATCTGAATCCAAACACAATCACACTTGCACCTCTTAAGGTAATCCCTTCTCATTCTTTTCAAAATCAAAGTCAAAATTCTACTATTTTGAGTACAAAATCGAACCTTGCGTTTATATCCGGTGAAAGGATAGATTTTTAAAGGAAATAGGATAAAGACCTTACAACTCAAGGTAGACCTCCTAGTTTGCTTGCTCAAATCAAAACAAACAAAATTCTCATACACTGTTGTTTTTCAAAACAAAACTTTCAAAAAAGACAATACTTTGTATACATCCAAACACGGATTATTACAAAGTTAACGTTCTTTTCAAAACATCTTTCGAAAGATAAACAAGCATTTTGTATACATCCACACACGGATCATTACAAAATTCAATTTACAAAAGTATTTGAAACCACATATTAGCATTCTAAAGCAATTGAAAAGTGATCGAAAAACAAGTGAGCTAAGCAAACTTAAGAGCCCATGGATAACCATGGATACAAAGGGTGTTAACACCTTCCCTTTGTATAACCTACCCCCTTACCCAGAATTTCTTAAGGGTCTTTTTTCTGTTTCTTTTATAAACCTTTCCTTAATTGGATAAAATAAAAGGTCGGTGGCGACTCTGTGAATTTTCAAAATGCGAAAGCATTAAGCGATAAAAAAGAGTCAGTTCACGTATCTCTCCAGAACAGAGGTATGGCCCGGGATAAAAAACGGAGGTCCACAACAGGATTGTAGTTGTTAGGGTTTGTGCATAATTTGATTATAGTAGATATCACCTAGGACTAGGGATACCCTATAATCACCAATTAAATCTTGATAAAATAAAGGCTTAGTTTCATCTTATTCCCCTAAGGACTTAGGTATTAGGTTGAAAGATCAAAGGTTTTCCCACTAAGGACTTAGGGGAACACATCTTAGAGGTTTGGTAATAGAATACCATGAACTTGTTGAAGAGATCTGAATTCAGGGTTGTTGCAAGCCAAAGCAACCACTCACCCTAGCATGTCTTTTACAGTAAAAAGAACCAACTTTATTATTCCGCTTTTATTTATGTGTACGGATTTATTCCACATTCCACAAACTATTTTTTTGTTCAATTGAATTAAAATTAAGAAGCAGTATTTCCTACGTAGTCCTCGAGATCGATATTTGGGTTTAAACCCATTATTACTACATCGGTGAAAATAATACACTTGCTATTTTTCCGATCACTCCCCCACAAGCCAATCCACGCGCGCGCAAGGATTTTGAAATCAGATGGATTCTGCACATGCCGGTTCACGTACGTATGACGTACCCTCAACATTTGGCCGTTAGATCAGTTTCCAGATCCATCCAACAAGCCTCGGGATGCAGGACTACCATGGTCCTTCAAAAGCCAACCGCACCAGATGTTTACGCTAAGTTTCTTATTTTTTATTTTTTTTATTACTAATTAGTTTCTAATTATTTTTTTCTTAACACTAAAAGACTTTTTTTTCCAAAATTATTTTTTCTCTTTTAAACTAAGTTTTCTTTCAAAATTTATTTAAATAAAAATAATTTTAGTTAAAATAATTTTAATTAGGTTTTAAATTTTAGTTAAATATTTGTTAATTAGGGTTTAATTTTAAAAAAAATTATTTAGGATAATTAATTTAATAATTAATTAGGTTAAATAATTAGGTTTAAATAATTAATATTCGGTTCGATTGTATTTAATAAGCGCGCTGATTATTAATATTTGCTTATGATTAAATAATATATTCAAATAGGTTTATTTACTAAGGGTTTTAACCGATTCAATTGGTTACGATGATTAGTAATCCCTCATTAATTCATTATTCGTTTTAATCAAACCTATTAATTACGATGATTAACGATAAATAATTCCCTTCTAATAATTTATTTAAAACACATCAATTTGCTAACGGTGATAATCGAATCAATCGATTAGAATAATTAGCAATTCTTTATTTAATTTGTTAATTATGTTGATCGAACCTATTGATCATCGCGATTAATGAAACATATAATAATCAGGGTTGTACGCCACATCAAAACACAAATTCCTTTCACAAACTACGAATTTCAAAACTGCGATAATTTCAAAATTGCGATAAGGTAATTCAAAATACCTTCACACATTCATACTAATTCTAAGGCATACAACCCTGCCCCGAACTACGTAGACTCTGATCCTCCATAAGGAGGTACGTAGGCACTTGGATAACCAAGGCGAGTCCCCTTCCCCAAAACCTCAGTTAGGTTTAAATCTCACTTTTAACCCTATTCATTTTCTGTCATTAGCCATAAACCATAAACCTTACCATAATACTCTTACAAACCTAAAATGCAAACCTTAGGAAAGGGTTAAGGGTGCCTAACACCTTCCCTTGACCTGAATATAATAACTTACCAAGAATTCTCTAAAAATTTGTAGGGTTTCCTATTCGCCCTGATAGAATAGGTGGCGACTCTAAATATTTAATTTTTAGGGCAGGTTGCTACAGCTGGCGACTCTGCTAGGGATCTGGGGATAAAATAATTGGTGAACTATTATGCTCCTAGGTTTGGTTTAAGGTTTAGGGTACAGGGCTAATTATTAGGGTTTGGCTAAAATTTCAGGGTTAGGATTTTGGGGTTAGGGTTTAGATTTTTATTAAATATTTAATTTAATTTTCTTTTATTTATTATTTACAGTAATTTTTTTTACAGCAATTTAAATAAATATTTGTTTAATTGAATATTTGTTTTTTTATTGCATTTTTGGGTTATATATAAATTGTTGTTAAAACCTAAGTGTGAGAATTATCCTTAAGACCAAGGGATACTTGCATCGCCTATGAGTCTTATTGATAATTCCACTTAGAGTGGGTTGAATATTCGGAAATGTCCAAAACGAGGCTTGACTTTGTTGAGGGCAGGACTGGGTATTTGGCTGATCTCTCTGAGAACCTACCCCTAAAACTCGAACATCATGGG
Organism: Vicia villosa; assembly: GCF_029867415.1. NCBI lineage: Eukaryota > Viridiplantae > Streptophyta > Magnoliopsida > Fabales > Fabaceae > Vicia > Vicia villosa. Next base: position 67,946,792 of record NC_081184.1, on the reverse strand, counting down.
CAAATGAGTTGTTCTAAAATCCAAAGAGACAAGAAGTCTCGGAGGCTACGAACGGCCCCATGAGACATTTTTAGAACATACCAATGGGAAGGGTAGACTCCCTAAGCCGTTGCGTCGAACCTATGAACTTAGGGTTAGGTGCTTATAATATGTTTGTGATTTATGTACTACGAATATCTGCGTTTTAATTTTGTAGGTCTTTCTACGCGATCCTTAGCCTGTAGGGATCCTATTTCCAAGATCATGTCCTTCCCACGAAGGACATCTCCATTTATACACGTTAATTGGCCTCTCGATGGTCATGAGACCTAGTGGCTGTCTTGAACAGTCACCATGTGCCTACATCTACGCACTCCCTAGCCAGCAGAGATTCTACTTCTAAGATCGCACTCTTCGCACGAAGGACATCTTCGTTAGCATACGTCAATTGGCCTCTCGATGGACATGAGATCTAGTGACTGTCTTGAACGGTCACCCCATGCTTGCTCCCGCGCATCCCCTAACTTGTAGGTTTTGGATTTCCATTTATACATCTTTCATCCCTAGCCTGTAGGGATTTCACTTCGTCCGATATCATCCTTAGATAGGTTGTGTTCCGCATAGAGAACCTTCCCACGAGGGACAACTTCGTTAGTACACGTCGAACGGCCTCTCGATGGCCATGAGATTTGGTGAGTGTCTTGAACGATCGCCAGCTTCTACCTTCTGCGTACTCCTTAATCTAAGGGATTTTCATTGGCGCGTCATAACATCTAGCTTGCAAGGATTTCACTAGGGTCTAATGTCACCTCTAAATCCGCATAGGCTATCCTTTGGGTTATATATGTCGCACGTCTACATTGCATTACATATAAGGAGTCATAATATACACAAAAGAGGAGTCTTTTGCATGCACATGCATTTGCATTTTTCGTACATTCATACATTTACATTTGCACTTCTATGGGGAGAGAAGGATGAATTATTGATGAAAATGAACTTGGTCTTACAAAAAGAAAAAGGATGACTTTCACCATGCCGGCCACATGTCGATGCCTTTTCGTAACAGGATTGTAAATACACTAAAAGTTGTCATCGAGCAAGGATTAGTTCAACAAAGAAGTTTCCCCATAGATGCACTCAAGAGGTATCTAGTCATAAAGGGGTTCATCTTAGAACATAACAAAGCTTACAAGGACACTCTATGATAACTTGGGGGGAAAGGGTCAGTCCAACTGGGGAAATATCCTGAACAAAGATGCATAATTACGATGGAGGGAAGGCGACATATGTTAGCTCCCCACCAAAGGGCAAAAGGGTCGTAGGTTTTCTATATCAATTTACAAATACTAAAGGTTACAAATGGTGTGATACTACCCTTAGAACAAGTGAAAGAGGTTCAGTCAAAGGAAACTCATGAAGTTCCGGAGGACGAAAACTCACCGCTAACAATTTATTCCCGACAGGTTTGACATGCCCAAGGAGAGTTCGAGGTTACCCTTTACTTCTACAAGTCTAAGAACTAAGGAGTAAAACAAGGTCATTGGATTAACAAAGGAGATTGTCCTTAGGATTAATAGGTGTTTATCATGTCAAAATTGCAACCCCTACGATCGCTAAGTATTACCATGTATAAAAGTTGTACCTTCTGATTAACAATTCTAATGGGATAACCATGCAGGTTTTGAAGTAAATTCATTCGCTTCATTCTATCACTACTACGACTTCCCACTCGCACCCTTCTATTCTATTTCAATTTCAATTTCTGATTACTAACAAACTTAAGGGAGAATGACGAACACAAATAACTAAATCTTGCTAAACATATGCTTTCAAGGTAAGACCGAGTCGACGATGTAAGGCATTGTTTCAAATCCTAAATAGTGGAGAAATAAGGAGATAATCTGTAGTCAACCCCCTCGAGCCAGGAGTTGGAGTTTGTTTCTATTTTTCAAATAAACCTTAATTTCAACCAGGGGCAGGGTAGATTTTGATTAATTCAATGGTGTATTTTGTGGTTAAGAGAATAAGCCAATCCAAGCAAAGGGTCAAACAAAGGTTCAAGTATAAGGATCAAGCAAACGGTGCAAGCACATCTTCTTCCTCGTATTCACCAAAAAATGAGGAAACAATGGAAACAATATTCACAACATCTTCTTCCTCAATACATCATCGAGGACGTATCAAAGTCGAAGCTTACAAATCAAAGTCAAACATGGCAGTCACAATATTTAAAATCCAAGGATTAATATTTCAAAAGGAGCATTAAAAAAAAGAGGAGGAAAGCGCCCGCTAATTCAAAATGGAAAATTCCATAAAAGAAAAAAAAATGACTTAGGCAAAAATTAGGGCATTCCGATGGATCAAATTCAAAGGAATTGGCTCATGCAAAAATAAGGGATAGAAAAACAAAAGCAAAATACAAAGGATAATCTTGTGACTGCTAAATCATCGAATCTCCCCATAAATGCTTGGATCTCTACAACATTTTTCATCGGTGCTTGGATCTCCACTAATGCTTTCGCTCATCATCGGAACTGAAACAATTCTCTTGCAAATGAAACACATTCATTGGATTAAACGAACTTTAGGATTGGAGAACATCAAGGAAAAAGGTTTGGGTTAAATAAATTTTGAGCCTTATATCCGTTGTTTCTTAAACCATGAACCAGGCCAAGTTACAACATTCAAAAGTCCTAATTGAGGCAAGGTTAACTACGAAAGCATATTAAGCAGGATTTTGTTATACTGACTCCTAGGGTTGTTAAAACTGTTCCTAACCACTACTCTTCTTCAAACATTCATCTCCGATCATCCAGTTCTAATTCATAACGGACTTCGATTTAGAAACTTGCATGCGCATCGCATTGGAGTTATTTCTCAATGGGCATGGCGTCATCTACGAATATACACTTAGCATCGAGAAAATCTCGAAATTGGTTTAATCAAAGGCGATCATTTCTAATAAAGACTCTTGAATTGGGGAACCATGTCCAGAGGGTTCTCCTAAACAGGGGCAAAATTTCAAAGATTACAGGGGCATACAATCAAAGATCCTATTAACTAAGGACATTCCTCCTAAGGTTCAATTGACTTGGGTCACATCTCGAAGCAATAACAATCAGGGGCATGTCAAAACATGGGAGAAATTCAAACCAAATGGATAGAACACTATGGATAGCCCTCCATATCCTGGAGATCAAGGGCATACCCTCCAACCTAAACGTTGAAGAATATGTATCACATTTGTATGACAAGGTTATTTGTTGGGGTACTTCCTTCATGGCTCAGAGAGCAGAGGCATCTTTTTCCACAAAAACTAAACATTGGGGCAGTGGACATCAAATCCATAGGGTGGACAATTCAAAAGGTTAAAGGGGTGGGGAACCTCAAAAGGTTAAAGGTGTGGAGAATTTCAAGAGGTTAAAGGTGCGAAGAATTGCAAAAGGTTAAAGTGGAGAATTTCGAAAAGTCAAAGGTGTGGAGTAATTAAAAAAGCCAAAACAGGGCAAGACGCACAACAAAAGGAAAAGGCATCCTCACACTTTACAACCTCTAACAAATCTTTCTCCTAACTACGATCTTCAAGTTCAAAAGCAGGCATTGGGAAGTCACGCTAGCATCACACCCTACCCTATTAAACAACCTTACAACATTAGCGAGCTATATACGCTTTGGTTATCAACAACCTATCATTGGAGAATCATGCAAATATACATGAGTCATGCATTACATACATTGGTTAATACATTACATCTCATACATCAAAACAGCTAGCCAATTAAAAAAAAAAGGTACCAGGGGATCGGTTCAGGACCTAATGGTCTAGAAGGAGACTGAAACCCGATGTTTCGCTCAAAAACATTCTACGCATAAGTATCACTAGTTGGCATAAGCATAGTCGTTGCATGGGTTAAACAAATTCAATGGGTTATCAGGAGATAAAATTTGGGGATCACCATATATACATACGCATCAGCATACATACATACGCATTAGCATTAGCATTAGCATATACATACTAACTAGCACGCTACATTTTACACGCTACGCTTTACACACTACGCTCTACACGCTATGCTATGCATACTACACTCTGTTCATACACAATGTACAACACCAAGTTACTGGTCCTTATACTTCTGACTTCTACGTTTGTGTCAAAGAAGTTTATGCAGATGATCTTGCTAGCACTATAGCAGGTAAATCTTTCTACGCATATAAGCTTGCTAGCACTATAGCAGGTAAATCTTTTTATGCAGATGATCTTGCTAGAACAATAGCAGGTGAATCTTTATGCAGGTAAACTTGTCAGAACCATGGCAAGTGAATCCTTTTATGCAGGTAAACTTGCCAGAACCATGGCAAGTGAACCCTTTTATGCAGGTAAATTTGCTAGAACCATAGCAAATGATCCCTTTTATACAGGTACGCTTGTCAGAACCATGGCAGGTAATTCCTTGGGTGCAGGAAAGCTTGTCAAAACTATGACAACTGATCCCTTTGGTACAAGTACGCTTGTCAGAACCATGGCAGGTAATTCCTTAGGTGCAGGTAAGCTTGTCAGAACTATGACAAGTGATCCCTTTGGTGCAGGTACGCTTGTCAGAACCATGGCAGGTAATTCCTTCTATGCATGTAAGCTTGCTAGAACCATAGCAAGTGACTCCATTACGTAGGTAAGCTTGTTAGAACCATAACAAGTGATCCCTCTCTCATCCAAGATGACTACGAAGACTTACTAGAACTATAGTAAGTGGGTTACACAAAATGCGAAGACTTACTAGAACTATAGTAAGTGGGTTATTTACAAACTGCAAAAGCTTGCTAGTGTAAATACAAGGTCACATTCACAAAGAAGTTTTTGATTCATGGCAAACTCCACAAGCAAACAAACAACAAGGCTTAAGCAAAAGAACTCAAGGAAATGCTAGGTTGGCTATTCAAGACAAATCAGGTCGACCTGCAATATATCTAGGTCGACTCAAAACTAAGAAAACAAGAAAGTTTCAGAAATACCACAAGTAGGTCGACCTAACCACACTCCCAGGTCGACCTAAACTGAAGAGTTTTTGTCATATCACTGTTAGGTCGACCCGCTCACATCCACAGGTCGACCTAATCTGAAGAATTCTTCAAAAAGCTGAATTAACTGATTCTAGGTCGACCTAACCTAGCAATGGGTCGACTCAACTGGCAACAAATTCATTCTGACTCATTCTTACCTCTGTTAGGTCGACCTAAGCACCAAGGTAGGTCGACCTATCTGCTAAAAACTTCCCAAATCATGTGTTCACTCTGCTCCAACATACCAGCAACTCACATATATTATCCAAGGTTCAATTATTGAACACAACACCAACGACTGAAAGATACACAAAGGCTTCTCATCTTCGTTCTTCGTCATCTCCAACACAATTACACATAATCATTCTTGCGTTGAGGGTTAGTGATCGAGTTCGATAACGTCCATAGAACGGAATTGAAGATTCCTAGTGGGTGAAGATTTGTGGGGTTTTTGGTGAATAAAATCCGCGGGTTTTGTCCTCCAAGATAGGTATTTCTTGGGGGTTTTATCAAGAGGTTTCATCGAGGATCCATCTGAGTGTGAAGATTGAAGAACAAGGGTTCAAGGCAATTCAAGACACTGCAGAAAAGGGATCAAGTGAAGCTCTTGGATCACCTTGATCTGACTCAAGATTAAGGGGGAAGAAGATTCAAAGGATCGACAAATTCGGTTTATTGTTTATCGATTTGTTTTCTTCTTTGTATAAACTACTTTCAACATTAATGGAAGATTTCCCAATTTCAATTTGGAATTGGGGGCAGACGTAGTCGTAGCGAGGACGATCGACGAACTGCCTGAACAAATATCGTGTTCTTGTCGCTTTTATCTTTTCATTTACGTTCTGTTCATATTTGGTCATAATTGCAAAATTGATTAACGATTCAAGTGTTAAAATTGTGAATTAAGGTTCTGCATAAACATCACAATTCACCACATCTTGAATCATCATCAATTTGAACATTATCACCAAGTGTTTGTCTTTTTGCTTATTCCATTATTACTGCATTGCAAACCAAAGTTTGTCAATTTAGAAGTTAATTGATTTTCAATTGTGAAACGTATTGATTCGATAACATATCACTTCATCGTTAATCTCAATTATTTTGTGGTTTTGTCACATATACAACCCTTGCAATAACGGTCCGGAATAGACGCAAGTCGATTCAGAACCGCTTTCGCTTTAGTTCAAAATAATTCCGAAAAACTCTGTGAGATCTATTCACCCCCCCTCTAGATCCTCAGGCCAGCGTCTAACAGCTAGCACTATAGCAAGTTGATTATCTTCTACACAATAAACCGCAAGCCCTCACTATTGATAGCTACGTTTATTCATCACGTTAGTCCCTTGGCAGTGATCTCCTTCAAATCTTCACACTAATTAATATCATCCCCGGCAGCAAATAGGGATTTATATTCCCTGATCAGACATGGTTATACGGAATTACTAATGCGCTTCAACCACATAGTGGTGCCCATATATCATCCAACTAGCTCATGCATACATTGTTCATAACACATACATAACATACAAGATTCTCATTTATTTTGAGAATCTCATTACATAACACATGCATCATGACATTGCATAAAATTAACATTGCCTTTTCAGGTCACTTCATAATCAAAAGAATATTATCATCCAAGTACAGTGCAAATACGATCGTATCAACGATTCAATCTTAACACTCATTCAAGACAAATACAATTTTGATGCTCCATTCCGGGTCTTTCTTCAAAGATAATTCAGAAACAATCAAAGAACTTACCATCCTTTCTAGGAACCTTTCTAGGTAGTCTTTTCTAAGATGTTCATCAACCTTTCTAGGTAGTCTTTTCTAAGACGTTCATTAACCTTTCTAGGTAGTCTTTTCTAAGACGTTCATCAGCCTTTCTAGGTGAATCTGGTTTAAGACATTTCATATCCTTTCTAAGAGCCTTTCTAGGTGAGTCTTTTTTAAGACGTATCTCAGCCTTTCTAGGTAATCTCCCTTAAAACATTTATCCAATCCTTTCTAAGACATCTCTTGCCCTTTTAGGGAGCTTTTTAGTTAGTCTTCTCTAAGACATTTCTTCCCGAGCTTTGTTTAAAGCCTATTCTTGTTTACATCAGTCATTGATATACCCTATTCAGGAACCTCTTCAGGTAGTCTTATGTAAAATAATACTTCATCTCTCCTCAGATACAATCAATGCATATGATCCAGGTCTGAAAAGCATATAATTTAGACAAGCATCTTGTCAAACAACTGGATGGCATCTTTAAGCCCATCTCCAACATTGCTACCTGCACCAGCAAGCGCAAATTTCTGGGTATTCTAAGTGTTCAATCCTCTTCCACCTTCAGATTCCGACAGACACACAAGCCGATCTACATCCTCAGGTTCAAGAAGATTGAACATCGGCAGCTTTCATACCCAAAAAGTTTCCCATCCCATTTCACTTTCAAACTCATACAATGACTCAAGGCTCAAATGGTTAACTCAAGGCATTCTCTCCTAACTAAAGACCTCATGAACTAGGGTTTGCATTCTCTTAAGAAAATTGATGAATCAAGGTGTCCAATGGATTTCATATGGCTTATTGGGTTTCAAACTATCTCCATGCCAAAATTTGAGCTTCATTTCCAAAGATTGCTCATTCAATTGCTCAGATAGTCAACAATCGACTAGTTTGACCTAAACGTCAACTATGGTCAAATCACAATCAAAATTCATGATTTGTGGTCAACATTCTTATTTTGAAGTATCATTCGTCATTTGATCAAAGGTTTATCAGGATTCATCAAGGAAAGCTTCAAAATCAACAAGATCCAAAGGTGCTAAATTAGGGTTTTTGGTCTAAAAAGTCAACTAAACTTTGACCAGTCAAAACTTTCAAATGGAACCTCAAAAATTTCCCAACCGAAGCCTATTTTGAAGGAAATTGAATTTTCTACAACTTTGTATCTCTAATGCCAAGGCCAGAAATGCTTCATTTGGGAGATATGAGCCAAAACATTACATGTCCTTCTTGAAAGTCAACCAAAAGAAGTTTTTTGTCAGGAGCAATATAATCAAGATAAAGTCTCCAAATGAAAAATATGTTCCAAAGTGGCTTGTAGAGGACATCTTGAGCTTTCCAAATAGTCCTAGAACTTTTTCATATCTTAAAAATTGAGAGAGATATGCCTTGTCAAAGTTGGTCAATTTTGGATGGAAAATGTGAAGCAAATAAGGTTCAAAATGGATTTTCTTGCAAATAGGCCTATCCTTTTATGACCCAATATTGTTCCCCAAGTCACCAAGGATATCTAATCCAATTGCCACGAATTGTTGAAACTTATTTGATTTTATATGAATCTTTATTCATTTAAAAGTGATGTAAATCATGTAAATCAAAAGGAAAAATCAAAGATTTGATTGGGAATACATTTGTAACCAAATCCAATCATCATTTATGCCTCATAAACAAGCAAATTTCGTGCAAACAAGATTGGATTAACTGGGATTGAAATTGGACCCAATTTAGAAAGTTTGAAATCACATTTCAATCAAATTTCCAATGATTGATTCTATGGCATTTATTCAGGTTTTAGTAACCTAATTCAGTCTCCCATATATAAGCAAGCATTGCAGACCTAAAGAGGAGGTTTTGGCAGCCTCATAAACTCTAACCGAACACAATAAATTTGGAAGAAAAGTCAACTTCGTTCTTGTAGCTTGGTACCAATTCAGAAGCTTTTAAAGATTCAAATACGATCCTGGAACTCCTCTAAAGCTCTTCCACTCGTTCCCAGCACCTGAAACCTCAAGAACACCCTCACAAAGGCCACGGTTTGCACCCTTTCAATTTTTTTGATTTACATTGATTCGTGCATAATTAACATAATTCAATTACATGTTTGTGTTCCTCATAGTGTATAGAAGCTTTCTGGATGATTTAATTGCGTTTTAGGCTTAGATTCGAGACTTCGCCATTGTTAGGGTTCGTAGCTCCCATATTGGGGCTTTACGTAATAGGTTAAATTGGACAAAATTAGGGACATATTCGTGTTCAGGAGGTCAATTGCAATTGATCCATGGTTCCAGGATGTATTTATGTTGCGCATGGTGAATTTTGTGCTTCGCAGGTGCTATAGCAACGACGCAAAACCGTTGCCAAAAGTCATTATATCTAAGACGATGACTGGAGGAAAGAGACAAAGACGTGTCGCTCCCCCACTGGCCAATCCACGCGCGCGCAAGGATTTGGAAATCAGATGGATTCTACACATGCCGGTTCACGTACGTATGACGTACCCTCAGCATCTGGCCGTTAGATTAGTTTCCAGATCCATCCAACGATCCTCGGGATGCAGGACTACCATGGTCCTTCAGAAGCCAACCGCACCAGAGGTTTATGCTAAGTTTCTTATTTTTTATTTTCTTTATTACTAATTAGTTTCTAATTATTTTTTTCTTAACACTAAAAGACTTTTTTTTCCAACATTATTTTTTCTCTTTTAAACTAAGTTTTCTTTCAAAATTTATTTAAATAAAAATAATTTTAGTTAAAATAATTTTAATTAGGTTTTTATTTTTAGTTAAATATTTGTTAATTAGGGTTTAATTTTAGAAAAAATTATTTAGGATAATTAATTTAATAATTAATTAAGTTAAATAATTAGGTTTCTATAATTAATATTCAGTTCGATTGTATTTAGTAAGCGCGCTGATTATTAATATTTGCTTATGATTAAATAATATATTCAAATAGGTTTATTTACTAAGGGTTTTAACCGATTCAATTGGTTACGATGATTAGTAATCCCTCATTAATTCGTTATTCATTTTAATCAAACCTATTGATTATGATGATTAACGATAAATAATTCCCCTTTAATAATTTATTTAAAACACATCAATTTTCTAACGGTGATAATCAAATCAATCGATTAGAATAATCAGCAATTCTTTATTTAATTTGTTAATTATGTTGATCGAACCTATTGATCATCGCAATTAATGAAACATATAATAATCAGGGTTGTACGCCACACCAAAACACAAATTCCTTTCACAAACTACGAATTTCAAAACTGTGATAATTTCAAAACTGCGATAAGGTAATTCAAAATACCTTCACACATTCATACTAATTCTAAGGCATACAACCCTGCCCCGAACTACGTAGACTCTATTCCTCCATAAGGAGGTACGTAGGCACTTGGATAACCAAGGCAAGTCCCCTTCCCCGAAACCTCAATTAAGTTTAATTCTCACTTTTAACCCTATTCATTTTCTGTCATTGGCCATAAACCACAAACCTTACCATACTACTCTTACAAACCTAAAATGCAAACCTTAGGAAAGGGTTAAGGGTGCCTAACACCTTCCCTTGACCTGAATATAATAACTTACCCAGAATTCTCTAAAACTTCGTAGAGTTTCCTATTCACCCTGATAGAATAGGTGGCGACTCTAAATCTTTAATTTTTAGGGCAGCTTGCTACACCTGCAAGTTACCACCGAAGAGGTAACATACAACAGAAGGGATGATATATCATTCACGCTAAAGAAACGTATGATAATACTTATAGCGGAAAAATAAGAATCATACACATTCACCACTTCTCAACATATGCATTTTGGCTACAATCATATATATTATCAATTATCCAAGCTATATAGTATTCAAGCAACATAGCATTCAAACATCATTCACATCATATAACAAATGCAACATATTCATCATTGCATAATACCAAAACATGACTCAATATGTAACTCGACATAACACACATGCATGTGGTACCATATGGAGTAAAACTCCCACTTCGCTGTTGCCATTAGGGCCACTTCGCATTTGCCATTTTTAGGCAATTGTCACATTTGCCGTTAAGGCCACTTCACATTTATGCAATGGATGAGACTCAATGATGCAACATCCATATTCACGTCATTTATCACATAACAACTAAACATCATCAATTCAATGTCGCAATTTAACGACAACCACAATATCATTACTATTCATAGCAATGAATCACTTCGCAATCACGTCACTTGTCATATCAAAGCACAATAATATCACTTCACATCACATAAAGCCATCAAGGAAGAAATACAATTTTCAAAACATTGTCAAGGGCTATTCAATTATATATCATCATATAGGAATTAATTTCAGCTTCACATAGGTTCTAACGGCATATAAAACGGATCTACGAATAAAAAGTTACGCATATTTGAGTTTCCCCAAATCTGCTTCAGTTCGCGGCACCATCCCTGTTCGCGGCGCGATGACAGAAGTTTTGCTGTTTGCGGGGCGAACCGAACGAAAATCAGAATTTCAGTTCAACTAACAGCTACGGGTTCCAATAAAAAAATCACCCAAAATCTCATTCCAGACCAATTCCAGCACATATTAGTGATACCTAGCATGTTACTACTCATGGGCAATCATTATAACATCATTCAACACAACAACTCACAAAACCCAATTGATTTCACTGAAAACCTAACATTTATCAAGAAAATGATTCAATACATATAACCCCTAAACCCCACCATAAATTATCATCATACATCCCTTTAGAATGAAAGAACCCCATCCTTACCTTAGTTGGATTGAAGGAACCTCTAAATCTTCAACGGGTTCTCCTAGTTTCTCCTCTTCCTCCTTTCTCTTCTCCCTTTCTCTTATTTCCCAAATAACCTCTAATTCTCATAAAACCCTAGTTTTGTTAAACCCTTACTATTTTATTATTACTAATGGGCTCTAATTAACACCTCACTCTTACTAACACCAACTTAGGCCCAAATGCCAATTGTCTTACTAACTTAAGTTATTTACTAACAACATTAGCATAAAAAAGTCAATCAATCACGTAATCACTTAATTCACATATAATAACACCAATAATAGGAAAATTTACCAATCACACAATTAAATAAATAAAGCGATTAAAAACGGGGCGTTACAACAATCGTATCTTGATGCCTTTGTTGGTGCTCATGAAACTAAATAAGCTGAACTAAATCAAGCTCTTGTTCATTTGTGAAATTCTAGTAACACACACTCGATGTCAAACTAGATGTTATGACATCCACAATTACGCAGCACAGACAATAATAACAAACAGCATAAAACAGTAAAGAACACACAGAATTCTTTACCCAGTTCGGTTCAACCAACCTACTCTTGGGGCTACCAAGCCAGGGATGAAGTCCACTATCAGTAGTATCAATTCAAAGCTAAACTCCCCCGTTTACAACTTATCACTTAATCACTACCTAATGACCCTTCTACCTAGGTTCTACCTAGATATAGAATATCTCCATTCCACTCCCCCTCAATCACAACAGTGATTACACATACACAATAAACAATTACAGATAGAAGACACACTTCAAAAACACACCTTGATCTGCTTAAAAGCTTCAATCAAGAGACACACACTCGTGCTTAAAAGCTTAGAGTGACACAACAAAAACACAAACTAATTCCAACGCAATCATCAAAGATTATAGCCTGGATCACAAGAGGCAGTTACAGAACAGCCGTTCTTCACAATACACAATCTTCTGTCTACGTTCCAAATTAGGATTGCAGTTCTTTTTATATGCAGTCTTGGGCCTTGGGCTTTTTTTAGAAACACATTAGGGTTAACAAAGTTAACCTAATTCACACGCCAATTGTTTGTTACACAATGTGCTGTCAGTAGAATCTTCTGAACAAAATTTGCAGCACTCAATAAAAAGTTTCCTAAACAGATAAAAGAGATAAATCAGGAAACACAATTAATTAAAACTAACAGCTCCTGCTGTCACACATGGATGTCATGACATCGATCATGACATTCACTACAAAACCTGTATTAGCTCCACACATATATGCAACCTGCAAATACACATTCAACCAGGTATGTTTTACCAATAATGCAGCCAACATGCAAAACACCTTCAATCTCCCCCTTTGACAAATTTTTGGCTAAAACATCCTGTCACACCATACCAGAGAAAACCTTGCAACGGATAACCAAAACACAAAACACAAGCTAATACAAACAAACAGCATACATCACCAGTATGCACACAATGCTTAGACAAAAATAGACAGACAGCCACAAGAGTAGCACAAGCACAAACAGATCAACACGAAGATAAGCAAATAGAATTTTTGATCACACACAACCACCATTCTTGTTGTTCTCGGGTGACACATAATACTTCTCCCCCTGTTTGGCCACAAATGTTGCCAAAGCCAAAAGAAGTGTCTTCTCCACCTGTACTTTTGTTTTTTTTGTTGTCTCTATGGTTCTTCAAGGATGCAGAGTCCCAACTTGTTTCGTAAGTTCTCAAACTGTGTAGCAACAAGAGCTTTTGTGAAAATGTCATTGATTTTGTTAGAAGCATTCACGTCACTCTTGTTAGAATCATCTTCAATATGCATCATATGTACCATTTGCATACTTGCATCATTCAGAGTTCTTTCAGGGTTACCCCCTTCTGAGTGGGTGTCTGGGCAAGGTATTGTTTCAAGAAAGATGAACCGAGATTGTTGAGGCATCTCAACATTGTGAGTTAGCTCTAAACCTCTATCTGAGTTAAAATTGCACTCTGTGATCATACTAGGGCTATAGTGGTGGGATGTGAACTGATAGTTCTCCTGGATATCTAGCTTGTTGGCAATATCTGGATCAGTAGTTGACTTTTGTATGAGGTTCCATTTGTCCTCCACCTTGATTTTGATGTAGTGAGGCATATTTATGACATTCCACTCTATAGTCTTATGAGATACACCAAGGTATGTCCAGCTTGATTTAAACTAGTTCAACAGATTAGTAGAAATCATACCTGTCATCAGTTCATCATCTTTAGCTATGATTACAAGAATCCTTCTCTCCTTGCTTACATGATCTTCCAAGTGTGACTGTGAGTCTAGAGCTCTTTCCATCCAGAATCTTGAGACTTGGTCTATCTCCAGAATCTTCTTTCTCAGGGGATCCTGAGTGTTGATGGATCCCTTCCTTGGGACAGTATTTGGAGCAGTGATATCTCTTTGAATGTTTACTGAAGACCATTCATCAATCCAGGATGCTTTGTTCGTCTCAATTTGCACAATTGAGCTCTCAGCCAGTTTTGATGTTAAGACATCTGTATTAACATTGACATGATCTGCTGAGTGAGTCAACTCACTTCCTTCTACACTATCCTTTATGATTGTTTTGTTCTTGTTTGTAGCTGAGAAACCTACATCCTTCTTGTGATGTTTGTTTCGCCTGGATTTCCTTTTTCTGGAGTTTCCTGCTTTCTTTACAACCTTCTCTTTAGGTATGTAATGGCTTGAGTGATTAGCTTTCACCCATGGCTTTTATTGCGATAGCCTCTCTTTAGTCAAGTTTTCCTGATGAGGTGTACTTCTATAGGAAGATTCCTGAATCTCAGGGCAAGTGAACCTCAGGTGACCTAACTTCCCACATTGATAGCACCTTTTGGCTGAGATAGGAGTGTGTTGAGCCTCTTGTTTTGCCTTCTTTCCCCTTTTTGTGTCTTGCACCTCTCCTTCTAGATCAACAATGTTCATCATGAGTTTTACTCTTTATTCTTGTAACAATGCATAAGCATTTTCATACATTGTCAATCTCTTGCTCAGTTATCCATTTAGTACACACATCTCAGAGTATCCAGTAGCTAGTTCTTCGCTGGTGAGTTCTTCAATGAAGATCTCATCATCAGACTCATCCATTTCTTCTATCAGAACTCTTGTTCTGGGAGTAGGAGCTTCCGATTTGATGGTCCTTTCTTGATCTTTTTCTTCATTGATCCTTTGGGTCATGGGATAAGTAGTTAGAGACTTGGAATTTGTTGGCATCCATAGATAACAATTATTTTCAGATCTGACTCCTTTCATGACTTCTTCATTTTCTTTGTTAGTAACAACGCACTCTTCTTTAGTGAATCTGACATACATTCCTTCATCACACAGTTGGCTGATGCTTATAAGGTTTGTGGCCAGTCCTTGCACAAGTAGAACATTATGTAAGTTAGGAACACCCTAACCTTCTATCATGCCAACACCTTTGATTTCTCTTACATCTCCATCACCAAGAGTCACATAGTTAGATCCCTCAGGTTTGAGGTTTACTAATGAGTTCATGCTCCCAGTCATATGGTTTGAGCAGCCACTATCAAGGTACCAATCTTCTTTGGTGGGCATTCTTAGAGCGGTGTGTGCTATTAGAGCAACATTCTTAGCTATCCAGATTGCTTCCTGTTACAACTATCATGATCAAGTTTGACTTGTTGAGTTTGGTCTGGATATCCAAATAGTCTGAAACAGAATGGCTTTATGTGACCAAATCTTCCACAGTGATGTCACCTCCACTTCTAGAACCTTTTCTTTGAGTGCCTCCTTCTTATGTTTCCTTGATGTTGTGACATTTGGATTGACATCTGGTTAGTCACACACTTCTTGGATTTTATCCTCCTGAGTCCAGAGATTAATTTCTCTTTAGCCACGAATCCCACTCCAGACATGTCTTCTGATCTTTGTTTAGATTCCAAAATTTCTTCTAGAGTATCAGATCCATTGTTCAGCATTTTGAATGACTTGGTCATTTGATCAAGTTTGTGGTTCAACATGCTTACTTCACTACTAAGGGAGTCTATGGTTGCAAGATGTTTAATCTTTTCAGATTCTAGATCTCTTATGATCACCTCTTGCTTCTCCACTTGTTTGCAGACTTCAGCATTCTCCCTACACAACTTCTTGTACGAGGCAGCTAGTTCATCAAAGGTTAGCTCTTCATCACTGGAATCATCATCAGATTCATAGATTCTTGTTGAAACTGTGACATGCTTTGCAGTTTCCTTTTCTGAATCTGAGTCTTCGTCAGACCAAGTAACAGTCAGTCCTTTCTTTTGCTCCTTGTGGTAGGTAGGACATTCAGCTCTAATGTGTTCGAATCCTTCACATCCATGACATTGAACCCCTTTCCCTAGATAGGGCTTCTCCTCAGCTTTAAACCTTTTGCTTGAGTCATATGTCTGACTGATGTCATAGGAAGTGTTCTTGACATTAGGTCTGGACTTCTGATCAACCTTTTTAATAAGTTTGTTGAATTTCTTTCCAAGCATGGCTATGGCGTCTGATAAATTCTCATCACTTACACCATTGCTTTCTTTTTAATCATCACCTGTGGTGACAAACGCAATGCTTTTGTTCTTCTTTTCAACAGGCTCACAGATGCTTGACTCAAAGGTTTGGAGAGAACCAAGAAGTTCATCCAGCTTCATGTTGCTGATGTCTTGAGCTTCCTCTATGGCAGTTACCTTCATATCAAATCGCTTAGGCATTGATCTGAGGATCTTCCTTACCAGTTTCTCTTCAGTCATTTTCTCACCTAAGGCTGCAGAGTTGTTTGAAATCTCACGGACATTCATGTAGAACTCATAAATGGTTTCATCCTCTTTCATCTTGAGATTTTCAAACTTAGTGGTAAGTATTTGAAGTCTCGACACCTTTACCTTGGATGTGCCTTCATGTCCTGTTTTGAGAATATCCCAAGCTTCTTTAGCCAGCTCACAGTGTTGCACAAGTTTGAAGATGTTCTTGTCGATACCATTGAATATTGCACTTAGGCCCTTGGAATTGCCCAACGCTAACTCTTCTTCAGATTTGCTCCATTGAGTTTCAGGAATTAGAACAGTGGTTCCATCTTCCTAAATGTTCTCAAGATGTTTCCATCCACTTTCTACAGCTCTCCAGGCCTTGTTCTCCATTGACTTAATGACTGCTACCATAAGTGGTTTCCAGTAGTCATAGTTAGAGCCATCCAGGATAGGTGGTTTGTTTCCAAACACTAACAGTTCCTTCTCCATAGTACCAGAATTTTGTTATCCCTAGATCTCACCCAGATGTAAACAAGCAGGGTGCCTGCTCTGATACCAATTGAAAATTCTAGTAACACACACTCGATGTCAAACTGGATGTTATGACATCCACAATTACGCAGCACAGACAATAATAACAAACAGCATAAAACAGTAAAGAACACACAAAATTGTTTACCCAGTTCGGTTCAACCAACCTACTCTGGGGGCTACCAAGCCAAGGATGAAGTCCACTATCAGTAGTATCAATTCAAAGCTAAACTCCCACGTTTACAACTTATCACTTAATCACTACCCAATGACCCTTCTACCTAGGTTCTACCTAGATATGGAATATCTCCATTCCACTCCCCCTCAATCACAGCAATGATTACACATACACAATAAACAATTACAGATAGAAGACACACTTCAAAAACACACCTTGATCTGCTTAAAAGCTTCAATCAAGAGACACACACTTGTGCTTAAAAGCTTAGAGTGACACAACAAAAACACAAACTAATTCCAACACAATCATCAAAAATAATAGCGTGGATCACAAGAGACAGTTACAGAACAGCCGTTCTTCACAATACACAATCTTTTGTCTACGTTCCAAATTAGGATTGCAGTTCTTTTTATATGCAGTCTTGGGCCTTGGGCTTTTTTTAGAAACACATTAGGGTTAACAAAGTTAACCTAATTCACACGCCAACTGTCTGTTACACAATGTGCTGTCAGTAAAATCTTCTGAACGAAATTTGCAGCACTCAATAAAAAGTTTCCTAAATAGATAAAAGAGATAAATCAGGAAACGCAATTAATAAAAACTAACAGCACCTGCTGTCACACATGGATGTCATGACGTTCACTACAAATCCTGTATTAGCTCCACACATATATGCAACCTGCAAATACACAATCAACCAGGTATGTTTTACCAATAATGCAGCCAACATGCAAAACACCTTCAATTTGCAGGAGAAATCGACAAAGTATAAGGCTATCCATATCAAACAAATTCGACCTTTCCAGAAATACTTCCAAGTTGTGTATCGACCTAGTGATCTTCGTCAGACCATCTCTTAAGGCGCTGTTGAATTAAAGGAGAAGGTAACCGACAGGATCCCAAAACTTAAAATTTCTGGTTACACAGAAGATAAATATCTTTATGCCCTTCATTTTAGAAAGATCAAATTCCCTCCTTTGCCATCTAGCCTTTTGGCTTTGGCGTTTTTCCCACCAATTCCAGATTGGTGGTATTGTCCTTTTTCAAATATACAAAATGCTTACAAGAAAAAGGCTGACAGAGTGGTGCCGATGAAGCATTATCTACCTAACTACTCAGGGCCACTTCATATAGATCCCCAATATGTTAGAGTGTGTTCTACCATGCAAATTGGTAACGCTTTCTGGAAAGCTGCCTCCTGTTCATTTGAACTTTGTTACTTTCTTGATTATTTCATATTTTCCTTATAGCTATTCCCATAGAGCCTATGGATACTGCTGTCGATGACAATGTCATTTCGAGAGAAAAACCTCAGGTTTGAATTTGGCTTATTTGACTTCTTTCTCATGGTCAGTACCATATCTTTATTCAAATTTTTAAATCCCTGCAGGCTGCCCCTGAAAAATCTCCTTCTGATGATGAAACCATATCGACAACCTTGAAGAAATCTGGTCCTTCAGTATGTACTTTTATATGCCACTCTCATTTCATTTATGATCTACATGGCTACTAATCTTTTACTTGTACGCAGAATCAACCATGCTCGACATACTTGCCTGCTACCTCCAAACCATCTAAAAAATCCAAGAAGGCCAAACCTTCTACTGGTAAGGGGCCAGAGGTATTTTTTGTCGGCTTATCTGCCCTTTTGACTAGAATAACCACTTACAACTTCTTACATTGTCTCCAGCCTTCTCCACAACAGTCCAACAAATCCAAAGGCCATAAGAGCCATAAGAGGAAACACGATTCTCCTGCTAAAGGTGGTGAAGCAAAGAAGAAGGAAAGAAAAACGCCCACAGCTGAAAAACCTCAACCAGCTGGGGATGCTGAAATTATAGTCGTTGACACCAACACTATTGATCCCTCTGTTGCTCCAGTTTTCGATTTTACAGAGCCGACTAAGACTGCTGATGCCGCTTTTGGTGTTGAGAATCCAGACACCAATCCTACTCTGTCGACACATGTAACTACCCATCTTACTACAAACTTTCCTTTGCTAAAATTTTTAGATCATTCTTACATATCTTCCTTTGTAAATAGGATGATACCTCTGGTCCATAGCCTCAAGATATACCTGAATACTCTCTTGCAACAATGGATTCTTCTTCTTCCTACCGTGCAGATCCTAACGGCCATGTTGGTGAGTTCATTAAACCGACTGTTCAGACTGTTGATAGTGATTCTGATTCCATCACTAGTCCTTTCACGCATAAGGATTCTATTTCGACTAGTTCTGACTCTGGTCTTTTAGATTCCTTGGTCGAGAAATTCTGGCTGCACTTACTCAAGTCAAAGAACTAAATATATCCAAGCCCGCTCGAACCGTGATGACAATGTTTGAGCAATTTTTTGTTCCTATGCTTCAAAATATCAACAACTTGAGGGAGAAAATGAGCAACTGGTCGAGGCTAAGGAGACTTTTGTGCAAGAAAATTGGGACCTTGTGAAGAAAGCTGACAAACAAATCACTAGCTGGGAGGCAGAGATTGAGGAAGGGAAAGCACAGCTGACTCTCAAACAACAAAGGGGTGATGAGATACACCTCCAAATTGCTTCTTTAAATAAATAATTAGAGTCAATTGCTGAGGAAAAAGAAGAATTAGTCGACCAACTTATCAACCCAACTCAGGATAAGATCAACAAAACTGCCAAAGATGCTGTGATTGTAGGTGAAGGAATCTCCTCTGTCGAGAAAGTGATTGAAGTGCTCAAAACTCAAGCAGAAGATTTTGAATTTAAAGATGTGCATTTCAACGGCGAATTGCACTCGTTTCAAAATAAATTCCACTATTTTTAGACATCTTAGCAGTTTATGATTTTTCTTATGTATTTTTGGATAATTGCTTCTTGCCCATTTTTAATACCATTATTTTAACACTATATGTAAAAAAAATTATGTGCTTTTGTAGATGGTTTCAAACACAGCTTTCTCCAGCTTAATATGCTCGACATTTATTCTGTCAAAATTTTGATTTCTTGAAGAACAGGTTTATACTTCTTTAAGTATTTTCCATTTATCTTAAAAAATTGGCTATCTGGCGCTAACTCTTCGACCTCATAGGCATTATTGGAGAAAACCCGCAGTATCTTAAAAGGTCCTTCCTAGTTAGGAGACCATTTTCTCAAAATCCTATGACTCCTGTCCATTGGCAAGATGACTTTCCAAACTAGGTAGACGACAACAAACATTTTATGTTTTACCTTTTTATTATAAGCTCTAGCGACTTTTTCCCTCTGCCTTTGTAGCGAATCCAAGGCTAACATTCTTTCTTCATCCAAGTCGACTAACTCATCTGCCATCATGCTCCAGTAATCTTATGATGGTATTTCATGTTGCCTTTGGATTCTGATTGCATGAACCTGAATTTCCACTGGCAGCATTACATCATGCCCATAAGTCAATCGAAATGGGATGGTTCTAGTTGCCTCTTTTGGTGACGTTCAACATGCCCACAAAGCTTGATCTAGCGTCTTATGCCAATTCTTTGGTTTTTGGCCTACATGTTTCTTAATTAGGCTTATTATTACTTTATTGGTTGCCTCCACTTGGCCATTTGCCTGCGCATAGTAAGGTGTAGACGTCAATAACTTAATTCCAACTTCCTTTGTGAAGTCCTGCATCTTTCGACCATTAAAAACCGTCCCTTGGTCAGTAGTAATTGTTTCTGGAACCCCAAATCTACATATGATATGACTTTGAATGAAGTCTATGACAGCTTCCTGATCCACATTTGTCAAGGCCACGACTTCGACCCATTTTGTGAAATAGTCAATGCTGAACAAAATATACTTTTGTTATTTTGATGAAGCTGGTTTGATTTCTCCAATCACATCCAATGTCCATCCTCTAAAAGGCCAAGGCTTCACAATTGTATGCAACTCACTTGTAGGCATATGTTGTATGCCCCCATGTTATTGGCATTCCAGGAAATCTCTAGAAAACTCAATGCAATCTTTCAACATTGAAGGCCAATAAACCCCTGAACACATTAACAACCATCTCATTTTCTGTCCAGCTTGGTGTGTACCACATGCTCCACTGTGCACATTCGACACATCCACATATGCTTCACTTTCTCCTAGACATTTAAGCAAAACTTCTTCATCTGTTTTCTTAAGCAATTTATTTCCAATCAATACATTGCTAAGAGCCCGATACATGATCTTACGGTCTGCCGACCCTATAGGATTGCGTAAATAATCGACTATTGGCCTTCGCCAATCACTTCCTCCTATATCATCAATAGTCATGATTTCAAAGTTCTCACTTTCTACAGCTCCCAACTTTATGATCGACAAATCTGAAGGTGACAATAACATCGCTCGCACCTTCTTTCTTACTTGAATCACCTCCTCATTTTGGTCTTTTAAAACCTTATATCCCGAGGCTTCTTGCGCCAAATTGTTAGCCTTCTGATTCTCCTTTCGTGGTATGTGTCGAATATTTACTTATTCAAATCTTTTCAGCAATCTAATGGTAATCACAAAGTACATGATCAAATTCTCTTTAACACACTTGTACTCCTTTGATACCTATTTGATCACTAGCGTAGAATCTCCCATAATTTCGACATTCCTTGCCCCCAATTCTAGCAGAAGTTTAAGTCATGTGATTAGAGACTTGTATTCAGCTTCATTGTTTGTGCATACTTCCTCGATCCTGTACTTGAACTCTGTTGGAATTCCAGCTGGAGAAATTATAATCCCCCCTATACTAGAGCCATTATTGTGGCTGGAACCATCAAAGTTTAACCTCCATGGCACTATATCTACATAGTTTTGACCCATCTCGACCATTGAATGGTCGACAAGGAAATCAGCTACCACTTACCCTTTCATCGCCTTCAAGGGCGCATTTGTTAGAGAATACTCAGTTAATGCAATCCAAACACTGCAAGTTGATGTTTTCTGCAGCCGACCGAGACTTATCTAGGGACTTTAGTTCAAAAGCCCAAACATCTTCCTTTTTTTGAGACATAGGCTTTGACAGCCATGTTTTCTTCTTCGTCTTCTAAAGTCGTTTTAACCTTTTTTTCGGTAAATGGTTCTTCCAAACGTTCTACGTCCCAAATGAAGCCATGACTTTCATGCAAAGTCAAAGAAACAACAACTTCACTCAGGTCAGAGTACACATCTTCAGCTGGCAAGCAAGGAGAAATGTTAGCCAACTTCCTTTCAAACTCCTTCTTTCCAACATTGTTCACGTCATCCATAATATAGCCTTGATCATCTTCAATGTTTTCGACAACCCCATCTTCCCTCCAGATTACCAAGCGCTGGTGCACTAAAGATGGTACAGCTCCCACACCATGAAGCCATTCCCTGCCTACTAGCAGGTTGTAGCTTGGCTTAGTGTCGATCATCATAAACAAAGTTGGCCTAGTGATTGAGCCAACAGTGATGTCGACCATAATGACACCCATAGTGCTTTTTGTTTTGTCCCCATAGTTTGATAAGACCATGTTGTTAGACCTTACATCAATATCATACTTGCCAATTTTCTTCAATATATGGTGTGGCATGATATTCACAGTGGCGCCACAGTCTACCAGCACTTTGCTGATAGTAACTCCCTCTACTTTGGCTTTAATCAAGAGAGACTTCATATGGCTTTTCATAGCCATGGTGGGTCTCTCAAAGATTGCCTATTGGCTATCCAAAGAGCCATCGTTCAGCATAAAGTAACATCTTGGCTTGTGAAGAGCCATCTCTTCAGCGTCGACATCTACTGACTCCTTCACCTCAGTAACACAATTGTACTCCTCTGGCAAGATCGACACCACATTGACTAAGATATCCAATCTTGCTTCAGAATCTGGCTTAAAATCATCAGTGACTTCATCAGAATAATTTTCACTTGGTCGGTGAACATATTTCCTGATCCTCTCTTTAGCTATAATATCAATCTTGACAACAACTTTCTTTCTAGAATTGGCTTCATTCGCCATATTCTTTTCAGCCATTTCCTTTGCTGCTTCTCTCTCAGCCTGCTTGCAATGTTGAAAACGTCTCCAATGGGTTCTGGTCATGGGGTTCTTCCCTAAATAATTTTCAGAAACATGAGTTCTCTTTTCAGACTTGAACTCGCGTTTGTAGTTAATAGCTAGACCTCCTCTGGCAGCAGTAACACCTTGTGGTATTTCCAGCTTTCCTTGAGGCTTAATCCACGTGCCTCTAGAAGCACCAGCCGACGACACATAACTCTTTGGCCTTTTTTGGGAATTTCCCACGGTCTTCCTTAAGGTCCCCTCTTTCTGTGGATAACCCTTCTAGTCAGCACACTTGCTTTTGCTTGTCCCAAGTTGTAGCCTCTGAAATTTTTTAGCAGCAACTTTGTCAGTGACAACGCCACATCTAGGGCATAAAGAAACCTGTTAGCCTTTGTTTTTGCAGCGGTACTGTTAGCTGAAGATTTCGTTTGGAAAGAATGTCCTTCGAAGGTCTGAAATTCGAAGGAGATGGTTACTGATGATCATCTTTGAAGATAAAAAATGGCTACTGATGGCCATGCTTCGAGAATAATGTTTAAGTTGGAACAAAGATAGTTAGCACTGAAGTTAAATTCGAAAAGAATAGTCTTTGGGACTTAGACGTTTTTGCGAAATATGCGAAGTACTGAAGCTTAGCGTGGTTTCGTGGCATTCTCGACTCCGATTATGTTGCCACGCGTCGAAGGGAGATTCGGGCGGGATGATTTGAATTTCAAAGTAGTTTATGTAACCGCACGAAGACAGATGGCATCCCTGGATTTTCTGCAGGCAACGTGGCATTAGATTAGTGTAGGACCGTTAGGGTCGAAACTAATATAAATAAGGGTCTTAATGTTAGGATTCCGTGTGTTCATTTTGTACAAATCACTCACATATTGCTCAAGTATCAAGTGTTAAGAGAAAGAGTTCGCTGAGAAATGTACGTATGACACCAACACCACTTTAAATACATGTGTATTTTCCTTTATTCAAGTATCTTTCGATATTACTGCGTTTCATTTACTTTTGGTTATTTACATTTTTGCGCTATTTATTTTCATGTCATTTATCTTAGAAGCATTTAACTTTTCTGCACTTTAAGATTCTTGCACTTTTACAGTTTTGTTTTATATTTTATCTTTAACTCACTTTTCACTGGTGTTATATTTACGTGTATAACAAGGTGATTGCTAATCTTTATTTCTTTGTTTAAGTGTTTCTTATTTCGAGACACATCAATCATAGACATAATTCGAACTATCATGAATAACAACCTTTTTGACTATGTCCTAGGATCAATCTAGTCGATCCTGTGAGTAACCAAATCATATTTATTATAGTTTGGAAGACTAGCAGTTGTTTACCAGAAATCACCGTAAACAAATTGGCACGCCCAGTGGGACAGTGTCAAGCAGATTGTTATTAATCGATTGTTTTGTTTTGTCTAGAAAATATCAAGACCTTGTATGAACCTTAGGAACGGTAAATTAACAAACAGTGCACAACTGATTCCCAAACGAAGGTACAACAAGAAAATGGTCGTTACGACCAGTGTAGGGGGAGATCAAGATCCCCCAGAAGGGTCAGGAACAGGAGCGGCAAATTCTACGCATGTTTCGACTTTTACTCAAGGAGCGTAGAACATACCGGGTCTGAATGGATCGAGACCCATGGATAGTTCCCAGGCTATACCTGAAAACAATACAGCAACAACAGGGACTATTCCAGTTTCAGTATCGACTACCGCGCCTCCATCCTCAAGTGCGATCGAAATGCAACTTGCCTTGACGAATGCTGCAAACCAGTTATTTACCCCTGGATCATCTGCGTTCGAATGGAGACCAAACAGTCAATATGGAATGCCATATCCATACATGACAGGTACACGAGGAACAGGACCTACATATACTACAACTAACCCTGCGACGTTTTCGCCAAATGCTGGTTCAGTAGGTCGAAGCGCACAAAATATTGTCTTCTCTGCCCAAATACCCAATTTTACCACAAGTAATCAAGCAGCATTCCGACAAGAGATGGACGCAAGTAACCATGATATGTTAGGAATCCTGGCCAAAGAATTAGCGTCAATCTTAAATCCTTTAGCAACAAATATTGCTAATACTAATCGGGAGAATATGGAAACTTTTCAAAAGATATCATCCCAAATGACCCGAATGGCAGAATTCATGGGAGTTCAACCACCCAAGCGAAGAAATAATCAATCCTCTTATCGAGAAGGGGATCCCATTCTGGAACGTATCCAAAATGTCGTTCCTCCGCCTAGTGCAAACACTGCTGGCGTGATTCCTCCACAAAGAACAACAGCGGTCGAAAGGAATCGGGTAATAGATTTAGAGGCTTCGAATCAAAGAACGGTTCCCGTCCAGCAAGAGTTTGAGGAAGAAAGACCCAGATTAAGGGTAGTAGGTAGGAACGAACACCCGGATGAAGTAGTTCAGAGAGTCAGAAGAGAAAACCTGGCTACAGAAAATAACCTAATTGCCATGATAGAGAGAGTTATGGCCAATAATGGCCTCAGTACTGGACTTCGACGTCCCAATTATACATCCCCCATAGCGGATTATATTATGCAAACAGAATTACCAAGAGGGACCAAAGTACCCAAATTCACAAAGTTTTTAGGGGACACTAGTGAATCAACGCTGGAACATATTGCCAGATATTTGACAGAAGCAGGAGATTTAGCAGGGAATGAGGATTTAAGGATTAAATATTTCCCTAGTTCGCTGACGAAAAATGCTTTTGTTTGGTTCACTACCTTACCCCCAAATTCGATAGATGCTTGGGCACACTTGGAAAGATTATTCCATGAACAATTCTACATGGGTCAAACCAAGATAAGTCTGAAAGAATTGGCTAGCATCAAGAGGAAGTTCACAGAACCTATAGATGAGTACCTAAATAGGTTCCGTTTGTTAAAATCAAGATGTTTCACGACCGTCCCGGAGCATGAACTAGTCGAAATGGCTGCCGGTGGTTTAGATTATTCAATTCGAAAGAAACTGGATACTCAATACCTAAGGGATATGGCCCAGTTGGCAGACAGGGTTCGACAGGTCGAACGCTTAAAAGCAGAAAAGGCTAGGGCAAACAAGGGCTACAAGAAAGAAAGGGTAGCGTACGTCGAAGCAGAAGACGTTGACAGCGAATCTTTCGAAGACTCATACAGTGTAGAAGAGGTCGAAATAGATCTAGCCGAACTAAAAGAAGCACCACCTTATGCTTGCAAATTACTTACCCCTGCCAATGGAAAAAATCCCGCAGAGAATGATAAGAGTGATAAATTTCCTAAGAAAACTTATACATTTGATGTCACTAAGTGTGACGAAATATTTGATTTACTAGTGAAAGATGGCCAAATGATAGTGCCTCCTAATTCTAAAATTCCTCCGTTAGAACAAGGGAAGAAGAGAGGTTTTTGTAAATATCATGGTTTTTTAGGCCATAAAACCTTACAATGTTTTCTTTTCAGGGATCTAATTCAGAATGCTATCAAAGATGGACGTTTGAAATTTGCTGATAAGGCCAAAAGCCACATGAAGGTCGACACAAACCCTTTGAACATTGCTGACACTAACCTGTGTGAACCACTTGATGTCAACATGGTAGAGGTGTCTGAAGTCGAAGTTGCTGAACCAGAAAAGATGTCAACTGGAAAGCAGGCTACTGAAGGCCTAAATAACAATACAGTCTTCAATACTGATGTTGAAGATCCTCCAATACAGAGATGATTGGAGTTTTGAAAGAAGAAACCAGCGAGGCCACTGAGGACCTTAGGGTGAAACTTCAACAAATTCAGATTTCTGAAGTTCCCCCAGCAGTTGTTAACATGGTCAATGTTCGACGCCCTTTGTCTGAAATACACGAACTGGAAAAATGGTTGACAAGGCAAAAGGGAAATATTGAAATTCCGCCAAGAGGAGAGACCCTAAAAGATTATCTCTGGAATTGCCATGAAAAGACTGGCGGAAAACAATGGATGTGTCCAAGATATTCGATCATGCTGAATCGAAGGGTCCAGGCTAACTTCGAAAAGGCCCTGCGAGAAAGATTGGAGCAGCCATGGAGAGGAGGAAATCCTTTGCTAAAGGTATACCCAAAGATGGAAGAAAGCTTGGTGGGCTTCCTGGTCAAATGCCACAAGGAAAACACTGAAATTGCACTATGTCCCAGATGTGGAGCAGTCTATGACGAAATGCAGGCATGGTCATTCGAAAGGATGTATTGCTATATGGGTAGAGAAACTCAGGGACTTCGTCTTAACATGTATGGTTTCGATATATGGACTCCATCGAAGAGACCTGACAGTCCACATCCTAGAGCTCGAAGAGTCACATTCAAGGTCCCTGCAGACATACCTCGGGACAGATGGATGCAAGCTGGTGCAAGGACTAACAAATGGCGAAGTTGGGACCAAGGGGGAAGGACTGCAATGGCGTATAGGAAACAATTCCAAACCTCAAATCGAGAGATGTACAGGTTGGAGAACTACAAAGGCAAAAATCCTATGTCCAGATCCCAATGGAGAAGACACTAGAGGATGAAGAAGGCTCAAGGAGAATATAAACCGAGGGAAATCGGAGAATCTAGTAGCAACCAAGTCCCAACAAAGGGGGCAAGGTCAAGAAAACCTCCAGTAGAACGCAAATTGTTCGATTCTGAAAATGAGAAAGAAGAGGAAAAGATGCATTCTAGCCCTTGGAAAGAAGATGATAGAATGACAAATGAGTTTGACTCTGACGGGGTATCATCTATAAATCTCAACTGCAATGTTGTGTCCGTACTCCCTCATGAGTTTAATCAGGAAACTGAAGTTGAAGACTGTGAAGAGGCTGACGTCGAAGAGATGGAGAAACACAGACCTGTGTGCTACTATGTGCTGAACAATGGTGCAGTTGAAGAGTAGAATGCTTTCTTCGAGAGGTCTGATGAAGGTATGCGAAATCATTTGAAACCACTCTACATAAGGGCTAAGGTTGAAATTGTTGGCATTAATAAAGTCCTGGTAGATAGAGGGGCATCGGTGAACCTAATGCCCCAATACATGCTGAAAAGAATTGGTATGTTTGATACTGATATAAGGCCACATAATATGGTTTTGTCTAACTACGAAGGAAAAATAGGGCAAACCTTGGGAGTTGTCCAAGTAAATCTAACGGTGGGTTCAGTTACCAGGCCAACTATGTTTATGGTCATACCAGCGAAAGCAAATTATAACCTCTTGCTCGGAAGGGAATGGATCCATGGAGTTGCTGTTGTGCCTTCGACAATGCATCAAAGGTTAACCATTTGGAGAGAAGATGGCATAGTAGAGAATATTGAGGGGGGTCAGAGTTATTACATGGCTGAAGTTAATCAAGTTAATAAAAATAACTTCGATAGGAACTTGGCAAACATAGGGCCTTGCCATGCTGCGGAAGATATATACACCCCGAATAAGAATGCATTGTATTACTTATCTTTGCACCCAAATGGATTCCAGTGGAATAGAGAAATAATGGACGGCCCAGAAGATACCGCACCAATAGAGCATGATCCAACAATACGGCCAACAGGCTGGGATGATGACGTTGATGATGTCTGAGTCTTCATTCTTCAAAAAGATTTCGGCTTATATAGCCGAGAACAAAAGAAAGACGGCTCTTGAAGCCGAATTATCAAATATGGTGGTTAATGCAGTTCCAAGAAAGGAAGATATGACAGATTCTGGGATACACATGATCCCTCAACCCCCTAAAGATTCAGTTCGAGTCGAAGAAATCTCAGGAGAAGATTCGAGTCAAAGATTAGACGCAATCTACGATGAAGAACCCTTGGGATTCGAGAAGGACCCAATGGCATCAAACATAAAAATGTTAGCCCAAGATCCACTCGAGGAAGTAAATCTTGGAGACGAGGATCGAAAGAGGATAACATACGTCAGTGCGAAATTAGACCCAGCGTTGAAATCAAAAGTCATCAAATTGTTAAAAGAAAACAAAGACTGTTTCTCTTGGGACTATGACGAGATGCCTGGTTTAGGAAGAGACCTGGTCAAACTAAAGTTACCAATAAAGGAAGGGAAGAAGCCCATAAAGCAGACTCCTAGAAGGTTCGCGCCAGAGATTCATTCAAAGATTAAAGCAGAGGTCGAAAGGCTTCTACGTTGCAAGTTCATCCGAACCACAAGGTATGTTGAATGGATTGCCAACATTGTACCTGTTATAAAATAGAATGGTTCGTTAAGAGTATGTATAGATTTTCGTGATCTAAATGCAGCGACTCCTAAGGATGAATATCCTATGCCTGTGGCAGAAATGCTAGTAGATTCAGCCGCAGGCTTTGAATACCTAAGTATGTTGGATGGGTATTTTGGATATAATCAGATTTTCATTGCAGAAGAAGATGTGTCTACAACAGCTTTTCGTTGCCCAGGGGCAATAGGCACCTATGAGTGGGTTGTAATGCCTTTTGGTTTAAAGAATGCTGGGGCAACCTATCAAAGAGCAATGAACTCTATATTTCATGATTTTATAGAAACATTCATGCAAGTATACATAGATGAAATCGTTGTGAAATCTGTTTCAGATTACGATCATCTTGATCATCTAAGCCAATCATTCAAAAGAATGAGAAAACATGGCTTAAAGATGAATCCCCTTAAATGTGCTTTCTTTGTGCAGGCTGGAGATTTCCTGGGTTTCATAGTCCATAAAAAGGGAATAGAAATTAACCAGAATAAAATGAAGGCTATTATGGAAACTAAGCCTCCATCCACGAAGAGAGAATTGCAGTCTTTACTGGGGAAGATAAACTTCTTGAGAAGGTTTATATCTAATTTGAGTGGACGCACGCAAGCTTTCTCCCCTCTACTTCGACTCAAGCAAGGAAAGTTCGAATGGCGTGCTGAACATCAAGAAGCTTTTGATCAAATCAAGCAATACTTGATCCATCCACCAATCTTGTCTCCCCCAAAAGGGAAGAAGCACATGCGCCTGTATATTTCGGCTTCAGATAATACAATAGGCAGCATGTTAATACAAGAAGATGAAAATGGCATCGAAAGAGCCATTTATTATTTAAGTAGAGTACTCAATGATGAAGAGACTAGGTATAGAGCAATAGAAAAACTCTGCCTTTGTTTATATTTCTCTTGTATCAAACTTAAGTATTATATAAAGCTAGTTGATGTTTATGTTTTGTCTCATTGTGATGTTATCAAACATATGCTATCAAAACCAATATTGCATAGTCGAATTGGCAAATGGGCTTTAGCCCTTACTGAGTACTCACTGATATTTCAGCCTCTTAAGGCAATGAAAGGTCAGATTGTATCAGATTTCATTGTTGACCAAGCAGTGGTTGAGAACCCTCAACAATATGTAGAATTGAAGTCTTGGAAGCTATACTTCGATGGTTCGACTCATAAAGAGGGAACTGGTGTTGGAATGCTAATAATTTCTCCTGATGGAATTCCAACAAAGCTCAAGTACAAGATTGAAGGTCCCTTATGCTCCAATAATGAAGCTGAATATGAAGCACTGATTGTTGGACTTGAAGCTTTGTTAGAATTGGGGGCAACCAGAGTCGAAATTAAAGGAGACTCCGAATTAGTGATTAAGCAACTGACGAAGGAATATAAATGCATCAAAGAAACTTGATCATGTACTTTGTCATAGCAAATAGGTTGCTTAAAAAATTTGAATATGTGGAGTTAAGTCACGTCTCGAGGACCAAGAATCAAGAAGCCAATGATCTGGCACAGTTAGCCTCAGGATATAGGGTATCAAAAGAGAAATTAGAGGAACTGATCGAAGTGAGAGGAAAAGAAATGGCTACCAAGCTTTCCCCAAGTGACTTGGAGAATTCACAATTAGGTTTCGCCAGCAAATAAGAATTTGAAGTATTAAATATAGACTCTGTGGCAGACACAGATTGGAGGAGCCCAATTGTGAACTATCTAAAAGATCCTTCGACAGATCAAACTCATAATTTGATCATGGATTGGTCATGATTCATCAAGAAAAGCTCAAAGATCAACAAAACTCAAAGTTTCTAAATTAGGGTATTTTAAGTAAAAGTCAACTGAACTTTGACTGGCCATAACTTTCACATACTTCATCATTTTTTTTCCCAACCAAAGACTATTCTCAAGGAAATTCCATCCTCTACAACTTTGATGTTAGGCCCAAGTTCAGGATATGCTTCATCTAAAATATAGGAGCCAAAACATTACATGTCCTTCTAGAAGACAACAAAAAGCTATATTTTGTCAAAGCCAATATCACCAGGATAAAATCTCCAAATGCAAAAAATGCTCCAAAGGGGATTGTAGAGGACATCTTGAGCTTTCCAGAAAGTACAAGATCATTTTCATATGATAAAAATTGAGTGAGTTATGGTTGGTGCAAGTTGGGAAAAATTCAAGAAAGGCATGAAACCCTAATTGACAAATTTCAAATTTTTGAGTATTGGGCCTAGGGTTTTGGACTTACCACGTGACTTTAAGCTCAAAAGAGGCCCATTGGTCAAAGATTATCTATTTCATGATTTTATTTCATTTATATTTGATTTTATAAATTTAAATTCAATTGAAAATAAAATAAAATCATGATTAATTAATAAGCGATGCTATGGAATATCCCATTTTATATTATCAGATCAAAATCAATCCAAGGGCCAAGAATGAATGGAAAATATGCATGAAATATAATGGAGCTCAAATTAGAAAGATTTGATGCAAAAATCATATCAAATTTTCTCATGATCAAAGCAATAGATTCTTTCCATGATTGTTACCCTAATTTCCCCCTCTAATATCACGCCCACTGTAACGCCCGTAAATGTGTTTTTCTGATTAATTGTGATGTTTGCTACATTTTCCTAAATTTTATCGTTTTTGAGTCGAGTCAGTCGGTAAATATTAATTATGCTAATATTTTACTTATTACTTTCCATGTATGTAATTATTATGTTTAGGGTGTTAATTGGTTAGAATTAATGTTTAGTGACATTTGGGCCAAAATTAGAATTAATGAGAGTTAAGAGGGGGAAAATGAGAAGTAGAGAAATAGAAAGAGATATTTAGAGATATAGAGAGAAAAAGAGATATTTTGAGATAGAGAGAAAGAGAGCTTGTGAAGAGAAGAGAAAGAAGAGAAAAACAAAGAGAAGAAGAGAAGTGTAGGAATCCAACCAAGCTAGAGCCAAGAATCCAACCAAGGTAAGGGGGATGAATCTAGTTTATCTTGATTGTATGGTTCTTATAGTTTTGTGTGTTTTGTTGTTGTTCTTACTCTTTTCTAAGCTTGATCAACAATGGTAAATTGGGTGTTTTGTGGGTTTTGAAGTTATAAACTTGATTTTGTGGTGTGTATGTGTACTATGATGATAGATATTCCCATGGATCATGTTTGTTTTTCATTTCTCCATGTTTTCTTGCTCATGAAGAAATTGTTAGGTTATTGACATTTAGTGAGTGAGCCATGGATCATTGGTTGATAGAGTGAATATATGGCAAGTATGGGTTGTGTAGGATGTGCAGGGAAGCTTATTTGAGGTTTTGAGAGGATTGGATGGGGTTTTGCAGGTCTGTAGCAGAACTGATTTTTCTAGGTTTACGCAGGTCCGCTGAGCGGAGGGGGTCCGCTGAGCGGAGGTCCTTTTGCAGAGAAATCTCTGTGAAGGTCCGCTGAGCGGAGGTTCTATATTTTTGTTTGATGATTCCCTGTCTGGGTCCGCTGAGTGGAGCTCAAGCGGACTGTGCGAAATTTTGTTTTCCAAACTTTGTTTTGTTGTATCTTTCGAACCGTAGGTCGTTTCTACGCGGCGTTTGAAGTGTTATGAGAACCCTTGTGTATGCTTTATGATAAAGAGGGGTGTGTTGGTGGTTGAATGATTTTTCATGAATGTATTTTGTGAAATGATATTTGCTAATCAAGTATGTTTTGACGATATATGTGTGCTGTGTGAATATGAATGCCTGAGTGGCAATTTTGATGATGTATCCGTGTGGATTAATATAACCGGTGTGATGTCGATATGTGACCGAGTTATATTATTGTTGTTGTTGTTGTGTAATCGAGTCGTTTGTATGCACAGCATAACATTTCAATACGTTAATGGCGGAATGCTGTTAACAGATGGCCTGCGGGCATGGTTACCAGTAGGAGCTTAATGCTCGGTAACGGTATATTAGTCTGAGTGGCAAGAGGTCATCAGTGGGAGCTGCGTGCTCGATTACGACAGCCTGCGGGCTTCCTGAGTGGAATAAAGTCTCAGCGTAATGCTTGGCAGGTGTATTTGTCATAATGACAAGGAGGAGTTTTACTCCGGATTTGGTACCACATGCATACGCATAGTCGAGTCTCATTCATCATCGTCAGTCTTTATAATTTATGTTATCATTCATGTACCGCATTACTTATATATTGACTGTGGTTGAATTATTTGATTATCTTGTTATATGATTCTTAATGATATTTGTGGGCATTACTATATTGATCATGCTTTCATTATGAATTATATTCTCACCCTTCTGCCTTAATGTTACCTACTCGTGGGTAATGTGCAGGTGATCCGCAAGTGTAGGTGCTCTCTTTGTAGTCGTCCGTTTTGGTGTCGTCCGCTCGTGATACGTAACACCTAGGGGGGATCGAACACTTATTTTGTAGATAATGCTTATAGGATCATTTTGATGTATATTTGATCCTTTAGATGCATTCGTATTATGTATTTTGGATACCTTCTCATGCGATGTATTTTGGAAGAATGTTGTGGATATTTAGTTTACCGATGCATTTATATAAGTATGAATACATTCAGGTGTTTATGTGTATCCGTCCTCTTTGATTATTTGTGTTACGCATCTTTTGCGAGTATGTTATGTTTGGTTATGTGGTTACTTAAGTGTAACGCCCTAATTATTTTTATGAATTTAGTTTTTATACTCTGATATTTGTACCTATATGCCTGGGTAGAATTGGGGTGTTATATTAGTGGTATCAGAGCGGGTCGGTCTTGTCCGACCAGTTGTCGTGTCGTTTGGTCTAACAATTCTTGTGTTATTTTTTTTGGGCTTACTTCTCTTGGTGTTATTGTGAAGTTTAGAGATGGCTGGACGTAATGACGCTGCTATTGCTGCTGCATTGCAAGCTATGGCTGAAGCTATGCATACGGATGAGAATGCAAGGCCTCGGAGTTTAGCGACTTTCCAGAGGGAGAATTGTAACAGCCCGAATTTTATTATTTGGCTAATTAAATTAAATAAGGATTTATTTACTTAATTTGGACGAAGCTTGATAATTAATTGGATCGTCGGTGTTATCGAGAAATGTGTTCGGATTATTAAGTGAAGTTGGAATTTATTCGGTTAATCGAAGAATTAATAAAGTGGAGTATGTAGATAAATAATATTAGAAATAATATTATTGGATTTTATTTATTTGAGATAAAGTCGGATTTAATTGGATTAATTGGAAAATAATATTAAGGGTAATAATATTATTTGTTGGAGCATAATTATTTATTTGACTACTCTATTTATTAATTGGGCTAAGTAGTAGAAATAAAATATAAAATTGATTTGTGGGTTAAGCCCATTAAAAATAGAGATAGTAAGGAAAATAGGGTTTTAGAGGATATAACTCATTTGGGGGAAAAAAGAAGAAAAAAAGGAGGCTAGAGGAGAAAGAGGAGAAGAGAAGAGGATTTGGGGAGAAACTAGAAGATTGAAGGAGATTGATTCAAGGTAAGGGGGAGAATTCCAAATCATTATGGGTTAGTATATGGGGATGATGGGTAGAGTTAATATGATTAGATTTTGTTATTAAAACCAGGAAGTTTTCTGTGAATAACATGTTTGGTTACTCTATTAAAGCACTGTTTTTATTATGGCTATGTATAATGGAACCGAAAGAAAAGAAGAATGGAATGACAATAAAATTGGATAGGAATGTTACTTTAGCTTGTTTCCATTCTCTTGCTTATCCGCTACAGTAGCTAGTTTTGAGTAAATTAGAAACGTGACCCACCAATACAGCTTGTTGAACGAATATGCTACTGTTGTTAACTTTAGGTAAAAAAAATATATGAACCACATAGAAACTAAAGTAAGGAAACGCGATGATGCATATCATAGTGATAGAATTGGCTATGTACTAGCACTTGGCCAATTAATAAAGTGAATCACTGTAGCTTCATTTCATTTTTAAAAAGAAAGAAAAGAAGGGAAGCTACATGTGCTTGTGTTGACAATAGAAACAGGTGTAATCTATTTTCCTTAGGGCAATTACTACTATAGCTATTTGATTGAACCAAGTCAAGTGACCCATACAAGGACATTTAATGTACTCATGCTGCCATGGCTTTTGACGGCGGTAGAATTTGTGAAGACAAAAGGGGTGTCGTGAGGCAATCCCACTATAGGCCAAATGTCTCATTTTTTTTACTACCTATATGCGTTACTGTTGTGGTTGTAAAATGTGCCCTGTTCACTACATCTTTTCCTTTTAATTTCTATTTGGCTAAAGACTTCCTGTTACTACAAACCAAAACGTGAGGACTACTTAGGAATAGTAAGGGCTATTGTTCACAGCTTTTGGCCAAGTAAAGAACACATAAGCATACCACTTGTTTTTTTAATGAATATGATATTATTATGCACCTATAGCCAATATGACACGTATGTACTTGGGGTAGTTAATAAATGTGAGGTGAATTTTATCTTGACTACTAATATATATAATTGATGTACTTAGATATAGATAGTGTGATACAAGTGGAAGAAATACCGAGTGATACGTTAACTCACACTATGCTATACCCTTCCATTATTTTCTACTTCCTGGATGTTGTATGTGCTATTTTCGGTTCACATAGATAAAGCTATGTCCTATTGCACTTTTCCCAACTATTATTAATAATCATTTGGGAATGCCACTTACTGTGTTATATATGAATAATGAACACCCATACACTTTAGTGATAGAGAAATGTGATTGTGCTAGCTGCTTTTCCATAAAACAAAACGTGGATCTGCCCTAGGAATAAACGGCCACGGTTCATTACTTTTGTCAAATTGATAACATAAACACACCACTTGTTTTTTTAAATGAACATGACACTCTTGTATACATATAGCCAACATGAAACGTGATATATATGTATATATACTTATAGTAGTTAATAAGTGTGAGATAAATTTTATCATGATTTCTAATATATATATATATACATATATATATATATATATATATATATATATATATATATATATATATATATATATATATATATATATATATATATATATATATATATATATATATATATATATATATATATATATATATATATATATATATATATATATATAATTGATAGATTTCATAAATCAATTAGTAAATAATTATAGTTTAGTGAAATCAATTATTATATTAAAATAGTAGAATTCTAATAGAAATGACACATAGATATGGTTCTATTATTGTTCTAAGGTAGAATCTTTTATGAATAATTAAGTAGCATAAATCCTAATGGCTTATTGGTTTAATATGAAAGTGAATAAACCATATGAAATTGACAAATTTGCGAGTTAGCATATGATAGTGTTAATTAATAGTGTTAATTGAAATGGTGGATTGGAATTGTGTGTTGACTATTATATCTGAATAATGCTTATGTGATGAGAATGTTGTGTACAATATTGTGGATAATTCATTGAGTGAATTATTGTGATATGCTAAAATATTAAGATGGTAGAGATGATCTTAATTGCATATGTTTGATTAATATTGTACATACATTCATATCATGGATGCCTTGAAACAAAGGTGGTTTGCTTTGAAACATAAGCGAGGCTTAGATTCTAGAGTGAATCGGAAGCGGTAAACTATATGTTTACACTTTGGTGGGCTTTGGTCTTGTCCGGATCGGAAGCGTGGCTTGGATTCTAGATATTGAATCGGAAAGCGGTGAAACTTTGGGTTCACAATTCGGTACCACATGCATAGCGTCACATATCTTGCATTGAGTCACATTAAAATTATGCGATAATTAAATATGTGAAGTTGATGTAGTTGTGATATGTGTATGAATTTGATAATTGAAACGAGTGAGGTTTCAATACATAGTTGATTAAATGTGTGAACATGTGATAATTATGGTTGTGTATGTAAATTAAGAATATAATAGTAGAATTGAAATATTATACTATTTAAGCTTGTTGTATACTCGATAACATGTGAAATATGTGTTGATTACTATTATCTATTCTGTTTTACATAGTATGACTAATTACTTGAAGTGTTAACTTAACCATTATACTCTGTTATACTTTCTTCATAATGGTTTGTATTCTCACCCTTCTGTTTTAATGTTGCCCTCGTTTGGCGACATGCAGGTTCTGGAGTTTAGTAGCCGCGTGTGACCTAGCAGGAGGTTCTTCCTTGGTTATTGGAGACTAGGTAGTGAGTCGATGCTCTGGTCATGTAACACTGGGTAGACTAGGTGTATTGAACTCATGTTATGTTTGTGTATGTAGTATGCTACGACTGGTGAACTTGTTTATTGGTTACATGTCTTCGAGAGGCTTACAAGCCAAACCTTTTGATTATGTTTTATGTTGAATTGAGACTACTAGTCGATGTATGATCATGGTATGGGACATGAATCATTATAAATCACATGAGTATCATATATTTCCGCTGTGAATGCATATCCAGGTTAAATTGTGATTTGATATTGAGTGTTATTAAAATGACCAGGAGTATTGTGCTGTGTAGATAAATGCTGTCAGTTTTTTTTTAAGGTTTTTAGTTCTTCTAAAATCATCAATGTGACGCCCTTTTGAATTATATGCATGTTATTCTCTGATTATATGTTAAATATTTTGGGGTATAAAAGGGGTGTTACAAGAATCGTCCTGTGTTTAAGGGAACGCATGACCCCGAGGGAGCCTTGACTTGGATGAAGGAGATGGAGAGGATCTTTCGTGTGATGGATTGCACGCAAGAGCAGAAAGTCAGGTATGGCACTCATCAGTTAGCTGTGGAGGCTGATGATTGGTGGCTGGAGACTTTGGCAAGGTTAGAAGCAACCGGTGAAGAGATTTCCTGGACGGTGTTCAAGAGGGAGTTTTTGAGGAAGTATTATCCGGAGGATGTCCGTGGAAAGAAAGAGACTGAGTTTCTGGCTTTGGTTCAAGGCAGCATGTCTGTGTCTGAATATGCGGCAAAGTTTAATGAACTTGTGAAATTCTACCCGCACTTTGTTGGTGAGGGAGCAGAATTTTCTAAGTGCATTAAGTTCCAGAATGGGTTACGTTCTGATATCAAGAAGGCGGTAGGGTATCAGAAGATTCGGGTGTTTCCAGATTTGGTGGACAGTTGTAGGATTTATGATGAGGATAATAATGCTCATCATAAGGTGATTAATGAAAAGAGGAACAAAGGTCCGCAGAATCGTGGGACGCCGTATGATGGAGTGAAGGGTAAGAAAAAGATGAATTATGGACCAAGGTTTAGTGGGGGAGATGCTCCTGCTAAGATTGTATGTTTTAAGTGTGGTAAACCTGGCCACAAAAGTAATGTCTGCAATGGTGACACGAGGAAATGTTTCAAGTGTGGGACGGCAGGACATTTGTCATCCGACTGTACGTTCAAGGGAATAGTGTGTTTTAATTGTGGTGAAGAGGGACATATGAGCGGTCAATGTCCGAAGAAGAAAGTTCAAGCTGGTGGGAAGGTGTTTGCTTTGGCTGGAACTCAGACGGACAAGGGTGATCGACTGATCAGAGGTACTTGTTTTATTAATGGCATTTCTTTAATTGCTATTATTGATACGGGTGCTTCGCATTGTTTTATAGCCGATGATTATGTTAAAAGATTAGGTCTTGTTTTATCTGACCTGGGTGGTGAGATGGTTATCGATTTACCAGCAATGGGGTCGGTGACTACTTCTTTAGTTTGTAAGAATTGTTCGGTATCAATCTTCGATAAGGACTTTACTGTTGATTTGATTTGTTTGTCGATGAACGAGTTAGACGTGGTTGTGGGAATGGATTGGTTGATGAATAATCGTGTCCATATCGATTAGTATCATAAGTTGGTGAGGTTTCCATTTCTTGAGAAGGATGTGGAATTTGATGTCTTATCTACCAAGGAGTTGAATCGACTGTTAGAAGATGGGGCACAATTGTTGGGTGTGTTTGCATCGTTGACTGTGGAGAGTCGAGCTGCAGTTGGGGATTTTCCAGTAGTGCGAGAATTTCCCGAAGTGTTTCCTGAAGACTTTTCTGATGTGCCGCCAAAGAGAGAGGTAGAGTTTTCCATAGATCTAGTTCCTGGTACGAGGCCTGTTTCTATGGCGCCATATAGAATGTCAGCATCAGAGTTAGTGGAATTAAAGAAACAATTGGAAGAGTTGCTAGCAAAACATTTTGTGAGGCCTAGTGTTTCACCATGGGGAGCTCCAGTTTTGTTGGTAAAGAAGAAGAATGGAAGCATGAGGTTGTGTATTGATTATCGCCAGTTGAACAAGGTGACAATTAAGAATAAGTATCCGCTTCCTAGGATTGACGACTTGATGGATCAGTTGGTGGGAGCCAGTGTGTTTAGCAAGATTGATTTAAGATCTGGTTACCATCAGATTCGGGTGAAGGAGGAAGATATTCAGAAGACTGCGTTTAGGACTCGGTACGGGCATTATGAGTTTTTGGTGATGTCGTTCGGAGTTTCTAATGCACCTGGTGTGTTTATGGAGTATATGAATCGCATATTCCATGATCAGTTGGATAAGTTTGTTGTGGTCTTCATAGATGACATCTTGATTTATTCTAAGTCTCCGGAAGAGCATGAGGAGCATTTGCGTGTTGTGCTACAGGTTTTGAGGGAGAAGCAGTTGTATGCTAAGTTATCCAAGTGCGAGTTCTGGTTATCAGAGGTGAGTTTTCTTGGTCATGTGATTTCAGGTAACGGGATTGCAGTGGATCCATCCAAGGTAGATGCAGTGCTACAATGGGAGGTTCCGAGATCGGTTATTGAGATCAAAAGCTTCTTAGGTTTGGCAGGTTATTACCGAAGATTCATAGAAGGCTTTTCGAAGTTGGCACTTCCTTTAACTCAGCTTACTTGCAAGGGTAAGGCGTTTATTTGGGACATAGTTTGTGAAAGGAATTTTGAAGAGTTGAAGAGAAGGTTGACTTCAGCTCCGGTTTTGGTTTTACCTGATCCTGAGGAACCATTTGTGGTGTATTGTGATGCATCGCATATGGGGTTAGGTGGTGTTTTGATGCAGGAAGGTAAGGTGGTGGCTTACGCTTCGAGGCAGTTAAGGATTCATGAGAAGAATTATCCCACTCATGATTTAGAGTTAGCTGCGGTGGTTTTTGCATTAAAGATTTGGAGGCATTATCTCTACGGTGCAAGGTTCGAGGTCTTTAGTGATCATAAGAGTTTGAAATACTTATTTGATCAGAAAGAGTTGAACATGAGACAACGTAGGTGGTTGGAATTCTTGAAGGACTATGACTTTAGCTTGAATTACCATCCTGGTAAAGCTAATGTGGTTGCCGATGCTTTGAGTCGGAAATCTTTGCATATGTCCGCTATGATGGCGGAGGAGTGGGAACTTTTAGAGCAGTTTCGTGATCTTAGTTTAGTATGTGAATTGACGCCAGGTAGTGTGAAGATGGGTATGTTGAAAGTGACGAATGACTTTCTGTCGACCGTTAGCGAGAGACAGAAAATGGATGTGAAACTTGTTGATTTGTTTATGGTGGCAAATCAAAGTGATGATGGCGACTTCAGAGTGGATGGTTAGGGTGTTTTGAGATTCCGTGGTCGAATTTGTGTACCTGATGATTCCGAGCTGAAAAAGATGATTTTAGAGGAAGGTCACAGAAGCAGTTTGAGTATTCATCCGGGAGCCAATAAGATGTATCAGGATTTGAAGAAGATCTTTTGGTGGTCTGGTATGAAAAGGGATGTGGCTCAGTTTGTGTATGCGTGTTTGGTATGTCAGAAGTCGAAAGTGGAGCATCAGCGTCCTGCAGGGTTGTTGCAACCGTTGGATATTCCAGAGTGGAAATGGGATAGTATTTCTATGGACTTTGTGACGAGTTTACCAAATACTGTGAGAGGTTTCGATGCGGTTTGGGTGATTGTTGATAGGTTGACAAAGTCTGCTCACTTTATTCCTATTAACATCACTTTTCCAGTTGCGAAGTTGGCTGAGATTTATATCAAGGTGATTGTGAAACTACATGGTATACCGTTGAGTATTGTGTCGGATAGAGAACCAAGGTTCACATCAGATTTTTGGAAAGGTTTGCAAGAGGCTCTAGGTTCTAAGTTGAGGTTGAGTTCGGCTTATCATCCTCAGACAGACAGTCAGACCGAAAGGACTATTCAATCGTTAGAAGACTTGTTGAGGGCATGTGTTCTAGAGAAGGGAGGTTCGTGGGATACTTATCTTCCGTTGATAGAATTCACTTACAACAACAGTTTTCATTCTAGTATCGGAATGGCACCTTTTGAAGCGCTATATGGTCGTAAGTGTAGAACTCCATTGTGTTGGTTTGAATCGGGCGAGAGTGTGGTACTCGGACCTGATATAATAAGAGAGACTACAGAGAAGGTGAAAATTATTCGTGAGAAAATGAGAAGTTCACAGAGTAGGCAAAAGAGTTATCATGACAAGCGAAGGAAAGATTTGGAATTCCAAGCCGGTGATCATGTATTCTTAAGAGCTACACCTATGACTAGTGTTGGACGAGCTTTGAAATCGAGGAAGCTTACCCCGCGTTTTATTGGTCCTTATCAGATATCGGAGCGAGTTGGCAAAGTTGCGTATCGGGTGGCGTTACCGCCAAGTCTTGCTAATCTGCACGATGTATTCCATGTGTCTCAGTTGAGGAGATACATTGCGGATCCGTCCCATGTGATTCAGATGGATGATGTGCAAGTGCGTGAGAACCTGACGGTTGAGACGATACCGGTGCGTATTGAGGATCGTGAGACTAAGACTCTGCGAGGCAAAGAGATCGCCTTGGTGAAAGTCGTATGGTTAAGTGCGGCAGGTGAGAGTTTGACCTGGGAGTTGGAGAGCAAGATGCGAGACTCCTATCCTGAGTTGTTTGTAGCAGGTAATCTTTATTTTCGAGGACGAAAATCTTTTAAGTGGGGGAGGGTTGTAACGCCCGTAAATGTGTTTTTTTGATTAA
Organism: Vicia villosa; assembly: GCF_029867415.1. Taxonomy (NCBI): domain Eukaryota; kingdom Viridiplantae; phylum Streptophyta; class Magnoliopsida; order Fabales; family Fabaceae; genus Vicia; species Vicia villosa. The sequence goes on along the minus strand of NC_081184.1, from coordinate 67,904,485 downwards.
TTGTGATGTTTGCTACATTTTCCTAAATTTTACCGTTTTTGAGTCGAGTCAGTCGGTAAATATTAATTATGCTAATATTTTACTTATTACTTTCCATGTGTGTAATTATTATGTTTTGGGTGTTAATTGGTTAGAATTAATGTTTAGTGACATTTGGGCCAAAATTAGAATTAATAAGAGTTAAGAGGGGGAAAATGAGAAGTAGAGAAATAGAAAGAGATATTTAGAGATATAGAGAGAAAAAGAGATATTTTGAGATAGAGAGAAAGAGAGCTTGTGAAGAGAAGAGAAAGAAGAGAAAAACAAAGAGAAGAAGAGAAGTGTAGGAATCCAACCAAGCTAGAGCCAAGAATCCAACCAAGGTAAGGGGGATGAATCTAGTTTATCTTGATTGTATGGTTCTTATAGTTTTGTGTGTTTTGTTTTTGTTCTTACTCTTTTCTAAGCTTGATCAACAATGGTAAATTGAGTGTTTTGTGAGTTTTGAAGTTATAAACTTGATTTTGTGGTGTGTATGTGTACTATGATGATAGATATTCCCATGGATCATGTTTGTTTTTCATTTCTCCATGTTTTCTTGCTCATGAAGAAATTGTTAGGTTATTGACATTTAGTGAGTGAGCCATGGATCATTGGTTGATAGAGTGAATATATGGCATGTATGGGTTGTGTAGGATGTGTAGGGAAGCTTATTTGAGGTTTTGAGAGGATTGGATGGGGTTTTGCAGGTCTGTAGCAGAACTGATTTTTCTAGGTTTACGCAGGTCCGCTGAGCGGAGGGGGTCCGCTGAGCGGAGGTCCTTTTGCAGAGAAATCTATGTGAAGGTCCGCTAAGCGGAGGTTCTGTATTTTTGTTTGATGATTCTCATAACAACAATGACTTTCCATAAGGCCACACATCATGTTAATAACAAACAACCAAACATTGTCACATATCAAGAATGAACATTCATTAATACATAACACATATGAACATGATCTCATGTTATCGACAACTGATCACATACCTCGTACCAATACGATAACATTCACACAACACATCATTATGATTTATCATGCACTAGTTCACAAAACCATTTATGAAAATCAACCAACCACTACTACATCCTACATCATTAACAATTACCACCAAGAACTATGATTATTTACCAATCATATCGCGCATATAAACAATTATGTGTTTTCATCAACAACCCTCATAAACAATTAATAACAAGCTAACCAAGCCTATACTATCATATAGAACATCCAACTAGCTTCCTAACACTTCAAACGGCGTACGAAACGGAGCTACGGATCAAAAGTTACAAGGTTTCAAAGTTTGGATAATTGAACACACTACACAACTCATCACTTGATCCTAATAAAAATAATGGGATAATACATACTATGAATCATTTAATTAGATAATAATATATTTCATTGCGTTAGCTTTCCAACGCTTCGAACGGCGACAAAATCGGAGTTTCGGTTCAAGAGTTACGAAGTTTCAAAGTTTTGGAAAAACAGAAAAAGCTGTTGTCCGCTTCAGCTCCGCTCAGCGGACCTTCGCAGAGAATTTTCTGCAACAGAACCTCCGCTCAGCGGACCCACTTCCGCTCAGCGGACCTGCGTAAACCCAGAAAAAACCAGAACAGTTCCAAGCCCCTTATACCCACCAAAACCACTCCCAAACATCATTATAACACCAATACAACACATACAAACCATAGAAACAATCTAACATCAAACTTTTCATGGTTGATTCATCAATCTATCTCAAAACCTAACTTTTTATTCAAACTCAATCAAGCCATAGAAAAGGAAAACAAACATGATCAATCACCATAACACAACAAGGATATCATTTAATCATCATACAATCATTCTCAAACAAACTTAGATCAAACAAAGACCACACAAGAAAATTGTGGAAATTGGAACAAGAAGAACAAGAACAAGAACAAGAACAAGACTATAAGAATCATACATCCAAGATAAATTAGATTCACCCCCTTACCTTGCTATTGTGATGATCGGCAATCGATTCGGTTGAGAATCCTCCACTTTCTCTTGTTTTTCCCCTTTGCTCTTCTTCTTCCTCTCTTCTCTTTCTTTCTCTTCTTTTTCTTTCCATCCCTTTCCCTTCTCACAATATTTCTTTCTTATAAAGAAAATATCTACCCCGCGGAAATGACCAAAATGCCCCTACGCTCAAATATCGTTCAAACGCCCCAAAACGCGGAATATTACCTTAATAATATTTCCAGTACCAAAAATATGAAAACCTTCAATTAAATATTAGTCCGCCATCCCGAACTAATACCGACTGAAACGACTCCAAAAACGGTAAAATTCCAATAAACGTCACAAACGTCCAAATTAAGCATATACTTATTTTTCCGAGTGTTACAACTCTCCCCCACTTAGAAGATTTCCGTCCTCGGAAATATCCCAAACACAAACGAACCTGGATACGCTCTCGCCTCCGACTAACCAACTATCATGCCACGAAAGCAACGACACAATCAGCGCCAAACAACGAACCACTCTAGCTAAAAGCAAAACAACCAAAACACAACAACGACAACGAGATGCACAACCCATACAATGCACTCATCGACTAACACCAGAACACAAGAAATAACCAAGACACAGACAACAAGGACAAGACGCAATGCCCATACAATGCACTTGTCAACCAAACCGCAACCATAATGTTACTGTCATCAAAGGCAACACACCTCTAATCCCCCATCCAAGGAATTAGCTACATGTACTCGAACCATCACCATGGAAACGAGACATCATCATAGATAAGGACATAAAGTTCCAAGACATATACAGCTTCTGAACATCCTCAACAAAACTAGAATACCAACAACTCGGTCGCACAACATCCAAACAACCATGCCAAGACATAGCAGTCAAACATGTAACCAAAACATCTGGTGGTCTTATCATTCCTACCACATCCACTGTCCACAATTTGAACTCTAACAATTCATATACTTACGAACCGCGTCATTTCATGCTTCCTATGCGCACTCTGATTTCCCACAACAAACAGATTTACCAATTTCATAACCATCTTCCAGCTCTTTTCTAGTATTCACCAGAAACTCATTGTTCTCTCTTAACATACTCAACCTCTTGATATGCTGTGTCAGCTTGCACACCAGACAAAAGTCTTTGTATTATCCAATCAAAGGCAAAAAGCTAATCCAAACACATCCTTGTTTCATAACACAAGCCCTCATAGATCCTTAAGTGACTAAATCATCCTCTCAGTCTGACCATCCGCTTGAGGACGAGACGCCAAACTCAACGCAACTTTGTACCCAAAGTACTTTGTGAACCTTCTCCAAATTTCAGAAATAAACCTCGGATCTCAATCTAAACAATACCTTTCGAAACACCATGCAAACAAACAAACCAACAAACAATTTTTATCAACATACCACTCGCCAGTACTTCCATCGGTTAATCCATTCTTATCGAAATAACGTGAGCAGACTTCGTCAATATATCCACAATAACTCAAATCGCCTCACAATTACTCGACGTCCTCGGCAAACCAGAAACAAAATCCATAGAAATGCTATTCCACTTCTACTCAGGAATGGATAACAGTTACATGAAACCAGACGACTCCTGACAAGTCAAACACAAATAAACAAATCCCTTCATATCCTTCTTCATTACCTTGCCACTAAAAATGACCTTCTCAAATCTTGATATATCTTAGTACGTCAGGATGAATACTCAAATCACTACGACGCACCTCATCCAAAGTCCTCTTTTCAAATCCGAACATTAGGATTACAACCTTGATCATGACATCCCATGACATTGCTCTTATCAATCCGAAGATCACCATCTTTATCTTTGACTAATAAATGTCATCTTATCAACCCATTCAAATCCGATTTCCGACCTTTTCTAATCTCATCAAGAATACCATAAGTAAGCTTTCACATATAAAGCTCAACACTTGAAGAAGTCGCTTTACGAACCAAACTCAAATCTCACAACTGTTTCAACAATCACAATACTCGAATCATCGACATAGACGTATGCAATGGTTTCTCATATTCAACTCGTTCTGATCAAACGAATACTTCAAACTCTTGTAGTCACGTACACACACAAATCTAGATCCGAAAAATTAGTGCCTTCAAATTTCCCAAACAAAAATAACAACTGCCAACTCTAAATCTTGTGACAGATTAATCCTTAAGTTGACTCCTCAACTCTTTCAACTCAAAAGATGGCATCCGATACGGAACCCTCGACACAACAATAGTTCTAGGAACTAAATCCGTCAAAACAGAACTCCAAGACAGAATTCCTCTTTTCGACGATGAATCAATTAAACCTTCAAGAAACACTTATACAAATGCACAACTATCCGCAATTCCCACAATTGCTCTTTCTCAAGGACATCCAAAGTCGTCGACAACATAAACAACGTCGTACCACCTTGCACCGACTCATTCACTTCCAATATTATCAAACTAGCCAGATAAGCCTATCACGTCCAATACGATTCCGTCTACTATCAACAAGAGATTAAGGGTGATCAAGTCCTCAATTTGTCAATAGGTAGCCGACAATCATAATAGAGTATAAACTATCAGTACCAACAATAATAATATTCTTTTCCAACTTTTGCTCATAGCATAGAAGCACTATGATTCCATAATTCACAAACCTCTCAAGATCATCTGAACCAGCTAACCCGACGTCTTGTAGCTACGTACCAAAACACTTCTAACAAATCCTAAGAATAAAATTCCCGAGATCCTACTCAACTCTTCGTACTCCTAATTCTTACTCAAGTTCCAAAACGTTTCCAACAACGTCAATAACTCCTACGACAAAGTCTATCACAATACTTTCCTTAATCATTGATCCAACAACGACACCTCACACAAGGCTACTCAAACAACAACTTCATAGTCCATCAGTAGCGTCAGAGCATCACAACTCTCTAAATTCCATTCTTTAGAATTAACCAACATCTACTCCGTGACACTCCAACTTGATTAACAACTAAAGTCTTAAGTCCAAGTCGCCTTCACTTCAGAAAATAACAAATTCCAACAACACTAATACTGCTGCCCTCAGTAGCATACTAACATCTTGCAACTGAAACATATCCGAGAAGCATATCTTTTCCCCCACTTAGCTTCAAACCATTCCTGCATACAACCGGCTAGAGGCACAACAAGTACTGACAGTGCTCCACACACTTATCACGTACTGAGGAATTAAACACATTAGACAACACTGGCCGGACAGACCGACCTGCTCTGATACCACTAATGTAACACCCCAATTCTACCCAAAGCATTTAGGCAAGAAAATATCAGAGTATTAAAATTTCATACAACACAATTAGGATGTTACACTAAGTAACCAAACAAACACCTAGAAAACAAACGGACATCAGCGATGCCAAAAGCATACAACACCTGCCTATAAAATGATACATAACACACGGAAGATATGAACATATATATATACGTATAGCTCTCACTCTCAAAGAGGAGTTTTCCAAAATAAAGCGTTTACTATACACATCAGCACATCATCACATATACATGTTCAAAGAGTCATATACAAATAAATAACAACAGACTCCCGACTACCCGGTGTTACGTATCAGAGCGACCGACAATACCAACTGGAGAACTACCTCTTCCAAAAGACTCCCAAAGCGGCTAATCTGCAGGATGCCACTCAAGCATCAAATCAGCAGAAGGGTGAGAATATAATTCATAATGAAAGCATGACAATTATAGTAATGCCAACAAGTATCATCAATAATCATACAACAAAGTAATCCACTCGTTTAACCACAATTAATATATAAGTAATGTGACACATGAATGATAACATAAACTATAAAGACCGACGATGATGAATGAGACTCGACTATGCATATGCATGTGGTACCAAATCCGGAGTAAAACTCCTCCTTGTCATTATGACAAATACACCTGCCGAGCATTATGCTGGGACTTTTTTCCACTCAGGAAGCCCGCAGGCTGTCGTCATCGAGCACGCAGCTCCCACTGATGACCTCTTGCCACTCAGGCTAATATACCGTTACCGAGCATTAAGCTCCTACTGGTAACCATGCCCGCATGCCATCTGTTAACAGCATTCCGCCATTAACGTATTGAAATGCTATGCTGTGCAAATATATGACTCTATTACACGACAACAACATCATCAACAATATAACACGATCATACACTCACGTTACATCGTTTATATTCTATCCAAAAGGATACATCACCAATTAATAACATCGTTATCAATTACATCACACCATAATTACCACACAGGCATATATAAGCACACAACACACATTCACCGTCAAAACATACTAGCCACATCGGCATAAATGATCGCATAATTGCATCACATCAATTAATATTGGCCATTGGCCCACAACTCCATCAATACATCATCAACAAGTTGTAATAACAACAATTCAACAATGATAATACATCATTCTCATAACAACAATGACTTGCCATAAGGCCACACATCATGTTAATAACAAACAACCAAACATTGTCACATATCAAGAATGAACATTCATTAATACATAACACATATGAACATGATCTCATGTTATCGACAACTAATCATATACCTCGTACCAATACGATAACATTCACACAACACATCATTATGATTTATCATGCACTAGTTCACAAAACCATTTATGAAAAAACCAGAAAAAGCATAACATTTATGTATTCTTGAAGGACTATGACTTCAGCTTGAATTACCATCCTGGTTAAGCTAATGTGGTTGCCGATGCTTTGAGTCGGAAATCTTTGCATATGTCCGCTATGATGGCGGAGGAGTGGGAACTTTTGGAGCAGTTTCGTGATCTTAGTTTAGTATGTGAATTGACGCCAGGTAGTGTGAAGATGGGTATGTTGAAAGTGACGAATGACTTTCTGTCGACCGTTAGCGAGAGACAGAAAATGGATGTGAAACTTGTTGATTTGTTTATGGTGGCAAATCAAAGTGATGATGGCGACTTCAGAGTGGATGGTCAGGGTGTTTTGAGATTCCGTGGTCGAATTTGTGTACTTGATGATTCCGAGCTGAAAAAGATGATTTTAGAGGAAGGTCACAGAAGCAGTTTGAGTATTCATCCGGGAGCCAATAAGATGTATCAGGATTTGAAGAAGATCTTTTGGTGGTCTGGTTTGAAAAGGGATGTGGCTCAGTTTGTGTATGCGTGTTTGGTATGTCAGAAGTCGAAAGTGGAGCATCAGCGTCCTGCATGGTTGTTGCAACCGTTGGATATTCCAGAGTGGAAATGGGATAGTATTTCTATGGACTTTGTGACGAGTTTACCAAATACTGTGAGAGGTTTCGATGCGGTTTGGGTGATTGTTGATAGGTTGACAAAGTCTGCTCACTTTATTCCTATTAACATCACTTTTTCAATTGCGAAGTTGGCTGAGATTTATATCAAGGTGATTGTGAAACTACATGGTATACCGTTGAGTATTGTGTCGGATAGAGATCCAAGGTTCACATCAGATTTTTGGAAAGGTTTGCAAGAGGCTCTAGGTTCTAAGTTGAGGTTGAGTTCGGCTTATCATCCTCAGACAGACGGTCAGACCGAAAGGACTATTCAATCGTTAGAAGACTTGTTGAGGGCATGTGTTCTAGAGAAGGGAGGTTCGTGGGATACTTATCTTCCGTTGATAGAATTCACTTACAACAACAGTTTTCATTCTAGTATCGGAATGGCACCTTTTGAAGCGCTATATGGTCGTAAGTGTAGAACTCCATTGTGTTGGTTTGAATCGGGCGAGAGTGTGGTACTCGGACCTGATATAGTAAGAGAGACTACAGAGAAGGTGAAATTTATTCGTGAGAAAATGAGAAGTTCACAGAGTAGGCAAAAGAGTTATCATGACAAGCGAAGGAAAGATTTGGAATTCCAAGCCGGTGATCATGTATTCTTAAGAGTTACACCTATGACTGATGTTGGACGAGCTTTGAAATCGAGGAAGCTTACCCCGCGTTTTATTGGTCCTTATCAGATATCGGAGCGAGTTGGCAAAGTTGCGTATCGGGTGGCGTTACCGTCAAGTCTTGCTAATCTGCACGATGTATTCCATATGTCTTAGTTGAGGAGATACATTGCGGATCCGTCCCATGTGATTCAGATGGATGATGTGCAAGTGCGTGAGAACCTGACGTTTGAGACGATACCGGTGCGTATTGAGGATCGTGAGACTAAGACTCTGCGAGGCAAGGAGATCGCCTTGGTGAAAGTCGTATGGTTAAGTGCGGCAGGTGAGAGTTTGACCTGGGAGTTGGAGAGCAAGATGCGAGACTCCTATCCTGAGTTGTTTGTAGCAGGTAATCTTTATTTTCGAGGACGAAAATCTTTTAAGTGGGGGAGGGTTGTAACGCCCGTAAATGTGTTTTTCTGATTAATTGTGATGTTTGCTACATTTTCCTACATTTTACCGTTTTTGAGTCAAGTCAGTCGGTAAATATTAATTATGCTAATATTTTACTTATTACTTTCCATGTGTGTAATTATTATGTTTTGGGTGTTAATTGGTTAGAATTAATGTTTAGTGACATTTGGGCCAAAATTAGAATTAATGAGAGTTAAGAGGGGGAAAATGAGAAGTAGAGAAATAGAAAGAGATATTTAGAGATATAGAGAGAAAAAGAGATATTTTGAGATAGAGAGAAAGAGAGCTTGTGAAGAGAAGAGAAAGAAGAGAAAAACAAAGAGAAGAAGAGAAGTGTAGGAATCCAACCAAGCTAGAGCCAAGAATCCAACCAAGGTAAGGGGGATGAGTCTAGTTTATCTTGATTGTATCGTTCTTATAGTTTTGTGTGTTTTGTTCTTGTTCTTACTCTTTTATAAGCTTGATCAACAATGGTAAATTGCGTGTTTTGTGAGTTTTGAAGTTATAAACTTGATTTTGTGGTGTGTATGTGTACTATGATGATAGATATTCCCATGGATCATGTTTGTTTTTCATTTCTCCATGTTTTCTTGCTCATGAAGAAATTGTTAGGTTATTGACATTTAGTGAGTGAGCCATGGATCATTGGTTGATAGAGTGAATATATGGCATGTATGGGTTGTGTAGGATGTGTAGGGAAGCTTATTTGAGGTTTTGAGAGGATTGGATGGGGTTTTGCAGGTCTGTAGCAGAACTGATTTTTCTAGGTTTACGCAGGTCCGCTGAGCGGAAGGGGTCCGCTGAGCAGAGGTCCTTTTGCAGAGAAATCTCTGTGAAGGTCCGTTGAGCGTAGGTTCTGTATTTTTGTTTGATGATTCCCTGTCTGGGTCTGCTGAGCGGAGCTCAAGCGGACTGTGCGAAATTTTGTTTTCCAAACTTTGTTTTGTTGTATCTTTTGAACCGTAGGTCGTTTCTACGCGCCGTTTGAAGTGTTATGAGAACCCTTGTGTATGCTTTATGATAAAGAGGGGTGTGTTGGTGGTTGAATGATTTTTCATAAATGTATTTTGTGAATTGATATTTGCTAATCAAGTATGTTTTGACGATATATGTGTGCTGTGTGAATATGAACGCCTGAGTGGCAATTTTGATGATGTATCCGTGTGGATTAATATAACCGGTGTGATGTGGATATGTGACCGAGTTATATTATTGTTGTTGTTGTTGTGTAATCGAGTCGTTTGTATGCACAGCATAACATTTCAATACGTTAATGGCGGATTGCTGTTAACAGATGGCCTGCGGGCATGGTTACCAGTAGGAGCTTAATGCTCGGTAACGTTATATTAGCCTGAGTGGCAAGAGGTCATCAGTGGGAGCTGCGTGCTCGATGACGACAGCCTGCGGGCTTCCTGAGTGGAATAAAGTCTCAGCGTAATGCTTGGCAGGTGTATTTTTCATAATGACAAGGAGGAGTTTTACTCCGGATTTGGTACCACATGCATACGCATAGTCGAGTCTCATTCATCATCGTCAGTCTTTATAATTTATGTTATCATTCATGTACCGCATTACTTATATATTGACTGTGGTTGAATTATTTGATTATCTTGTTATATGATTCTTAATGATATTTGTGGGCATTACTATATTGATCATGCTTTCATTATGAATTATATTCTCACCCTTCTGCCTTAATGTTACCTACTCGTGGGTAATGTGCAGGTGATCCGCAAGTGTAGGTGTTCTCTTTGTAGTCGTCCGTTTTGGTGTCGTCCGCTCGTGATACGTAACACCTAGGGGGGATCGAACACTTATTTTGTAGATAATGCTTATAGGATCCTTTTGATGTATATTTGATCCTTTAGATGCATTCGTATTATGTATTTTGGATACCTTCTCATGCGATGTATTTTGGAAGAATGTTGTGGATATTTTGTTTACCGATGCATTTATATAAGTATGAATACATTCAGGTGTTTATGTGTATCCGTCCTCTTTGATTATTTGTGTTACGCATCTTTTGCGAGTATGTTATGTTTGGTTATGTGGTTACTTAAGTGTAACGCCCTAATTGTTTTTATGAATTTAGTTTTTATACTCTGATATTTGTACCTATATGCCTGGGTAGAATTGGGGTGTTACACCCACACTTGCAAAAATATCAAAAAAAGGTGTAACACCGTATCACAAATTGCAGCCTCTTTCAAGGCCAAATAACCATTCCATTCTACTTCTGAGGTGACATAAGGTAAGATTGAATCACTATCTAAGCCTTACAGCAGCTGAAACATGGCCATCTCATTCACCATGTTCATACATGATTTGCTTTCATAATTCATGTTTTTTACGTATTTCAATGTAAACTAACCTTTTGTATGAGTTCTGGGTGTTATTTAGGGAAGCTTTGAGCCCTTGTTCAAGAGCTTCACGCAGGTACAAGCTTTTGCCATGGTTAGGGCGTAATACTTATATGCGTCGAGTTCCACGTTACAAGCCACTTTAGCCCAAAACAACATTACCAATGGATTCACAAGGGTCAAATTAGGGGGATAGGGTCCTTCTTGTCCATTTATTTGTGATATTGAAGGTTCTAAAAATCCATAATTTTCTACGAAATATTGTAGCAAAAATGTGGCCAATTGGTGGTTAAATTGTAGTTGTTTCTGAACCATAGGTTGGAGAAGATGATGAATAGGAACCGGGACCCATTGACCATGCGTGGCGTGTGTTCGTTGGCCGGTCAACAATCCTCAAGCCTCTCTCCCATTACCATTGGCTCGCTGTTGCACCCCAAAATTTGCCCACCCTTTCGAAAATTTGAAACTATTTCAAAAAATTGGATTTTATAAAATATCGGGTTCATTTACATTGACATCCTGAATTTTATAAATATTCGATTTTTTTGTTTATTTTAAAATATAGTAGTTTACTCTTAAAATTGTTTATATTTTAATAAATAGAAAATGATGGCCGAAACTTCATAAATAACATAGCTCAGTTGCTTAGGAAGCAAGGCTTGCAACCAAAAGGTCGCGGGTTCAATTCCCTCTTGGTGCATTTCCATCTTTTTAAACTATTTTTGATCTTGTTTACACTTGGACGTACCTGGACACAAGTATGTTCAGATTCTTAATCTTGTGGATCAAGGAAGGTCCATGGGCCTCTGGGTTAGATTTTTTCCTTATTTAGACTGGTTTTGACCTAAATTCCAGTCTATAAATAAGAGACTGTCCACCCTCATCTTTCATCAACAATCATCAACAATTCTCACCGTTTCAATTCACACTTCTATCAATAATTTTTTTCTTCATACACTTTTTAAAAATCTTTTTCCTTTCGGCCGATGATTTCAATATGAGGCCCCTTTTATTTTCAATTTTTTCTAGTTCTAACCGCATGATGATTATCCGACGGTTTGTTTTTTATACTAAGAACTTTAACCTTGTAAATAATCTTATACATATGAACTAAAAATTCCTACATATGGTCAACCCCATATTTTTTTTGCCAAACTAATTTTTACTCATCCCTCTAATTGTCACATTTTTTACAAAAATTTTCTTTACAGTAAACAATTTCACCATTGCTCATTCACACAAACATACATATATTTTATACACAAATAAACAATCACACAAAAACATAACCTCGTTTCGAAGGGGTTTAGTTTAGAGGGGAACAGGTCTGGTACAGCTTGTAAATTGCAGCAGAGAATTATCTCCTTTGACAAGGCAATCACCTCGGCGAAATTTAAGAAAAAACGGCGTGCGAACAGGATTTTATACCGTAATTTGGCTGACTTTGGGGGTTCTCTACACAAAAAGGCTATGAGTTCCATCTCAAATTCTAGAGGGCAGAATTTGATTTTAGAAGGGATAAAGAATGGGAAGAAAAAAGGATCCAATTCTGTTGGGAAAACAGTGGCTTACAAAACTTACAGTGATGGTTTAATTGCTTTGTCTGAGCCGTGCAACAAGGAAGGAGGCAGCGAAAGCTTTTCTTTGCATAGTCAATCTAATTCGTTGGAAATTAACAGAAATAAAAAAAGGTTATGGGGGAATTTGGATAGTGAAGCGGGCTCCAAGATGTGGTCGAATATGGAAGCTTTGGGGGTGGTTTTTGAGGGAGGTGAGAAGATTATGATTGAGAAACTAGAAGGTTTGGAGAAACAAGCTGTTTTGAGAAATTGTAGTAAGAAGGAGAAATTAAAAGGTCCTTTATGTTTATAGGCTCCTTAAACATTAGAGGGGGGGAAACGTCCTTAAAAGAAAAAGGATTAGTTCTTTGATCATGAAGAACAAGGCGGACATTTTCTTAATTCAAGAAACCAAGATCTCAAATTTACAAGAGTTTGTAGCTTTGAGTTTTTGGTGTAACAAAGGCATCGGATTTTCATTCTCAAATTCAGTAGGAAGATCGGGGGGCTTATTAATTCTTTGGAAGGAGAGTTTGGAGGTTATATCTAGCTTTAGAGGGGAAGGATTTCTAGGAGTTAGATTCATGAAGAACAACAATATTTATTATCTTGTTAACATTTATTCATCTTGTTATTTGGTAAAGAAAAGATTGCTATGGAGCTCTTTGTTGGAGTTGAAAGAGAAGTTCAATGATGGAGATTGGATCATGGGCGGTGATTTTAATGCGGTAAAGGAAAGAGGTGAGAGGAAAGGTAGAAGTATGGCGAGTAATTGTAACGAATCTCTTGATTTTGCGGCTTTCATTGAAGATAGTAGATTGGTTGATATTCCTTGCAAAGGAAAGAAATTCACTTGGTATAGCGGAGATGGGAAATCGATGAGTCGGATTGATAGGTTTCTTGTGGCGGACAAGGTTGTGAGAGCTTGGGGCGTGGTGGGTCAATTTGTTGGCAATAGAGATGTATCCGACCATTGTCCTATATGGTTAGAAATTGATAATAACAATTGGGGTCCAAAACCATTCTTTTTCAACAATGATTGGTTTTCTTTTGATACTTTCTTGCCTTTCGTGGAGAGGGAATGGAAAGGGTTTAGGATGGAAGGTAGAGGGGACTTTGTTTTGAAAGAAAAGCTTCGCCTTCTTAAAGATAGACTAAGATGGTGGAACAAGGAGGTCTTTGGTAGAATGGATTTGAATGTGGAGGAGGGTGTCAGGGATATTAACATAGGCGATGATAGATTAGAGTTGGAAGCGGAGGATCTTAATATTGATATATTAAAGGAAAGGAAGGAAGCTACTAGTCGGTTTTGGACTAATTTGAGAATTAAAGAGAATATGTTAGCACAAAAATCGAGAATTAAATGGCTTAAAGAAGGCGACTCCAATAGTGGTTATTTTCATAAAGTTATGAGAGAGAAGAGAAGACGCAACCACATTGGGCCGATCAATTCCACGGCGGGTTGCTTATCTTCGGTTATGGACATTAAAGAGGAAGTGGTTCATCATTTTTCTAGCAAATTCAAAGTTGTGGACGGTTTTTCTCCTAGTCTTGATGGGATCTTGTTTGATAAGATTAGCGTAGATGAAAAAGGGTGGTTAGAGAGATCTTTTCAAGAGGATGAGGTAAAGGAGGCTATAGATGGTTGCGGCGTTTCCAAAAGTCCGGGACTGGATGGTTTTTCTTTTCTTTTTATAAAGAGATGTTGGTCTTTTTTGAAGGAAGATTTTATGAGATTCTTGGATCATTTCTATGTGGGGAGAGAATTGTCCAAGACGGTTACATCTTCTTTTTTGGCGTTGGTTCCGAAGACTTCTAACCCTCTTTCCTTGGATGATTATAGACCCATTTGTTTGGTGGGTTGTATGTATAAGTTGATGGCTAAAATCTTGGCGGGAAGATTGAAGAAAGTTTTGAATTCCATAGTTTCTCAAAGTCAAAGTGCCTTCGTCCCGGGAAGACATTTTCTTGATGGAGTTCTCGTGGCAAATGAAGTTGTAGATTATGCTAAAAAGGAAAAAGAGTATGTTTCCTCGCCGCGGCTTTTTATCTTTCTTGCATGATTGAAGATAGTTGTTTCTCTTTTTTGGGCATTCCTATCGGTTGTAATCCAAGGAAGATATCCACTTGGCCTCCTCTCTTGGATAAAATGAGAAACCGGTTGGCGGAGTGGAAGAATCGGTATCTCAATCTAGGAGGTAGAATTACTCTCTTGAAATCTATTTTGAGTTCTCTTACAATTTTTATTATGTCTTTTTACAAGATGACGTCGAAAGTTGTGAAAGAAATTAACAAGATTCAAAGTAATTTCTTATGGGGAGGTACGGAGGATAAGCGATGCATTCATTGGGTTGGTTGGAAAGTTGTGACTTTACCGTACTTGAAAGGGGGGTTAGCGATCAAAAACATTGCCGATTTCAATCTTGCTCTTTTAAACAAATGGAGATGGAGAATTCTTCAAGGGGATGCCGCTTTATGGTTGGAAGTTCTAAAAGCCCGTTACGGCGACCTTTGTTTGTTGGTTACATGTGGAGGTGATACATCTAAAAAGAATTCTTTTTCTTTTTGGTGGAGCGATATTGTAAAGGTTAGTTCTTCTACCTTTTCTTTTAAAGACCCGTTGGTTTCCAATTGTAAATTTGAGGTAGGAAACGGTTATAATACTCCTTTTTGGGATGGTAGATGGTTAGATAATTATATTTTGAAGGATTATTTTCCGGATCTTTATGCCGTTTCTTTGTTGAAAAAAGTATCCGTAGCGGCCATGGGAGGTGTTTATGACGGGGTTTGGCGGTGGGGAGATTTAGGCATTCCGGAGGTGGTTTCGGTGTCGGAGGGTTTGTTACCTTCACTTACGGTTTTAAAGTCCATTTTGGAGACTTTTAACGGCTTCAATAGTGTAAAAGATACCGTGGAATGGGCTATTGATGTGGAAAAAGGTTTTTCGGTTTCTTCGTGCTATGGGTCGTATACCTTATTGCGTTTACCGTATGGTCCTCCGAATAAGTTTGACGATGTGTTGGAGTGGATTTGGAAAATGTCGGTTCCGTTTAAGATCAAAGCCTTCGGGTGGAGACTTTTTGTTAATAGGTTGCCTACAAAAGATCAATTATTATGTAGAGGTATTATTTTATCTACTTCTTCTCCTAATTCTAATTGTGTTTTTTGCGATTTGCATAAGGAGGAGAGAGATCACTTGTTTGTTAGGTGTAATGTGATTAAGATTGTTTGGAAAGAAATTGCTTTGTGGGTGGATTTTCCGGTTTGTCTGGGAGGAACCGTGGATGGGTGTATTCCGTCTTTTATGGAATGGTACACTTGGAGCCTTACTAAAAGGATTAAAAAAGGCAAATTGGGGGTGTTATGGTTGGCAACCTCTTGGATTATTTGGTTGACTAGAAATGGTTTTTGTTTTAGAAATGAGGTGTGGAACATAAATAACATAGTTTGGAACATTAAGATTTTGGTGTGGAGATGGAGCTTTTTTGACGATATTGCTCTTCCAAATGTTAGTTTTTATGTTTTTTCAAAAGACCCGTTGTCTTTTATGACGTAGACATATTTGGATTGTAATATGGTGTTGTTGGTCTTGGACCGTTGCTTGTGTATCAAGGTTGGAGAACCCTTAGTTCTCCTTTTAATGAAATTCTTGCTTAAAAAAAAAAAAAAAAACTTACCCAATTCAAAACAAAAATACCCAGTCATGCAACTTTGATCACTTTCAAAATTTCAGTTTTTGTTAATTCACTGTAAAACCATTGACAACATCAAGTTGAGACAAAATAACTGTTGATACCATAACATTTGTTTTTTTGCAGCAATTCAAACGCAAAATCAGAACCAAAGCAGTTCACGAAGCAAAAGTGAACAGAGTTCGAAACGCAAGAGCAAAGGAGATTCGATCACGGTACTTGAATGTGTCTCGTGTTGGATTTGATACCGGAGAAAACATCCTTTTCGTCGACCTGCAATTGCCATTCAACAACTCAGTGCATCACTCAACAACATCCATCATCGATCCGGACAACCTCCGCTGACAGCCTCGGCAATCATCGCACAACATCTGCGGCAACGTCAAATCCGCAACAACAACTGAAATTGCAACGACGCGACAACTTCGGAACTGCAAATTACTCAGTATCTTCAATGCATCAGCACACTAAAACTCTTCATCAACCTTCAACTCACCCGAATCGGAAGCAGGAAGGAGAAAGGAGGAGATCGAATTAGAGTCGAAGCACTGCACCTGAAACAAATCACCGAGCCTGAATCCAGAGGGAATTGCATTCCGATCGGTAACTTTCTGAATCCCTTTTCAGCTCGCGTTTGTTAGGTTTCCGATGCTCGTTGCTATTCTGCTTTGTTAATATAGGTATCGTGTTGCGTCTTTGGTATTGTGTTGTTTGTCTTGTTGTTTCAAACCAAGCATCTATGAAGAACTGTTGAATATCGTTGTTGTCTGGTGATTGTTTGCTTATGATTTCTGAATGTTTAATCGATATTGTTGTTGTTCATGATAAGAACAGAAGATTCTTTGAATAGATGAGAGGGAACGTTTTGAATTTGAGATGGTGTAGTAGCAGAGAGAGCCGAGAGATGGTGAGGTCAAGGATTAGAGCTTGAGAAACGTGAAACAATGGGAAGCAGGGACCGAGTCATCGAAAGGAAGGAGGCGGATTCCATTTAGCTCTAGGGTGTGTTTGGTTTGGACTGGGTTTAAGCCCAATATTTTTCGCTGCATACATACCCCCAGCGTACTGCCTTGAACCCCTTCTGGGCTATTTATGAACTTAATCTTGGGTTAATTCTTAAGCCCAACGCTCTTTTACCTGATGCAGCATCAATTCGGTATCTATACCCCCCATGCTGATAGCTTTCATGACTTTAGGCCTCTACCATGGGCTCAACGCCTCTCTTAATAATTGCACCTATATTTTTCTGTTTTAACCCATTTAATAATTTGCTTGCCACTAATTGTTTTTCTTATTTTCAATAATCATTTTAATTTTCATAAATATCAAAAATACAAAAAAAAAAAAACATTTTGGTAATTAAATTTTGTTTCATTTTCATTATTAAAACTTCAAAAATATGTTAGAGTTAAATTTGTTTTTTTTTTATATTAAAAAATACCAAAAACATGTTTGTTTAATTTTAAAATTTCTTTTATAGTTTAATATGCTTATTTTAATCTTTTGTTGTTAATTGTGATTAATATTACCTATTCATGCATCATTTTTTATTTGTCCGCGACTAATGTTTTCTTGTTTTTGCGAGGTATTATTATTGAGGCATTGAACTATCTTGTGGTATTCACCATTTATAACTTGTTGATTGTTGTATATATTTTTTTTCCACATTTTTCAGTCATGTAATTGCTTATGGGATGTAATAGTTTTAATTAGGGTTTATTTTTCACACCTCCTATTATGTAACTTCCCCAAAGACCTGTAATAGCGTAGGACATTCTACTTTCCGCACCTTTATTTTTCTGTATATATTAACTGCTTAGATGTATGCCTTAGGATTGTATGGAAAAATAAAATCAACCGTTAGATCACTTCTAATTTCAAGATAAATGAAATAACTGAATATGACACACTCGCACTCACTCACCTTTAGGGTAACCCTCTCTTGTTGCCCTTCGATTAACATGGTCAAGTCCCTCAAGCGTAGGGATATCTTAGCAACGTTGCCTTCGATCAAATCATCATAGTCCCTTTGATATAAAGATCATAGTCCCTTCGAGTTGCCTACGATAAAATGATCTCGTCCCTCGAGTTGCCTACGAAAATGATGATAGTCCCTTCGAATTGCTAAGGTATCCTTACATGTTGCCTTCAAAAGACCATCGATGACCCTTCGATGTCCCGTACACGTCCAATAGATAGGACTACCTACCCACAAATGGTATGGTTAGCCATATCCCTTAAATGAAAGTAGAAAGTATAGGAAAGACCAAACATAGAGTAAGTAGCCCTTAGTTTTCTTGCTCAATAAAAATGCTTTTCAAACCACTCTTTTTCAAATAACATTTCAAAAATACTCCGCATACATCCTTGAGGACTGATACAAGGATCATTGCGAAGTTTTGCCTTACTATTGGCACTTCTTTCAAAAACACACACACACACACACACACACACACACACTATGCTTTTTTCAAGATTTTCAAACAAAACAAAACGAGCTAATCTAACCAAGAGCCCGTAGATAACTACGGATGAAAAGGGTGCTAACACTTTCCCTTTCCATAACTTACCCCCCGAACTCAAACTCTTTTTCTTAAAGGTTTTTCCTGTACCTTTATACCTTTCCTAAAATTAGACAAATTAAAAGTCGGTGGCGACTCTTGCTATCCGCATATTTTAAAGTCAGTTCTCCCACCGTATCACACTCTCGCACGCTATGTGGGACCCATGGTTGACTGATTTTTGATTTTTTTTCCATATTGTATTGATTTATGTATTTAGTGTTTCTTGTGTGTTTTGATATCAGCGAACGAAAATAACTCAGTTGGCAGCGCATGATGACCAAAGTGATTCATACGCAAGGGCAGGGGTTCAATCCCTGCCTCTTGCAAAAGTTTTGTTTCACTCTTTTTATTTTAATGATTTTGCAGATCCAGTACACCTGACGCGCGCATCCACACCATGTGCCTCTTATACTCTACCACTAGATCTCCACAAATTCAGATCTAATGATCCTGGAGACGCTTCCCCGTGATACACCCCCAGAAGCCAATCACACCAGATCCCCAGCACCCCCTCACTTTGTTTTTGGTTTCTTTTTTACTTTTTTTTTTTATTTTACTTTAACTAATTAATTTAATTTTCTAATTAACTAATAATTAACCATTAAGCCATTAACCATTAGAATTAGGACTTAAAATCGACTACTTTTTTTAATTAATTTTAATTTGATTTAGAATTAGAATTAGGATTTTAATTTAATTATAAATCAACAAAAATACAAAAAATGTTTATTTTTCCTTTAATTCAATTTGATTACTTAATATAATTTTTAATTAATTTAATAAATTAGGATTTAGGCTATTTTTAGAATAAAATTAATTAGATATTAGGTTTAGTTAATTATTTTAATTAGGCTAATTAGTGTATATAATTAATTAGGATTAATTTTAATTTAATAATGAATTAGTATTTAAGTTAAAATATGTTTTAATTAGTCTTAATCCCAATTTCTCTTAAACCCAATTCCTTCCATCTCTTTGCTCCCACTTCTTCTTGACTTCTCGATTTGTCCGTTATTTATTCATTTGCATATATTTTATTAATGTAATTGCTTCGAGTTTGTAATAGTAATTAGGTATTTAATTTCCGCACATTTATTTTCCCGTATTTTTTTTCAATATTATGTAACTGCCCATGGTTTGTAATAGTAATTAGGGTTTTATCCTTTATGCACCTCGTATTATGTATCTCTCCCAAGGCCATGTAATAGTTTAGGGCTTTACTTTTCGCTTTTACTTTCCGCACCTTTACTTTTCTGTATATATTAATTGCTTAGATGTATGCCTTAGGATTGTATGGAAAGATAAAAACAATCGTTAGATCGCTTTTAATTCCAAGATAAATAAAATAACTGAATACAACACACTTGCACTCACTCACCTCTAGGGTATTCCCTCTTGGTTGCCTTTCGATTATATGGTCAAGTCCCTCGAACGTGAGGATACCTTTAGCAAATGTTGCCTATGATTCAAATTATCATAGTCCCTTCGATATAAAGATCATAGTCCCTTCGAGTTGCCTACAACAAAATGATCCTGTCCCTCGAGTTTCCTACTAAAATGATGATAGTCCCTTCGGATTGCTAAGGTATCCTTACATGTTGCCTTTTATGACCATTCGATGACCCTTCGATGTCCCTTAAACATCCAATGAAAGAACTTCCTACTAATCAATTGTATGGGTAATCTCTTTCCCTTAAAACGAAAGGAAAAGAATAAGAAAGACAAAAATATTTATGGTAGGTAACTTTTAAGTGCTTGCTCACAACAAATTAATGCTTCAAATACTTCTCACACTTTGCTTTTCAAAAAAAAGTTCAAGACAACACTTTGTATACACCCGTACAAGGATCATTACAAAATTAAACTCTTTTACAAACTATTTTTCGAAAACACACACTACACTTTCAAACATTTCAAACAAACAAAAGTGAGCTAAGCAATTAAGAACCCATGGATACAAAGCGTGCTAATACACTCCCTTTGTATAACCTACCCCCCAAACTCAAATCATTTTAAAAGGTCTTTCCTGTTCTTTTTGCCTTTCCTAATTCGATAAAATAAAAGTCAGAGGCGACTCTTGCTTACCGCAACATGTTTTGAAAATAACAAAACAAAAAGTCAATTCTCCCACCGTGTTACATTAGTATATTTAGGCACTTTCGTCCCCCTGGGTAATTCGGTTTGAAGAATAAACTCAGCCAATGGAGAAACGTATAGCGGCCTTTGTAGTGTGGCGCTCATGCCATTCCTAGCCATAATTCTTTCGACAATTTTAGTCAAAATTTTTTCTATTGCTACATCTTCTTGTCGATACTAATCGACGATTTGATCAGCATTTTATTATCGCCCGACTAACACCATTGGCTGGCGTCCTGCTATTCCTAACTCGACACCTTGATTTTATTGGGGTCTAGGAACCTGTCCCGGATATACTGTTTCTTCCTCCAAGAAGTCTATTTCCACTTGAGCAGGTACATTTTTCCTAATCACTTGAGGTGCCTGTCGAATAGGTGTTTGGGGTGCCCCCAAGAAATTACATAAGCGGGTCAACTAAGTAACCACTTTCCTATTTGTTTCAGCACACTCCTGCATCACAGGGTTAAAAACAGTACCCATTTGATTAGTTAACATATTGACTAAATCATGGTTACTATCATCCATTTGTTGCCTAAGTACCTCTATTGAAGTATTCGACAACAACACTGCTCTATTTTGATTATTTCTAACTTGAGCATTTTGCACAGATCCTTGCAAAAAAGAACTTATATTTTAAGCGTTATCTGCTACTAATGCTGAATTTGATGTTGACTGATATTCTGGCATCAAGGAATACGGCATTCCATACAGGAGATCTGTAGTGCCAAAATGGGGTATTATTGGCCTGAAAGTTGTAGCTATCATTGACCCTGGAATTCTCGGTGGAAGCAAAGGGATAGATGCTACCACTACACCTGTAGTTGACGTTGTTGCGGCTGCACTTGTCAATAGAGGCAAAGTTGCAATCTGCAAAACTACTATATCCGTGGTAGTTAGTGTTGCTTGTGGTATTACATCCACGTTAGGATCCGACATTCTTAAAGTTTCTTGTGGTATACTATATTGTTTCCCACTTCTAAGTTTCATATACTTATGTAACTACATCAGCACTGTCCCACTGAGTTTGCCATTTTGTTTATTGTGGAAATTGGTAAACAACCGCTAGTCCTCCTAGAGTCTGCAAACTAAGGGTTACTTGCATAATCGACTAGTTGATCATAAGACACGTGCTAATGCAACTAAGGTTTGACTTGTTCAGTTCGACATAATATTTGACTCTAAGAGAAATGACTTCCTACAAAGAGTTTGAACAAGCTAGATTTTCCACAAAAAGGTGCTAATGTTATAATTGAGGGTAACTCGTGACCGACAAAACACTATAACAGTCAGAAAAGATACACAACAAATGTATCTATGGTGAATTTTATTATCGTAATAGTACCACTGTCGACAACATAGACGATGACATAAAAAGATAGTTCAAACGTAAATGAAATTAAAATAAAGTGTTCACAAGGAACGGTTGAAAAATAGGGAAATTGCATTAAAGTAAAATTGGTGACTCACGTACATTAGCACTCTTGAAAACTCTTTGTTTCCTCGCGTTAGGAATGTGAAGTTTTTTACAAGTGATTTTAGTACAAGTGAACACCTGGAGCCCTTTGTTGGGTCTCCTATTTATAATAAAATAAAGTAACTCCCTACAAGCTAGCATAACTACAAGATAATTGTCTACAAGCTGAATGATTTGTTGCACGACTCAAGTAACTGCTCCTCACGTTTTTGGCGCTTGTCTTGGGAACTACCCTTTTACTAACCGCTAGCATTTGAATTTCAAATTATCCCACTCAAGTCTTTTCTTCGACACTACCCTCTAGCGCATAATGAAATCAAAGCCTTTATAAGTCTCAACTTTTTATATGGTCGACCGAAGAGTTCGACCAACTTTGCATATTGCATCGACTTTTCCTTTTTACCAACTTGTTACTTCTTGAGCTTTTTCCATCCTCGACCCACATTCTCTCACAGATCAATTTTTGTAAGGCCCAATCCTTTAATCTATAGGACTCTTCTACTTATTACACCATCAACATGTCATAACAATTTTTTGCAGTAACACCATCGTGGTAAACTCTATTCATTTAGGCAATTTTTTCTTTACTTTCAAGACGTATTTCACCATGTTCAAATTTTTTAACCATGGGAAAATGTGGCTTGTTTCTTGTTTTTTATTTTAAAATCAAAATTAAAATACATTTCACCATGGTCAGTTATACCAACCATGGGAAAATGTCCTTCTCAAGGACATACTTTGAATCTCAGCGCACACAATTTAGTTTTTCATTCATTTAAAGACACTAATCTTCAAAATTGCAATATCTTCATTCATATTTACTATCTTGAAAATTATGGTGTCGCGGGCGAAAAATCGTTTATCCTTTTTTTTCGGGATGAGACACCTGATGCCTTCTTTGGGCTCGAGTGCTCATAAAAAATAAGATTTTTCTTTTGTTCCGACCAAACTTTTTATTATTTCCAAAGGAGGAAAAGGAAAAAAGCTGCAATAACCTAAAAAGTGGGGGAGAGATCTTGGGTAAGAGGGTTGGTTATACGAAGGGAAGGTATTAGCACCCAACGTATCTATAGTACTCTATAGGATTCTTTATTGTTTTTCATTCTATGTTATGGTGGAGGTTCTGTTGTGAAATAGGTGGGACCTAAGGTGTTTGTTTGATTATGCTCGCAAAGATCATCGCGATCCTCTGCATACATATCCCCTAGAGGGAATCAAAGCATCTGTAGCTCGGGGTCTACGGGTGCTAAGGTTTGAGTGGTTTGAGAGAGAAGTTTTGCTCGCCAAGGAATAAGACCTTGTGCCTACGTATTCTCAAAGGGATGTTGAGAAAGTCAGAGCAATCGTAGTTCCCACTTATGCTAGTGGAAGCAAAGGAAAAGAGACAAATGTCATCTAAATGTTCGATGTATCTAATCTATATCATCACATACATCTGTTTGTTCTTGTTTGAAAATCTTTTCATTATAAGCCCTGGGCCATGCCACTTATGGTGCTTAGAATGATAAAGATGCTTTTTAGCCAGCCTTGTGGCAAAAACTTTCAATGAAGTCAGCCTTGTGACAAAAAGTTTTGATTAATCAGCCAGCCTTGTGGCAAAAGTTTCAATGAAGTCAGCCTTGTGACAAAAACTTTGATTAATCAGCCAGTATGGTGGCAAAAAGGTTTGATTGATTAGCCAGCCTTGTGGCAAAAAAGTTTGATTGATTTGATTGATTGATTGATTGATTGTTTGTGATGATATAGAAGAGATACTCCTATCATAGAGATGATAAATGTCTAATCTCCTAGGGTATTTGATTTGGATATTGGGGATGCTTATAAGAAGCCCGTGGGTCCTTGTACGAAGCCCAAGAGGAGGCTATCCGAGGGTCCTTGCATTGTAAGCCCAAGAGGAGGCTATGGGAGGGACAATCCAGGGTCCTTGCATTGTAAGCCCAAGAGGAGGCTATGGGAGGGTCACTCGTTTGTACAAAGCCCAAGGGGAGGCATGGTATAGTTGGTTTGAGCTCTTAGAGCGATTTCACCGGGAAACCATACTCAATGTCCTAACCTAAACTAGTGGAGATTCTTTGCACGAAGCCTAATAGGAGGCTATGGGGAACCTAGTGTTGTACTAAGTTGAACAAGCACACATATCACACATATGAACAAACATGAACAAGTATGAACAAACATGAACAAACATGAACAAGTTATGAATAATTATATATATGACAAAGTGTGTGTATATAATGGAGTTTATGAAGGAAATATACCTGTAAGCATGATCCATTTGTATACACGGGGCTCGGGACTTATACTCGAGGAGAAGTCCACTTGAGTTTACTCAAAGCTATGTAAACAGGTATTCACAAAAGGGCTTGGGACTTATACCTACATGGAGGCCCATGGTATTTTTGGGAAGATTTAAAGAAAACCTTCATTTTTTGATTTGTTGTTCAAAGTTAAAAATCAAACTGATCGAGATATGTACAGAAAGGTGTGTGTACAATGAAATACCTAATTTCATGTACAGGAATGGGACTTATACCTACGTGGAGGCCCATGTTTTATTTTATAAAACATGGTTGATTGCTTTGTTAAAGAAGATGTGAGATTTGTCGTTTTGAAAACAGTTTGAAGATTTGTTTTGAAAAAAAGTTTATTCGTTTTGAACAAAAAGACTGTATAAAAAGAAAAAGGAGTGGGTCTTATACTCTCTAATATTCGAGAGGCCCCACATCGTTTTGAAAATCAATTGATCAATTAAAAAGATTTAATCAATAGTTTCCTTTGAAATCAAAAAGAAATGGTTTATCGTTTTTGAAAAGAATCGTGATCGCTTGTTTAAAACGGTTTGAATTTTGAAAGAAATCAAATTAATTAAGATAAACACAAAGATTACACTTAATTAACACCTAAATGATTAGGGTTTGATCACAAAATATTTACAAGTGATTAAGTTTGAAAATCAAATGAAAAAAAACTATTTTTAAAGTATTAAAACATTTAAAAAACAAGTCATTTTAAACTTATTTAAAAATGTATCAAATAAATATTTTTTGATGATTTTTTTTGGTATTCATAAAATACATATATAAAATAAGAAATGTGTAAAAAATGAATAAAAAATGAGTTACTTTGATTGGTTAAATAATTGAGTGAAGTTTGTTAAAAAAAAGAAGAAAAATAGTGTCAAAAAATAAGGTTTGGTCCTGCCAGGGTTTGAACCCACGCCCTCACTCTCACCAACCAAAACATGAACCAACTGCGCCACGCTTGTGGCTTGTTAATAACACGCGTTGAACTGATTATATTTTAAAACAAGGATTTGAATTTTCTGAATCAAAATGGCGCCAAGAACACACCTTCAACTGATTTTCAAAATTCTTCAAAACTGTGTTGTTTTGATCGATCAAAGGGTCTATCTCACTCGGTTTTTCACGAGGAACATGATGGTGTCCTTTAATTTTATTTATTTTCACTCTAAGATCATTAATTCTCTGATGAACACGAAGAACCCTAATATGACAAATCATTGTGAAATCGTGTATGATCATGATATGATGCAATTGATTGAGGGTTAATGATCCTCATAGGTGCAGAAACAAGATGGTATGTTCATATTTCATTTATGATGCATGGAGAATAGAGTTTGAAGTTCATGAACACTTACCTTAAAAACGGCACAACCGGAAATCGAATTCTTCAGTAGAGGTGTTACAGAAGTTGTTTGATGATCTGGATAGCTTCAATGGACCTTAGGGAAGGTGTCTGGATGCTTGGGATGGATTGAATTCATATGGATCATTCCATGGAACCCGATCTGCAGTAGGACCAAGTGTGAATCGAGCTTGATGATTCTGAAGTTTTTGGTTGATGATGAGTGTTGGGATAGTTCATATGAAGTATATGGATGGTGTTTGAAGTGTTAGTTTGGACAGAAATGAGCCTGAGTGAAATTTGTCATGATAAGGCTCAATATGTGTTCATATGGAAGTGAGGTAGTGATTCTGAGATTTGAAGTGTTTTGGGGTGTATGAATGGATCAAGCACATCCCATATGATGTTTATGAGTTGTGGGAAGCATTACTTTGGCCAGAACTTCAAGGGTTTAGAGGTTGAGATTTCTACCTCTTTGAAACTTAAGAAACTTGCATTCTAAGAAAGAAAGAGAAAACCTATCTTTTGTGAGGTTTTGGTGTGAATTTGAATGAAGTTTGGACCTCTATTTATAGGCCATGAGTTCTGAATGCAGAGCTTTGCAAGTTGATCAAGAATTGGTGAGTTGGCTTAAGAGATAAAAAGGAATCTTCACATTTAATGCAAAATGGTTAAAGTGACTTAACCATGGTTATTTTTCTAAGCTTCTTATCTCTTTCCTATCTGATCTTAAACCAGAAAATATCTCTCAATTATTGCATTGGTGTGTCATCACTTGCATTATAGGTCATGTGGCATTGGAACTTAGTGAAAATGGCTTGTAATTTCATGCATAATGGCCTCTAATGTCAAAATTCAAAACCATGGCTACACTCCATATTTTTTCATGCTCTTGGACATTTTGGAAAGCTCATGTTACACACTTCAAAACCCTAGTTGAAAGTTTCTTCAAGACCTTTAAGGAAATGGGTGAAAAAGATCCATGAACTTTGAAGAAAATGAAGTTTTAAGTGAAATTTTCAAAAGATACCAACTTTGAAGCTCCATATCTCTTAAATGGTTGATCTTTTGGAAAATAATTATATGTGACAAAGTTGTTCATTGGATCAAAATCTACAACTTTCATGTTGGAAGTTTTTTTCAGTTTGTAGGTGAAATTTTGAGTTATTCCCTTCCAAAGTTTGGAAAAAACCATTGAAAAACACTTAGAAAATTTTCTAAGTATGAAAGTCAAACTTTTGACTTTTTGATTCTTGATTGATTTTCTTGATTTTTCTTGATCAAATGACTTCATATATCATATATTGATGATTTGAAACTTCAAAAGTCATGGTTGACCAAAATTCCCCAAAAGTCAATGGTGATCTTGTATAGTTGACTTTTTCAAACGAATCGCGTTTTTGGAGATTTCAAATGAATCAAGCTATCCTCATCCAATGAGTGGTATGAATGGATCATATTGAGGTATTGGAGGATATTGAATCATAGTTTGAGTTGTGACACCATGTCCTGATTAAAAAGGCAGTTGTTCAGTGAATTAGGTCAAAAACCCTAATTGTCGACCAGATGAAATTGATGACTGTAGGTCTTGAATTGAGATACAATTTCCATTGTATATTGTCATAGGGATTATTTGAGGATGATTGAAACCTTTGATTGACTTCCTGGGGATTTTTAGGGTTTCCCAAATGTGATCCCTGATTTCAGTCCCTGATAGTTCAAAACCCTAATTTGATGATTTGAAATTTCACTGTTGATCAATCCTTGTGTAGGAGATGTCTTGAGCCAATGGATTAGGTCAAAATGATGCACTTGGGGTCTTGAGGTCATGTCCTTAGTCATTAGGTCAAACCCTGAGCAAAAGTCAGGAGTATGCTAACTTCAGTCAAAACCCTAACTTGGTTGATTCAGAGCCTTTGAGCTTGTTGAAATGAATCTCTGAGGACCAAATGTTGATTGTTGATGGAGATGATTCATTTGAGATGAAGGGAGAACAAAACCCTGATTGATTGTTACTTGTACTGATGAGTGATTTCTTGATTAAATCCTGCTGAGTCACAAGTAGCAAACACAAGCTATGCAATTTGTTAGAGATGCAAATGATGCATATGCTATGATATGAGGTGGTATCTTAGGTCAAAAATTGGGGTATGACATATGGCTTTGAGGATCAATTTGAAGGTTCAAGCATATCGTTTACTTGATAAAGTGGAACTTTACATTAATCTTTAAACCAATTTTGTCAGCATGCTATTTTCGTATCTTCAAATCCTAAACCTTTGGGATCAATGATACAACAATGCAACAAGAATAAAAGATAAAGTTTGGAGGTGGAATGATTTAGGTTTATTGAAAAGTCAAATGAATATGTTGAGCCTTTATATAGATAAATATGTAGAACATTTCCCCACAGTTGATAAAAGTAATTGTAGTGAAATGTGTAAATTGAACGAATGTGTTGAGCCTTTATATTGACAAACTTATAGAATATTTTCCTATAGTTGATAAAAATATCCATGGTAAAATGTGTTTTAATTAAATAGGAAGACTTTTCACCACAGATTTTAACAATAATCATGGTGAATTTTATGATTAGATTTCTATTAAATGATGTATGCACATTGATTGAATTAATGTGTTTTTAGTCCTTATTTCAAAACTTGATAGCTTAATATAGTAAAATTAGAAAATTGTCGTCACTTGTGTACTTTTTTATATAGTACGCACACTCTTTGGTTGATTGAATAAGTATGTATTTAAGTCCTTGTTTAATAACTTGATAGCTTAATATAGTATAATTAAAAAATTGTTATGTGATTTGCGTACTTTTTTTATATAGCATGCACTCTTTAATTGATTTAATAATTGTATTTTTAATCTTTGCTTCAAAACTTGATAGCTTAATATAGTAGAATTAGAAAATTGTTCGGTCATTTGTGTACTCTTTCATCTTTCAAAATTAAGTATATCAAAATCTTGAGCTTCTGAAAAAAACAAGTAGGACAAATATTAATTATTATTTTGTGAATGATAGAGTTGTAAAATGATGCCCAAAGTTCAGTTATATAAACCACTACTACAAATAATATATTTCATGATAAATCTTTCACTTCATCCAATAAAAAGTCGTGTTATAATTTTTGGACGTACCATAATTTATTTTTTTAATAAAATAATACCATATATTTCCTCGAAAATTGAATATAACTGATAGAAAAAGTAATTCATGACATGCTTCGAATCCCAACAAAAGTAGTTTAAGTATTTATTTCTTCAAAAATGGTGTATTTCTTTTTAACTTATTTTTTATTTGTTAATTAATTGATCTATTCCTTCGGTTTCTTAAATAACCGAGGGGTAAGATAATCATATTATACTATAAAAGTATTCGTTCATAAATTTTTACCCTAAACCTAGCCGCTCCAAACTCATATACATTATTCTTTGAGATGAATTGCAAAACTAAAAAAAACTTCAGGGTTCTGTGTTATATGTTGTTCTTCTAACACCAACCTTGAACAAAACATTTTTCAACTCTCGCAATTCATCTCACATAATGATGATGTTGTTGTTGTTGTTTGCACCTCTGTTGCAAGGCCATTATTATATTTTGGGATAACCATCCTATATTGTCAATCAAAGAAAATAATCCATAATTATTGATTTCCTCGATTGACAACAATGAGAAATTTATCCTAAACATACTGTAAATTGAAAGCAATATTTGAATATTGCAGCACCCAAAGAAAGCGGTGAATGTTAAAAAATTAAAAAAAAGAAACATTACATGTTACTTTAAATTTTTTACCATTCACCATTTTTTCTACAAGTAATATATTACCTCGATTTTTTTTTCTAAAACTAAGGGGAAAGTCCCTATTTTATATTATTTATTTATTAAAAACAAAATAATCTTTTCCATCGATTTTATAAGATAACCGAGGGGTATAGTTACTCAATTAACCAACAACGAACCTATGCTCTACGTTCATAAAGTAACAACGCACAAGATATTGCCAACACATCAATCCATAAGAAACCTTATATATCCAATAAGAAAGCGAACACCACCACCATATATGTTGGGCGCTATCTTGTGAAACTCAACATTGATAATGAAAGTGTTTGCCATGAAAACAATGAAAACATTGATAGTGAAAGCTTGGAACATATCTATGGGATGGATTGCAAGTGCTGGACAAAAATTGTTTCAAGATTGGTTTTCTTACATAATATCTTATCTTTTTACCTGAATTGTATGTTATGTATATAACCTTTTTTTTTATGTTATATCAGAAATTGGAAGCGTGAAAACTATTGATGAAATTCTGGTATTAGATATGTGATGTCGAATGAGATGTCACGACACAAATATCTGTTGATAATGATTATGGAACAAGACGGCAACAGTAATGAGAATAGTGCTGAAAGATAAATAACACAAGAAATTGTTAACCCAGTTCAGAACAACGTTCCTACTATGGGGGCTTCCAAGCCAGGGATGAAATCAATATCCGATAGTATCAATTCAGAGCTAAACTCCCCCGTTTACCACTCCTCACTTAATCACTACCCTTCCTATGACTTCTACCTAAGACTCACCTAGGTATGAGGCTCTCCTCAAATCCCTTCAATCACAAAACCATGTGACAAACAACACGAACAAAAACCGTAGAAGACACTCTTCCAAAACACACATTTCTCAATGCTTAAAAGCTTATGAGAATAACACTACTCTACTTGCTTAACAACTTCGAAGATCAAACCAGCATTCAACACCTACAGGTTTGTGAATGCACACATATGGAACTTACAGCACAACTAACAAATAAGGACCCTAAAAATACAAATATCAGTTCCACTTAAAACTAGGTATAGGCCAGTATATTTATAGAATTAGTATTGAATGAATTGAGCCTAAAACCGCAGCAAGGAGGCTGCACAAAGTCTGTTGCTTGATCTCCAAGAAAATAGGTTTTCCATCCAATCTTTCCTAAATTGTCTCCAATTATGGAGATTGTGAAAACCAACAAATATCTCTGATTGAATCAATCTTGGGTGCACATCAGCTAACCGAATATTCCATAATATTCTGTAGCTAATAAAACAATTGATATACTTGAGAGATCAACTCTAGCTCACACGCCTCAGTAAACACGATGTCATACCTGCAATATTGTGACATCTTGTTCAACATGTTGAAACCTGAATGATATTGCATTCAACATGTTTCAACCAGGTTGGTTTCCCAAAGTCTTCCCAATCTTAGAGAAACTACAATTAAGCTTGAAAAGCATTGGGTAAATTTGGTTTTAATCAAAGTGATGATGATGAATCATATTTGTTAAAATTGTGTATTTGTAGACTGAAACCAAAACAATGTAACATTAGAAACTTTAAATTTAATATTTTGTGTAATTTAATTATTATGTGTGAATAATGTAATTTAATATTTAGTGTAAACAATGTAATTTCTATTTAAAAAAATCTTTTTTCCCTGGATTTTTGACGAAAACTGATAGTTATGTGGCGATAGTTTTTAAAATATTTATATGATGTTGCTGGGGATCAAACCCGTGATCATTTTAACTACCCCCTGGTTCATGTGAAACCGAAGAGTAAAGTGGATAGTTTTCATGACGCCCCTTGTTACCTCGCTCGTGTAACCAAAGTTATATCTGTTTCACGTCCAAGGTAAAATTGGTCTATTTGTAGTAGTGAACAAACGACAACAAAATAATGGCTTTAGTTGATAGTTTTTTAAAAAGAATGTTTGCTTGTATTGAGTTTGTTCACTATCAATTTTAACAAATTTAAATAGTTAAGAACTAGAGATTGAAATATTAACATTGAAATTAAAGTATAATACTAAATAATATGTTGGATATTATGAGACAAAGTTTTTATCACTTGTTGAAATTTTGTTCCTTAAGGGACTGATGTCTTAGGTAATGTCCTAAAAACTAGTACGATAAGTTAAACCATAACATAATTCTTTTTGACACTTCTTCATAGTTATTTGATTTGATTTCGTCTAAAATTGATACAGAATTTGTTGGATATTATTTGATCCATAAATTTCTCCAACAAGATATGATTTGTTTCAATTTAAAATCAAGTTTAAATCTCCATTAAAATTTGAGTCAATAATAATAAAATCTTTAACAAATGTTTTACATAACATACTCCAAAATGCAACAATTTTTCCTATTGAGCAAAGACCCAGATGTCGTACCACATGTAGAGAGATTGTGTTCATCACATGTCCCTTCTAGAGTTCCATACAAGTTAAGTGAGTTAGATCAACTTGAAAACTTTGAACACTTATCAACATTGTTCTTTTTTGCAAAATTTAGCCAATTCAAAGGAACAGTTCACTAGGAACTTCAATCTCCCCTTTTGGCAAATTGTGGCAAAATAACTCTTTAAGATTAGCAATTTGTTCATATCAGAACAAGTGATAGCTGGTAGAATCACTGGCCTTCATCACGGAAGTCAATCAGTAGCATCAACATTCTTCCGTTTATTAGAGTTAAGTACCAATAGCAGTAGAAGAAGTAAGTAGAATCAAGATCATTTATATGCTTACACATAATTCATTCAGTTACTGTAAACCAAACAGACAATCAATCATGCAATCAGTCACAGACATAGTCATGCATGAACTTAGTTAGCACATAGTTAGTAGCACATAATCCTAGTAACTAACAGTTATTAGCTTGCAATCATTCACAAACTTAGTCATGCACAACCTAAATAATTGGTAGTTAATAATTAGGATATGCAAAATCTACAAACACAAGTAAACTAACACTCATATCTGTTTGCACAGATACAAGGGCCAGATGTCTTGCCCGATGCTCCAGCATGGAGCATAAGATTAGTACTTCTTGAACAGTTACACCACTTCTCACTATTACTGTCGATTTTTTTCCATAATTTGGAAAAGGATTCGTTCTTCAAAGAATTCAGCGTGCATAATAGTTACCACGCACAAGGTCAATCATGCAAGGTTAGTCTGTTAGAACATACACACCCAGATCATAAGAAAAACCACCTGAGTTAACAAGCACTATTTTAAACCAAATGCAACCGCAGCAGAAGGTCCTTTTTTCCCAAATGATACCAGTAGAAGTTGTAACCATTTCAGCATCTTTGGCTCTTCCACTTGCAGATGCCACTCTTGGAGTGATTGCTATAATTCTTCATGAATACATATCCCCAGTTTTCCTGTCAAATTTTCAAATTGATTTGCATCAAGTGCTTTAGTGAAATGTCAGATAGTTATATTTCAGTAGCTACATGTTCTAGAGTAACAACTTTGTCTTCAACCAGCTCCCTTATGAAATGATGCATAATATCAATATGTTTGGTCCTGCTGTGTTGGATAGGATTTTTGGATATGTTAATGGCACTCAGGTTGTCATAGAATAATGTCATAACATCTTGTTTGACATTATATTCAGTCAACATTTGTTTCATCCAGACCAGCTGGGAACAACTACTTCCTGCAGCAATATATTCAGCCTCAGCCGTGGATAGAGACACACAGTTTTACTTCTTGCTGAACCAAGATATGAGATTATTCCCTAGAAAGAAACAACCTCCTAAAGTACTCTTCCTATCGTCAGCACTCCCTGCCCAATCAGCATCACATTATCCAGTTAATGTAGAACTGGACCCATGAGAGTACATTATACCATAGTCGCTTGTCCCATTCACATATTTTAGAATCCTCTTTACCTGATTAATATGGTTGACTTTGGGTTCAGCTTTTCTAGCATATACTCCTACAACAAAGGCTATGTCAGGTCTACTAGCTATGAGATATTGTAGACTGCCTATCATACTTCTGTAGAGACTTTGATCCACACTAACACCTTTCTCGTCTTTAGATAGCTTTAGATGAGTGGGAGTAGGTGTTCTCTTGTGACTTGCATTTTCTATTCCAAATTTCTTCACGATATTTTTGGCATATTTACTTTGATAAAGGAAGATAGAGCCTTCCATTTGTTTCATTTGAAGACCAAGGAAGTAGGTTAGTTCGCCCACAAGGCTCATCTCAAACTCTGACTGCATCTGCTTTACAAAGAGTTGAACAATTTCATTCGACATTCCACCAAACAAAATGTCATCAACATAAATTTGAGCAATCATGATGTCTCCTTTTACTTCTTTAACAAAGAGAATTTTATCAATACGACTCTTCCTGTATCCATTTCCAATAAGGAATTTTGTTAATCTTTCATACCATGCTTTAGGAGCCTGTTTTAATTTGTACAAAGCTTTCTTCAACTTATACACATGGTTGGGAAAACTAGGATCAACGAATCCTTTTGGTTGCTCCACATAAACTTCCTCATGTAGATAGTCGTTTAGGAAGTCACTCTTTACGTCCATTTGAAATAACTTAAACTTAAGAATGCCTGCTACTCCTAAGAGTAGCCTGATTGATTCAAGTCTAGCCACGAGAGTAAAAGTTTCATCAAAGTCAATTCCTTTGATTTGTGTGTACCCTTGAGCAACCAATCGTGTTCTATTCCTGGTTACCACGCCTTTCTCATCAGACTTATTCTTGTATACCCATTTAGTTCCAATGACATTTGTCCCTTCAGGTTGTGGGACCAAATCCCAGACTTCGCTTCTTTTAAATTGTTCTAGCTCTTCTTGCATGGCATTGATCTAGAACTCTCAGTCAAGGCTTCTTTGACATTCTTGGGCTCAACCTTAGACACAAAGCAAGAATTTGATATGATTCCCTTTGATCTAGTGGTAACTCCTTAATTTGGATTTCCATTAATGAGTTCTTTAGGATGATCCTTTTGAATTCTGATGGAAGGTCCCTTGTTGATTTGATCTGACTCAGGTTCCTCTTGAACAGGAATAAGATCAGAGTTTCTGTCAAATTGGACAAGATCAATAGCTCTTTCTGACTAGATAGGATCAATACGTTGGTTAGTAGATTCTATTGGCATTTCATTAACTGATGTTCCAACATCCTCTAGGACATCATCTACATCATTCAACCCTTTATCATCAATGATCACATTTATGGACACCATTATTACTTTAGTTTTGGATTTAAAAAGTCTGTAGGCTCTGTTGTTCATGGAGTATCCTAGAAATATCCCCTCATCACTCTTGGGATCCAGTTTCCTTCTTTGTTCACGATCAGCCAGAATGTAGCACTTACTTCCGAACACATGAAAGTATTTGACAGTGGGTTTTCTCCCCTTCCAAACTTCATACAAAGTAGTTGAAGTCCCTTTTCTCAATGTAACTCTGTTATGAATATAGCAAGCAACATTCATAGCTTCAGCCCAAAAATGATAAGGAAGTTTCTTTGCATGAATCATAGCTTTGGTTGATTCTTGTAGAGTTCTGTTCCTGCGTTCAACAATCCCATTCTGTTGAGGAGTAATGGGAGCAGAGAATTCATGGCTGATTCCTTCAGATGAGCAGAACTCAGCAAATTTGCTGTTCTCAAATTCCCTCCCGTGATCACTTCTGATTCCAATGAAATTGCTCTCTTTTTCTCTTTGAAGTCTTTGGCACGGGTCTTTGAAGGCATCAAAGACTTCTAACTTTTCTCTGATGAAGCTTATCCAAGTGTATTTGGAGTAGTCATCTACAACTACATAGGCATATTTCTTTCCACCAAGACTTTCAACCTGCATAGGGCCCATTAAATCCCTGTGAAGAAGTTCCAGGACCCTTGATGTGGTAAGATGTTGGACCTTCTGATGTGACATCATAGTTTTCTTTCCAACCAAACATTTACCACATACTCTACCCTTTTCGATCTTGAGATTAGGGATTCCTCTTATAGCTTCCATTAATATAACTCTCTGCATGCCCTTCAGATGTAGATGTCCCAGTTTTTGATGCCACACCTAACATTGTAACACCCCAATTCTACTCCAATAATTATTAAGAAAAAACAGAGTTCTAAAGTTCTTTTTCGACAAACAATTGGAGTATTACGATACGACTTAACAACAATATCATGCTATCATAGATACATAACACAAATACTCGGATGAACTAAAACCACATGAATTCACTTTATTAACATTAAGCAGCGGAACTACATTAATCCACTTTGACGACATAACATCTTTTCAACTCAAACTATAATAATATAAAAAATTGCTCTTTATGTATCAACAAAGTTATTCAACAATAAAACCAAACAACTAAACAACTAGCATTCATCCTCGAGTGTTACGTATCAGAGCAAGACCTTCTTGACTTATTATAGTGCAACATGAAGACTTCATAAATTAACTTCAAACTTCCACAATTATACTTGAGTACCTGCCCATTTCCCATGGTAGGGGAAATATCAGTAAAAGGGTGAGAATTCAAATCATAATAAGTAAACATAATATAGGAAATCTAATACACAACAACAATACATTCCAAGAATTCATCATCCTTCACATAAACATACATCATATACAACATATCAAGATTCACATGTTCAACTCTTCCGACGAAGCTCCACAATTTCGAGTAATCAAACATAATTACCAAACAATGTACATAATCATATTTCACCAACATATAGATTCTAAGTACATAATCCTTCTAACACATTCAAAACTTAACAATTGTATATAAGTGTAATCATATTTCAAGTATACAAGTAATCACGTCTCTTACCACATGTGTTCATGATCAACCGACACGGTTCACATATTCCATATACACACATATATCATTAATGTTTTCAATCATACATATCACATTCATATTCTCATCATTTATGTTTTCAATCATACATATCACATTCATAACACTTCAATAATTCATATCAAATGAATTCAACTTCGCAATATGCATTCACACATCATAGCAACCACTTCACCTTCATAATGACTCGAATGCAACTCAATATGCAAATCAAGACTATGCATATGCATGTGGTACCATTTGGAGTAAAATTCTCGTCTCAAACATTGCCACTTGGGCCATCGTCGTTGCCATTTTCAGGCTAATAGTCGTTGCCATCTTTCAGGCTAATAGTCATTGCCATCTTTTAGGCTAATAGTCGTTGCCATCTTTCAGGTTAATAGTCGTTGCCATCTTTCAGGCTAAAAGACACTTATGCAATGGATGTGACTCAATGAATGTAAAAATCCACACAAACACAACATTTAAAACACATCACAAACATCGGCTAAACATCATTACAACAATATATCACTTCACAACGACAATCACGATACAACTTATCAACATTGACCATAGGGTCTACGACAACAACAACAATTTCCACATACTAGCAACAACGATAACAAATTCATCATATTAACAACAACAACAACAAACTCATCGTATTAACGACAACAACAACAACAAATTCATCATGATCTTGTTAACAACAAACATCAACAAATTCATTATGTTAACAACAAAAATTAAAAATTCATCATGTTAACAACAAACATCAACAAATTCATCATATTAACAACAAACATAACATTACACAATTCAAGTAACGACATAACATGATTATTTCAACTTCTTAATTAAAAGCATATTTATTTATTTATTATTTCATCACAATACATCATTATCTCATCATAAGGAAAGTACATATAATCATCTCAATATCATCTTATCGTCATATGAAAAACATACATCAAATTATACCACAACATGGTTATGTCAATTCATAGCAAAGAGCATACTTCATATGTTAACACAACATAGTTCATCACATAATCCTAATAAACATAATAGGAGACTATATTCTATGAATCATTTCATTGTATCATGGTATATTTCATTGCGTTAGCTTTCCAACGCTTCGAACGGTGCATCAATCGGAGTCCAGAAACTCAAGTTATGGCCTTTACAAAAATATGTCAAAATTGGAAGCTGCTCAGGTCGACGCAAACATTTCTCAGGTCGACGCATACATGAGTTTATCCCCTTCAGGTTTGCTCAGGTCGATCCATGAGTCAACTCATGCTGGTCTTCAGGTCGACGCAAACTTTCTTCAGGTCGACGCACACTGAAGAAAACCAAATTTCTTCCTGTTCGGGTTTGCTCAGGTCGACCCTGCCTATTATATAGGTCGACTCATGCTGCGTTGTCATACCCCAAAATTTGCCCTCATATAATTACAAATGTCATTTTATTTCGATTAAATGATATGGAACAATTGGTAAGGAGGTAAGGATTGCAGATTCGTTTTGAAGGGAAAGGACCGCGACGCGCTGCCAACACTCATCAACATAACTGACGACCTCCAACAAATCTGCGCCGAATCATCACCTCTTCAACGACAACTTTCAGCAGATCCGGAGCGTTCATCATCACAAGCAGCTTCAACAACAACTTCACGATTCGAACCGGACATCAACAACAATTGACGATGCATCCGTCGTCCTCGGCCCCTCACCGCCATCGTGACTCCATCTCAGAGCACGTCTCCGCCGGCCTCCCTGTGGACATCTCACGGCCATCCCCAAACGTACAGCAACCGGTCCATCGCAGCCGCCCGACCGTCCCACGAAGCCATTCCGATCGAATTCCCTTTGCCATAGTCATGTCACTGTTGTAATTTCTAAGGTGAGTCTTAGATTCCCAGATTTTGTATTTGGGAGGAAGAGAAAAGCCAGGTTTATGTGATACAAGAGAGATGGAGGTACTGACTTCATTCATTATTTTTTTGTATTAATATATTGTTATGTTTATTTTTATTCACAAAATATAGCCAAATGTTTATTTATAATTGGTTGGTTCTCTTTGCTGAAAAGTTAAAAGGATAGATTAATTGTGCATAAAAAAACGGTACTACTCTTTTCTTTCTCATATTTTCAATTCAATTTAATTTTGTGGATCATATGCAAATTGGGGTTAGAGGATATGGGCTTGATCAATGGCCCAAATGAATTTCAATTGCCGTACACCTCTGCTTGCGATGTACCCCACGTTGACTGACTTTTTGACTTTGCCCATTTGTTACGTTGTATTTTACTTATTTGCGTGTTTCTGTTTCAATAACAGCCTACAACTACAACATAACTGGCAAAGCATGGGAACCAACAATCTCAAGAACCTGGGTTCAATTCCCAGCCTCAGGGATCAACCGTACCTGATCCTAGTGACCTTATTCCTTTTATTTATTTATTTAATTGTGCTTTTGGTCTTAATTTCTTTTCTAACCATTTTATTAACCATTTAATTAATCATTAACCAATAAAACCACCTAATTAACATTAGACCTTTTTTAATCAATCAATTTTTTTACATAAGTATTTTAATTAAATTTAATTTAGTTTAATTAGTTTCAATTAAATTTTCATCATCAAAAAATAATTAGTTCTTTTTTTTAGATTTTCAATTGATTTAAAGTTTGTACATATTTTTTTTATTTTGGATTCCATCTCGATTAAATATTAGGACCATTAATTTAATTTAATTAGTAATTAGGTTAATTAAATTAGATTTAGGTTTTAATCAATTTAAATCCTTATTTTTTCCAAACTCCAATTTCAATCCCCGATTCTTCTCCTCCCTCTCTAAATTCTCTGTGATTGTCGCATGTATGTTTACTTACTGCTTCATATTTAAAATTCTAGAAATTAATGTATAGGTCGTAAAGTTATTTTTGTAATAGCGTGGGTTTATTTCTTCGCACTTTAATTTTCCGCACTCCCCCATTTTTGGTTATGTACTCCCTTAATCCCCGAAGCCCTGTAATAGCTTAGGTTTTACTTTTCCGCATTTACTTTCTGCACCACCATAACTGGTACTATTATCTGTTTAGATGTATGATTTAGGATTGTATGACAAGATGAAATCAATCGCTAGCTAACCTTAATTCAAGATAATATCTCTAAACATATCACACTTTACTGTTCACACACTCACCTTTAGGGTTTCCCCTCTCAGTTGCCTTTCGGAAAATAATAGTCACGTCCCTCGAAGCGTAGGGATGCCTTAGCCTATGCTGCCTTCGACTCAAAATCACCACGTCCCTCCGATTTAAAGATCATAGTCCCTTCGATGTCGCCTTTCGGTATAAATGATCTTGTCCCTCGATTAAATGGTGATAAGTCCCTTCGAACGCTAAGGTATCCCTACATGTTGCCTTTATGACTATTCACATCTCATAGAACTTCCTACCCTCTTTATGGTATGGATAGTACCTATGACGATTCGATGACCCTTCGATGACCCGCACATCCAATGTATAGGACTACCTACCCTTATATGGTATGGATAGTACTATCGCTCAAGGAAAGTCTTTAGAATAGGAAAGACCTTACGAATTTAGGGTAGGAACTCTTAAGTGCTTGCTCACAACAAATCAACAAACGCTTTTCACACCATGTTTTCTAACATTTGTCTTTTTAGACACTTTCAAAACAAAAATGTTTTTCTAAACACACACTACTCTTTCAAACAAATCAAACATTTCAAACAAAAGTGAGCTAAGCAACTAAGAGCCCGTAGATAACTACGGATGAAAAGGGTGCTTACACCTTCCCTTTTCATAACCTACCCTCTGAACTCAATCTCTTTTCAAATAAGGTCTTTCCTGTTCTTTTATACCTTTCCTAATTGGATAAAATAAAAGTCGGTGGCGACTCATGCTTAACCGCAACATTTAAAGTCAATTCACCGTATTACAGAACTGGCGAATCAGCTTGGGAAAAAAGAGGGCTTACCTTAGAGATTATATCACTTAATAATTGTTTGTTTGCTTTACTTTTCAAGGTTGCTTTGGGTATTGAACGGAAGATGAGTCCTACACCCGGATTCGAGTGCACCTTAAGATAGGAGCGGCATAGTCATGGAGACCTCCCTTGTGCATGCTTGGGATTGGTCAATATGAAGTTCGCACTTGAGTTAGGCCTCCACTGGTTATTGTGTACCTCTTTTGCATGAGAGAGGTTTATGCATGTATCTTTGGGTGCGTCGGAGCTCAAGGACCTTTAGTCACCTTTAACCCATCTTAACTTTTAGGAACGTAGTGGGAGGGCTATTCTTGGTGCATGCCAAGTTATGGTTGCGACCCGATACTACAGCTCAGATAGGTTTCTTCCTAGAGTATCATTGTGTGGTATGCATGTACCATGTTCGAGGGTGCTTTAGAAGGAGCTGAAAATTCTGGGTCACTGGTAGAACCCGTTGCTGAAATCTCTTTATCCATAGAAGTACCTTTGAGGAAGGGTATCTCACCTGGTTAAACCCCATGCAAGCCTCTAAACCTAAGGACACTTGTGTGACTTGCTTGTGTGTGCTACTAACCCTTCTATTTCCTTGCAGGAATTGTTTGTAGGACTCATTTGTCCTTGTTACCTTACGATTTGCCTAATGCATTGCATTCACATAACATCATGACATCATGACATCATAACATAGCATGATTGACTAACCCTTTCAAGGATCTTAAGGATTTAGGGTGCGCGATTTCAGGTGCTCCTATCAAGGACTGAATTTCTTATCTAGGGGCAAGAGGATTTATTTTCCTTTAGCCATATGCCTTCCGGTTCAAAGACACAGTACCTATCAAGGGGAAAGAGGATTTATTTTCCTCTAGCCATACGCCTTCAAATTTAGAGGTATCCCGAATCAGAGGCTATGACCCACTGGACATGGTGAGCTTGATTCTCATAGAAGGACGTCCAAAATAAAAATTCTTCAGACGAAGATGCAATCAACTCTTTTTCTGAAGTTGCAAACTAAATTCCTTAAGGATCCTTGAAAACATTGCATATGCATATCATAAACATCGCGTAATAGGTTTCCACGACAGGTTTGTCATCTTCTCTCGCTGTTTATTTCAGCGTCATGAATCTCGAGCAGTCAGTCAAAGACCTTCAAGCCCAGAATGCCCAATTTCAAGATCTGATCCTGAACTTGTCCAAGGGGCAAGATGAGCTGAAAGCACTCCTGACCAAGAAGGAGAAAAAGTCCAGAAGATCTGTGGGTGTCCTCAATATGGGAAGAAGATTTCGGGGTCCACTCAAGAAGGCTAAAGAAGTCCAGAGCCCTGAAGACAGTGACAATGATCAGGACGACGATGCTAGCATCAAGACAGATGCAAAAAGTAATCATGACTCCGTCCAACTCTCTGAGAAAGAAGAGGAATACTACTATGAGAATGAATATCCTGATGAGAAATACCAGATGCTGGAAGAGCGCATGAAAGCTATGGAGATTCAGAAAGTACCCGGTCTGGACTTTGAAGAATTAGGCCTCATCTCAGGGGTTGTCATTCCTCAGAAGTTCAAGATTCCTACCTTTGCTAAGTATGATGGAGTTTCCTGTCCCAAACTGCACTTGAAATCCTATGTGAGGAAGCTTCAACCTCACACTACTGATAAGAAGCTCTGGATCCATTTCTTTCAAGAAAGTCTGAGTGGAACACAACTTGAATGGTACTATCAACTGGAGGGTACCAATATCCATACTTAGGAAGACTTGGCTATTGCTTTCTACAAGAAATACCAATACAATGCTGATCTTGCGCCAACCCGCATGCAACTACAAAGCATGTCTATGGGTTCTAACGAAAGCTTCAAGGAGTACGCTCAGAAATGGAGAGATCTGGCAGGAAGAGTCCAACCTCCCCTGGCTGACCGAGAGTTAGTTGACATGTTCATGAGCACACTAACTGGTCCTTTCTATAGCCATCTACTTGGAAGCTCTTCATCTAGTTTCACCGACCTCATATTGACTGGGGAACATGTTGAAAGTGGTATCCGAAGCGGAAAAATTCAAGCTGCTACATCTTCTGGTGTTGTAAAGAAGCCATACGATAAGAATGAATCCAACACTGTTGGGGCTGTTCTGGTCTCTAGTCAGGCGCCAACGCAACAACAATAGAAAGATCAACGTAAGCAACAAAGTGGCCAACATACTTGGAAATGCAAAACCAAAAGGTCATTTACCCCACTACACATGCCATCGGCTCAAGCTTTGCGACACTTACTCGGTCGGAGTCTGATAACTCTACTGCCTCCATACTCAGCTCCAGCTAACCCCGCTCCTGGGTACAAGCATCATGCAAGATGTGCTTACCATTCGAATAGTCCTGGTCATGATACAGAAGATTGTGGGCCGTTGAAATATAAAATTCAAGACTTGATTGAAGAAGGGATCGTTGAAT
The DNA here is from genome assembly GCF_029867415.1 of Vicia villosa. Lineage (NCBI taxonomy): Eukaryota > Viridiplantae > Streptophyta > Magnoliopsida > Fabales > Fabaceae > Vicia > Vicia villosa. The sequence continues at coordinate 67,861,468 of NC_081184.1, read as the reverse complement.
TTGGCCAGCCAAAAGAGCCTCATAAAGTCTAATGCATTGATATCCAGACGGGTGGCTTTTTAGATCATTAGTTTATTTGCATTCGTAATTTCTTTCTCATTTGTTTAAACATTCGTCTTATGTCAGACCCTATTTATTTTATAATAATCATTAATGCATTGCATACGTTTGTCTTGACTTATTTATTATTATTATTTCAAAACTTTGTTTTACTGGGTTCTCTTTATGATATTCAACTCTCGCTAAAGTTGTGTACCTTTTGAGGGAGGATGACGAAAATGATACCGCAACCTCATACAGTATGCTTTTGAACAGACTGTGCTGATGATGTACAGGCATTGTTACCCCATAAATAATAAGCATATAATCAGAGAAAAGCATGCATATAATTAAAAAGGGCATCACATCGACGTTTTCAAAAACTAAAAGCTTTTAAAAACCGACAACATTTATCCATAAAATACAATACACCTGGTCATTTCAAATAACACCTGACATATAATCATAATTCATCCAGAATATGCATTAACATCGGAAAATAATACTCATGTGTTTCATATAAATGATACATGTCCCATACCATGATCATATCTCCATAAACAACTCATATGATAACCATAATCATAATATTTGGCTTAAAGCCTCTCAACAACAAGTAACCAATTAAACAGGTTCACAAGTTATAACAAAATACATAAACAATTAGAACATGAGTTCAACGTCTAAGCTACCCAGTGTTACATGACCAGAGCATTGACTCGCTACTTAATTACCAAGCAAACTCAGAAGAAACACCGACTAGGTCACACGCAAGCTACTAATAGTCAAACCTGCATGTTGCCAAACGAGGGAAACATTAAAACAAAAGGGTGAGAATACGAACCATTATGAAGAAAGTATAATAAGATACAATGGTTAAATCAACAATTATAGGAATACATTACACCTTGCCTAATCATGTAAATTAATACTAATCAATATAATCACATACATTAAACGTACAACAAGTATAAGAGTATAATATCTCAATACTACATTCTCAATTATACTAAAGTCATTAATTATCACATATTCCCGCATTTAACCAATTACGTATTCAAACATCACCCATTCTCGATTATCAACTAATACAAATATCACCACGACATCAAGTGTACATAATCAATTACCAAACTCATACACATAGCATTACAACATCAATGCACATAATCAATTGTTCACTCGTACACTTATCACCACAACATAATGCACATAATCAATTATCACAATCATACACATATCATGACAACATAATGCACATAATCAACTATCACATAACTCTAATGTGACTCAATGAAACATGTGACACTATGCATGTGGTACCAATGTGAAATTCTAAGTTTCACCGGCCTCCGATTCATATCTCTAGAATCTAAGCCATACTTCCGATCCGGACAAGACCAAAGTCCACCAATTGTAAACATATAGTTTACGGCTTCCGATTCACTCTAGAATCCAAGCCCGCTTGTGTTTCAAAGTAGATCCACCTGTGTTTCAAGGCACACTATGATATGAATGTATGTACAATATCACAATTATATGCAATTAAGATCATCTCTAACATCTTAACTTCCCGCATATCACAATAATTCAACTCTATGAATTATCCACCAATTGTACACAACATTCACAACACACACACATCATTCACATATAAGAGGCCAATTAATCAATTATGATTCACACAATCCAATTAACACTAGTAACCATACTATCTCATGTTAATTCTCATTTTTTTGCCAATTATACATGAACACACACTTTCAACATCAAGCAATTAATCATTAATTTAATGCTAACCAACTAACCACTGGGAATCAAATACTAGCACAACATCATGGCATATACATATATTATTCTCAACATACATATTCAAGCCAAAACGCAATTACGGACGAATCCTCAAAATACCGTAATTTACCGACAAACCGAATAATTGATTCAACTTCAAGTATATTCCAATCAATTAAACTCATTGAAATTAATTTAACTATTAATTAAATCAACCAATTAATAATTACACTACATTAGTTCCAAGTTTCTAATTCATTTTCTATTCCAAAACCAATATTTAATATAAAAGATATTCAAATCTACACTATTTTGGTCGGTTCGTAATATCACATTTTCAACAAAATGACATCGCCACGTTAATCTACTAATTAAACTTAGCTACCACATAAATTTTCATTAAATTCCGGACAACTAATTATACCGTTTAATTCGGCTATTTAGATCCAGCGGGACTGTTTAATTTCCACTCTAGCCTAATGCTGTTTCCAATATAATTTAGTTTCACGTTGTTTTATTTTTGAGAAATGCTAGCAACACTCTCTTTTGAACACTCTCTCAAACACTTTCTCTCTTATTGGTTGAAACATGTGTGGGTCCTACTACTTTATATGGGACCTATTTTCAATGTGAGGGGTCCACACATATATCAACCAATAAGAAAGTGAGTGCTTAAGAGAGTGTTCAAAAGAGAGTGTTGCTAGCACTCCTCTTTATTTTTATACTAATATATTTCATTCTTTTAACTATTATATCTATTAGAAACATAATGTTTTAACATAGAGACCAATTTCATCCAACCATGCCCATTAACCATTTAACCTATATATATATATATATATATATATATATATATATATATATATATATATATATATATATATATATATATATATATATATATATCATATATTTCTATCAATAAAGTGTGGTGTGGTTTGCATTTTTGTTTGGCTAAGATGCTAACAGTAGCATTTCATTAATAAATGTGGTGTGTTTTCACGTTTTTCTTTAGACCATAGCCAGCAACAGTAGCGTTTCTATCCATAAAGTGTGTTGGTGCTTCACGTTTTCTCTGCCTAATAGCTAACCAACAGTAGCCAAGTAATGCATAAGGAAAAAGCATTGAAACAAGCGTGTACACGTAATAAAACGAGACCCAAGGCCTACAATGGGATTGCCGCACAACATCCCTTTCTCCCTCATAATATATGTGATATGAAGCAGCCCACTAGGCCCATTAGAAATAACAAAACATCCATCTTACTCAAAGACTTTTATTATTAAAAGGGGTGTCGTTAGAAGTCTTTTTATTAATTATGCTTTGTTTTTATCCTTAGTTAGCCCAAAGGCCCATTTAAGGGTTACAACCCTAGCTATTTAAATGTATGGTCTCTTGTTTGAAATTCTATGAAGAAAGTATGAATTGTTTTTTTAATGTCAATTTCCTTTTATGCCTCTTAGATCTTACTTTAGCCCTAACATAGTCTATCATTTGGTGCTTTCAATTTGTCTCTCATGGCCCCTCCCAAACCCACCAATCCTTCTTCTAAAGAAATTATTGAAGAAGCTGTTCAAACAGCTGTACAAACAGCCCACATTCACCTTGATAATGCAATGAATGAAACCCAACAGCAGCTTGATGAACGATTTGACAAAGCCGCTACTGAGCTGAAGGAAACGGTGGGACAGCTCCACTCACGGCTAGATTCGGAGAAGAAGCTGGCAGATTCTCGTTACGATTCGTTAATGGCAGCCATCAAAAGCATCACCATACAGCAAGGCAAACAGGCTGCCACCACCACTTATTCTGCAGCAACCAGCTCAACAGCCCCAAATTCTTCAGGTATAACTCAGCACTCTAATTCTTCCCCACAAAGTACTACCCGTTTTACCCCTCCTAGGGAAACCCTAAATCTGTCCCACACGTCCCCACCTAACACCCTTCCCTTTTCACTCAGTTTCACTTCACCTCACAACTCTGCTTTTATTCCCTTCCGCCCCCAAACTTCCAACCATTTCCCTCATATTCGCACCCCTAAATTGGAATTAGCTGCTTTTGATGGTACCAACCCCTTAGAATGGCTTTTTCAAGCCGATCAGTTTTTTACTTATTACCAATTGCCCGCTGCAAACCGGTTACCTTTAGTGTCTTTTTACATGAAGGGTGATGCCCTAAGTTGGTTCAAGTGGCTACATCAAAGCCATTTATTAACGGATTGGGAATCCTTTACAAAGGCTTTAGAGTTGCGTTTTGGGCCTTCCACGTACGAAAACCACCAAGCGGAACTATTTAAATTAAAGCAAGAGGGAACCGTGGTTGAATACCAAACCAGATTTGAGCAACTTGGGAATCAAGTTATTGGGTTACCTCAAGACGCCATCCTCAATTGTTTTATTTCGGGGCTTAATACTGAAATTCGAAATGAGATGGCAATCCACCGACCCACAGATATTACCCAAGCCATTGGGCTTGCCAAACTAATTGAAGCAAAAATTAAGGATTCCAAACCAAGATATTCAAAGCCTTTTCTGCCTTACCTAACAAACCAGCAGCCCACAATCCCACCACTACTCCTTTTAAACCAAACACCCCAGCCCCTAACTCATACCACCCCAACACGCCTTCCCATAAGAAAATTATCCCAAGCCCAAATTCAGGAAAGAAGGGCCCAAGGCTTGTGTTTTAATTGCGACGAAAAATTTATTCCGGGTCACAAATGTGCTGCTGGCAGATTCCTAATTTTATTATGTGATGATTCCAATTCGGATACTAACACAAGTATTGAGGAAGAACCTGAACAGGAAGTAGTAAATGACCCCACGGACACTTACTTCCAACTCTCAACCCAAGCTCTCACCGGCCAACTTTCACCAAAAACCCTCAAATTCAAAGGTTCCATTCAAGGCCTGCCTGTTATGGTGCTCGTGGACACCGGAAGCACTCATAATATACTTCAACCCCGCATAGCCCATCACCTCAACCTTCCCACTACCCCTATTCCTCACTTTTCCGTTATGGTAGGTAATGGATCCCACTTGCAATGTGAGGGAATCTGCCATAATGTTAAGATCACTCTTCAAGATAAATTCTTTTCGCTCCCTTTTTACCTACTTCCAATAGAGGGGGCAGATGTTGTACTTGGCATGGCTTGGCTGCGAACGTTAGGAGCCATCCAAGCGGACTTTTCCATACCATCAATCACATTCAATCACATTCAATCACAATAATACAGCAATAACATTACAAGGAGATTCTGTTTCATCACCCAGCCCGACTACTTTTCACCAATTCAAACACCTAATCCACACAAATTCCATCGCATCTCTTCATTTAATGATCTTACAGCCCTCCTCACAAACCCCTCCTAACATACCACCTGATTCCCTCATAACCGAATTACCCAATTCCATCGACCCTCAAGTTTCCAAACTTCTCCTTCAGTTCCCTTCCATCTTTCAATCCCAACCTGGACTTCCTCCTCCTAGACCACATGATCACCATATTCCACTCTCCCCAAATACCCCCCCCAATCAGTGTTAAACCTTATAGATATCCACACTCCCAAAAGACCGCTATGACATCTATCATTGATGAAATGCTTAAAACAGGCATCATAACCCCAAGTCACAGCCCCTTCTCCTCCCCGGTCCTATTAGTAAAAAAAAAAGATGGGACATGGCGTTTCTGTGTTGATTACCGCGCCCTAAATGCAGTCACCATTAAAGACCCTTTTCCCATACCCACGATTGATGAATTACTAGACGAGCTTGGCTCTGCTAAAGTTTTTACCAAACTAGACTTACGTTCGGGCTATCACCAGATCCGAGTGGCATCGGAGGATACACATAAAACGGCATTTCGTACTTTCGATGGACATTATGAGTTTCTTGTAATGCCCTTTGGGCTTACAAACGCTCCCTCTACATTTCAATCAGCTATGAACGATCTCTTGCGCCCTCATTTACGCAAATTCGTTTTAGTTTTCTTTGATGATATACTTATCTACAGCCCTAATTTCACTGAACATTTACAACACTTGCAGGTTGTTTTCGGGTTGCTACAATCTAACGTTTTTGTTATTAAACTCTCTAAATGTGTGTTTGCAGTTTCCAAAGTTCATTATTTAGGTCATATTATTTCTGGCGGCACTGTGGCACCTGACCCAGAGAAGATTAAGGCAATCATGGATTGGCCTCAACCTCGATCTCTCACGGCTCTCCGAGGATTCTTGGGACTTACTGGTTTTTATCGCCGTTTCGTTAAACAGTATGCCTCACTCGCTGCTCCCCTCACCGATTTACTACGATCCACTAAGTTTGTTTGGAGTCCAGCCGCCGCAGCAGCATTTACAAAATTACAAGCCATTATGACCGACATGCCGGTCTTAACACTACCAAATTTTACAAAGAAATTCTTGGTTGAAACGGATGCCTCTGGTGTAGCCATTGGAGCGTCCCAAGACGGCCATCCTATCGCTTTTTTCAGCAAGAAGATGTGTCCTCGCATGCAGGCAGCCTCCGTATACGTCCGTGAAATGTTTGCTGTAACAGAGTCAGTCAAGAAATGGCGTCAATATCTTATCGGTCAAGAATTTCACATCCACACAGACCAAAAGAGCTTGCGCAATCTATTGCTCCAGAAAATTCAAACTCCGGAACAACAGAAATGGGCAGCTAAATTGCAAGGATTTAATTTTGAAATATTTTACAAACTTGGCAAGAATAATGTTGTGGCAGATGCTCTTAGTCGCAAGTACCAACCAGATGAACCCTTGTTGTTCTCCCTCTCTTCAGCGATCCCATCCTTGTTGTCCCAGCTTCGTCATTTCTACACTAAGGATCCTGCAGGAATACAGCTTGTTACAAGGACAGTATCTACTAAATCTGAACAACAGCAGTACCAGTTTTCACAAGATCTCATATTCTATAAGGGGAAGTTATTCATACCTGACCTTCAACAATTGAGATCCAAAGTTGTCTATGAGTTTCACTCTACTCCAGCTGCTGGCCACTCTGGTGTGAAAGCTTCCCTGGCACGAGTGTCTGCTTCTTTTTCATGGCCGGGTATATACAAAGACGTGAAACAAATGATCAAACAGTGTGAGGTATGCCAACATAATAAACACTTAACACAGAAGAAGAAAGGCTTGCTTCAACCTTTACCTATTCCACACCGAGTTTGGGAAGATATCTCCATGGACTTCATCACTCACTTGCCCTTCTCCTTCAGCCACACCTGTATCTGGGTTGTTTGCGACCGATTGACCAAATATGTCCACTTCATCGCTCTTCCGTCCAAGTTTACCGCCAAAGACCTCGCAAACCGCTTCATGTTGGAGATTGCACGTCTTCATGGCACGCCAAAATCAATCGTCTCAGATCGAGATCCCCTGTTCCTAAGCAGTTTCTGGAAAGAATTTCACAAGGTACAAGGCACAACACTTAAATTCAGCACAGCTTACCACCCTGAAACCGATGGACAAACTGAAGTTGTAAACCGATCAATAGAAACTTACCTCCGCTGTTTCGTAAGCAACCATCCACGCTTGTGGTACAACTTCCTCCATCTTGCAGAACTATGGTACAACACGTCCTTCCATTCTGCCATTAACATGACACCGTTCCGGGCTCTTTACGGCCGCGACCCCCCCAACATCATGGACTTCATAGCCGGATCGGTTCAAGAGCGAAGCCTTGAGGATTCCTTGCAACAGAGACAAACCATTTTCCAACAATTAAAGGCGAATCTTATTAAGAGCAGGATCCAAATGGAAAAACAAGCTAATACGAAACGGATGGATTTTACCTTTAACCCTCATGACCTCGTTCTCCTCAAGCTACAACCGTATCGCCAGACCTCGCTCCAGAAACGGACCTCTCAGAAGCTAGCCCCAAGGTTTTTCGGTCCCTTTTCCGTTGTTAAACGAATCGGTGAAGTAGCTTATCTATTGGATCTTCCATCTTCTTCAAGGATCCACCCTGTTGTGCATGTGTCGCTGTTACGACCTTACTTTGGCAAGAATCCGACTAACGACTTTCGACCGCTGCCATTGCAACACGATCTCTCGTACCATCCGGTTCTTGAAACTACCTGCAAAGAACAACAAACACACACAAAACAAACCCTCAGTCAGAACCAGGCCGAAGCTCCGATTGTGGAACCACATAACATTCATCGCCTTGTACCTTCCCATTCTACTTCGACGGCCAAGGATGGTTTCCCTCACGCAGTGGTGGCGGTGGAACAATCTCAACAGACACACTTGAAAGATCTAAGAAAAGGTAGAGAGAGTTTTAAGAAGTCTCTGGAAAATGCAAGCAGAAATGAAGTTTCCCAACACAATGAGACTGACTTATCTTCCAAAGCCAAACGGTCATGTGACTTTGGCGTGTCCCAAAAGTCTGTCCCACGTGACCAGTCTTGTCAACGCACGGCTCGAGACAAGCGTGCACTTCGGTTTCCAAGAAATCTACAAGAATCCAATGTTGCCGACCCCACCCATGGTTTGAATTCATCTACAGTTGTCACGCAGGATGTTTCCACCAAATTTAACTCTACTCTGCAGAATGCTTCTACAAGCCCAATTTCCCTTTTGCATACCAGCCCAAATCAATTGCTCTCCAAAGCCTTTTCTAAAGTGAACCTTGAGGACAAGGTTCCTAAGGGACCCATGAGTATTGATATGAAGCAGCCCACTAGGCCCATTAGAAATAAGAAAACATCCATCTTACTCAAAGACTTTTATTATTAAAAGGGGTGTCGTTAGAAGTCTTTTTATTAATTATGCTTTGTTTTTATCCTTAGTTAGCCCAAAGGCCCATTTAAGGGTTACAACCCTAGCTATTTAAATGTATGGTCTCTTGTTTGAAATTCTATGAAGAAAGTATGAATTGTTTTTTTAATGTCAATTTCCTTTTATGCCTCTTAGATCTTACTTTAGCCCTAACATAGTCTATCAATATGCCACCTCCAAAGGGCTATGAGTAGCATGAATAACATGGCTAGCTTCATTTCATTTTTTTTATTCAATCCGGTTTCCAGATTTCATTATATATGGCACAACAGTAAACTAACATGAATGTGATTTAACGGAACATCATCTCAATCATATATTTCACGGAAAATTTTTCAGGTTCCAATTAACAAAGCCAAATCATATTATCTACTCTACCCATCATCCCCATATACTAACCCATAATGATTTGGGATTCTCCCCCTTACCTTTTCAATTTCTCCTCCAAACCCTAGTTCCTCTTTGTTCCTCCTTTTTGCTCCTCTTCTCCTCTTTTTTCTTCTTTTGAAAAACTCAGCAAATGAAAATATACTCCTCTCATTCATTCTACTATTTACTATATTATTCATATTGGGCTTAACCCATATAATTCCACTTCCTAACTAATTAGGCCCAATTGATGAAATAGAGTAGTCAAATAAATAATTATGCTCCAACAAATAATATTATTACCCTTAATAATACTTTCTGATTAATCCAAATAAATCCGACTTTATCTTAAATAAATAAAATCTAATAATAATATTATTTCTAATATTATTTCTCTACATATTCCACTTCATTAATTCTTCGATTAACCGAATAAATTCCAACTTCACTTAATAATCCGAACACGTTTCTCAATAACACCGACGATCCAATTAATTATCAAACTTCGTCCAAATTAAGTAAATAAATCCTTATTTAATTAGTAAAATAATAAAATTCGGGCTGTTTCAACTCTCCCCCACTTTAAATATTTTCGTCCTCGAAAATTCAGTCGAAACAACCATCTCAATACCAAAACCACATCCACTCTCTCTCTCTCTATTCATACCGATACAAAATGTTCTACACTTACGACCACACAAAGTTTCAAAAGATGTCATTCCAATATCCGAAGAAAACACCATGCAACCACACAATCTTTTCGATGCACAACTTAGTAAGTCTCTTCATCGAATAATCCATCTTCATCGGAAAAAAACGAGCACATTTCGCCAACTATCCTCACTGACCCAACTCACTTCACAATTACTCGATGCCTCGCCAATCTCGAAACAAAATCCATAGAGATACTATCTCACTTCCACTCGAAAATAGATAACTGTTGCACCAAACGAAACGGTTCCTGACAAATCCAACTCAAATATACAATTCCGGTATATCCCTCTTCATACTTTACCACTACACATTTCCTCAAATCTCGATACATCATTAACACCGTGATTAATACTCAAATCATTACGATGTTCCTCATCCAAAATTCTTCTTTTCCTTTATTAATCAATATCATCTTGTCAAAATATCCCAAGTAGGCTTCAACATACCAATTTAACACACGAAGACTTCGCTTCACAACCAAACTCAACTCTCTAAATCGTTCCAACGATTTCCAATTCTTGAATCCTTAACATAACTTATAAAATTATTTCCTACTCAATGCATCGGCCACAACCTTCACTTTTCCAGGATGGTAATTCAAACCAAAGATTAAAATCCTTCGAAATTCTACTCGTCTTGTTTACCTCATATTCAACTCTTGTGATCACTCAACTCATCAAACCTTGATCCAAACAAACAATGCCTCTTACATTCCAAAACAAACACAGCGGCAAGAAACTCCAATACATACATCGAATAATTCCTCTTATGTACTTTAAGTTACCTTGAAGCATAAGATACCACTTATCGATATCCGCATCAACACACCTCAACTCGAAATCCCATATCCAATAAAATTCACTTCTTCCAACAAAAACTCACATTCAGAAAGCTTTACATAACCTTCTCCTCTTTCAGCACCGATAACACAAACCTTAAATATTCAACATGATCATCGTCGGTCTTAGAATCAAATATCCTCAAGAAACATTACCTCATAGAACCTTCCTTCTTCTTACTCGACAAATAGGGGTAACTCTACGACTATACCCTCAGACAATGTGTAATACGGTGAACTGACTTTATTATCGAAATGTTGCGGATAGCAAGAGTCGCCACCGACTTTTATTTTATCCAATTATAGAAAGGCTAAAAGAACAGAAAAAGACCTTTTGAAAAGATTTTGAGTTCGGGGGGTAAGTTATACAAAGGGAAGGTGTAAGGCACCCTTTGTATCCATGGTTATCCATGGGCTCTTAATTGCTTAGCTCACTTTGTTTGAAATGTTTGAAAAAAAGATTTTCGAAGAAGAACTTTAGCTTGTAAATAAGCGTAGTCTTTTTGAATTTGATTTGAAATGAGTGGGAAAAGAGTTTTGAATTTAGAGCAAGCAATTAGTAGCAACTACCCTAAATTTGAAAAATCGTTCTTTTAGCTTTTCGGGCGAAAGGGTCTATCCATACCATAAGAGGGCAGAAAGTCTTTCAATTGGATGTTGAAAAGGGTCATCGAGTAATCATTCACCATAAGACTGTCCCTTGCCATAAAGAGGGCAGGTAGTCTAAGGGAAGGATATAATCGTCATTTTATCTGTTTAGACATCATGCGAGGATACCTTAGCAATTTGGGACAATCATTTTATAAGGCGACATCGAGGGAGTTTCAATAACTTTAAGGCAACATTGCTTTAGGTATCCTCGGAATCGAGGGACTTGACTATTCTTAGGCAACAAAATTAAAGAAACAAGGCAACAGTAATAAGGCAACAAGGCAACTAGAGGGATTACCCTAAAGGTTTGTGTGTGGCACAATCAGGTGGTTAATTCAGATATTTATCTTGTAATTAGTTATCCTAATTCTGTTAAAGGCTTGCACTCCCTAAGATTACTAACCACGCAGTTAAAATCATACGAAAATTAAAGGCGGAAAGATAAATGTTCTACGCTATTACAATAAACACCTGCGGGGATGGGGAAATTAAAAGGCAGAAGAAAAACTCTTATAGGGTAATAGAAAAAATAAAAGATCTTTGAACGTCTTGATCTTCCTCAAACTCTCAATCGACTCTGAAAATTAAGAGGAAAATAAACAAGGGTTAGTGTATTACAAATTCAATGGCTATTGAGGCAAACCCTATTAAAAGGCAAAATAAAATAAAGTAAAAATAAAATGATATTTAAACCAGATAAATTAGAAAACTTAGCTTTTTTTTGATCTGATAGGGCGCGTGGCGGAAAGATCTTGATTAACCCTGAAAATTGGGCACAAAGAAGAGAAATGTTAGTGCATTAAAATTCTCAATGATTATAATGTAGCAGATCAAACAATAAAAATAATAATAATAATAATAACTTAAGCAAACCAAAAGGCATGGCAAAAGGCACAGGGTTAATGGGCAACAACTACCAGTAAACCTAAGGCTACGGGGTTATAAATGTATCGAAGTTAACAAAATTTAAAAGTATATACAAAAATAATAGTTTTTACTGTTTTAAAAAAACAAATATTTTTAATGCTATGAAAAAAAATCGAGTGTTTCGATTAAAAATAAATAATTATAATTTACTATAAAAATTAATTTAAAATAAAAATATAACTAATAATTATTATGATAGAAAAGGAGAATAAGAAAATAAAAGAAAAGCATTTATGTAATTAAAAATAAAAAGGAAATTAAAAAAAAGACTTAGCTCTGTGATCCAGTGTGGCATGCTTGTGAGTATCCATGATGGACTAGCAGGTTCTGGGCTCTTGGATCAGGTCATGTAAGAAATTAATGGTATCAAGCGCATGTGCATTGTGGGAGACGTGAAGCTAGGTGCACTGAATCTATATTCAAATGGCTTTGAAAAATAAAATTGAATGGCCTGGGGATCGAACCCAGGACTCTATAGTCACGCCTCTTCCATCCCAACCACTTGTGCCACACGCTTAAGCTGTCAGTGGAATCAAATAAATAAAACAAATAACAGACAATAATCATTAATTGAAATAAAAGAAGGATCAGCGCGTAGGCCCCTCATATGTTATAGCAACGAATAGGAAAAAGAGAGAGAAGGGTGGAAGAGTTGACTGGCGAATGAAACTGGGCCACGCGCGCAAGGTGAGAAGGTCGTGGTTGACCAGCAAACAGCAAATCGCCACGCGTTCAGTCAAGATAACCTGCCCACTATTCATCATCTTCTTCGCAACCACCTGCGAATTTTGTTACGGAATCTGTTGTGGATTTACCTGCGGATTTTTCCGCAGGTGCTTCGTCTTCTCCACCTATAATTTGGAACCTGCAAAAGATCAAACAAACACAAGCCAAGATTGCCCAGATCGACTAAGAAAACTCCCCTGAACACGATGATGGACTCGTTCTGGCCTGGAAACGTGTGGAAGCATGAGAACGAAGAAACACCTCCGTTTTGCCCTAACTATGGCATCTCTTGATTCGATCGTTAAAGCTTCGATTTAAACGTTCAAATCCTCTCTAATACATGTCACACACTCAGCCAAGGCACCAAATCACATTAAAATACGTTGTACTAGAACATACGAAATTCAAGAGGCAATCATGAATATGAGCAATATGAAACATGCATCATGGACATCGTGGCGTGTTATAAACTATATAGAAATACTATATGATACCTTTGGAATCAGATGGGATGAGTGAAAGGCCTGGAAGAAGCTTGTAATCCCAAATACGAACCTTTGCACTTCCTTTGAAATTTTTTGTTCTTTAGAAACCCTAGCCTCCTCTCCTGTTTTTCGTCCCCTCTTTCTAAATTATTGTTGTCCTTATATAGAGGAGAATTTAGGTCAATATATTTTGGAACAAAATCCATGATTGGAGGTTTGTATCTTTGATTGAAAATTTACACTAAAGTTTCTATTTTTTGGAGATTTTCTTCATGAGCAAGCTAGAACAAAATTACACTCTTTTGTGGAATATATTTGACATTTAATTGAATCAGTTCTGAAGCCAAATCAAATCTCTTATTATTTTTATGATTTTATTTAATTAAATTATGATTTTAATGAATAAAATCTATAAAATAATAAATAAAAACAATAAAAATATAAAAGATATATTCCATGGTCGTGGATGGGCTTAAGATGATGTTAGAACCAAAAGAAACCAAGCCCATTTAGAAGAAAAATCATTTTGGACCATATTTCTCTTTGTACACCTCTTGGAAATAGGTGAACTTGTGCACCTTGCCATTTCCTCATTTTCCAACATTTTTTCAAGTTCTTGGACTTTTTAGAAACCTTAGAGAGTCCTCTAACCCGTGTCTTTGGTCTCATATCAAAATTATTTTCCATGCTCCTTATATGTTCTTTTGAAAAAAGTGACTTTTGGTTGACTTTTGAAAAGGACCTATAATGTTTTGGTCCATATCTCTCAAATGAAGAATTTTTAGTCTTGGCATGTTAGAAGCAAGGTTGTAGAGAATCAAATTTCCTTCAAAATAAGCTTTGGGTGGAAAATTTCTGATGTTCCATGTGGGAGTTATGGCTGGTCAAAGTTCAGTTGACTTTCTCCTATGAAAACCCTAATTTATAAACTTTTGGAATTGTTGATTTCTGATCTTTCCTTGATGAACCATGATCAATTCTTGATCAAATGGTGAATGATACTCCAATATGAGGATGTTGACAAAAAATTAGGATTTTTGACTATACTTTGACCATAGTTTGACTTTTAGGTTAACTAGTCGACTATTGATCGTTTGAGCCATTGAATGAGCAATCTTTTGAATCAGAGCTTGAAACTTGGCATGAGGACAATTTGAATCATATGAGAATCCACTTGAGGTATCAGAAGTTGATTTCTCTTGGAGTTAAGCAAAACCCTAGTTGTGGGTTGTTGTTTAGGAGAGAGACTGCATGCTTCCTTTGAAAGTCAGATGGACTGAAATATGATTAAATATGATGGGAAAATTTTGGGGTATGACACAATGAACCTCTTCTCAAACGATTCCTCAAATATACTCTTCAAATTCTCCTTAGTCGCTTTACACGCTACCAAGTTAGTAAGACAAGTCTATCTCGTTCAATACGATATCGTCTCCTATCAACAATAGATTAAGGGTGATCAAGTCCTCAATTTGTCAATAGACAGTCAACAATCATAATGAAACATAAACCACCGTTACTAAACTATAATAGTGTTCCTTCAGGACTTGCACTCGAAATCACTTACAACACCGAGATCCATAATCTCTCTTACAGTTTACAATTACTTAGTTCAACTCCAAACAGCTCACACCAAAATTCTCATCAACTTAGTCCAACGGAAAACAAACTAAATCAATTCTCTAAATCTCTACCAAAGATGCTCAACAGATAATTCAAACACGCAAAAGAAGTAGAAACAAGGCCACAACAGTTGTATCAATAACTATACTTCTATGCATAACAGATAAAACAAGATCCAATCTTATAGCACAATCCAAAGAATGAAATAATGTGTTGCACCATTATCAATAATAAAGCACGTACCTCATATTAACTTATCCTTGGTAGTAGTCTCAGCACCAGACAACGCAAACACTTTTCCTTTCGCTTGCTCCTTCTTTGGCTTATCACATCTGGTACGAATGTGACCTCGCTCACCACAGTTGTAACAAGTCACCCTCGCACCAGCTCTACAATTAGCAACTATGTGACCTAGCCTGCCACACTTGAAACAAGTAGTAACCTCTTTCTTACACTCAGAAACATGATGACCTTCAACACCACATCTGAAACACTTAAGTGGAGTAGGAGTCCCTCCCCCACTTAGCTTCTTGACAAAACCAGATTGTTTCTCCTTGCTATCATACGGCTTCCCATGGAATTGTTCTCCTTCTCGTTTCAACTGTAGAAACCTCACCTCTTTCTTTCCACGCACCTCTTCTGGAAAATAGTTTCCCAAAAATGCATCACGGAAAAGAGTCCAAGTAACTTCAATACCTTCTCTTTCAAATCTCCGCACAGTATTACTCCACCAAATGTCAGCTTCTTTTGTCAGCATGTGAGTACCAAACTGTACCTTCTGTACATCAGTACAACTCACGACTTGAAAGATCTTCTCAATTTCTCTTTCAAAGATCGGCGGGTTGCATACCCTCCTTCAAAGATCGGCGGGTTGCACCTTCGAAAGTTTCCAAAAGCACGGAACTCATCCTTTCCTCCATAACCGACATTCTCTTGCGGCGCTTGTCCAATCGCACCAGTCCACCTCATCATTGCCTCAACATTAATGTCAACATTCCTTCCCGCAGCCATCGTCCTAAACAACCAAACAACCAGACAAAACAATATCGATCGTGTCAGATACACGAATCAAATACAACAGGATAAAAGGCATTAATAACCTTGACCAACTGGATGAACATGCTCTGATACCACTAATGTAACACCCCTTTTTACCCCATAAATAATAAGCATATAATTAGGGAATAAGCATGCATATAATTAAAAAGGGCGTCACATCGACGTTTTCAAAAACTAAAAGCTTTTAAAAACTGACAACATTTATCCACAAAATACAATACACCTGGTCATTTCAAATAACACCTGACATATAATCATAATTCATCCAGAATATGTATTAACAGCGGAAAATAATACTCATGTGTTTCATATAAATGATACATGTCCCATACCATGATCATATCTCCATAAACAACTCATAACATAACCATAATCATAATATTTGGCTTAAAGCCTCTCAACAACAAGTAACCAATTAAACAGGTTCACAAGTTATAACAAAATACATAAACAATTAGAACATGAGTTCAACGTCTAAGCTACCCAGTGTTACATGACCAGAGCATTGACTCGCTACTTAATTACCAAGCAAACTCAGAAGAAACTCCGACTAGGTCACACGCAAGCTACTAATCGTCAAACCTGCATGTCGCCAAACGAGGGCAACATTAAAACAGAAGGGTGAGAATACGAACCATTATGAAGAAAGTATAACAAGATACAATGGTTAAATCAACAATTATAGGAATACATTACACCTTGCCTAATCATGTAAATTAATACTAATCAATATAATCACATACATTAAACGTACAACAAGTATAAGAGTATAATATCTCAATACTACATTCTCAATTATACTAAAGTCATTAATTATCACATATTCCCGCATTTAACCAATTACGTATTCAAACATCACCCATTCTCGATTATCAACTAATACAAATATCACCACGACATCAAGTGTACATAATCAATTACCAAACTCATACACATAGCATTACGACATCAATGCACATAATCAATTGTTCACTCGTACACTTATCACCACAACATAATGCACATAATCAATTATCACAATCATACACATATCATGACAACATAATGCACATAATCAATTATCACATAACTCTAATGTGACTCAATGAAACATGTGACACTATGCATGTGGTACCAATGTGAAATTCTAAGTTTCACCGGCCTCCGATTCATATCTCTAGAATCTAAGCCATACTTCCGATCCGGACAAGACCAAAGTCCACCAATTGTAAACATATAGTTTACGGCTTCCGATTCACTCTAGAATCCAAGCCCGCTTGTGTTTCAAAGCAGATCCACCTGTGTTTCAAGGCACACTATGATATGAATGTATGTACAATATCACAATTATATGCAATTAAGATCATCTCTAACATCTTAACTTCCCACATATCACAATAATTCAACTCTATGAATTATCCACCAATTGTACACAAAATTCACAACACACACACATCATTCACATATAAGAGGCCAATTAATCAATTATGATTCACACAATCCAATTAACACTAGTAACCATACTATCTCATGTTAATTCTCATTTTTTTTGCCAATTATACATGAACACACACTTTCAACATCAAGCAATTAATCATTAATTTAATGCTAACCAACTAACCACTGGGAATCAAATACTAGCACAACATCATGGCATATACATATATTATTCTCAACATACATATTCAAGCCAAAACGCAATTACGGACGAATCCTCAAAATACCGTAATTTACCGACAAACCGAATAATTGATTCAACTTCAAGTATATTCCAATCAATTAAACTCATTGCAATTAATTTAACTATTAATTAAATCAACCAATTAATAATTACACTACATTAGTTCCAAGTTTCTAATTCATTTTCTATTCCAAAACCAATATTTAATATAAAAGATATTCAAATTTACACTATTTTGGTCGGTTCGTAATATCACATTTTCAACAAAATGACATCGCCACGTTAATCTACTAATTAAACTTAGCCACCACGTAAATTTTCATTAAATTCCGGACAACTAATTATACCGTTTAATTCGGCTATTTAGATCCAACGGGACTGTTTAATTTCCACTCTAGCCTAATGTTGTTTCCAATATAATTTAGTTTCCCGTTGTTTTATTTTTATACTAATATATTTCATTCTTTTAACTATTATATCTATTAGAAACATAATGTTTTAACATAGAGACCAATTTCATCCAACCATGCCCATTAACCAATTAACATATATATATATATATATATATATATATATATATATATATATATATATATATATATATATATATATATATATATATATCATATATTTCTATCAATAAAGTGTGGTGTGGTTTGCATTTTTATTTGGCTAAGATGCTAACAGTAGCATTTCATTAATAAATGTGGTGTGTTTTCACGTTTTTCTTTAGACCATAGCCAGCAACAGTAGCGTTTCTATCCATAAAGTGTGTTGGTGCTTCACGTTTTCTCTGCCTAATAGCTAACCAACAGTAGCCAAGTAATGCATAAGGAAAAAGCATTGAAACAAGCGTGTACACGTAATAAAACGAGACCCAAGGCCTACAATGGGATTGCCGCACAACATCCCTTTCTCCCTCATAATATATGCCGCCTCCAAAGGGCTATGAGTAGCATGAATAACATGGCTAGCTTCATTTCATTTTTTTTATTCAATCCGGTTTCCAAATTTCATTATATATGGCACAACAGTAAACTAACATGAATGTGATTTAACGGAACAACATCTCAATCATATATTTCACGGAAAATTTTTCAGGTTCCAATTAACAAAGCCAAATCATATTATCTACTCTACCCATCATCCCCATATACTAACCCATAATGATTTGGGATTCTCCCCCTTACCTCTTCAATTTCTCCTACAAACCCTAGTTCCTCTTTGTTCCTCCTTTTTGCTCCTCTTCTCCTCTTTTTTCTTCTTTTGAAAAACTCAGCAAATGAAAATATACTCCTCTCATTCATTCTACCCTTTACTATATTATTCATATTGGGCATAACCCATATAATTCCACTTCCTAACTAATTAGGCCCAATTGATGAAATAGAGTAGTCAAATAAATAATTATGCTCCAACAAATAATATTATTACCCTTAATAATACTTTCTGATTAATCCAATTAAATCCGACTTTATCTTAAATAAATAAAATCTAATAATAATATTATTTCTAATATTATTTCTCTACATATTCCACTTTATTAATTCTTCGATTAACCGAATAAATTCCAACTTCACTTAATAATCCGAACACGTTTCTCAATAACACCGACGATCCAATTAATTATCAAACTTCGTCCAAATTAAGTAAATAAATCCTTATTTAATTAGTCAAATAATAAAATTCGGGCTGTTACACCCAGGATATATCAGGATCAGATCACTCAAGTTATTCTCATCCCCAAGCGGTGATCAAAAATCCCCAGTTGGATATCCTCGAACGGAAGACAGGAATTCTCAATCACTTTGCCAGTATCTCCAACAGCACCCAGAGATTTATTTTCTCGCCCATCAATTGATATACAAAGCTACCAATATGCTTCGACTATATAGTCTATCCTTGCATCATTCACAATACATACATAACATTCATCATTCTCGTTTATTTCGAGAACCTCACCAATACATGCATCATGACATTGCATAAAACTTATTTTGCCTTTTCAGGTCATTCCACAATCAAAATAACATTATCATCCAGATACAGTGCAAAGTCGATTGTATCAACAATTCAATCTTAACGCCCATTCAAGACATAAATACGATTCTGATGCTTCATTCCAGGTCTTTCTCCAAAGATAATTCAAAGAATTTCTTATCCTTTATAGGAACCTTTCTAGGTAGTCTTTTCTAAGAAGTTTATCAACCTTTCTAGGTAATCTTTTTTAAGACGTTTATCAACCTTTCTAGGTAGTCTTTTTTAAGACGTTTATCAACCTTTCTAGGTAGTCTTTTCTAAGACGTTCATCAACCTTTCTAGGTAGTCTTTTCTAAGACGTTTATCAACCTTTCTAGGTAGTCTTTTCTAAGACCTTTATCAACCTTTCTAGGTAGTCTTTTCTAAGATGTTTATCAACCTTTCTAGGTAGTCTTTTCTAAGACGTTTATCAACCTTTCTAGGTAGTCTTTTCTAAGACGTTTATCAACCTTTCTAGGCCAGTCTTGTTTAAGACATATCATATCCTTTTTAGGAGCCTTTCTAGGCCTGTCTTGTTTAAGACATATCTTATCCTTTCTAGGAGCCTTTCTAGGTAGTCTTGTTTAAGACATATCATATCCTTTCCAGGAACTTGTCTAGGTAGCCTTGTTTAAGACGTTTCCTATCCTTTCTAGGAACCTTTCTAGGTATTCTCGTTTAAGACATATCTCCACCTCTTTAGGTAATCTTTTTTAAAACATTTATCCAATCCTTTCTAAGACATCTATTGTCCTTTCAAGGAGCTTCTCAGTTAATCTTCTACAAGACACTTCTTCCCGAGCTTTGTTTAAAGCCTAAATCTCCTTTACATCAGTCAGTGATCTACCCTATTCAGGAACCTCTTCAGGTAGTCTTCTATAAGACATTACGTCATTTTGATTAATCTCTCCTTCAGACACAATCAATGCATATGAGTCCGTCTGAAAAGCGTCTGCTTTAGACAATACTCTGTCAACACCTAGATGGCATCTTTGAGCCCATCTCAGATAACTTCCTGTCAACTTCCTGATGGTATCCGTAAGCCCATCCCCGTTAAAAATCCATGCATCTGCAGGGGCAAATTTCTTGGTATTCTAGTGTTCAATCCTCTTCCATCTTCAGATTCCGAATGGCACACAAACCACTATACATCCTCAGATTTAAGAAGATTGAACAGGGGCAGCTGTCATACCCCAAAATTTTCCCTCATATAATTACAAATGTCATTTTATTTCGATTAAATGATATGGCACAATTGGTAAGGAGGTAAGGTTTGCAGATTCGTTTTGAAGGGAAAGAACCGCGACGCGCTGCCAACACTCATCAACATAACTGACGACCTCCAACAAATCTGCGCAGAATCATCACCTCTTTAACGACAACCTTCAGCAGATCCAGAGCGTTCATCATCACAAGCAGCTTCAACAACAACTTCACGATTCGAACCGGACATCAACAACAATCGACACCACCACGACTCTATCTCAGAGCACGTCTCCGCCGGCCTCCCTGTGGACATCTCACGGCCATCCCCAAACGCACAGCAACCGGTCCATCGCAGCCGCCCGACGTCCCACGAAGCCATTCCGATCGGATTCCCTTTGCCATAGTCATGTCACTGTTGTAATTTCTAAGGTGGGTCTTAGATTCCCAGATTTGTATTTGGGAGGAAGAGAAAAGCAAGGTTTATGTGATACAAGAGAGATGGAGGTACTGACTTCATTCATTATTTTTTTGTATTAATATATTGTTATGTTTATTTTTATTCACAAAATATAGCCAAATGTCTATTTATAATTGGTTGGTTCTCTTTGCTGAAAAGTTAAAAGGATAGATTAATTGTGCATAAAAAAACGGTACTACTCTATTCTTTCTCATATTTTCAATTCAATTTAATTTTGTGGATCATATGCAAATTGGGGTTAGAGGATATGGGCTTGATCAATGGCCCAACTGAATTTCAATTGCCATACACCTCTGCTTGCGATGTACCCCACGTTGACTGACTTTTTGACTTTGCCCATTTGTTACATTGTATTTTACTTATTTGTGTGTTTCTTTTTCAATAACAGCCTACAACTGCAGTATAACTGGCAAAGCATGGGAACCAGCAATCTCAAGAACCTGGGTTCAATTCCCAGCCTCCCACACTTATTTTATTTCTCTGTTTTGTGTGTGTTTTTTCACAGATCCCATGTTGCAGCCCCACGCGCGATGCCATACACCCTCCATCTCAACCGGCAGATCATCATGGAATCTTATCTAGCGGCCCAGGAAATGATTCCGCATGGTGCACCCTCAGGGATCAACCGTACCTGATCCTAGTGACCTTATTTCTTTTATTTATTTATTTTAATTGTGCTTTTGGTCTTAATTTCTTTTCTAACCATTTTATTAACCATTTAATTAATTATTAACCAATAAAACCACCTAATTAACATTAGACCTTTTTTAATCAATCAATTTTTTTTACATAAGTATTTTAATTAAATTTAATTTAGTTTAATTAGTTTCAATTAAATTTTCATCATCAAAAAATAATTAGTTCTTTTTTTTAGATTTTCAATTGATTTAAAGTTTGTACATATTTTTTTATTCTGGATTCCATCTCGATTAAATATTAGGACCATTAATTTAATTTAATTTAATTAGTAATTAGGTTAATTAAATTAGATTTAGGTTTTAATCAATTTAAATCCTTATTTTTTCCAAACTCCAATTTCAATCCCCGATTCTTCTCCTCCCTCTCTATATTCTCTGTGATTGTCGCATGTATGTTTACTTACTGCTTCATATTTAAAATTCTAGAAATTAATGTATAGGTCGCAAAGTTATTTTTGTAATAGCGTAGGTTTATTTCTTCGCACTTTACTTTTCCGCACTCCCCCATTTTTGGTTATGTACTCCCTTAATTCCCGAAGCCCTGTAATAGCTTAGGTTTTACTTTTTCGCATTTACTTTCTGCACCACCATAACTGCTACTATTATCTGTTTAGATGTATGGTTTAGGATTGTATGACAAGATGAAATCAATTGCTAGCTAACCTTAATTCAAGATAATATCTATAAACATAACACACTTTACTGTTCACACACTCACCTTTAGGGTTTCCCCTCTCAGTTGCCTTTCAGAAAATAATAGTCACGTCCCTCGAAGCGTAGGGATGCCTTAGCCTATGCTGCCTTCGACTAAAAATCACCACGTCCCTCCGATTTAAAGATCATAGTCCCTTCAATGTCGCCTTTCGGTATAAATGATCTTGTCCCTCGATTAAATGGTGATAAGTCCCTTCGAACGCTAAGGTATCCCTACATGTTGCCTTTATGACTATTCACATCTCATAGAACTTCCTACCCTCTTTATGGTATGGATAGTCCCTATGACGATTCGATGACCCTTCGATGACTCGCACATCCAATGTATAGGACTACCTACCCTTATATCGTATGGATAGTACTATCGCTCAAGGAAAGTCTTTAGAATAGGAAAGACATTACGAATTTAGGGTAGGAACTCTTAAGTGCTTGCTCACAACAAATCAACAAACGCTTTTCACACCATGTTTTCTAACATTTGTCTTTTTAGACACTTTCAAAACAATACTGTTTTTCTAAACACACACTACTCTTTCAAACAAATCAAACATTTCAAACAAAAGTGAGCTAAGCAACTAAGAGCTTGTAGATAACTACGGATGAAAAGGGTGCTTACAACTTCCCTTTTCATAACCTACCACCCAAACTCAATCTCTTTTCAAAGAAGGTCTTTCTTGTTCTTTTATACCTTTCCTAATTGGATAAAATAAAAGTCGGTGGCGACTCATGCTTAACCGCAACATTTAAAGTCAGTTCACCGTATTACATGCGTCAAAATCCAAAAATCACCATTTTTCTTCCCTATTCACCTCATACAACAACCACTAACCCTCATACAATTTATACATCAATTGACAGCAATTTAGCACACATATAAGGTTCCTAAACATGTTTCTAACCATGAGTCATTCATACAACACATTGAACATGAACAAATCACAAAATCTCATGAAATCTACCAAACCCTAACATTTTCCAATTCATGAACTTGAGGAGTTAAGAGATCATACACCAAGCATACACACAACATTACCCAATTATATAAAGCTATAATAATTGGATTCTAACCCTTACCTTGAATCTCTAGTGCACCCTCTTCTAGAATCTACTTCCCTATTCTCTTTCTCTTCTTTCTCTTCTATTCCTCCCTCTTTTCCCAAATGAAAGTTATGTCTCTAAATCTCTAAAAACCTAATTCTTACTATCCTTCTAACGGGCTTAACCTATAATTCATCTATTGTGTCCTACTTCTACCACTTAGGCCCAATTCATAATATCTCTCTAATTAATCAATTAACCCAAATAACACAATTACATACATAATCAAATATTCAAATAATTATTATATCACATAATAACTAAATAAATAAATAATTAAATAGTCACATAAAATAAACGAATATTATTCCGAATAATATTCCACAACTACAATTGATCCATAACTTAATTAATACCAACTCGCGATTTGTATTTCTCCGACTAATAAATCTGACCATAAACTTAGCTGCTTAAATCAACATATTAATCCAATTACGCCTTAGAATAATACCGATAAATCCCATCTTCGACTAATTCCAACAAATAAATCCTTGAATAATTTAATTAAATAATTAATTAAATTTGGGGCGTTACAAACATCATCTTCTTTGGCTAGTACACAAGTGAAGGAAAAACTTACTTCTTGAGGAGTCCATAAGTAACAATTATCCTTAGACCTGACTCCTTTCATGATCACTTCACTTGTATTGTCGGTGACAAGGCACTCAGATTTGGTGAAGTTTAATTTATAGCCTTGATCAAATAGTTGACTTATGCTTATTGGGTTGGCTGTCAACCCTTTCACAAGTAACACATTATTGAGGTTTGGAATTCCTATGCATTCCAGATTTCCTACCCTTTTGATTTCGCCTTTGGCTCCATCACCAAATGTCACATAGCTAGTGGAGTGAGGTTTGATATCCAACAGTAAGTTTTTGACATGTGTCATATGTCTTGAACAACCTCTGTCAAAATACCAGTCATCTTTGGTGGAAACTCTGAGAGAGGTATGAGCAATAAGACTTGCAATCGCATTCTTAGGTGCTCACCGTGTCATCTTCCTATTATAACCACTGGCCTTCTTACATTTAAAAGAGGGTGTAGGTTTAGGGAACTTATACAGCCTAAAGCAAAAAGGTCTTGTGTGCCCAAATCATCCACAATGATAACATCTCTGGTGCTGGAAGTTTAATATGGTGCGACCAATGCTCTTCTTATCACAATGTTGAAACATTTGATTCGACATTGTTGATACCCCCTTCTGGTTATTGAAATATGGAGTTGATTCCTTTTTCTTATTGAATCCAGGACCACTCATGTTTCCATCGACTCTTTTTCTTTGAAGAATTTCCTCTAGCATGTCCGACCCATTATTCAGCATTCTGACTGATTTGTGAACTTTGTCGAGTTCAGACTTTAGGAAGCTTATTTTATCTTTCAGTCCAGCGACATCTTTCAGATGTTCTTTATTTTTTGTATTCAGATGGTGTGCTTCAGCATTTCTAAGACATAGTTCCTTGTATGATGTTGTTAGAACAAGATTTGTTCTGATCAATTATCTTAGTTTTGATGATAACAATAATATGAATTTTGCTTAAGATAATATGGTACTCTAATCAAATGCAATTTCCTTTTCAGGAAATATATAAAGAGTATGCATAATTCAGCGCTCAGAAGCTTTGACTCAGAAGGTTCAACATGCAACATCAGAACATGGTCTGGCAAGACATAAGAAGATGGTCGAAGCAGAATCAGAACATGGGTCTATGGAAGCATCAGAAGAACATGAGATCAGAAGCAGAAGCTCTGAAGTTCTGATGGTATCACGCTCAGAAGCACTTCAAGGTCAGAAGATCAGAAGATGCTTTGCACCAAGCTGTTTGACTCTGATGATATCCAAACGTTGTATTCACAAACATCAGATCAGAAGAAAGTACAAGTGGCAGGCTACGCTGACTGACAAAAGGAACGTTAGAAGCTATTAAAGGCAACGTCAGTAGACACAGCGTGAACAAGGCTCTAGGTAGTTGACAAAAGCGTATAACATTAAATGCGATGCTGTACGGAACACGCAAAGCAATAAATGCACTCAACGGTCATCTTCTCAAACGCCTATAAATATGAAGTTCTGATAAGAAGCAAGGTTGACGATTTGCTAACAATCAACTCGCTGAAACGCTGCTCAAACTCAGAGCTCAGAAACTTCATCTTCATCAAAGCTCACTACATTGTTGTTGTAATATATTAGTGAGATTAAGCTTAAACGTTAAGAGAAATATCACTGTTGTGATTATAGCTTTTTAGAAGCATTGTAAAACTCTTATTTGATTACATTAAGTTGTAAGGAACTAGAGTGATCAAGTGTTGATCAGAATACTCTAGGAAGTCTTAGCTTGTGTCTAAGCAGTTGTAATTAGAGTGATCACGTGGTGGTCAGGATACTCTAAGAAAGTCTTAGCTTGTGTCTAAGCAGTTGTTCCTGGAGTGATCAGGTTGTGATCAGGATACTCTAGAAGACTTAGTTGCGGACTAAGTGGAAAACCATTGTAATCCGTGCGATTAGTGGATTAAATCCTCGGTTGAGGTAAATCATCTCTGCGGGGGTGGACTGGAGTAGTTTAGTTAACAACGAACCAGGATAAAAATAACTGTGCAATTTATTTTTATCTGTCAAGTTTTTAAAGCTACACTTATTCAAACCCCCCTTTTCTAAGTGTTTTTCTATCCTTCAATTGGCATCAGAGCGCCGGTTCTAAGGTGCAAACACTTAACCGTGTTTAGAAAAGATTCAGGAAGAGAAAAACGCTTCAGTAAAAGATGGCTGGTGAATCTCAAGCAAATCCAACTCCATCTACATCTGGCTCTACTGAGCAACACAACGGTAACAATGGTTATACTAGACCACCAGTATTTAATGGTGAAAACTTTGAATACTGGAAAGATAAACTGGAAAGTTACTTTCTTGGTCTAGATGGTGATCTATGGGATCTTCTGTTGGATGTATACAAACATCCGGTTAAAGCTACTGGTGTAAGGCTCACAAGAAGCGAAATGAATGATGATCAAAAGAAAGATTTCAAGAATCATCACAAATGCAGGACTGTTTTGCTGAATGCTATCTCTCATGCTGAGTATGAGAAGATATCTAACAGGGAAACGGCCCATGACATATATGAGTCCTTGAAGATGACTCATGAAGGAAATGCTCAAGTCAAGGAGACCAAAGCTCTTGCACTAATCCAGAAGTATGAAGCCTTCAAGATGGAGGATGATGAAGACATTGAAAAGATGTTTTCAAGATTTCAAACTTTGACTGCTGGATTGAGAGTTCTTGACAAAGGCTACACCAAGGCTGATCATGTAAAGAAGATCATCAGAAGTTTGCCCAGAAGATGGGGCCCAATGGTGACTGCATTCAAGATTGCCAAGAATCTGAATGAAGTCTCTTTGGAAGAGCTTATCAGTGCCTTGAGAAGCCATGAAATTGAGCTGGACGCAAACGAGCCTCAAAAGAAAGGTAAGTCTATTGCATTAAAATCAAATATCAAGAAATGCACTAACGCTTTTCAGGCTAGAGAAGAAGATTCTGAAGAATCAGAATCTGAAGAAGAAGATGAACTGTCCTTGATCTCCAGGAGGCTAAATCAACTCTGGAAGAACAAGCAAAGGAAGTTCAGAGGCTTCAGAAGTTCAAAGAGATTTGAACGTGGAGAATCTTCTGATGACAGAAGATTTGACAAGAAGAAGGTCATGTGCTATGAATGCAATGAGCCTGGACATTACAAGAATGAGTGTCCAAAACTTCTGAAAGAGAATCCCAAGAAGAAGTTTCATAAGAAGAAAGGTCTTATGGAAACCTGGGATGAGTCAGAAGATGATTCAGACTCTGAAGATGAGCAGGCTAACTGTGCGCTGATGGCGACAGAAGATGACGAATCAGAATCTACATCAGAATCAGATTCTGAAGAGGTATTTTCTGAACTATCTAGAAAAGAGTTAGTTTCCAGTCTAACAGAACTTCTGGAACTCAAAGCTCATCTTAGTATCAAATACAAAAAGCTGAAGAAGCAATTTGAATTTGAAACTAAGAAGCTGGAATTGGAAAATTCTGAACTAAAGGAAAAAGTTTTAAATTTATCCAAAAACAGTGGATCTCCTTCTGAAACAGAAAAAGCCATTCCTAGCATGAATCATATTCTGAAAGAATATGACTTGAGTTTCAGAAATTTTTTATCTAGAAGTATTGGCAGAAGTCAGCTAGCTTCTATGATATATGCTGTGTCTGGAAATAATAGAGTAGGCATTGGTTACGAGGGTGAAATCCCATACAAGCTTGAATCTGTGGATGATATGAAAATATCATACAAGCCTTTGTATAACCAATTTAAATTTGGCCACTCCCATGATATTAGGCTCACTTCACATGCACAGAAGTTTAACACTGTTCACACCAAGAAACATGTGACACGACCTAAGAAATATCATGAAACTCACATTAAGAATTATCATGCTGTTCCTCCTATTGCTTACAATGTTAAACCCAAGTTCAATCAGAACTTGAGAAAAACTAACAAGAAAGGACCCAAGAAAATGTGGGTACCTAAGGATAAGATTATTCCTATTGCAGATATCCTTGGCTGCAAAAAGGACAAAGCACAACATGTCATGGTACCTGGACTCTGGATGCTCACGACACATGACAGGAAGAAGGTCTATGTTCCAAGACCTGGTGCTTAAGTCTGGAGGAGAAGTCAAGTTTGGAGGAGATCAGAAGGGCAAGATAATTGGCTCTGGAACTATAAAGTCTGGTAACTCTCCTTCCATTTCAAATGTTCTTCTTGTAGAAGGATTAACACATAACCTCTTATCTATCAGTCAATTGAGTGACAATGGTTATGATATAATCTTTAATCAAAAGTCTTGCAAGGCTGTAAATCAGAAGGATGGCTCAATCCTATTTACTGGCAAGAGGAAGAACAACATTTATAAGACAGATCTGCAAGATCTTATGAGTCAGAAGGTGACTTGTCTTATGTCTGTTTCTGAAGAGCAGTGGGTCTGGCACAGAAGATTAGGTCATGCTAGTTTGAGAAAGATTTCTCAGATTAACAAACTGGATCTTGTCAGAGGACTCCCTAATCTGAAATTCAAATCAGATGCTCTTTGTGAAGCATGTCAGAAGGGCAAGTTCTCCAAACCTGCATTCAAGTCCAAGAATGTTGTTTCTACCTCAAGGCCATTAGAACTCTTGCACATTGATCTGTTTGGCCCAGTAAAAACAGCATCTGTCAGAGGGAAGAAATATGGATTAGTCATCGTTGATGATTATAGCCGCTGGACATGGGTAAAGTTCTTGAAACACAAGGATGAGTCTCATTCAGTGTTCTTTGATTTCTGCACTCAGATTCAATCTGAGAAAGAGTGTAAAATCATAAAGGTCAGAAGTGATCATGGTGGCGAATTTGAGAACAGATTCTTTGAAAAGTTCTTCAAAGAAAATGGTATTGCCCATGATTTCTCGTGTCCTAGAACTCCACAGCAAAATGGAGTTGTAGAACGAAAGAATAGGACTCTACAAGAAATGGCCAGAACCATGATCAATGAAACCAATATGGCTAAGCATTTCTGGGCAAAAGCAATAAACACTGCATGCTATATTCAGAATAGAATCTCTATCAGACCTATTCTAAATAAGACTCCTTATGAATTGTGGAAGAACAGAAAGCCCAACATTTCATATTTCCATCCTTTTGGATGTGTATGTTTTATTCTGAACACTAAAGATCATCTTGGTAAATTTGATTCCAAAGCACAAAAATGTTTCCTTCTTGGATATTCCGAACGCTCAAAAGGCTACAGAGTATACAATACTGAAACATTGGTTGTAGAAGAATCAATCAATATCAGGTTTGATGATAAGCTTGGTTCTGAAAAACCAAAGCAGTTTGATAATTTTGCAGATTGTGATATTGATGTATCAGAAGTTGTTGAGCCAAGAAGCAACGCATCAGAAGCAGAGCTTCTCAGAAGCAAAGAATCTGAAGATCAAGTATCAGCTTCTCTGGAGAATCTAAGCATTTCTGAAGAACCATCTGTCAGAAGATCATCCAGACTCATTTCTGGTCATTCAGAAGATGTCATTCTTGGAAAGAAGGATGATCCAATCAGAACAAGAGCATTCCTTAAGAACAATGCAGACTGTCAATTAGGTCTTGTATCTTTGATCGAGCCAACTTCTGTTGATCATGCTCTAGAAGATCCAGACTGGATAATTGCTATGCAAGAAGAACTGAATCAGTTTACAAGGAATGATGTTTGGGATCTTGTTCCTAGACCAGATGGATTCAATATAATCGGTACAAAATGGGTCTTCAGAAACAAGCTCAGTGAGAAAGGTGAAGTGGTAAGAAACAAAGCCAGACTGGTGGCTCAGGGTTACAGTCAGCAAGAAGGGATTGACTATACAGAAACCTTTGCACCAGTGGCCAGGTTAGAATCTATTCGTCTATTAATTTCATTTGCCACTCAACATAACATCACTCTCTATCAGATGGATGTTAAGAGTGCCTTCTTAAATGGTTATATAGATGAAGAAGTTTATGTCCATCAACCTCCTGGTTTTGAAGACTCCATGCCTCCTAATCATGTTTTTAAACTAAAGAAATCGTTATATGGATTGAAACAAGCTCCCAGAGCTTGGTATGAACGCTTAAGTTCTTTCCTTCTGGATAATGGTTTCACTAGAGGAAAAGTGGACACTACTCTCTTTTGTAAAACCTTTAAAAGGGATATTTTAATTTGTCAAATATATGTAGATGATATTATTTTTGGAACATCTAATGCTACACTTGGAAAGGAGTTTGCTGAGTCTATGCAGGCTGAGTTTGAAATGAGCATGATGGGAGAACTCAAGTACTTCCTTGGAATACAAATAAATCAAACATCAGAAGGAACGTATGTTCACCAAACCAAGTATGTGAAGGAACTTCTGAAGAAGTTTAATCTTCTAGACTGCAAAGAAGCCAAAACTCCTATGCATCCAACATGCATCCTAGGTAAGGATGAGGTAAGTAAGAAGGTAGATCAGAAGTTATACAGAGGTATGATTGGATCTCTTCTATATTTGACTGCTTCTAGACCTGACATTCTTTTCAGTGTTTGTTTGTGTGCTAGATTCCAATCAGACCCGAGAGAATCTCATTTAACTGCTGTTAAGAGAATTCTAAGGTATCTGAAAGGTACTACTAATGTTGGCTTAGTTTACAGAAAATCTAAAGAATACAACTTAGTAGGATTCTGCGATGCTGACTATGCTGGAGACAGAATTGAAAGAAAGAGTACTTCAGGAAGTTGCCAATTTCTTGGAAGTCATTTGATCTCCTGGTACAGCAAGAAGCAAGCAACTATTGCTCTATCAACAACAGAAGCAGAATATGTCGCTGCTGCTAGTTGCAGTACACAGATGCTCTGGATGAAGAGTCAGCTAGAAGATTATCAGATATATGAGAGTAACATTCCTATATTCTGTGATAATACTTCTGCTATATGTTTATCTAAGAATCCTATTCTTCATTCAAAAGCTAAACATATTGAGATTAAACATCATTTCATAAGGGACTATGTTCAGAAGGGTGTTCTATCTTTAAACTTTGTGGATACAGACCATCAATGGGCTGATATCTTTACAAAACCCCTGGCTGAAGATAGGTTTAAGTTCATTCTGAAGAACATCAGTATGGATTTATGCCCAGAATGAGAAGATGAGAAGTTCTTATGTATGAGTATCTTCTGAAATGAAAGTGGATTATTGTTTAATCAGAAGTTCTGATTAAAATCTTTTAGAAATTATGATTCGGTTATTACTAACGTTTCATTGTCTAAATTGATTCAGAACCTCTTTTAAAGCAAAACAGCTGTAACGTTTTATCTCGGGATGGTAAACCTGTCTTTACTGTTCATGGATAAGCGCGCGTGCAGTGGAAGGGACGCCGACCATAGGTAACTGTGCTAGTCACCTCATTTGTCTTTATTATCTCTCCTCATGTCACGTAACATTAAATGCTATTCATCATTTGTTTCATTTTATTTTAAATACTCTTCAAACGCTTCTCCTTCCCTCTTACATTTTCTCTATAGTACTTTTTCATTTTTTTTGTCTATTTAAATCCTCCGTTCCTTTGCATTCCTCATCAAGTTTTTCTCTCTCTCTTCTATTTCCTCTCTTGCTCAAACAAAGTTTTTTTTTCCTTCTTTAAAAATTCCTAGTTCAAACCTAGCGTTCATCATGAATCCTTTCAACTCAATGAGAACAGATGGAAGGGTTACTCAGTTACCGGATGTGAAGCATATCTTGGGATGGCTCTCCAAGTCTCTTTCAAGACAGATCTCTTCCTCAATGCTGTTATCAACGTTTATCCAAAGGAAGAAGACCTTCTTGAGTCACTGGAGCCCGTTTGCAACATTAGCTCCCTGTCTGTGAACTGTCCCTCACTTCCTCTCTGGTCTCTTGAATCTCTCCTACAGTGGAGGTTCTAGTCTGAAAAGACAAGAAGACCACAGGGATTCTTGATGGGTTGACACAGAATGTGTCTTGCTAGGGTTTTGTTTTTAATTTTTGTAGTCATTTCCTCTTGGGATGACTTTTTGTGTATTTGCTAGGTATGTTTCTCATCTTGTTAAACATAAGAACCTTTGTAAAATCTTTTGATTATCAATGAAAAGTTTCTTTGTTTTTACATTCCAGTGATTTTATTTGTCGTTTTATACATCTGAATCTTTTGGAATATTCTTTTTGATGTTATGACAAAAAGGGGGAGAAGATAAATGATAAATGATTTGATTAATCTATCAGTTGCTGGGTAAAGCTCCCACACATTCACTAACAAGAACTGCAAGTTCTATATGGTTTAAGTGTTTTGCAGGTATAAAGAAGTGAAGAGAATCTTCAAAGCAAACACAAGAAGCAAAACCATAAGAAGCGTTATTCTGTAAAAAGAATAAGCTTATGGAAACTGAAGCAAGCTGAGTGCTGTCAAGCTTCAGAATCAGAAGCACTGATAATAGAATTTGATCCAAAATTTGTCTATTTGCTTTGACAAAATTCTATTTGCTCTGATACATTATTTTACCCTATATGGCTCTGATACATATCATGTGTTCTAATATACATTTTATGTTCTGACTCGTTCATGCTGACTTTTGTCGTTTAGTTTTTGTTCTGTAACATTTCAGGATGTAGAGATGCTCTGATGATGCTCTGGTACATTCAACAATGTTCTGATACAAATCTAGCATGAAGTGATGTTGGTAAAAATTCAAGCTCTGAAGCTATCCGAGGGAAGCAGAAATCAGAAGCTGTGAATGTTCTGAAGATCAAAGAAATTCAAGTTCTGAAGCTGTCCTAGATGGAAGGTGGAATCAGAAGCTGGGAATGTTCTGAAGATCAAAGAAATTCAAGTTCTGAAGCTGTCCTAAATGGAAGCAGGAATCAGAAGCTGTGAGTGGTCTAAGGATCTAAAGAAATTCAAGTTCTGAAGCTGTCCAATGGAAGCAGAAGTCAGAAGCTATGAATTCTCTGAAGACAGAAGCTTATGTGATCGTCTCTACCGAAATAATCAGGGAAGTCTTTTATTAAAGTTCTTCGAGTATTTATTTCAGGGGGAGATTATTTATCTCAGGGGGAGATTGTTAATCTCAGGGGGAGACATATTCACATGCTTATGCTATAGCTGTGTAATTTGTCTTTTGCCGTCTGCTCTTTCTGATCGCAAATTCATATCATTTATATATGTTTTTGTCATCATAAAAAAGGGGGAGATTGTTAGAACAAGATTTGTTCTGATCAATTATCTTAGTTTTGATGATAACAATAATATGAATTTTGCTTAAGATAATATGGTACTCTAATCAAATGCAATTTCCTTTTCATGAAATATATAAAGAGTATGCATAATTCAGCGCTCAGAAGCTTTGACTCAGAAGGTTCAGCATGCAACATCAGAACATGGTCTGGCAAGACATCAGAAGATGGTCGAAGCAGAATCAGAACATGGGTCTATGGAAGCATCAGAAGAACATGAGATCAGAAGCAGAAGCACTGAAGTTCTGATGGTATCACGCTCAGAAGCACTTCAAGGTCAGAAGATCAGAAGATGCTTTGCACCAAGCTGTTTGACTCTGATGATATTCAAACGTTGTATTCACAAACATCAGATCAGAAGAAAGTACAAGTGGCAGGCTACGCTGACTGACAAAAGGAACGTTAGAAGCTATTAAAGGCAACGTCAGTAGACACAGCGTGAACAAGGCTCGAGGTAGTTGACAAAAGCGTATAACATTAAATGCGATGCTGTACGGAACACGCAAAGCATTAAATGCACTCAACGGTCATCTTCTCAAACGCCTATAAATATGAAGTTCTGATGAGAAGCAAGGTTGACGATTTGCTAACAATCAACTTGCTGAAACGCTGCTCAAACTCAAAGCTCAGAAACTTCATCTTCATCAAAGCTCACTACATTGCTGTTGTAATATATTAGTGAGATTAAGCTTAAACGTTAAGAGAAATATCACTGTTGTGATTATAGCTTTTTAGAAGCATTGTAAAACTCTTATTTGATTACATTAAGTTGTAAGGAACTAGAGTGATCAAGTGTTGATCAGAATACTCTAGGAAGTCTTAGCTTGTGTCTAAGCAGTTGTAATTAGAGTGATCACGTGGTGGTCAGGATACTCTAAGAAAGTCTTAGCTTGTGTCTAAGCAGTTGTTCCTGGAGTGATCAGGTTGTGATCAGGATACTCTAGAAGACTTAGTTGCGGACTAAGTGGAAAACCATTGTAATCCGTGCGATTAGTGGATTAAATCCTCGGTTGAGGTAAATCATCTCTGCGGGGGTGGACTGGAGTAGTTTAGTTAACAACAAACCAGGATAAAAATAACTGTGCAATTTATTTTTATCTGTCAAGTTTTTAAAGCTACACTTATTCAAACCCCCCCTTTCTAAGTGTTTTTCTATCCTTCAGATGTTGCCAACTTACTTAGAATCAGTCCATCATCACTAGAGTCTTTATTGGACGAGCACATGCTTGTCAAAGCCTTCACATACTTGATAGATTCTTCTTCAAGATCACTTTCAGAGTCTTTTTTAGACCAAGTTACAAATAGGCTTTTCTTCTGTCTTTTGAGATATGTAGGACACTCAGCTCTAACGTGGCCAAATCCTTCACATTCATGACATTGTACCCCTTTCCCTTGAATGACCTGTTCTTCAGATCTTCTTCTTCCAAAATCATTTGACTTCTGGATGTCAGATGGGGTGTCCCTGACATTTGATCTTGGATTTCTGCCCATTTACTTCATTACCCTGTTGAATTGTCTTCCAAGCAGAACTATAGCATTGGATATTTCTTCATTTGAACCCAAATCACATTCCTCATCTCCATCTTTAGTGTTGGCTACAAAAGCTATGCTTTTGTTCTTCTTTTTCAACTCTATCGTTAATGCTTACCTAAAAAGTCTGAAGAGATCCGACAAGATCATCCAGTTAATGTCTTGAGCTTCTTCGATGGCAGTCACCTTCATTTCAAATCTCTTGGGAAGAGACCTAAGCATCTTTCTTACCAGTTTTTCTTCTGGTATATTTCTCCTAATGCACTAGACGTATTAAATATCTCAAGAACATTCATATGGAATTCATGAATACTTTCATCATCTTTCATCCTTAGATTCTCAAATTGAGTGGTCAGCAGATGAAGTCTTGACATCTTCACTTTGGATGTTGCTTCATGGGCAATTTTGAGGATTTCCCAGGCATCGTTGACTACTTCACATGTGTTCACCAACCTAAATATGTTATTGTCAATTCCATTGAAGATGACATTTAGGGCTTTAGAATTGCCAATAGCAAGTTCATCCTCTTCTTTGTCCCAGTCTTCTTCAGGCTTTAGCACAGTAGTGGGTTGTTTGTCTGCTCCGATAACAACATGATGCTTCCATCCTTTCAAATCAGCCTTCCAGGCCCTACTGTCTATGGATTTCAAGAAGGCCACCATACGGGGTTTTCAGTAGTCATAATTACTCCCATCTAGAACAAGTGGTCTATTCAAAAATCCTCCTTCCTTGTCTATCGTAACAGAAAGTAACCTCCCTAGATCTCACCCAGATGCAGAGCAGGATGCTTGCTCTGATACTAATTGAAATTCTGGTATTAGATATGTGATGTTGAATGAGATGTCACGACACAAATATCTGTTGATAATGATTATGGAACAAGACTGCAACAATAATGAGAATAGTGTAGAAAGATAAATAACACTAGGAATTGTTAACCCAGTTCGAAACAACCTTCTACTATGGGGCTACCAAGCTAGGGATGAAATCAATATCCGATAGTATCAATTCAGAGCTAAACTTCCTCGTTTACAATTCCTCACTTAATCACTACCTTTCCTATGACTTCTACCTAAGACTCACCTAGGTATGAGGCCCTCCTCAAATCCCTTCAATCACAAAACCCTCCGACAAACAACACAAAAAAAAACCATAGAAGACACTCTTCTAAAACACACAATTCTCAATGCTTAAAAGATTATGAGAACAACACTGCTCTCCTTGCTTAACAGCTCCGAAGATCCAACCAACATTCAACACCTAAAGGTTTGTGAATGAACAAACATGGAACTTACAGCACAACCAAAATAAGGATTCCTAGAACCCTAAAAATACAAATATCAGTTCCACTTAAAAATAGGTATAGGCCAGTCTATTTATAGAATTAGTATTGACTCAACTGGGCCTAAAACCGCAGCAAGGAGGCTGCACAAAGTCTGTTGCTTGATCTCCAAGATAATAGGTTTTCCATCCAATCTATCCTAAATTGTCTCCAATTATGGAGATTGTGAAAACCAACTAATATCTATGATTGAATCAATCTTGGATGCACATCAGCTAACCGAATATTCCATAATATTCTATATCTAATAAAACAATTGATATACTTGACAGATCAACTCTAGCTCACATGCCTCAGTAAACACGATGTCATACCAAAACAATGTAACATTAGAAACTTTAAATTTAATATTTTGTATAATTTAATTATTATGTGTAAATAATGTAATTTAATATTTAGTGTAAACAATGTAATTTCTAATTTAAAACATCTTTTTTCCCTTGATTTTTGACAAAAACTAAGAGTTATGTGGCGATAGTTTTTAAAACATTTATATGATGTTGTTGGGGATCAAATCCGTGATTATTTCAACAACCCCCTGCCCCTGGTTCATGTGAAACCGAAGAGTAAAGTGGAGAGTTTTCATGACGCCCCTCGTTACCTCGCTTGTGTAACCAAAATTATATCAGTTTCACGTCCGAAGTAAAATTGGCTTATTTCTAGTAATGAACAAACGACAACAAAATAATGGCTTTAGTTGATAGTTTTTTTTAAAAAGAATGTTTGCTTGTATTGAGTTTGTTCACTATCAATTTTAATAAATTTAAATAGTTAAGAACTAGAGATTGAAATATTAACATTGAAATTAAAGTATGATACTAAATAATAAAGATGCATCTCAATTAAGTATTGGGAGTTCATGCACGTGTATTCCATTAACCCCTAGGATAGTACGATACAAAGTTTTTATCACTTGTTGAAATTTTGTTCCTCAAGGGACTGATGTCTTAGGTAATGTCCTAAAAACTAGTACGATAAGTTAAACCATAACATAATTCTCTTTGACTTTTCTTCATAGATATTTGATTTGATTTCGTCTAAAATTGATACAGAATTTGATGGATATTATTTGATCCATAAATTTCTCCAACAAGATATGATTTGATTCAATTTAAATTCAAGTTTAAATCTCCATTAAAATTTGAATTAATCTTCATCCAGCTGTCAGAAAAATCACCTAATCATATTTTTAAGTCAATAACAATAAAATCTTTAACAAATGTTTTTCATAACATACTCCAAAACGCAACAGTTTTTCCTATTGAACAAAGACCTAGATGTCGTACCACATGTTGAGACATTGTTTTCATCATGTGTCCCTTCTAGAGTTCCATATAACTTAAGTAAGTTAGATAAACTTGAAAACTTTGAACATTTATCGACGTTGTTTTTTTTATAAAAAATTTAGCCAATTCAAAGGGCCAATTCACATAATCCTAGTAACTAACAATTATTAGCTTGCAATCTTTCACAAACTTAGTCATGCACAACATAAATAGTTGGTAGTTAATAATTAGGATATGCAAAATCTACAAACACAAGTAAACTAACTCTCATATCTGTTTACACAGATACAAGGGCCATATGTCTTGCCCGATGCTCTAGCGTGGAGCATAAGATTAGTTATTCCTGAACAGTTACACCACTTCCCACCATTACTGCCGATTTTTTCCATAATTTGGTAAGGGATTCATTCTTCAAAGAATCCAGCGTGCATAGTAGTTACCATGCACAAGGTCAATCATGCAAGGTTAGTATGTTAGAACATACACACCCAGATCATAAGAAAAACCACCTGAGTTAACAAGCATTATTTCAAACTAGTCTTAATAAACAAAATAGCCCTTACAGATCAATAAAACATGCCCAAAATATAAGGGCTAACATGTTGGAACAAGTTTGGTTTTGCATTTATCCTTGAGTTTTTATGATAACCAGTATTCAATGTAAGGAGAACAATTTTGTATTCTAACGGTTTGTTAAGTGTGCTGGATCTGATAATTAGTTCTGGACTCTAGGCGAGCAAGTTGTGAAATTTAGACTAGTGAAATTTTTGGACTCTGAAGGAGCAACTTTGAACTCTGGATACCAATCTACACTATGAACCAATGTTGAATACAAGATGTGTTTACAAGCGAATCCGCATCTGGAAGCATCAAGTCAAATCATGAAAAGATCATATCCAAAATGACTCTGATCCAAGACTCTGAAGTATCAACGTTCTTAAAGCTATGAAGACATTCTAATCAAGCTTCAACAATTTTTTTCAGAAGCCTATGACTCAAGAAGTTAACGAAAGAGAGAAAGTGACTCTGAACTCTGACCAAGCTTCAACAAATTTATTCATAAGCCTTTAACTCAAGATTTTGTCACTGAAGGAAGATAGTGTGGAAATAATATTATAATTGGAAATCATTATCTTCTACGCTACTTTGCAAAAAAGGATTATGTGTCAGTACCAACTTTTTCAATACGTCCAATCCTTCCTCTCACTGCTGCTAGAGGCACTCTATTATTATGCATCACACACCTTCTTGCAGCTATGATTTGTGAATTTCCAACTTCACCCTCTAACGAATATATTCTTCATCTATATAAATGATATCTTGAAGCAATGGAAAATATACAAGAATATTGAAGAGAAAAAGAACTATAACACACATATTAAAAGAAAAATTAAGAGCGAAACACTAAGAACAGAAAGTTAAACATCCAGACAAAGAAGAAAGTCATTCTTATCTTGAAACCTTTATAACTTTCATTCTTTGTAAATATTGTTGCATTGTAACTATGTGTAATGAGCTTTTTAAGAAGCATTTTGTAAACAAAACCTTTGTAACTTTAACTAGTTGGTTAATTTCCTTGAGTGACTAAGGATTTAGTCAAAATACTCGAGAAGTCATTGACGGGTATTATTTGAGTTGATTTACTTGAGGGACTAAGGTTACTCAGGATCCTTAAGAAGGCAATGAAGGGTAGTCTTTGCGGCTGAATTCAAAGAATTGATTAGTGGATTAAGTCTTTGTGATAAGGAAAAATTACCTTGGTGGATGGACTGGAGGTATCCTAGTTAAGCGTAAACTAATATAAAATACTTGTGTTCTTTATCATAGTTGTGTGATGTTTGTATTTGGGTTCACAAAAAAGATTTAAATCTAGAAACCCAATTCAAACCCCCCTTTCTTGTGTTTCTTTGAACCTTCACAACAAACTCAACATAACCACAAGAAGTAAACTACCTACAGTCTTATTTGTCAATCCATCCCCTGAAGTTCTTGTACTTGACCCAGTCTTCATCAGTCTTTGAGGTATAACCATTCTCTTTAAGAGCTTTAACCGATTTCTTCTTCAAGGTTTTTATCTTGGTCCATATTACTTTCTAGTTACAGATGCCCTACTAGATGATCCATCAAATGTGATCCTATTAATTTAGAAGAGGTAGAAGAACTCTTCCTGGTTTTATTTCCAGACTCTTGGTTCATCTTGAGATCGATTTGCACGTGATGAAAATAGAGAGCAAGACAGAGGTAAGAACAAAATATTCTTGTTTGTAACGTAGGTCTAGATAAAAAGGTTTTAAAGCACGTAAATTCTGCTTTATTCATGTGCAATATTGACCCAAAAGGAGAAAAAGTCCCCTCACCTCCCTATCATTCACGGCTATAAAACCCTCACATATGCAAATTCCAAGTGCTTCGGCGCAAAACAAATACTCGAGCACGTCGCACGCTCGATATACAACAGAGTTCCCATTGATATTTATTTGTTCCTAAAGAACGGGAAAATGTCGAATAAAACCCACGGGGAAAAGGAATGGTCATTTTAATCATATCGGGTTCGAGAGTCGGTTACGTGAGGGGAGGGTATTAGCACCCCTCACGTCTGTGGTACTCAATGGGACCCATTTAGTTAGTGTTTATGAAAGAGTGTTGTCATTAATTATTAGATATCTTCTACTTATTAAGGAAAATGAAGGGTTTATATCTTTTAGTTTATTGGGCATGACAAGACTTTGGGTCTTGCACCTACGTATCTCTGGGTGCAATGAAGAACTCAAGGCTATGTAGTTCTGGGTAGAA
Organism: Vicia villosa; assembly: GCF_029867415.1. Lineage (NCBI taxonomy): Eukaryota > Viridiplantae > Streptophyta > Magnoliopsida > Fabales > Fabaceae > Vicia > Vicia villosa. The sequence goes on along the minus strand of NC_081184.1, from coordinate 67,820,826 downwards.
AACCCATGTGTAGGTTGGTTGTTTTTAGGAGAATGAGACGTTAGACATTTCGAACGTTTGAACTTTGACTTGTTTGCTCGTCTGAGAGGTTAAGTCTTTGTATTTGTTTCGTGACAAAAAGGCTAAGGCACATTTGTTTTGAAAAGGTTTTAGAAGAGTCGCACAAAGGCGAAAAAGAAGTTTGATGAGTTAAGTTGTTTTTAAGTGGAAACAGTTATCCTGAGAGGGAGAACTACAACAGTATCCAAATACCTGATAAGGGAATGGATCTAAATCTAAAACACCTTTCTTCTCCAAAAACTCTGTTTTGAAATGTGAGAAACGAATCAAGATTCATGTTTATTAGGATGTTTTATTAGAAAGATGAATATCCGAACAATGAGCTCTACAACAATGTTTGAATATTCAAAAGGGAAGTGGTTTAAACCCTCGAGCACCTCCTATCATTCTAATTTATTATGAAAATTATGTTTGAAAAGAGATTTGAAGGATCAAACAGTTGATTTTTATTTGAAAATGTTCGAAATTATTTTAAAAAAAGTGTTTAACCTTAAACTCTAAGAGGTTTAAACCAATGAGATTGAACCGGGTTATGACTGTTACGGCCGGCTTTAAATTTTAAGTCTAATAACCTAAAATACAGAGTCGCCACCTATATTTATTATATCCTAAGGATAAGGAAAATACGGGAGAAAACCTATATAAAGAAATTCTAAGTAAGTCGAGAAATTAGGATTAAGGGAAGGTGTTAGGCACCCTTAATCCTTCCTTAAGGTTTTTTATGTGTCTCTAAGGTTTGTAAAAGTATTACGGTAAGGTTTATAAAAAATTTGTGGTTAAAGGTGCACAGTAGGGTAGAGAATAAAATCTCAAACCTACTTAATTTTTAGGAAAAGGGGACTCGTTTCGGTTGTCCGAATGCCTACGTACCTCCTTAATGGAGGATCAGAGTCAACGTAGTTCGTAGTTATTTGTTGGTGTTTTTTATGGGATTGTACACCATTATTTTTGTATGTTGAATTGTGTTTTAGCAAGCATTCGTAGTTTCGCAGTTACCGTAGTTCGTAGTTAAAAAAAATGATTTTTGTGTACAATCCCTATTTTTTGTATTTTTATTATTTAAATAAAAGATGTGTTAAATTGAATTAGAATAATTATGTTTTAAAAAAAATTGTGTTTGTTGGATATTTGATCGGTGCGACATAGAGAGTCGATCGATTCGAAAACGGGATGAAATAGATTTTCATCCATTATTTTATTCATGAAATTGTTGAATTAATCTATTCTGCGGAAGAGAATAATCGTTTTGACATAGCGTGTGCTAAAATCTTTGATTACTCAAACGAATGAAATTTACATTCACCCATTTTTAATCCGTATTCATAAAAGAGATAAAAATTAGTTAAGTGTCTGTTTGAATAATTTGATTGATGCGACATCGAGAGTCGACCAATTCGAAGATACGGTGAGATTGCCACTCACTCATCATATTATTCGTAAAATATTGAATTAAGATTTTAAGAAATCGTTTGATTAAACATGTTTGAGATTTACCCGCAAAAATTAAAAGTATAGTACTTATATTTGGATATCTTGTATTTATTTGTTGTTTTTGTATTTATTATTTTAATGAATTTATAATCTAATTAAAAAAAATAAAATAAAAAGCATAAAAAAACTATATGGGATTAATATAATGAAATTACCTTTATCTAAAAAAGGATTTCAAAGAGAAAAAACAAAATGTTAATAATAACAACATGTGGGGCGGTGGTTTTCCTCCCTTTTATATCTCTTTGTTATTTGAATTAAAAAATAGATGGAATGAAAATAAGACTTAGTCAAATATAGCAAGGCAACCATTCATGTAATGATACTTGGCATAGTAATAAATAAAAATTAAAAGAAGAAAAGGCATAGTGGGAATATAACCTGAAGAGAGAAATTTTGAGATCTATCCTTACTCTCCTAATTTTATCGTCCCAAACTTCTTCTTTCTCTATCCTTCTTCTCAAGTTTTCCAAATCAAGCCTCTTTTTATACTACATCAACAACAAAACAAACAAAACTCTATATTAAAACAATATTGAAAGCATACTGGAAATCATTACCGCAGAAGTGGTCGGAAGGGTGGCTCCGTGGGAGGCGCGACGGATCGCCCCCTGTGTATAATCGGCAGCGGAAATCAACGGAGGGAGGTGGAGTGCGGTGGATCGAAGGAGGAGGTAAGGGAGCTGATGCGATAACGTTCTTGCGTCGGTCGGAGCGGTGGTGCCGAGTTGCTCCTATGGTTTTTTTTTTCTGTATATGATTTCTCCCCCTCCCTTTCTCTGACACTTCTCTTTTATAGGTGAACAAAAATTGAGAATTCAATTGCGCGTGTAATTTTGAAATATTTGAAATTTGATTCTGATTTGCTATTACATTATTTTGTCCTTTATTGATGAAATGATTAAATGATTTCGATTAAAACTTATTTCCGTTTTTGATGATTTGGTTTGAGAAGATTGGGAATGTATTAGTTTTGTTTCCCCATTGATCCGATTCTTGCTTTGATAGTGCAGTTTTCAATTAAAGTTAGATTTATGTGAGGGTTTTAGAATGATTGGGAATTGAATGAGTATTTATGTTGATTATTTTTAGAATGATTTTTATGGACCTTGGAGCAAGAAGAACATGATTTGGCTTTTGCTGCTTATTGATTTTTTCTTATTTTCAATTAATTTTACAAGTATAATTTTGCGCATAATACTTCTGATCTAATCTAATAACATGAACCTGAAAATAAAAAAATAAAAATCTAATGATATAATAATAATAAGAACTTGAGAATAGTAAAAAAAAAAAAGCAAAAATCTAATGTTTCTAATAATAATATAATAATAATAATAATATGAACTTGAAAATAAAAGTAAGCTATAATATAATATGATTTTAACCAAGTAACAATAACTAAACTAAATTTAAATGGTAAACATAGTAGTAACGATAATTTCTTTTACCTAACTATATTATTAACGAAAAAAAAAAATTATACTAACAATTAACAAGTTTATACTAATAATAATAGTATTGAAACATAGTTCTAATTATACAAATAACAAATAAAAAGAGAAGATAAAAAAAATCAAAAAGACAAATTCAAACTTAAGGCCCTTTAATTGCAAATTTCACCTCCTACCAATTGTGTCAATTTAATTATTTAAAGTAGAGGGACATTAGAAAGCATATGAAGAAGGCCAAGAAAATATTTTCTATATAAATAATTAAATATTTTTAAATAAGCAAAATAAATTGTTAAAATGTTAGTATAGATAAACAAAAGAGTTTAGTTAAAAATAATTTAAATATTAGAATAGGGCGGGCAAATTTTGGGGTATGACAGCTGCCCCTGTTCAATCTTCTTAAACCTTAAGAGTCAGATAGGCACGTCTGCCTATCGTGATCTAAAGGTAGAAGATGATTGAACACTAAAATGCCCTAAAATTTGCATTTGTGAAGAAGTTTTGTGGGAGATGGGCTTAAAGATGCCATCCAAGGTAAATACCATTTTTAGAATGTTAAGCAGATCTTTTTTTTGGAAGGAACCACGTGTTTTGTTTGTAACGTGGCCTTAAAAGGAAAGCCTTAATTTTATGCAATGTCATGATGCATGTGATGTATGATGCAGTGAGCTTCTCAAAATAAATGAGAGCAATGTATGTATATGCATTATGAATGAATGAGGTATGCAATTGAATGATGCATGACTGTTAGTTATGTTAGTTGAAGTACGTTAGTAACTTTGGAAAAGAAAAATAAAACCTTTATGTGTTATCGCTGAAGTTTTGAAGAGGATCACTGCCGAGGGACTAACATGATACATAAACCTGGCTAGCAATAGCGAGGGTTCGCCGTTTACTATGTAGAAGATAATTAACTCGCTATAGTGCTAGCAAGGTTTTGCAGTTTGTAGGTAACCCACTTACTATAGTTCTAGTAAGTCGTCGCAGTTGGTATACCCATTCACTATCGTAGTTTGAGTAAGTCTGTCGTAGATGGTATGACCCACTTACTATAGCTCTAGTAAGTCGTCGCAGTTGGTCATACCTACTTACTATCGTAGTTTCAGTAAGTTTATCGTAGATGGTATGACCCACTTACTATAGCTCTAGTAAGTCGTCGCAGTTAGCCATACCTATTTACTATCGTAGTTGGAGTAAGCTTGTCGTAGATGGTATGACTCACATACTATCGTTCTAGTAAGTCGTCGCAGTTAGCCATACCTGCTTACTATCGTAGTTGGAGTAAGTTTATCGTAGATGTTGTGACCCACTTACTATAGCTCTAGTAAGTCGTCACAGTTAGCCATACCTACTTACTATCGTAGTTGGAGTAAGCTTATCGTAGATGGTGTGGCCCACTTACTATTGTTCTAGTAAGTCGTCGCAGTTAGCCATACCTGCTTACTATCGTAGTCGGAGTAAGCTTATCGTAGATGGTGTGGCTCACTTACTATTGTTCTAGTAAGTCGTCGCAGTTAGCCATACCTGCTTACTATCGTAGTCGGAGTAAGCTTATCGTAGATGGTGTGGCTCACTTACTATTGTTCTAGTAAGTCGTCGCAGTTAGCCATACCTGCTTACTATCGTAGTTTAATTAATCCCAAAAGGGTCACTCGCTATAGCTTTAGCAAGCTCATCTGGACCAATGGGATCCACTTGCCCCGGTGCGGACAATTTTACCTGCATAGAAGATTGCTTTGCAAATGCGTTTTCCTGCATGAAAAAGATTCACTTGTTTGGAGACTCACGACTCGAGGGTCGGAGAAATAGCATGTCAAATATTCACGACTCAAGGGTCGAAAAGGAAACGATATGTTTAGAAACTCACGACTCGAGGGTCGGACATTCACGACTCGAGGGTCGGAAAATAAACCAATCACAACACGAGGGTTGGAAACTCATAACTCGAGGCTTAGAAAACACACCTATCACAACACGAGGGTTGGAAACCCACGACTCGAAGGTCGGAAAACAAGCCAATCACAACACGAGGGTTGGAAACTCACGACTCGAGGGTCGGAAACTAGGCTTTTGTAGTATGTGAATGCGCTAGATGATATGTATATGCTAATGCGTATGTATATGTTTTATGAGTGAAATGAACAGCAAGGTTGCTATCATCGGTAAGGTTACCGGGATACATCAATCAGGTGATTGGGGATAAACAAATAGTAAGGTTACCATCATCGGTAAGGTTACCGAGAAGCAGATGGACAATGCGGTTTAGCACCAGAGTAATGACTTGGATGTTTTGATGTATGGGATAATGCTTATGCTCATGCATATGTTGATTGATGTAACGAGTTGAATGAAATAATGTCTTCTATAAGACTACCTGAAAAGGTTTCCGGAATGGATGTGAACATTTGTCTTAAAGAATACTACCTGGAAAGGTTCTTAGAAAGGATAAAATTTGTCTTAAAGACTACCTAAAAAGGTTATTAGAAAAGGATAAGGAATGTCTTAAAGAAGACTACCTGAAGAGATTCCTGGAAAGGATGACGAATGTCTTAGAAAAGACTACCTAGAAAGGCTCTTAGAAAAAGAATGTCTTAAAGAAGACTACCTGGAGAGGTTCTTGGAAAGGATGACGAATGTCTTAGAAAAGACTACCTAGAAAGGCTCTTAGAAAAAGAATGTCTTAAAGAAGACTTCCTAAAAAGGGTTCCTGGAAAGGATCGTAAGAATTGTCCTAAAGAAGACTACCTAAAAAAGGTGTGGTGTAATGTATCAACCAATGTATGTAATGCATGATTTATATGTATTTTCATGATGCTCCAATGATAGGTTGTTGATAACCAAAGCGTATATAGCTCACTGGAGTTGTAGGTTTCTTTGATAAGGTGAGGTGTGATGCTAGCGCGACTTCTCAATCCCTGTTTTTTTTTTGAGTTTTGACGATCGTAGTTAGGAGAAAGATTTACTGGGGAAAAAAATATGAGGATAGTTTTCCCCTTCGTAGTATGTCTTGCCCCAATTTGTTAGGTTTTTGTTAAGATTTGTCTTGATATGAACTTGGACGTAGTTTTATCGTAGTAGGGACTTGAGATGGCTAGCTTCACTAATTTGAATTTGCAGCACGATGCCCCTTGATTAAATGAATCTCAAAATGATTTCAATCTGATGATCTATTTTGAATCAATTTTTTTTGATCGAGCCTCGTAGTGATTGCCCCAACATTTGAAAGTTGAAAGGTCTGCCCTCAATCTGGAGGATATTGAGGGCTAACCGTTATGTGATATCAATTCGATATGAATTGCCCCAATATTTGGATTTTTGAAAGATATGCCCCTGATTGTTATTGCTTTGAGATGTGACCCAAGTTGATTGAATCTTATAATGAATGCCCCTAGTCAATAGGATCTTTTGATTATGTGCCCCTATGATCATTGAAATTTTGATCATGATTAGGAGAACCTCTAGATGTGATTCCCCTATTCAGAAGTTTATTAGAAATGATCGCTTTTAATCAAACCAGTTTGAGATCTCCTTGATGCCAAGTATTTATTTGAAAATAAAGTCATCCCCTTTGAAAAGTAATTCTTAGTTATGCACATGCTAGTTTTGAAATTGAAGTTCGTTATGAAATAGAAATGGATGATTATAGATGGATGTTTGAAGAAACGAAGTGGTTAGCAATAATTTAACAAACACAGGAGTCAGTATAGCCAAATTATGCCAAGTATGCTTTCATAGTGAACCTAGCTTCAATTAGGACTTTTAAAGGTTGTAATTTGGCTTTGTTCACGGTTTAAGAAACAAAGGATATATGGCTCAAAATTTATTTAGCCCACCCCATTTTCCTTGATATTCTTCAGTCTTAAATCCAATTAATCCAATAGATGCATCCAATCTCAAAGAGAGTTTTCGCAGTCGAGTAAATAAAGTTCAAGTAATGAGAAGCTCAAATGACTCTTTTTTTGAGATGGCAGTCACAAGCTTATTTTCTAATTTTTTATTTCAATCCATAAATTTTGCATGGGCCTATTCTTTTGAATTTAGGCCCATCAAAATGCCCTAACTTTTGCCTAAGTCATTTTTCAATTTTTTTTACTTAGCGGGCTTTTTTTTTGAAATTTTGCTTGCGAATTTTTGCTCTTGATTTTGAATGTTTGTGACTGCCGTGTTGACTTTTGCGAGCTTCATCTTTGTTACTTCCTCGATTTTGGATGATGTGCTGAAGAAGAAGAAGACGTTGTGCATGTTATCTCCATTGCTTCCTCCATCTTTGTTGTGAAGAAAAGGATATGCTTGAACCTCTGGCTTTGATTGACTGATTTTCTTGAGAATAGAATGCACCCTTGAATTAATTGAAATCTACCCTGCCCCAGGTTAAGATTAAGGTTTTTTTAAATAGAAAGAACTCCAACTTCTGGCTCGAGGGGGTTGACTACGGATTAACTCCTTATTTCTCCACTGTTTAGGAAGTGAAACAATGCCTTACATCGTCAACTAAGTCTTACTATTAAAAAGCATACTTCAGCAAAACTCAATTATTTTATTTACGTCATTCTTCCTCCAAGTTTGTTAAAAGTGGAAATGGAAAGTTGATAATTGAAATGGAAATGTATTGATATTCATAGATACAAAAGAGTGAAACGAATGGATTTCATTCAAAACATGCATGATTATTTTATTAGAATTATTAATCGAAAGGTACAAGACTTATACCAAATAACACTTGCGATCATAGAAATTACAATTTGAAATGATAAAACCTATTGATCCTAGGGACATTCTCCTTTATTGATTCAATGACCTTGTTTTATTTCTTGTTTTTTGACTTGTAGAAGGAAAGGGTGATCTTTTACTCTCCTTGGGCATACCAATCTTGTTGAGAAGGAAGTTGATCTTGATGTAGGGGGTCTCCAAATTGAATTTGGGGCGTAGGCGTAGGTACGTAGCTTGTATAGTGAGGAGTATCCTTTTCTCCTTGTAGGACCAAGCTCCTTTGAAACTTTAATGGTTGATTCTCCTCTTTCAACAATTTAGGTCTCTTCATTAATTCATTTGTGAGTCTCATGAAATCAACTAGCATAATTGTTGATAAGGGTGAGTGTGGAAATGCAAATGCAAATGTATGAATGCATGAAGATGCGTGGGAAACCCCTACAGGATAGGGACTATGATGGATAGATGGAAATCCCTACAGGCTAGGGAATGCGTAGGAGAGAGTTCATTATGACCGTTCGAGACAGTCACCAGATCTCATGGCCATCTAGAGGCGATGTGATGTGTATTAACGAAGATGTTCTTCATGGGAAGAACAAGATCTTCAAAAAGGAATCCCTATAGGCTAGGGATTGCAATAAAAAAAGAAAATCCCTACAGGCTAAGGAATGCATGGAAAAGAACATATGGTGATCATTCAAGATGGTCACCAGATCTCTTGTGATGTTTGCTTCGAATATAATGGCCCTCAAAATAGATATCTGAGGGTGTAGATTCAAAGTCTAATGAACAGATGATTAGGATTAAATATTGATGTCCACAAATACCATGGACCGTTCGCTTCAGATCTAATGGCCTTCATAATAGATATCCAAGGGCGTAGATTCAAAGTCTAATGAATGGACGACTAGGATTGCATATTGACTAAGGATATACGATATGCGAGCGCTTGGGGATCCATCAAGAGGATCCTCATCACGTGGCCATCATGAGGCCACATGTTGCACATTCAGGGATAGAGGGATGTCTACTTAAACCACAATCTGAGAGGTCTTATAGCCAATGTCAGATTAAAAGGGAATCCCTACAGGCTAGGGATCCAGGTTAAGCGAAATAATACCTTTATGATTCTAAGGGATGATAATCGTGGTAGGTGATCCTACGTAGACTTAGGCTTACAAACAATGTCCTTCTCAGAAAGGCTTCCCATGAAGGATGGGATGATATAATTACCTTAGTACGTAGGTTCATAAGTTTGCCCTACGGATTTTCTACCATCCCCAAAGGTGGTTTAATTCTAAGGGTCTCATGGGGCCCTTCATATCCTCCGAAACTTTTTGTTTCTTTGGATTTTTAGAAGGACTCTTTTGTCCATGAGGTTCGAATTTTAGGGGTAGGTTCCCAGAGAGATCAGCCAAATTCCGCATCCTACCCTCGACAAGGTCTAGCCTCGTCTAAGATATTTCTCGGAATTCAGCCCACTCTGAGTGGAATTGTCACTAAAGCTCGTAGGCGATGCAAGTCTCCTCTTACTTAGTGACAATTCCCACACTTAAGGTTTAACAACAATTTCATATGTATATATAACCCAGCAATAATAAGGCAAATATATTTCAAATAATAATATTTAACATTATTAAAGAAATAAAATAAAGAATAAAATAAATTGCCAAAAAAATATAAACCATAAAATCAAAACCTAAACCGAAGAGACATGCTCTAAACCTTAAGTGCTTCTCTGCTTTAAGGGTCCCCAGCAGAGTCGCCAGCTGTTACGGCCGGCTTTAAATTTTAAGTCTAATAACCTAAAATACAGAGTCGCCACCTATATTTATTATATCCTAAGGATAAGGAAAATACGGGAGAAAACCTATATAAAGAAATTCTAAGTAAGTCGAGAAATTAGGATTAAGGGAAGGTGTTAGGCACCCTTAATCCTTCCTTAAGGTTTTTTATGTGTCTCTAAGGTTTGTAAAAGTATTACGGTAAGGTTTATAAAAAATTTGTGGTTAAAGGTGCACAGTAGGGTAGAGAATAAAATCTCAAACCTACTTAATTTTTAGGAAAAGGGGACTCGTTTCGGTTGTCCGAATGCCTACGTACCTCCTTAATGGAGGATCAGAGTCAACGTAGTTCGTAGTTATTTGTTGGTGTTTTTTATGGGATTGTACACCATTATTTTTGTATGTTGAATTGTGTTTTAGCAAGCATTCGTAGTTTCGCAGTTACCGTAGTTCGTAGTTAAAAAAAATGATTTTTGTGTACAATCCCTATTTTTTGTATTTTTATTATTTAAATAAAAGATGTGTTAAATTGAATTAGAATAATTATGTTTTAAAAAAAATTGTGTTTGTTGGATATTTGATCGGTGCGACATAGAGAGTCGATCGATTCGAAAACGGGATGAAATAGATTTTCATCCATTATTTTATTCATGAAATTGTTGAATTAATCTATTCTGCGGAAGAGAATAATCGTTTTGACATAGCGTGTGCTAAAATCTTTGATTACTCAAACGAATGAAATTTACATTCACCCATTTTTAATCCGTATTCATAAAAGAGATAAAAATTAGTTAAGTGTCTGTTTGAATAATTTGATTGATGCGACATCGAGAGTCGACCAATTCGAAGATACGGTGAGATTGCCACTCACTCATCATATTATTCGTAAAATATTGAATTAAGATTTTAAGAAATCGTTTGATTAAACATGTTTGAGATTTACCCGCAAAAATTAAAAGTATAGTACTTATATTTGGATATCTTGTATTTATTTGTTGTTTTTGTATTTATTATTTTAATGAATTTATAATCTAATTAAAAAAAATAAAATAAAAAGCATAAAAAAACTATATGGGATTAATATAATGAAATTACCTTTATCTAAAAAAGGATTTCAAAGAGAAAAAACAAAATGTTAATAATAACAACATGTGGGGCGGTGGTTTTCCTCCCTTTTATATCTCTTTGTTATTTGAATTAAAAAATAGATGGAATGAAAATAAGACTTAGTCAAATATAGCAAGGCAACCATTCATGTAATGATACTTGGCATAGTAATAAATAAAAATTAAAAGAAGAAAAGGCATAGTGGGAATATAACCTGAAGAGAGAAATTTTGAGATCTATCCTTACTCTCCTAATTTTATCGTCCCAAACTTCTTCTTTCTCTATCCTTCTTCTCAAGTTTTCCAAATCAAGCCTCTTTTTATACTACATCAACAACAAAACAAACAAAACTCTATATTAAAACAATATTGAAAGCATACTGGAAATCATTACCGCAGAAGTGGTCGGAAGGGTGGCTCCGTGGGAGGCGCGACGGATCGCCCCCTGTGTATAATCGGCAGCGGAAATCAACGGAGGGAGGTGGAGTGCGGTGGATCGAAGGAGGAGGTAAGGGAGCTGATGCGATAACGTTCTTGCGTCGGTCGGAGCGGTGGTGCCGAGTTGCTCCTATGGTTTTTTTTTTCTGTATATGATTTCTCCCCCTCCCTTTCTCTGACACTTCTCTTTTATAGGTGAACAAAAATTGAGAATTCAATTGCGCGTGTAATTTTGAAATATTTGAAATTTGATTCTGATTTGCTATTACATTATTTTGTCCTTTATTGATGAAATGATTAAATGATTTCGATTAAAACTTATTTCCGTTTTTGATGATTTGGTTTGAGAAGATTGGGAATGTATTAGTTTTGTTTCCCCATTGATCCGATTCTTGCTTTGATAGTGCAGTTTTCAATTAAAGTTAGATTTATGTGAGGGTTTTAGAATGATTGGGAATTGAATGAGTATTTATGTTGATTATTTTTAGAATGATTTTTATGGACCTTGGAGCAAGAAGAACATGATTTGGCTTTTGCTGCTTATTGATTTTTTCTTATTTTCAATTAATTTTACAAGTATAATTTTGCGCATAATACTTCTGATCTAATCTAATAACATGAACCTGAAAATAAAAAAATAAAAATCTAATGATATAATAATAATAAGAACTTGAGAATAGTAAAAAAAAAAAAGCAAAAATCTAATGTTTCTAATAATAATATAATAATAATAATAATATGAACTTGAAAATAAAAGTAAGCTATAATATAATATGATTTTAACCAAGTAACAATAACTAAACTAAATTTAAATGGTAAACATAGTAGTAACGATAATTTCTTTTACCTAACTATATTATTAACGAAAAAAAAAAATTATACTAACAATTAACAAGTTTATACTAATAATAATAGTATTGAAACATAGTTCTAATTATACAAATAACAAATAAAAAGAGAAGATAAAAAAAATCAAAAAGACAAATTCAAACTTAAGGCCCTTTAATTGCAAATTTCACCTCCTACCAATTGTGTCAATTTAATTATTTAAAGTAGAGGGACATTAGAAAGCATATGAAGAAGGCCAAGAAAATATTTTCTATATAAATAATTAAATATTTTTAAATAAGCAAAATAAATTGTTAAAATGTTAGTATAGATAAACAAAAGAGTTTAGTTAAAAATAATTTAAATATTAGAATAGGGCGGGCAAATTTTGGGGTATGACAATGACAACTAAAATAAACAATTCCTGAACATGCAAATTAATCAATCATTATGTTAATAGTCATTGTGATTTTAAGTAAATTAATACTATAATGAAAATGTGAAATTATTATATAAAAACATAATGACAACTAGCGGGATACCCGTGCGTTCGCACGGATACTGGTGTGGTACGCTCATTTGTTTTAGATGGTTTATTTTATAAAGAAAATAAATAGGATAGTTAAATAAAAATTATATGAAAAAATAAATATGAAGATATGAAAGAAGATTGATACGTATATTAGTTCCCAAAATATAATAAAAATAAAGTGATTTTTTTTAAAAGAGATGATAAATCGGTTCCTATAATTCCTTCAATATATAAAAATATTTGAATCAATAATATATATATATATATATATATATATATATATATATTATAAATATTATTTTCTTTTTGGAATTATTGTCGAAAATATTTAAACCAACAGTAAAGTTGTTCCATTATTTATTCAATATTTTTATCAGTAACTTTATGTTCCCGTTATTATTCAATATTTTGATCAGTAATTCAATGTTCCAATTATTATTAAATATTTTGATTAGTAACTTCATGTTCACGTTAATAATCAATATTTTGATTACAAACTTCATGTTCCCGTTAATATTCATTATTTTGACCAGTAATTTAATATTTTTGTTAATATTAAATATTTTGATCCGTAATTTCATGTTTCGTTATTATTCAATATTTTGATTAGTAACTTCATGTTTCAGTTAATATTCAATAGTTTGATCAATAACTTTATGTTCCCGTTAATATTCAATATTTAAATTAGTAGCTTCATGTTCCCGTTAATATTCAATAGTTTGAGCAATAACTTCATATTCCTGTTAATATTCAATATTTTTTATCATTAACTTTATGTGAAACAATTGTACGGGTTCCACTGTATTACGCGCAATTTTTAAAAATATTGTATCTTAAATTAAAACAATGCCAAAACAAAACTATTAGTAACATAAATAATTAAAAAATAACACATTTCCCCTATTTGAATTCATACATTATTTTAAATATATTTACTTTTATTTTTTTTAGTTGTAAATAAAATAAAATAACTTGTGGGTTCGCACGAATTCTGGTATGATTATCCATGCATTCAAACGATACTGATGTGTTACCCGTGCGTTGGCACGAGTACTTGTGTACTACACACACTTTTGTTTTCTCGTGCTACATTTAAGTAATTTTTTTAAACTTCAAAATAATTGAAAAACTCTTTGATAGCGGCAATAAAATTTTACTATATATATAATATATAATTTTGTAATAAAATTTGACTAAACAATTGAATTTTTCGTCTATTTTGGATTGATAGCATTTATTACACAATATTTCTTCACCAATATGAAAAAGTATAAAAATTAAAAATTATTAATAAGAGTTATATTAGATTCAAATTTAAAAATAAGAAATCAAAAGTTGCAATCACATTAAATTATGAACTAAAACGTGCAATCAATCAATGATTCCTAGATATGAATATGATATTTAATTTTCTTATATGTAAATGATTTATGTCTTTTCATTTTTAAACTCTTTATTTACCTAAAAAATATATTGTTTTTTCTTTATTCTTTGATTCTATTTTCTTATACATTTCAAAATTATGAACACATTTTTAATTTGTAATATTTTATTATATTCTATCTTTTTTTTATCGACCTTACAATAAATAAATATCAATAATATTTTATAAAATTAACTTTATAAATATTATATATATATATATATATATATATATATATATATATATATATATATATATATTGATAAACTTAATTTCTTTATTTGACCTAACTAAAGTATTCTTTAGTTCTATGAATTAGTATAAAACAATATGTTATTTACATATTGTAATATCTACCATTTCGATAATTATTAAGATTTAATATAAATATTACTCAAAAATAAAATCAATCAATCAATGAAAATTAAAGGTCATTTTGCAATAATATACCAATTATTTTACAAAACAATTTTCATATCAAGAAAATAGGTGTGCTGCTTCATTATACCAACAAACTATTGTTTAAAATCACGTGCAAATAGACCATAATGATTGGACTATTATGAATAAGAAAATAAAAATTGGCCAAATTTCTTTTTATTTAAAAAAAAACGAATGAATAGCCGCCGTCACTCACGAAATTTTAATATACCAAAATGGAACCCTTTTCGTCATGTGTGCTATACTTTCCTTTCCAATTTCATAAGTAACTTACAAAATCCCACCTTAATATTTTACATGATGAAAATAAGAAAATTCTGTCACACATAGTGAATATTTTTTTTTATAAGCAAGATATAATATATGGGAGAACTAAGGGTTCTCCAACCTGATTACACGAAACGGGAAACCCTGACAAAAAGAAAGATTATAAACTGTTTACGATTACGAGAGGAAAAACAAAGGTTCCTTACACAACTCTTAAAAGGAATAATTGGGATGCGTAATTTTCCCGCAAAAAGTCCACTTCCAAATAAGCAACTTGATATTCCAAACGGTGTTATTGACATTCCACTTATCCTTCCTAAAACACACCCAATTCCTTAGTAACCAAAGGTTCCAAGTAGTAGCAAGCCAAACAACACCGAATTTACTAGTTTTCACCTTGTTACGACGGAAGAAATAGTGTTATTCCCTAAAATTCGATAAACACTCTTCCTCATTACTCTCCCCTTTACCAACCCAAAAAGCTATCTCATTCAAAACCTTCTTAACAACCCAACAATTAAAAAAGAAATGCTTTCTATTCTCCAAACAACAACCACACAATATACAATTTAAATTTTCTAAGGAGAAAGAAATACCTCTAAGCACCAAAAGATCATTTGTGGGAAGCTTATTATGTAAAAGTCTCCACCCTAATGCCTTGATTTTGAATGGAACTTCCATTTTCCAAAGTAACCCAAAAACTTCGTCAAACTTATTAGGAAGGTCGTAAATATTAAATCTCTCATAAAAAGCATACCACGAAGCAACCGAAAATTCCAAGTCCGAATTACCATGCCAAACCACGACATCTTTGCCTTCCGACCACCTGTCAAAGTCCTCCAACCGCCCATTCAAAAGACCAAAATTATCCAAGGAAACGGTTTCCTCCAAGAAAACAATATTTATTTCTAGATCACCTCATTTCCACACTCCACCCAACCAACCTCCCACGCCACTACCGAAACAATTTTCAAACATGAAGCCTTGAATAAGTCTAGAAATTCCTTTTTCAAAGAACTACCCTCCAACCAATTAGCTTCCTAAAACGGAGTAATAAAGCCATCATGATTGGTAAACCTACTACATTCCACAATAGGATCAAGAAAAGATGAAGAACCTATCTTTAAAATATCCTTCCACCAAATCGAACCAGAAGATGAAACTTTGTAATCTATTCCGACACAAAACACATTTGAAGATAAATCCCCATAACGCGTTTTAGAAATATGGTACCACAAAGAGTTTTGTCCTTGAAGAATTATCCACCTCCACTTGTTAAGGAGAGCCAAATTAAATAAGGAAATATTTTTCACTCATAACCCCCCTTTCTCAAACGGTAAATTAACACCCTCCTACTTTACCCAATGAATTCTTCTCTTTTCCTCCACTCCCCCCATAATAACTTACTTTGACTGCTAGTAAAAATTTTCACCACTTTCCTCAGCATTTTGAAAAAGGACATAGTAAATATAGTTAAAGAACTAAGCACAAACTTCAAAAGAGTAATTCTACCTCCCAAATTCAAGAAGAGGTTCGTCCATCCTTCCAATCGATTCTTCATCTTTAGCGTAAGGGGATTCCAAGTAGCTTCCTTTCTAGGGTTGAAACCTATAGGAATACCAAGAAAATAAAAATCACTCTCTTCCTTCTTACATGAAAGGAAGTGAGAAACCGCATCCAAAAAATAATGTTAATCAATTTGCTTTTGTGGTAGTTGATTCCAAGACCCGAGACAAGTTTAAAAGCACAAAGAACCTCCTTAATCGCCCAAACATGTTTCCAATTACCATCCCCCAAAATTAAAGTATCATCCGCAAATTGAAGAATGTCCACCCAACAAGATCCCTTAATAGCAAATCTTTGAAATTCCCCCCTTCAGTTGACTTTCTAACAAGACCCGTTAAACCTTCCGCCACCAAAACATAAAGGAAAGGTGAAAGAGGATCACCTTGCCTCAATCCTCTAGAGACCACAAACTCCTTAGTTGGACTTCCGTTGACAAGCACCGATATATTACTATTGATCACCAATAATTCCATCCACTTCATCCATTTTTTCCCAAAACCCATCCTTTTAAGCATATACCGAAGAAAACTCCAACTAACCTTATCGTATGCCTTCTTGAAATCCATTTTAAAAAGAACACAATTTTTACCTTCTTTTCTAGCATAGTTCACCACTTCATTCGCCACAAGCACTCCGTCCAACAATTACCTATCGGGAACAAATGCACTTTGGCACGGTGAAATGATAGAATTTAACACTCTTTTTAATCTACCCGCCAAAAGCTTAGCCACCACCTTATACATACACCCCGTCAAACAAATAGGCCTATAATCATCCAAGCTCATTTGATTGTTGGTCTTGGGAATTAAAGACAAAAAAGAAGAAGTAACCACTTTGGAAATAGATCTACCATCAAAAAAATAGTTAAAGAACTTAATGAAATCCTCTTTAATAAAAAACCAACACTTCTTTATAAAAAGAAAGGAATAGTCATTCGACCTCAGAATTTTCACCCCACTACAATCCCAAACCGTCTCCTTAATTTCACATTCAAGAAACAGTTTTTCGAGATCCAACTCCTCCTCCCTACTAATAGAGTTAAAAGGATCACCATCCAACAATGATCTAACTTCTTCCGTTTCAATGAACTTGTTCCCAAAGTGATTAAAAACCGCCTCTTTAACTTCCTCCATCGACTCCACCATCCCACTCGAAATAAGAATCACACCTAAATGATTATGTCTTCTTCTTTGTTTCATCACCTTGTGGAAAAAACCGTTATTCGAATCTCCTTCTTGAAGCCAAGTCAACCTAGATTTTTGTAAACTCATATTTTCTTTATTCCTCAAATTCTTCCAAAATCTACAACAAGCCTCCCTTCTCAAATCAAGATTATCGGAGAAAGAAGCATTAGAAACCAAATCCAATCTCTCATCGGCAATATTAATATCATGCACCCTTTCCTCCATTTCCAAATCAATTTTCCCAAACACCCCCTTGTTCCACCTTTCTTATTTATCTTTTAAAAGCATAATCTTTTCCTTTAAAACGAAATCTCCTATTCCTTCCACCTTCAAACTCTTCCATTATTTCTCCATGAAAGGGATAAAAGAATCAAAATAAAACCAATCGTTATTGAATCTAAACGGTTTAGGGCCCCAATTAGTTTTATCCGTCATTATCCAAATAGGACAATGATCCGATATATCCCTATCCCCAACTAATTGACCAATCACCTCCCACCTCCTAACAACATTGCTAGACAAGAGAAACCGATCAATTCTACTCTTTGATTTACCATCTCAACTATACCAAGAATTTTTTTCCTTTACAAGGTATATCCACCAAAGAATTTTTATTAATAAAATCCGCAAATAGCTCTGCCTCTTTATGATTCACCATAATCGCCCTTCCTTTCCTTTCTCTATCATTTTTAATTGTATTAAAGTCACCGCCCATGATCTATTCACCATCCTCCTTCAAGGCTAACAATTCATTCCATAATGCTTTCTTCTTACTCAAATCACAAGACGAATAAATGTTCACCACATAGTAAAGGTTGTTCTTACAACATACTTTAATCCCCAAAAAACTTTCTCCTTTAAAACTATTCAAAACCTCCACCTTATCATTATTCCATAATGAAAGCAAACCCCCCGATCTTCCCGAAGAATTAGAGAAAGAAAATCCCACCTCCGAAGAACTCCAAAAACATTTGGCAATCACCTCATTCATACTAGAAACCTTTGTCTCTTATAACAAAAAAGTATTCGCTTTTCCCTTTTTGATCAACAAACAAATCCTCCTCCTTTTGAGTGCATTCATACCCCCTATAATATTCAAAGAACCTATAATCATTGATTCACAATTTTATTCCCCATCCTAACTTCCCTACCTATGCCTCCCCCTTTTTCCAAATTCTCAATCCTATTTAGAAGTTTATTTCATCCCTCCGCATCTACCACCCTGAAAGCAACAATAGCCGACCATAATTTACCTCGAACATCGTTCTCCAAAAACTCCCATTTTCTAACATTGTTTCTCCTTATATCAGACTCCTCCGTTTGTTGACTGTAACACACTGATAAGTTCTCACTATTTTGACATCCCACCTCCTTAGAACCAATATACACACAGTGAATATGAAAATATTGGCAATTAGAATGGAACCCAAAAACAAACCTGATATGAAAAGTATTTCTTTGTTGGAAGTTCTATTGAAAAGGTGATCACTTCCTCTTTCTTTGAATTTGATTCCGAAGACTCTTAATCCGGTTAGCTTGGATGAATATAAGCATATTTGTTTGGTGGGGTGTATGTATAAAGTGATGGCTAAGATTTTGGCGGGGAGGTTAAAGAAAGTGTTAAATTCTATCATTTCTACTTGTCAAAGCGCTTTTGTTCCCAGTAGACAATTGCCCGATGGTGTGTTAGTGGCGAATGAAGTGGTTGACTTTGCTAGAAAAGAAGGTCATAATTGCATTCTTTTTAAAGTTGATTTCGAGAAGACGTATGATAAACTTAGTTGGAGATTTTTACGGTGTATGCTTAAAAGGATGGGTTTTAGGAAAAGATGGTTTAAGTGGATGGATTTATTGTTTCAAGAAGGTTGAAGCAAGGTGATCGATCCTCTTTCGTCTTTCCTTTATGTTTTGGTGGCGGAAGCCCTTACGGGTCTTGTGAGACAATCTATTGAATTAGTGGTATTTCACATATTCCTTATTAAGGGATCTTGTTGAGTGGATATCCCTCAGTTTGCGGATGATACGTTATTCATGGGAGATGGTAGTTGGAAACAAGTTTGGGCGATAAAGATGGTGCTTCGGGGTTTTGAACTTGTCTCGGGACTTGGAATTGATTATCATAAGAGTAAATTAATAGGCATTAACTCTAATACTCATTTCTTGGAAGCGGCATCCCATTTTCTTTCATGTAGGTTGGAGGAGAGCATTTTTTATTTTCTCGGTATTCCTATAGGTTTCAACCCTAAAAAGGAAGCTACGTGAAATCCTCTTTTGGTAAAGATGAAGAATCGTTTGGAAGGATGGACGAATCACTTCTTAAATTTGAGAGGTAGAATTACTCTTTTAAAGTTTGTGCTTAGTTCTTCAATTATCTTCACAATGTCTTTTTTCAAAATGCCATTGAAAGTGGTGAGAAAGTTTACTAGCATTCAATGTAACTTTTTTTATAAGGGGAGTGGAGGAAAAAAGGAAAATTCATTGGGTGAAGTGAAAGGATGTTAACCTTCCTTTTGAGAAAAGGGGGTTGGGTGTTAAAAATATATCTTTGTTTAATTTGGCTCTCCTTAACAAGTGGAGGTGGAGAATTCTTCAAGGTCAAAACTCTCTTTGGTATAATATTTTGAAAGCTTGTTATGGAGATTTATCTTCTAATGTGTTTTGTGTTGGAAAGGATTTTAAAATATCCTCCTCGTTTTCTTTTTGGTGGAGGAATATTTTAAAAATAAGCTCTTTATACTCTTTTGATCCTATTGTTGATTGTAGTAGGTTTAGCATCCATATTGGTTTTAACACGCCGTTTTGGGAAGCTAAATGGTTGGAAGGCTCTACTTTGAAAGAGGAATTTCCGGAGTTATTTAAGGCTTCTAGTTTGAAGAAAGTTTCGGTGGCGGTTATGGGATGTTGGGGTGAATGTGGGTGGAAATGGGGTGATTTTGGTTTAACCGTAGCTAATTTGGAAGATCAAGCTATCTTGGAGGATGTAGTTTTGTTGAGGGGCCGTTTGGACGATTTTCAAGGGTAGGCGGAAGGCAAAGATGAGGTGGTTTGGATCAGTAACGAGGGGTTGGATTTTTTCGGTAGCTTGTTGTTAAGAGAGATTTCATATTCCTAATGACCCTCCTAACATGTTTGACGAAGCTTTTGGGTTCTGGTGGAAATTGAAAGTGTCATATAAAATCAAGGCTTTTGGGTGGAGACTTTTTCTTAATAGGCTTCCCACAAAATATCTCTTGATGCATAGAGGTATTTCTTTCCCTTTAGATAATTTAAAGTGCATTTTATGTGATTTTGGTTTGGAGGATAGGATGCATTTCTTTTTAATTGTTTGGTGGTTAAAAAGATTTGGAGTGAGATAGCTTTTTGGGTTGGTAAAAAGGATATGATGGAGGAATAGTGTTTAATTTTATAGATTGACACTTGTTCTTTCATATACATAAAGTAAAAGATTGTAAATTAGGTGTGGTGTGACTTGCTACTACGTGAACTCTTTGGTTACTTAAAAACAAAGTGTGTTTCCGGAAGGATGGATGGAACATTAACAATATCGTTTAAAATATTAAATTCTTGGTTTGGAAGTGGTCATTTTGCTGGAAAATTGCTAATCTCAATTATTCTTTTTACAAGTTTAGTAAGGAGCATTAATTTTTCTCTCGTAATTATAATTGGTGTGTAATATTTATTTTTGTCGGAGCTTCCCGGGGCTTTCCGTTTCTTCGTGTAATTGGGTTGGAGAACTCTTACTTCTCCCTTATATTTAATTTCTTGCTTAAACAAAAAAATAAACAACTTGCAATATTCATCACCATCATCGTATAGATAAATTGATTCACCTCCCTCAGCCACAATTAAAACACCCAGTGATCAATTAAACTCAACCTCCAATGCACGTGTATTTGAATCAAAATGGAGATTCACCCAGATGAACACCACAGTAAAAATACACACATTCATATCACCACACCACCTCACTTTATTTTGTGAACATAAAATCAAGAGGCTTCCTCACATAACAATAGACACACTCACACCAACATAACCAATACAAAAAGCAGAAATAGAATAATTGAAATATTAACACAACAGAATCACATTACTCATTCAATCATTCAACTCAACAAAATTAAACAGAGAAAAATAGACAAAGAAAGACCAACCAACCGATGTGTGAAGATGTGGCGTCGGCGTCAAAAGTGCTGAGCAGTGAGTTTGATAGATTTGTGTTCTAAACCTAGATCTAAGAATGCATAAAAAGACAATAAAATAAAACAACTTTTCTTCTTCTTCATTAAGGAGGCAGCATACAAATATATATAGTAGGGTTTCTTACTACTAAAAGGGCCATGGGCCAAACTTAACTTACTTAATAATGCTAATGCAATAAAATAGTTCTACTTGCACCTCCTTAGTCTAATACAAAATCTCTTAGTAACACAGACTGTTTCTTAATCCTATTGGGCCTGGCCCGCTGCATAACATTACTCCGGGTCTCACAGAGAACCTTGTCCTCAAGGTTCACAGATATTGGGTCAGCTAAAGTGAGTTTGGAGAGTGGGCCGAAACGGCTGCATGGCCCAGACTTGGCTGTTGTGTGGGTGACAGTATTATGTGGTCCAGAGTTATCTGGAAGGTGAGAGGAAATCTTTGGAAGATAAGGGAAAATCTGAATGGGTGAAGCTGATTGGCTGTTAGTAGATACGCTGGGACTTTGGGCAGAGTGTTGTTGTTGAGAGCCGTTGTAAGGTGCGCCACAGCTGTGTGTTGGGAAAACGCGTTGGACTTTACTGCTGGCAGCAATTGGAACGTTGGATACGCGGGGGGTAGGATTGTCAATGCAGCCACTTGTACTTGGTAACAAAATATTAGGGTTAAGTACATTCCCACTTGCCTCTGAAACAGATAACTAACTTCGTTTCCCTTGCACGCTTCTTTCCTCTTTCTCTGCGGTTTCCACCTTCTTGTCTCCTCTTTGCAAACTCTTTCCAGTCCAACATGAACCTGAACCCAAAGCCACTTCTACCACATGTCGTGTAAGATCCGGTAACTCCTGACCCTTTTCCTTCTCATTAATAACTTCTTTGTTGTTGTTGGTTAGATCTTGAAGCTGTGCCTTTTGGTTTTGTAGAGGTTTAGTTGCTGAAAACACCACCAAATCGGAACGAGGAAGGGGATTAAAATCAGTTGCCGGATCCACACCGTAATAGGGTTTCAACAAGGATACATGCACAACCGGGTGAATACGAGACGATGACGGTAGATCCAGCAAATAGTCCACTGTACCCATACGTTTGATGATCTGATAGGGACCGAAATACCGCTTGGCTAGTTTCTGGGAGTCACGACGGACCACTGTAGACTGGCGGTAAGGCTTGAGCTTCAGCAGAACCATGTCTCCTTCCTGAAAGGTAAATGCTCTTCGTTTGATATTAGCTTGTTTTTCCATGGTTATCCGGCTGCGAGTGAGATGCGTTTTTAACTCCGCAAGAATGATTTGTTGTTGTTGCAAGGTGTGATGCAGAGTCTTATCTTGTGTTGAATCCGAAACATAGGTCAGAAGCGAAGGAGGGTCTCGTCCATACAAAGCCTTGAATGGAGTCATCTGAATGGCCGTGTGAAACGACGTGTTGTACCAGTATTCCGCTAGATGCAGAAAATTATGCCACTTTTTTGGATGGTCACCCGCCAGGCACCTCAGGTATGTTTCTAATGAACGGTTAACTACTTCGGTCTGTCCGTCTGTCTCTGGGTGATACGATGTGCTGTATTTCAGGTGTGTGCCCTGAAGTTTGAAGAACTGCTTCCAAAACTTACTCAAAAACAGCGGATCTCTATCGGAAACAATGGAGCGGGGAATACCATGGAGACGAAAGATCTCGACTGTAAAACGAGCTGCCAGATCCTGTGCTGTAAAGTGTGTTGGCAGCGGAATAAAGTGGACGAACTTACTCAGTCTATCACAAAGAACCCAGACCACTGTGTGGCCGTGTGAATTAGGTAAGTTGGTGATAAAATCCATTGTAATGTCTTCCCATACTCGCTCTGGTACTGGTAATGGTTGTAGGAGTCCCTTTCTCTTTTGTGTATCGTATTTGTTGTGTTGACAGTTAGAACAATGTTTAACCATCTATTTAACTGCAAGGGAAACTCCTGGCCAACAGAAGGAAGAACGTAAGCGGGCTAAGGTGGCTTTTACTCCCGAGTGTCCCCCTTCCGGTGTTTTGTGGTACTCTTCTAAGATCTGCTGCCGAAGGTGTCCTAAATCAGGTATGAAAAGTCTGTGCTTGTAGTAAAGTAGGCCTTGGGATACCGAGTAATCTGTTGGGTTTTGACTCGCCTTTTGTACTAAGTTCTGACCACTCATATCTGCTTTGTAAAACTTTTTCAAGGTGTTGAAGAGAACCGGCATTGGGGAGGAAAGAGCTAGCAATACTGGTGTGTCTTTCTCAAACTTCCGGCTTAAGGCGTCCGCAACCACATTGGATTTACCAGGTTTGTAAAAATTTTCGAAATCAAAACCCTGTAGTTTAGCCGTCCACCGTTGTTGTTCTGGTGTCTGAATCCGCTGCAGTAATAGATCTCTTAAGCTTTTTTGATCAGTATATATGTGAAACTTGTGGCCTATGAGGTATTGACGCCATTTCTTTACAGATTCGGTGATTGCAAACATCTCCCGCACATAGACAGACGCAGCTTGCATACGCGGACACATTTTTTTACTGAAGAAAGCAATTGGGTGACCCTCTTGAGATAACACTGCCCCAATAGCAACGCCGGACGCATCAGTGTCGATATTGAAGGGCTTTGTAAAATTAGGTAGTCCCAAGACCGGCATGTCGGTCATTTTGCTTTTGAGATTTGTAAAGGCTGTACTGGCCTCTGTACTCCACTTGAAATTATTGGAACGTAACAGATCGGTGAGGGGAGCGGCGAGTGAGGCGTAATTTTGAACAAAACGACGATAAAATCCGGTGAGGCCCAAAAATCCCCTGAGTGCCGATAGAGAACGTGGCAGTGGCCAATCTAGAATAGCTTTTACTTTCTCTGAATCGGGTGCAACACCACTCGATGAAATAACATGACCGAGGAAATCTATCTGTTTAGTGGCAAACACACACTTAGAAAACTTTAAGAAAAAACAGTTATCTTGCATCAACTGAAAAACCACCTGCAAATGTTTAAGATGATCACTGAAATTGGAACTGTAAATTAAAATATCATCAAAGAAAACTAAAACAAAGCGGCGAAGGTAGGGTCGTAATAAATCATTCATAGCCGATTGGAACGTAGAGGGGCCATTAGTTAACCCAAAGGGCATAACTAGGAATTCATAATGCCCGTCAAAAGTGCGAAAAGCTGTTTTATATGTGTCTTTCGATGCAACCCTGATCTGATGGTAACCCGAACACAGATCTATCTTGGTAAAAATGGAAGCTGATCCAAGCTCATATAATAGTTCATCAATAGTTGGTATAGGAAATCTGTCCTTAATTGTCACTGCATTTAAAGCACGGTAGTCTACGCAAAATCGCCACGTACCATCTTTTTTTTTGACAAGTAGGACGGGTGAGGAGAAAGGGCTAGTACTAGGAATGATAGTTCCATCTTCTAGCATTTGATGGATCAAGCTGGTCATGGCTTCTTTTTTTGAATGGGGGTAACGGTAAGGTTTAACATTGATAGGGGGTGTGTTGGGTAAGAGGTTAATGTGGTGGTCATGAGTTCTAGTGGGAGGTAAGGTTGTTGGTTGTTGGAAAATGCTTTGAAATTTTGTTAATAGTTGGGTAAGGGGCGGAGGTAAAGGTGGTTGTTTTGGGAGAGATGGTGGGTTTTGCGGAGTGTTGGGCAAGGTAGTAAGTGGCTCCATAAGTAATAAATGAAGAGAGGTAATGGAATCTGTATGGATAAGTTGTTTGATTTGGTGGAAAGTGGACTGAGTTGGATAAGATGCGGTGTCACCGGTTAAGGTGATGGATTCAGTGTGATGTTGAAAAGTAATTGAGGGGATAGAAAAATCCGCTTGGATGGGTCCTAAGGTTCTAAGCCATGCCATGCCTAACACAATGTCAGCCCCTTCAATAGGTAAGAGATAAAAGGGAAGGTTAAAAGGTTTGTTTTGCAATAGTATCTCCACATTATTGCATATGCCCTCACATTGCAAGTGACTACCATTGCCCACCATGACAGAGAATTGATTGATTGGCGTAGTTTTGAGACTTAGGTGATGAGCAATTCGTGGCTGCATTATGTTATGTGTACTGCCTGTGTCAACCAAAACCATTACTGGTAGGCCAGAAATGGAGCCTTTGAATTTGAGAGTTTGGGGTGAAAATTGAACCGTGACTGCTTGTGGGGATAGCTGGAAATAGGTGTCACTTAACTCTTGTTCATCTACACCTTCTGTTTGTGTCACCAAATCTGTTAGGTCATCACTAATTTCTTCATCAGCCACAAGTAAAAAAAACCTGCTGGTAGTACATTTATGACCCGTGAAGAATTTCTCGTCACAATTAAAACAAAGGCCTTGGGCCCCACGCTCTTGAAGTTGGGCTTGGGTTAATTTTCTAATTGGTATTTTTGATTGTTGGGAATGTGGAGGTGGCTGGGCGGAAAGGGTGGGTTTGGGGACAGAATTCGGAGTTTTGGACATTAAGTGGGTGGAATTCGGTAAGTTGGGTTTTGGATAAGGAGTGGAAAAAAGTTTAGGGAATCTGGGCTTAGTCTGAATTTTTTACTCAATCAATTTAGCAAGACCAATGGCTTGAGATATTGATGTAGGTTTGTGAATTGCTACTTCATTCTGAATCTCTTGCTGCAGACCAGAAATAAAACAATTGAGAATAGCTTCAGCTGGCAGTCCCACCACTTTGTTACCAAGCTGTTCAAAACGAGTTTGGTATTCCATCACCGAACCACTTTGTTTTAATTTAAATAATTCAGCTTGATGGTTCTCAAATGTAGAAGGACCAAACCTCAATTCTAGTGCTCTTGTAAAAGAATTCCAATCAGTCAATAACCGATTTTGAAACATCCACTTAAACCATCCTAAGGCATCGCCCTTCATGTAGAAGGAAATAAGTGATAAACGGTTTTCTGGTGGTAGATTATAAAACCCAAAGAATTGTTCAGCTTGGAATAGCCACTCCAAGGGGTTAGACCCATCAAATAAAGGCAACTCTAATTTAGGGGATCTCATAGGTGGTAAGGGGGGTATATTATGGTAAGGAATTTGAAATGGGTCAGGTGGGGGAAAAGGATTAGGGAGATTATGGGGAATGAAAACAGGTTGAGGTGGCATATAAGGAGGGTAAGTGGTGAAGGGTGGTTGTGGGAGGGGTGCTGTGAGGACGGTGGAAGCTGGTGGTGGTGGGGTCATGTGTGGGTTGGGTAAGGGTGGTGGGACGGTGGTCAGAACTGTAGGTGTGTATACAGCAGATTGGGTGTTTGGGTGGTGGTGGGTAGTAGCTGAACGCAGCGGTGAGTGAGACGGTGTTAACACGTGAGTGAAAGGCGAGGAACCGAACGAAATGGTGGAAGAGTTTACCTCTATGCCTGAAGAACTCGCAGTCTGCGCAGCAACAGTAGCAGCTAGAGTTGGTGGCTGGACCGAAATCTTAGCAAGGGCAGCCATGAGGGATTCAAACCTAGAATCTTCCTCATCTTTTTCTTTATCCAGCCTTGAATGTATTTCACCCACTTTTTTTGCTAATGCTTCTTGAAATTGTGCAAACCTAACATCCATTTGCTCTTGAGTTTCAGCCATAGCATTATTGAGGTGGAGAGTGGAGATTTGAATGGCTTCATCCAAAATCTCTTTAGATGAAGGGTTTGGGGGTTTAGATGGAGCCATGGAAGGGTTGAGAAGGATCAATGAAAGCACCAATGATAGATTTGTGTTCTAAACCTAGATCTAAGAATGCATAAAAAGACAATAAAATAAAACAACTTTTCTTCTTCTTCATTAAGGAGGCAGCATACAAATATATATAGTAGGGTTTCTTACTACTAAAAGGGCCATGGGCCAAACTTAACTTACTTAATAATGCTAATGCAATAAAATAGTTCTACTTGCACCTCCTTAGTCTAATACAAAATCTCTTAGTAACACAGACTGTTTCTTAATCCTATTGGGCCTGGCCCGCTGCATAACAGAGTTGCGGTGAGCATAGTTGTTAATTCAGTGTTGTTGTTATGGTTTTGAAGTAACGATGCTTCACGGTGACTGTGGGTTAATATGGAGAGAGTTTTTATCAGAATTAGAAGATGCAAGGTGGTGAATCGGAGGGTGATATGTTGAGTTAGATATATGGTGATAGGAAGATTCCTATCAAGACTACAAAATTAGGGTTGTCTACACTAAAGGGGAAGAACACTACAAGTTAAGAGAATAAAAGATAAAATAAACTTTGATTTTTCATTGATTGATTTCCAATGTCTCTATGAGACTACATTATATAATACCCTTAATGGATAATGGATACTAGACCTAAAGGCCCAACAACTATTAAAAGCCCAAGTACAACTAGAATTCAACAACAACACTAATAGCTAATATTATTAATATTAATATACTCTTCTATCATTGCCGCGGGGTTCACTTGAACCTTGTCCTCAAGGTTCTATAATAAAACTTAAGATGCTAAATTTTCTTTCCGCGGGATTGTGTAGTGTCTGACTTTTCTTTCCGGGATCCCACTGCTTGAAACAAAAAAACTTTAAAATTTGTGCAATTTTCCAACAATCCCCTTCAAAGATGGACTTCATTGCACTTCCTGGATGCTGCAATACCTTATAAACCAGAACATTATTTTGTAACAAGACATTAGGAAATTTTCCAGCACCAACTAAAACCGTTAATCCTAAAGCAAAACCTTGTCGCACGCACTCTCTTGAATTAATAGCAGTATTTGATCCAGTAGCAGATCCATTGTTTCCATCAAATAGCTTGGTAGGTGGTGGTGGAGGCATGACGCAATTGGCATAATACGGTGGTTTCGGTGGAATCATATTATAACACACTGTCTTGTGATTGGAATACAACTTCTTGATTTTATTCATGATAGCCTCTGCTGCCTCCAAAGATATATGTTCTGAATAGAAGCTCAAACGAGCAGCACCTCTTTGTGTCTCAAATTTCTCCATCCAATCAACACTAAAATACTTTGGACCAAAGTCATTCAATGCATTCCAAGTAAGGAATGACCTCTGGTTGTTGCCATAAACTCTATGCAGAACTGTCTTCAAACAGTCTCTTTCTCTTGGATCCTCATAATCAAACAGCTCAAGCAACTTCGAAATGAACGAATGATCAATATGCTTTTGCGCTACTTTAGAATTGAAGCACGAAGAAGAGATAAATTTAAGCAGCAATTCGTAAACAAGTTGCAAATGCAGCCAAGCCGGACCAAACATCGGGCCATCATCATCAGTCTCACCATTCGGAACATCCTTAAACGGCACCAAAGGTTCAATTCTAAAAACCATACTAGCTAGAAACACCGCCGTCAAAGAAGCTCGTTCCAACGAAGCACCGCCACCTTGCTGCCGGTTTTGGAATTTACTAATAGCACGCGAGGATTTTATAACCCGGGTCGACTCATCTTCATCGATTTTCGAAGATTTTTGAGTATCATCACCATTCAAACTCGCATCCTTCTTAATCTTCTCACAAGAAGGCCTAAGCTTCAAACAGGCTCTCTGAAGCACTTCAATTTTGTACTCCCCCTTAAACTTCTCAGCAAAATGATTGAACAAAACCTCATCAAAAACCACATTACAAAGAGTTGCGGTTTTCATTATTGAAGCATCCACACCTTCAATTAAAACCCAAGAACCAGTAAGAGCCTCAGCTATTGGCATCCTGTCACGAGCATGATAAACCCACAACTTTGTTACTTCTTTTACAGCCCTGTCCTCCTCCGAATCCAAGGCTTGAACAAACACAACAATTGCTTCAAGTGGTAAATTATGCTGAACATAAGCAGCAATCATAGTATTCCAATTCTCAGTATTTTTGTTCAAACATTGGTCGAGAACCTTACGAGCGTAATTCGTACAACCAAGATCAACAAACATAAGTATCGTAGGGCTGACAACAAACACATCATTAACATACTCATCACCAATTTTGGGAAGAAAACCATAAAACAAATGAGCAATTCTAGAAGCACCAAATTTCAATAAGCCAGGAAAGAGATTTACAAAAGTAACAGGAGTATGAGTAACAGAGAGACTAATCCGAGTAGCAATAGCATTTCGTTTCTGCATTACACCAAAATGATGGTGAGTTCGTTCAAGTAGTAGCAGTGAAACTCGTACCGTGATTGAGTCAGGTGGCTTTGGAGGTGGTAGTGACGAAGCTGTTGTTGCTCTTTGTTCTTCACCAACAACTGGATCTGGAAAAACATTGAACTTCACTTTTGCTCTACTGTAACTGTGGCAGAGACCAAGTTGTGCCTTTTCCAAATCTCCTGGCTTGAGATTTCTTAGTTGGTCAAGGGTGAAATCGGAGTTCCAATTATTAGCAAACGAAGAACCGAAATTGGGGGAAGAATCAGGGACTGGACGAATCGGTTGAAGACCGTAGCTAAGAACGATATCGTCACTTTTGATTTCGTTATTGAGAGTGAATGCTGAATCAATTTCTCCGTGTTGTTGTTCGTCATCGTCTTCAAGTACTTGTTGTTGGTGGTGACGAGGAAGCTTGATTAGGTCGATGAAATTGTTGGTGGAAGGAGCGGGAGATCCGTGAGAGAGACTCAGATCCATTATCTGGTTGTCCATAAACGACGACGTTGTCATTGATGTTGTGGCCTTCGATGAGATCAGAGGTCTTTGAGACCAGTGTGGCAAAAGAATTTTGGTGGGTTTTGATATGGGGCAAGAGTAGGGTGTGGATTTGGTGATGGAAGAAAGGAGAAATCGGGATCGGAACGGAACTCGAAGGGGAACACACGGTGGAGGCTTGAAACGGCCATTTTTGCGGTCGTTTTGGGGTTTGGTGAGGTGTGGTGAGGTTAGGTTTTTCCCTCTGCCTCGTCTCACTGAAGAAATGAAATGTTGAATCTGTGGTTTGGTGTTGAGAGAGAAGCGTGAATCCAAAGGTTTTTGTGAACTTTTTTTTGAGTTTTTCTTAAAAGAGGGATGAGTGATTTGGAGATACTTACTAAAATCTCTTCTATTTTTAGAACGAGTTTGATATTGATGACAAACTGTGAAAAAGGTGTTTGTTGGTTGGAGTTGTTGATGATAATTATTGTAGTCATATGAATAAGGAGATGATGAATATGGGTTAAGATGAGGTGGATGTGGTGAATACCCATGATTTAGATACAACTTTGGTGATGATGATCCATGAATGTAACAAGGTGTAAAAAGTTCCCATGGAAATGATGGAAAGGATGGTGTGGTAGGAGTGGTGTCTATGGTGGAGTAGTATGGAAATGAAGGTGTGTGATAATGGATAGGATTTGAGTACATGATGAAAGCACCAATTGATAGGAAGATTCCTATCAAGACTACAAAATTAGGGTTGTCTACACTAAAGGGGAAGAACATTACAAGTTAAGAGAATAAAAGATAAAATAAACTTTGATTTTTCATTGATTGATTTCCAATGTCTCTATGAGACTACATTATATAATACCCTTAATGGATAATGGATACTAGACCTAAAGGCCCAACAACTATTAAAAGCCCAAGTACAACTAGAATTCAACAACAACACTAATAGCTAATATTATTAATATTAATATACTCTTCTATCATATGGTAATGGATGTGGGTGGCTTTTTGACGACATGAGAGAGAGAGAGAGGTGGATATATTGTTCTACTGCAAGAACAAGAATATATGTTACATTTCTCCAAAACAATTTTTTTGGTTCTGTGAGAGATTGGTGAAGGTTGAATAAGTGAGAGTATATACGTGAGAGAGTGGTTTGTTAAGTGGTAATGAAGAATGGTTCAAAGAGAGAGGTTTATGTGGGTCTTGTGTTGACCGAAAAAACCTGAGGAAATAAATATTAAGTCCGAGTCCTCTTTTACGTGTGAGACAAAACTAACTGTTGTGGTCTTGACTTAGAAATTAGTTTAAAATGAATTAAAACAAATTAACTAAATAAATTTCAAATAACTTTAAATAATTAAAATAAAATTAAACTAAAAATACAGTTAATTTTATTCAATTACCTCAGACATCTATCGTATAAAAAAAAAAACTACCTTTTTCCTAATAATCGTGTTCCCACATCAGCATCCCTCACCACAATTTTCCACATCAGCTTCCTCAATCTTCTATTCTCTCAACCTTCTGTTTCACTATCTATTCCAATTCCAATTTCAAAAATTGTTTCTCACGTTCTCTTTCTTCTACCGAACGGCTTCTATTCCAATTTAAAAAACAAAAATTTCATTACGTTACCCAATAATTAAATCTTCTCACAAATTCATTTTATCTCTCACCCATATCCAAGTCCCTAACTTCCCATTCAGAATCTCAATTCACCCCAAACCCATAACCATGGGTACCGAAACAAAATCAATCGATCACATCACAGAACCCTTGATTCAAGAACCACAAACCAACAATTAAAACAGTGAATTTTTATCCGAACCAGTTCCTGAATCATTTTTGCTATTCTAATCGCTTATTGTTTTTTGTTGTGTTTGAAGGTTGATGATGCTCCGCCGCCGTTTCACCAGTGAAATGTGGAAACAAAGGTAACAACCGTTCATATATTTCCGCAGCAGATTTACAGTTCTGTTTTAAATTTTCTTTTAATTTGAATTGATTTTTTAAACTTGCTAAACTACTGAAAGTATTTGATGTTATATAGTTGTTGAATGGTATAACTGATATTATGAAATTTGAAAGTTTTCTCTTTTAATTGATTTGGTGTTCTGATGTTTGTTTTTTATTGGATTGTTTTTATTGCGGTGGTAGATCTGTGACGACGACAACGGATTTTTAGCGGTGAGTGTGGTGGACGTCGAATTCGAAATGGTTATTGTGTTTTACCGGCGATCCGACAATGACCGTGCTCGGAATGGTTTGTTAGATTTAATATTTTTTTTGACGAAATTTTGATTTTTCCTCAAAATTTTATCTGGGTTGTGTTCAATTTTTCATTCTCATAGCTTTCTCTCTTTCACATTGCGAAATCTGCAGGTGGGTATTGATGCATATTCATGGCTTCATAAAGGAGGTGAATAAAAATCTATTTCTTATCCAGTTTTGAAACTCACTCATTCATTGTATTGATTTTTTCGATTTGTTTTTGTTTTGGTTTTAGCTTATTTATGCCTTATGGAACTTTGTCTTGATTCTGATAGTGAAAAGAAATTGTGTTACATTGAATACTTTATGCATAGAGTGAATATGCTTCGGTACTATAAAGTAACACCGATTGTTGTTTTTGATGGTGGTAATGTTCCTTGCAAATCAGCAACTGAGAAACAGAGGAACAAGTATGTTCCTTGCAAATCAGCAACTGAGAAAGAGAGGAACAAGTATTTGTTTTATTTCTGTTTGTTTAAAATTTTCATTCCAAGTTTTAGGATTTGAATCAATTTTTATTTTTATGTTTGTGTGAATTTGGTTCTGTTAGGAAAAGGAATGGTTACCATGATTTGGCAATGGCTAAGCTCAAAGAAGGGAATGTTAATGCTGCTTCAGAGGTATTTCAGGTTAGGAGCATATTCAAATTTAAAATTACATTCTAAGGACACCAGAAACACGACACCGACTGTTTCCCGAAAATGAAGAAAGTTTGTTCTTTAGATACCTTCGATTTATCTCTTCTTTTTTTTAACGTTATTGTTAGTTTTTTTTTCTTTTACAATGTTGTGTTGTGTATTATTGATTTTTTAACATTATGAAACCTTCTCAGATATAAAATTTTTATTTAAGGGTTTATTTTCTATCAATAATGGGCCACGATTTTTTTAATAATCCTCACACCCAACTTGTGACCAAACTCTTATGTGGAAGGCCTCCAAAAGATGGTGCAAGGTTGGTAGTCTTATAGGATTTAATCATCTTTTCAAGTTTCTATTATTGTGAATTAAATGGTTTGAATTGAATTTTATTATTTTTTGTGTTGAATTGAATTGAATTATTTTTATCAGTATAGCTTTATCAGTGTTGATGTTTTGACTTATTAGTATATTAGTTAAAGTTTCATACATTGATAGCAGAACAACTAGATAAATTTTTGCTAAACTTTTCTTTGTGGTAATTGTAACTCAAGTAGAAGCAGTAGAAAAAGCATAAATCATTTTCCTTTTTGTGGCCTTTTGGCTCTTTTATCTTTACAAGTACATATATTGTTTGGTAAATTTAATATTAATTAGATTTTTTATAACTGTAACTCAAGTAAAAGAACAGAAAACGTTTTCTTTTTTGTGGTCTTTTGGTTCTTTTATCTTTAGAAGTATATATATTGTTTGGTAAATTTAATATTAATTAGAGTTTTTAATATAATTTATGCTACTTCATGACTGAAGAGTACACTCAAATCCTATACTTTATGAATATTGATTAAAAAATTAATTTAAATATAATTTATGTTACTTAATTACATAATAGTATAAATAAATCCTCAACTTTAGATTTTTAATACTATTAATTTATTCTTAAAATATAAAAATTTTAATAAACTAATTATATTTTAAAATATCAATAAATAATATAAATATAATAAATTTATTGATACTTACTTTTTTAAATTATGTAAAAAAAATTAAGTGATGTATTTAAAATAATCTTTATTTTAAAATAGTAGTTTTATTTGTAAAAAATACTAAAAGTAATAATTTATTTTTAATATAAAGTTAAGTAACTTTTTATTTTTAACATGCATCACATAACTCTTATTGTCTATATGTTATTAAGTATTAAATAGAATAAGCCAAATAGATATAAACAATTCAAATTTTCCTATTTGAAGTTTTAAATTAAATTTCAAAAATTAATGTTACGTTACAATTATGTTAACAAATAATGCTCTTTATGTTAGTTTCTACACTATTAGTCGTACAAATAACTAAATTAATGATTATAAAAATATAAAATTATGTTAACAAATAATGCTCTTTATGTTAGTTTCTATACTATATATTAGTCGTACAAATAACTAAATCAATGATTTTAAAAATATACCATTAATTGCAAATTGATAAAAAAAAATTACGATATTATGGGTGAAAATATTTCACTGATACTGTGAAAAAACAAAAACAGAAAAATATTCATGTCATTTGTTGAATCAATTACTTCAACAATATTTTCTTTTATTTAAAATATATATATATATATATATATATATATATATATATATATATAGAATAAAAAAATATTTAAATAATTCAATAAATCTTAATCAAATATATTAATTTCTAGTTTTAATATAGCCTATAATTTTATTTTAATTTTATATGAGATCTTGACTTGGTTTAAATTCAGAAGAAAGATATTTTTACAATTATTCTATTATAAGTTTAATATTTATATATATATATATATATATATATATATATATATATATATATATATATATATATATATATATATATATATATATATATATATATATATATATATATATATATAGAGAGAGAGAGAGAGAGGAGAGTTATATTTAGATTGAGAAGAATCAATGGTCTAGATTTGGAGTAAGTTATAATAATTTACTCCTGGAGTAAATATAACCCTCCTCATATATATATATATATATATATATATATATATATATATATATATATATATATATATATATATATATATATATATATATATATACATATATATGTGTGTGTGTGAGAGAGCACCCATCATAAAATAATACAACTAAATACTGGCAGCCATAATTCATACAATGTTGCTAAATTCATCTTTTGTTTCACTTCCTAGTTTCTTCAAACCTCAACAACTACAAAGAACTAATCTTCCTAGTTCAAATGGCTCTCTCCTTCCATGTTAGGCTACTAGTTCAAATATTTCTCAAAGAAAATCTGCCAATTACAAACCCAATATTTGGAATCACGATACTTTATTATCCTTAAAGTACAGTTATGCGGTAATAATATATATAGGGGACAATTCAAGTGAGAACACTTGGTTATTATGAGAAATGAGAACAATGAATCACATATACATATAGGGGACGACTCAAGTGAGAAAACTTGATTATTATGAGAAATGAGTACAATGAATCACGACCAGTAAATTTTGATTTTGTTGATTTTATTGGACTGGATTGGTTTCTCTTTCTATGATCCTTAATATCTATTTTAAATCAACATAAAAAGAGAAACCAATCCAGTCCATTAAAATCAACAAAATCAAAATTTAATGGTCGTGATTCATTGTTCTCATTTATCATAATAACCAAGTGTTCTCACTTGAGTCGTCCCCTTATATATATATATATATATATATATATATATATATATATATATATATATATATATATATATATATATATATTGGGGACGTATCAAATGAGAACCTTGGCTATAATAAGAACTGAGAACTTTTAATAATAAATTAATAACAATTAATTTTGAATTAATGGCTCAGATTTACCTCATTAATGATTAATACATATTTATCTGTACATAATATAAAATAATTGAAATATAAAAATTTAAAACTTTAACGGCGTTAAGTCTAGCCAAATACAAAAAAAATAGGCTAATCATACAACTATAATAATAATTGAATAAATATATGTCAATATGTGAAAAAATAAGAGTGATCCAAATACAAGAATCTTACCTTTTTTTTTAAAAGGGAACAAATTTTTTATTGATTCAAATATCATCTCTTTTAAAAATAATAAACTATTTTGATTACGAATAATTAATATATTATTTAATTTTTCTTTATTTCATCACAATGCCTTATTTTTTCAAATTTTGTAAATAATTCACGAGAACTTAACATACCATACCAATACCCATGCGAACACACGGGTATTTATATGGTACGCATATATAATATTGATATTAAGCTATTGGTTTCAATATTAATTAATAACTGGAACAAGTTTCTATTGATTTAAATATTTTTATAAACAATTCCAAAACAAAAATTATACTTTTGATTCAAATATTTGTTTTGTATATTTACATTTTGAAAACTAAAGCGTGCGCACCGCACCATTACTCGTGCGAACACACAAGTACTGATATGGTACGCGCATATGGTAATTATGTTAACACATTTAATTAAATATTGAATAATAACGCGAATAAGTTTACTATTGATTTAAAAAATTTATAAATAATTCCAAAACAAAAATATTTATATATAGGAATAATTATACTGTTGATTCTTGTAACATCCCTATTACTCTAAGCAAGAGAATAAGTAATAAGATCTAACGGCTACTAAGTGGCAAGATGTCATTAAGTATATGGACATATTAAGAGTTGTTAAAGGGGAATTCGTAGGAATGAATATTAACGGAATTTAAATAATTCAATAAATCTTAATCAAATATATTAATTTCCAGTTTTAATATAGCCTATATTTTTATTTTAATTTTAAATGAGATTATGACTTGGTTTAAATTAAGAAGAAAGATATTTTGACAATTATTCTATTATAAGTTTACGATATATATATAAACTTTATAGAAAGATAAGTAATAAGATCTAACGGCTACTAAGTGGCAAGATGTCATTAAGTATATGGACATATTAAGAGTTGTTAAGGGAGAATTAGTAGGAATGAATATTAACGGGAACATGGAGTTACTGATCAAAATAATAAATATTAACATCAACATGAAGTTACTGATCAAAATATTGAATATTAACGAGAACAAATTTGCAATATTAACGGGAAACCAAAGTTACTGATCAAAATAATGAATATTAGCGGGAACATGGACTTACTGATCAAAATATTGAATATTAACGGGAACATGAAGTTACTAAATAAAATATTGAATATTAACGATAATATAAATTAGTGATCAAAATATTGAATATTGATTATTAACGGGAAGTTACAAATCAAAATATTGAATATCAATGAAAACATGAAGTTACTGATCAAAATATTGTATATTAACTGGAACATGAAGATATTGATCAAACTATTGAATATTAACGGGAACATGGAGAACAACGACTTACTGATTTAAATAATGAATATTAACGGGAACAAGAAGTTACTGATCAAAATATTAAGTATTAACGGGAACAAATTCGGAATATTAACGGGAATACAGAGTTACTGATCAAAATAATGAATATTATCGAGAACATGAAGTTACTGATCAAAATATTGACTATTAACGGGAACATGAAGTTACTGAATAAAATATTCAATATTAACGAGAACATGAGTTACTGATCAAAATATTGAATATTAACGGGAACATGAAGTTACTGATCGAAATATTGAATATTAAGGGGAAAATAATGTTTATTAATCAATATATCTCAAACTTTGGCCCAACCTATTGAAAAGAAATTTCTATATTTTACACATTTGTTTTTAGGACATTTACTTCTAACAAAATAACATTTTCCCTATCATCTATTATTTCCCTCAATCACAATGCGCGAAAACGATAGATACCCGTGCAAACGCGCGGGTAAGACACTAGTTTTTGACGAAAACACAAGATAGAAGGACTTAAATAATAAAACTCGGGCACAAAAATTAAAATGAATGTATCGAAATGATCAAATATACTTTCAAAAAATAGACAGTTTTTGATTAAATGTTACCGTAAAAATACCTGATTAAATAGGCTCTGGTAAAAATGTGACCACAAAAAGAGTTGAAAAAATAAAACGAGCACATCATGTTAAATTATGCGACCCGTACATTAATAAAACTGACGTCTGCAAGCTCGATTTTGAAATTTTTGTCCGCTAATTTTGCGTACATATTTGAGAATAAATTCTACCGGTCTGTCTATAGATCTGAAATTTTATTCTGGTTGACAATTTATGTATTATGTGGGATGAAATGTATGATATGATATGCAAATAATGCGAATGTGAGGTAAATGAATTGATTTATTTATTCTTTTTTTATATACCGAATAAAGGGATCTTATATAAAAGGGGTCCTTTAAGGTTCAAATGTAGTGTGGAATCACATTCGAATATTATTGAGACCGAATTCATAAAATAGGCTCCCACTTGAAACTATGAAAAATATCAAACTGTATCTGTGAAGGCATGCATTAACGTGAACATGTTGTGTTATGTCATGGCAGTAGTGTGGGGCTTTCAATCACCAAAGCCTTGTAAATTAATGCATGTTGGATACTATACCTGTGAGGGGAGATAACTATCACCATATGTACAATATATTTTTGCGGAGGAGAAGACATTGATGTTAGCGGCAACGACTATTAAACCTCGTTTCTAACTTCTAAGCAACAAATGATAGTAGGGTAATCACATCAAACATATCGGGATAATTAGAATCGTTAGAAATTGATTATAAGAGATATGTAATACTTATAAGATTGTTAGAAAAATCAATTTCAATCAAATGGTTCGAGGCTGAATCGTGAACGAAATCACTTTCCTTATAAGTATTTCAAGCACTCTCGATATGTCTTAGAGTTGGAACGCAGGAATACCCAGGATAATTCAGCCTTTTATCGAGCTTGCGTAAGACCGACGAAAACTCAGATGTAGCGATGAGTGTCTAGAATTTTAGTGAATATGATAGGCTTATTAGATGTACAATTTTGTTATGTATTTCTGAATCCAGAATGAGGTTTTTATAGGCCACTTTAGTATTGTTTCATAAGGTAGCAACCCTTGGCGAAACAATTCCTTTTTTCAAAAGTTACAATGTTTGCCCTATTGCAACATTTACCAAGAGTTGCATATTTTCATTCTGCAACACTTCACGAAGTGTTGCCTATTTTTGATTCAAACTAAAAACAGCCTATTGGAATAATTCACGAAGTGGTGCCTGTTTTCATATTCAAAATACAAACTTCACATAGATATTTTCTTGTCATTTTGGAACACACCCATGGTGATTAAATATTATTAAGTATTAATAATTTCCAACAGTTATCACATAAACATTTAGTAAAACTCAAATACTAGTTTCAATGCGAACATCGAATATGCGTCTTAAACAAGCGATATCGTTAATCACAACTAATAGGATAACTTATCTCTTTAATATGCTGTCATTGCTTCTATATGATATCGGTGTTGGTAACGCGTCAGTAATTGCTCTCATTCCGCATTTTGTAGCAACCTGCCCTAAAAATTAACCTTTAGAGTCGCCACCTATTCTACCAAGGCGAATAGGAAACATCGCGCAGTTAAGAGATTAGGGTAAGATACTATATTCAGGTCGAGGGAAGGTGTTAGGCACCCTCAACCCTTTCCTAAGGTTTGCATTATAAAGCTAAGGTTTATGGCTAACATAAAGAAAGATGGCAGACAGTTAATAGGGTTAAGGCAAATAATTAATATTAAAGGTTTGTAATTCAAAGAAATAAAATCAGGACAAAATGAGATTTATGGGGGACGGGACTCGCCTTGTTGCCAAGTGCCTACGTATCTCCTTATGGAGAATCAGAGTCAACGTAGTTCGGGGAAGGGTTGTACGCCTTAGGATTTGAATTTGATATGGTTGAAAGTTGCTTCAAAGACTTTTGAAATAGCCCATGATAGTTTAGGAATTTGAAAAGGGTTTTGGGAAATGTTTTAGGCTTTGGGCGTACAACCCTGATTTTAATTTGTTACCATTAGTTACGATAATTAATAGGTTTGATTACCACGGCTAACGGATTGAAGGGAGGATTGCTAACCACGATAATCGATAGATTCGATTACCACGAATAGCAAATGAATGTGTTTTATAGAATTAATTATTTAAACTTCATCGTTATCCCTCATAATCGATAGATTCGATTATAAATAATAACGAATTTCGGAGAAAAAACAGGCTAATCATTGCAACCAATAAGATGGTTGAAACCCTTTAGCCAAATAATATGTATTTGAATTATATTAATTTAATTGATAATTAAATGATCGATTATTACCCATCGCGACCAATTAATACGGTCGAAACGAATAATAAATTAAATCCTAAGATTTCGGCTAAAAAACTCATGGGATCGGGCAAACCCTAATATCTTATATCACCGCTCTAGGGTTTTTGTGATTTATAAATAAAATAAAATTACTTAATCGGGATAGTCGGATAATCGGGAAAATAATCGAGGAAATAATTTTAAACCCTAATTAGGAGCCTAACCCTAATTCATATTCTAACCTTATTAATGAAATTAAACCTAATTATCTAATACATTAATCTAAATAAATAATAAAATATATAAAATATTAATATGGGAAACCTGGGTTTTGATCCTGTATGGTGCATTGATGAGTGAGCATGGTGCGACAACGTTTCCAGAGCGTTAGATCTAACTGCATGGAGATCGGATGGTAATGAATTGAAGGTGTATGACCGGCGTACGTTGATGCGCAGCATTGGATCACAAAGTTTGTTCATTTAGAAAATGATGTAAAATTAAAGAGAGATGCTGGGTCTCGAACTAGCGTCCTGATAGTCATGTATGCACCTTGCCAACTGCGCAAGCGTTATTAGTTGTCTTTTTAATGAAACGAATACAATATAATGAAAACAAAGAATTTAAATAGCAAGAATTGCGCACCCAGCATGTCTTCATCTTCTTCACGTTTTTGCTGAAAACTGGAAAAACCTTTGGCAACGGTTTTTATGCAGCGTGGCCATATCCCTGCCATCACTAAGCATACGAAATCCAGCATATAAATTCCAAACAAGAATATATTTTGACTGGAAATTCCGTTATAAACACGATGGTGTCCTCAATTTGTATTAATTTTGACTCTACAAAGAAATCCCAATTTCAAGCTTCTAAACCCTAACAATGGTGGGCTCGTGTACCTGCACTCAAACACCAATCAAACTATACAGAAACAATCCCCAGACCTATATAAACACAAACATATATTCGAAACCAGTTTATAATGGCTTAATCAATGAAAACGAAGGTTTTCTGAAAACGCAAACTCAGAGCGTTTGTGAGGGCGATTCTGAATGTTTTGATTGTAGGTGATGATTGCAATAGCCCCAGGAGACACCAAAGAATTGATTGAGATACTCCACACGCCTTGAAACAACCCCTAATTCCTAAAACGAATTCCCCTTTTTCTCCCCTTTTTTTGAACTCGGTTCTACTTTTTTGAAGGCCGCCGCCTCCCCCCACGCATATGAATAGGTCTAAGTACTTATCAGCAATGCCTTAGGTCA
Organism: Vicia villosa; assembly: GCF_029867415.1. Classification (NCBI taxonomy): domain Eukaryota; kingdom Viridiplantae; phylum Streptophyta; class Magnoliopsida; order Fabales; family Fabaceae; genus Vicia; species Vicia villosa. The sequence goes on along the minus strand of NC_081184.1, from coordinate 67,779,245 downwards.
ACAAACATGAACTAAATCTTGCTAATTGGGAAGATTGAGATTTGATGGAAATTAGATTGAAATTAGTTATAAATCCTTTCTAAATTGGTTCAAATTTCATTCAATATTTCCCAATACTATGTGCACGAATTTGGATACCTAAAATGACTTAAATATTGATTGAATAAGATTGGAATATGGATTTGAATCATATCTTTGATTTTTCATTGATTTACTTAATTTTTAATATATTTTAAATGAATAAAAATTCATAAAAATTATATAAAAATCAAATAATTCGTGGAAAATTATTTGGGTAACTTGGATACCTTGTAGATCAAAGTTAAAGCTTAACAAGATAGGCCCATTTGTAAGAAATTTCAATTTGAATCCCTTTTATTTCACATTTTGCCTCCAAAATTGCCCAACTTTGACAAGGCATATCTCACTCAATTTTTAAGATATGGAAGAGTTTTATAACTTTTTGGAAACCTCAAGAAGTCCTCTACAAGCCACTTTGGAACATATTTTTCATTTGAGGATTTTATCTTGATGATATGCCCTGTGACAAAAAACTGCTTTTGAATGATGTTTGAAAAGGACCTGTAATCTTTTGCATCATATCTCCCAAATGAAGCATTTCTGGCCTTGGCTTGTGAGAGACAAAGTTGTAGAGGATCCAATTTCCTTCAAAATAGGCTTTGAGTGAGAAATTTCTGATACTCCATGTGAAAGTTATGACCAGTTAAAGTTGAGTTGACTTTTCCTATAAAAAACCCTAATTTGAACCTTTTGAATTTGTTCATCTCTGAGTTTTTATAAATGATCATGATCAATCTTTGATCAAATGATGTATATAACCTCACATACTTGATATTGACAAAAAAATCTTGAAGTTTGACTGTATTTTGATTATAGTTGACTTTTAGGTCAACATAGTCGATTATTGGTCATCTGAGCCATCGAGTGAGAAATCCTTGGGATTGAAGCTTGACTTTTAACCTGAGGATGCTTTGAGACATATGAGATACCTTGAGATCCATTTGAAGCCTTAGAGATTCAAAAATCCTTTGATAAGTGCAAACCCTAGTTTTGAATAGGAGAGAGTGCTTTTTAAGAAAACCCTTGAATCTTGAGTTATTGAAAATGAAATGAAGAGGCAAATTTTGGGGTATGACACGTTTCATCGGACATAACAACTAGTTGTCGACCTCATCGTTAACATGATGGGAAGACAATGGCTTCAAAAACCTGTTTCATGTGGGATCTTAATGACTTCTCCATGCTAATTATGAATCCGCCGTTTATTCGGCCGGTCTTTTTAGACTAGTTTGCACCGCATCCTCGACTTCAAAACGGCGGTCTATTATAAATGGCAGTCAATTTCACATGTATTTGTAGTATGTTTTCGTTTGGCCCCTACGCTTTTTCGGGACAGCAGCTGCAAGTTATTGTCTTTATTTTTTTCTCACAAATGTCTGATTAGAGTAATACAAAAGTTGTATGTGCTAATGTAAAATGACTATACATAAATCATGGTACTGTGCGCATCAAATATGAATAAGCATGTTTTCAAGAGTCAATGTTAAGAGTTTCCTTGGATTAGTAAGACAAGGATATCCTCCTTAGAATAGAGAGAAAGAAGAGAGTTATTTAATTTTCTGCTTGTTCTCCATTACTGATAGACATCTCAATTTATAGCCATAGAGCATAAAATCTAATGGCTGATACAATAATAAAATCCCACAAATCTAGGAGTGAAATATCTATGACAGCTAATGAAATCAGATTTGTAAAATACTAACAACTTATGGAATCTTCTTATTCTTTGATGCGTGAAATATCTGCAGCTGACTTAGACATAATCATCCATTCTTTTGGGCATTTGAATTGTCCTTTTGGGCCTGTCTGTAGTTGCTATTGCTGGGCCTGAATTGTTGCTAACATCACCTGATGCATCATAAAACACCTTGTCCTCAAGGTGGTGATCAGCACATAATGAATTCCAAGGTTCCCAGCTAGTGTCTTCAGGTGGTAATCCAGACCATTGAACCAATGCCATTTTCACAGGAGGATTGGTGGATGAATCAATTTTTGTGTCAAGAATGGAGAGTAGGGTGAGAATAGGGTGGTTGTCTATTGTGAGAGGTGGAATAGTGGTGTTAGGTGGGATGGGACCATGGTGCTGTTTGAGGAGAGAGCAGTGAAAAACTGGGTGAATTTTGCAATGGGAAGGAAGGTCAAGTTTGTATGTGACTTTACCAATTTTGTTGAGCACTTTGAAAGATCCATAGAAGCGCTTGGAAAGTTTGGTATAGGTAGTATCAGTGGCTGTTTTCTATCTATAAGGGCGGAGCCGAACATAGAAAAATGTCCCTTCTTCAAAATTAATATCACGCCGATGTTTGTCCGCAAAAACTTTCATGGTAAGTTGGGTTTTATGTATTTCGGCGCGCAGTTTGGTGATGAGTTGTTGTCTAGTGGTAAGGAGGGAATCAATGTCTTCAATTGGTGAGTTACCCTGGATATATTTAGGTATGGAACGGGGCTCTTTGCCAAATGTGATTTGGTATGGGGTAAGGCCAGCTGAAGAATGGATGGATGTGTTATGAGACCATTCAGCCAGTGATAAGTAATTGGACCATCGAGAAGGTTTGAGATGTACGAAAGAGCGAAGATACTGCTCTAAAACTCTATTAAAAACCTCAGTTTGGCCGTCTATTTCTGGATGGGAAACTGTGCTCATGCGTAGTTTGGTACCGCATAAAGAGAATAACTCACGCCAGAATTTGTTGATGAAGAGAGGGTCCCTGTCGGAGACAAGACTGCGAGGCATTCCATGTATTTTGCAGACAGTATCAAAGAAAACATAAGCAACTTCGTGGGCAGTATAGTTTGGAATTAGAGCGGCTAAATGGACACCCTTAGAGAGACGATCAACTACCACGAGAATTGCATTGTGGCCCTTTGAAAGAGGTAATCCAGTGATGAAATCAAGTGAAAGGTCCTCCCATATGGCATGAGTTACAAGTAGGGGTTGTAAGAGGCCAGGGGTTTTTTTGGTTTCGTATTTGACTTGTTGGCAGATGTGGCAGTTTCTTACAAATTGTTTGACATGGTTTCGCATTCCTTCCCACCAAAAATTGGCTTGTAACCGGCTAAGGGTTTTGGTGAAGCCCATGTGAGCTGCAGAGGGGGAGTTGTGGACTTATTCCAGTAAAGTATTACAAAATGAATTGGAAGTATTAAGCCAAATACGATTCTCGTATAAAATAAGGCCTTGGTGTATTTTGTATTTGGGAAATAGGGATGGTTGTTGGGATATTTGGTTGTATAGGGAGGTGAATTGGGTGCTAGCAGCCAATGCTAGTTTAAGTTGCTCTAAAAAAGAAAATGATGCATAGAGAGATAGGGATGCGTACCTGAGGGTGTCTCTGAAATGCGAGAGAGGGCATCAGCAACGACGTTTGTTTTTCCAGATTTGTAATGAATTGTGTAGCTGTAACCCATGAGCTTGGCAAGGTATAGTTGTTGTTCGGGAGTTTGAATCACTTGTGTGAGTAATTCTTTGAGACTTTGGTGATCTTTGAATATGGTAAATGGGTGGCCAAGTAGGTATTGTCGCCATTTCTTTACTGCAGACGTAATGGCATGTAGCTCACGGATATACGTTGAGGCTCTTTGAAGTTTAGGGCAAAATGGTTTGCTAAAGAAAGCAATAGGGTGAGAGTTTTGTATTAATACTGCTCCCATGGCAATGCCGGATGCGTCGGTTTCAAGCACAAACGATAATGAGAAATTAGGAAGGGCTAATGTAGGAGCAGTGGTCATGGCTAGCTTGAGGGCTTTGAAGGCGATGGTAGCTTCAGGATTCCCTAGAGATGAATCTTTGCGCAGTAAGGCAGTTAGAGGGGTTGCAATTGCAGCATATCCACGAATAAATTTGCAGTAGAATCTCGTTAAGCCAAGGAATCCGCGGAGGGCATTAATTGTTGAAGGTATTGGCCAATCAAGAATAGCTTGGATTTTGGAAGGTTCTGGTTGGACCCCTGAAGCTGATACAATGTGGCCAAGAAATTCCTAACTGCGTTGAGCGAGAATGCATTTGGATTGTTTCAAGAAATATTGTTCCTTCAGGAGTGTAGAGAAAACGGTTTCTAGGTGAATTAGATGTGCTTCAAGTGAAACACTATAGACAAGAATGTCATCAAAGAAGACGGTGACAAATTTGCGTAGGTATGGTTGGAACAGAGTGTTCATGGCAGCATGGAAGGTGGAGGGAGTGTTGCACAAACCAAATGGCATAACACAGAATTCATAGTGACCTTGGTGTGTTCTAAATGCAGTTTTTGGGATATCGGTAGGGTTCATTTGAATTTGGTGAAAACCTTGGCGTAGATCAAGTTTAGAAAACCAGGAAGCGTTGCCCAATTCGTCAAGTAACTCCTCAATGGTGGGCATCGGAAAACGGTCATGGATTGTAATTGAATTGAGAGCTCTGTAGTTGACGCAAAAACACCATCCACCATCTTTTTTTTTTACGAGTAAGACTGGTGAGGAGAAGGGGCTTTGGCTGGGTTGAATGAGTTTGGAGTTTAGCATGTTATGGATTTGGAGTTCAATCTCATTTTTTTTGGAAATATGGATAGCGATATGGTTTGATGTTTACTGGCTTGGAGTTGGGAAGAAGATTGATGTGGTGTGTAATGTGTCTAGGAGGTGGAAGATGATTTGGGGAATTGAAAATGTTAGCAAATTGGAGGATAAGTGTTTGAATCTCATGTATTGGGTGAAGAGAGGTAGGTTCTATTTGTGGGTTTGGGTCGGGTGTGATAATTTGGATTTGGAATAATTCTACGGATGAGTGGGTTTGGATCAAACGCTTGACTTGTTGGGCCGAAGCTGGGGTAATTTGGGCTTTTGGATTAGTAATGAGGGTGATGAGTTGGTTATTGTGTGTGAAAGAAAGGCTAAGTTTGGTGTAGTCCATGAGGACTGGCCCAATAGATTGAAGCCATGGGTCCCCAAGAACTACATCAGTGCCACACAGTGGAAGTAGGTAGAAATCCACCATGAATTTCTCAGTTTGTAACAAGAGAGGTACGGCGGCACAAAAACGATTACAATCGAGGTTTTCGCTATTGCCAACCATAACTTTAAGGTTGGTGGTTGGAATTGAAGGGAGTTCTAGAAACCGTGCGATGCGATCCTGAACAAAATTATGAGTGCTTCCTCCATCTATCAAGACGGTGACAGGGTGGTTGAGAATACGTCCATTGAGACGAATAGTTGAGGAGGTGGCGCAACCAGAAAGTGCGTGGAAGCTGATTTGAGCTTCGGTAGTTGTGGTTTTCTCAGTGTTTGTGGTGGTATCAAAATCGAAAGTAGTGGGAGTGATATCGAGTAAATCGGAGGTGCGGTCAGGGGGATCTTCAGTGATGAGAAGGAAAAAATGGCCTTTGCATTTGAGTTGGGGGTGAAAGTTTCATCGCAATTGTAACACAACCCTTTTTCACGGCGAGACGCCATCTCTTCCGGGGAGAGTTTTTTGTAGTTAAGGCGGTTTTGTTTAGGTGTTGGAAGAAGAGGTGGTAATGGTTGTGTGGGTGGGTTTGATTGAGGTGTGGGATTTGAGGTGTGTGATGTGTATGGTTTGGTTTTGAAGGAATGTTTCCGTTCTTCGATTTTTTCTTCTTGGAGTTTGGCTAGGGCTGTGGCTTGTGTTAGAGAATAAGGTTGAAGCGCTTGGACTACCCGTCGATTTCTGGTGACAAACCAGAGATGAAACAGTAGAGGAGAAATGGTTGGGGAAGACCTACGATTTTGTTGGATAAGCGCTCAAATTTTGGGAGGTATTGGTTAATGGTTGAGCGTTGGACGAGTTTGAAAAGGGAGCTGGAAGGATCGTCGTAATAGGAAGGTGTAAAGCAGGTTTCTAGTGCTTGCAGGAATCCGATCCAAGTGCTGATTTGTCCGTTGCGAAACATCCACTGAAACCAACTGAGGGCCGGTCCATCCATGTAGAATGAGGCAACAGTGAGTCTTTCAGGTTCGGGGGTTTGATGGTACTAAAAAAATTGAGAGATTTTGAATATCCATCCTGGAGCGTCGGTGCCATCGAATTTTGGAACATCCAGTTTCATTCGAGGCATATGGTTTGTTAGGTTTTGGTTGGTATGTGGTGGGTGGTGTTGGTGGGTTAGCGGTGGTAAGTGCTACGATTTGGTTAGCGATTGCGTCGATTTTGGATGAGAGGTCATCCAATCTCTCTGCGTTTGTGGGTCTGCCGGCCATGGGGGGTTAGGATCAAATGAGAGCACCAAATTGTTAAGAGTTTTCCTTGGATTAGTAGGACAAGGATATCCTCCTTAGAATAGAGAGAAACAAGAGAGTTATTTAATTTTCTGCTTGTTCTCCATTACTGATAAACATCTTAATTTATAGCCATAGAGCATAAAATCTGATGGCTGATACAATAATAAAATCCCACAAATCTAGGAGTGGAATATCTATGGCAGCTAATGAAATCAGATTTGTAAAATCCTAACAACTTATGGAATCTTCTTATTCTTTGATGCGTGAAATATCTGCAGCTGACTTAGACATAATCATCCATTCTTTTGGGCCTTTGAATTGTCCTCTTGGGCCTGTCTGTAGTTGCTATTGCTGGGCCTGAATTGTTGCTAACAGTCAACATATATGCATTTAATCGAACGATGACCTTCCGTTGTAATCAGTAAGTAAAACCGGTAAGAGTTACTTATCTTTTGGTGGCAAAGACGGAACTGTGAATCGAGATTAAGTCCCGCTCTTAGAGAGCACCCCGGTGACGGTGCCGACCACCTTCCGACTTTAACAGAAGAAATAAACCGGACAAGAAAGAACGCGGATTTATCTATCAATGACTCAATTTAGTCCACTTCCGGATCGAAATGGTCGGTTGAAACCATTCTCCCCCTAGGAATTTTCTTTAAGCATGCCAGCATTGTTTCTACACAGTGTCGGTGTTGGCCACGCGTCAATAATTGTATTCTTTTCGCGCTCCTATGACTCGAAACAGCCGCTGCATCACACAATAATTATCTTTTAATGAACCTTGACAGTGTTAGCAGCAGCTCGTCACAAATAAAGATGTAACAGAGTATTGCTTTTATTTAGAATAATAAAGTTGTTGTCCTTTGCACTTGAGGTTCTGTCTTAAATATTTTGAGTACCACATGAACATATGACTGAAGTGATAGCTATCATAATCAACTAGTGCAATATGTAAGATTGTTAAACATTATATCCAAGTATTGAGTATAAGTAACTTATCTCTGATGACGTCCCAGATGTCGCTAATGCCGATTAGTGTCATACCCATGGCATCAGTATCAGTATCATGATCCTGTAACTTATCTCTCTCCACCGTAATGAGTTTGTCGGCCTTCATAATTCTTTATTCAAGCTTGAACCAAAGCTGTCGAAGATGGTGATTATATCTCTGTCAACTCTATGTTGGCGTTAGCTATCAACAAGATTGTAGGAACTATAATAGGAATATAGTTATTAATTGTTAATTACCTTGATATGGTTATAATTATTCTGATTTAATTATAATTAAAAATAGGGTTTTCTGTGTATATAAATATAACCTATTTCCCTTTGTAATATACAATTTGAAATATATGAAAGTGTCGTATCAGTTTAACATGGTATGAGCCGCCAGATCTTAATCCAGACCTACGATAACACTTTCCATCCTTCTTCCATGGCTGAATCGGATTCAAACTCCGATGAGGCTACCTCGTCTTTTATTCTTGCTGAATTGAAGACGAAAATGACGGAAGTTCTAAACCGTGCTTCAGCCCCGTCACAAATTGGCTCTGACCATACGGTGGCACCGATTGGCATCAAGTTAGACAGCAGCAACTATCCCCTTTGGTCCCAGGTGTCGAGATGTATATCTCGGGCAAAGACAAACTGGGAAATATCAACGGAGATCTCCTGCAACCCCCTCAAACAGATCCTACATTTCGACGTTGGCGGACTGACAACGCGATTGTTAAGGGGTGGGTAATCAACTCAATGGACTCTTCTCTAATCAACAACTTTATTCGATTCTCCACTGCCAAGATGGTGTGGGATGCAATTGCGACGACATACTTTGATGGTAGTGATACCTCCCAGGTAGGGGTGGCAAAACGGGCCGCCCGCCCCGCCCGTAGCCGGCCCCGCCTTATGCCCGCCAAAAAACGAGCGGGGCGGGCATGCCCGCCAAGTAAAATTGGCATCAAAATCATGCCCGCCCCGCCAAGATGGCGGGTTGGCGGGCGGCGGGTTGGCGGGCGGCGGGCTTACCCGCCTATTTTTATTTGTATTTTTTTAATAGATTAATATGCTTTTTTTTACCTTTTAATTAAACTTTTCACTTATTTTTTAAAACAATTTTTTATAAAAGTAATTTTTTAACAAATTTACTCTAAAAAATATTACATATATTTATAAATAAACGTATAAAATAAACCATCAAGAATTGCAATTACTAGAATTAACTAAAAAAAGTGAGTTTTGGGGGAGGAGAAGGTTTTGGCGAGCGGCGGGCTTTGGCGGGGCGGGTATGGCAGGCGGCGGGACGGGCTTTGGCAAGCGGCGATCCTAAAATCCCAACCAAACCCGCCAATTTTTGGCGGGTGCGCGGGCGGCCCGGCGGGCCCCGGCCCGTTTTGCCACCCCTACTCCCAGGTGTATGACCTTCGGCGACGGGTGACACGTCTTAAACAAGCCGGTGGTTCTCTTGAAAAATATTATAACGATCTCCAAGGACTTTGGCGTGAGATAGATTTTTGTCGTCCAAATCCGATGACATGTCAGGTTGATATCCAACACTACAATACACTTGTCCAAGAAGAACGGGTGTATGTGTTTTTGGATGGACTTGATGACCGCTTAGATAATATCAGAAGCGATGTTTTACAAATGAAACTGTTTCCAACAGTGGAGCAAGCATATGCACATGTTAGGAGGGAAGATCTTCGTCAGGCAGTGATAACAGACAACTCCAATGAATTATCTGGAGCAGTTCTCGCGTCTAAGGGCCACAAATTACATAACAGTAAGATATTTTCTCAATCCAAACAAAAAGAACCATCTAATGGCACTAAGTGTTCTCATTGTGGAGGTAACAAACATACTAGTGAGACATGTTTTAAGCTTTATGGCTATCCAGACTGGTGGCTAGACTTTCAGGCTCGAAAGCGTCGCGAAACAACGGAGAGCAACTCAGGAAAAGCTGCAGCAGCTACTGCTGAACCACATCTTTCCCTCATTCCGAAATCAAGTTCCCACACCACTGAAGGTAATATTCTAATTTGCTCTAATCATGATGATGACTCTAATGCATGGATACTTGATTCCGGAGCTACCGATCATATGACGTTTGATGCTACTGATCATATCAATCACATTTGCGTTGGCAATACTTGAGCGCTGAGGGGTTGAACGTTCAGAAAAATCAGCAGCATCAAACGTCATATATATATCAATTTTCAAAAATACATCGATATTAAATCAAGTAGGATAAGTGTTTGTTTATTTCATAATTTCACAATAATTTTTTTTGAAAATTTTTAAATACTCTTAAAAACTTAAAATAATATAATATATTTAATTTTTATTAAAAATGTGTGTAGCAAGTACAGGTATTGGTACTTTCCTATTCATAGAGCACGATACGTGTGCTAAAACTGTTATCCAATTAAATATAGACTCAGATACAGAAATTTATTTTAATCCTAAAAATGGATATGAATATTATAGTATCCTACTTATATTCTACCGATTGCTTCACAAACATCGCTATATTTTAATCCTAAAAATTGATATGAATATTATAGTATCCTACTTATGTTGTACCGATTGCTTCACAAACATCGCTATACTTTTTATGGGAACTTCTTCCCTCCATTAATTAATTAGGAGTGTGTTTGTTTTTAGGTGTGTGAGCATTATATAAACCCAACAGTTAGGAAGAGTTTGGTGCAGTTATATTTGTAGTTCTCTATATAATATCTCTCCCTTTCTTACAAGTTGTAATATTTTTTTTTAATTTCGACTTTTGTTTTTGACAATTGAAAGAATTTTTTTATACAATTTATATAACTTTTTACAAAAACAACTTTAATAAACTCCATTAAAAGAAAATATAAGTGGACAACAACTTTAGTAAATCCACTAATATATCCTATTTGTTTCATAATAGGTGTTCTTTTTGAGATTTTTATACATTTTAATATAATGATTGATTGTGTTAATTTCAATAATAAAATAAGTATCATTTATTAATCAATAGTAGAGTAATTATATGATTTAAAATAAAATAAAAATTACATTGGTATTCTAAAGGGATAAATTATTTGAGACAAATAAAAATAGAAAAGAAAACGCCTATTGTTAGACGGAGTAGTAATAAATATATAATAGGAAAATGATAACAAGTATTCCAGAGACATTATTTAAATGTTTAAAGATGCAAGTTTTTTTTTAAATGCCTGTATCCAACATATTAAAATAATTAATATTTTTAAAGAATATTTTTTTATTTGATATGACCCTATTTTATATATATATTCAACACATTTAATATTTAGGAACACTCTATATAATTTAATATTTTTAAAATAATTAATGCTTGTATCCAACACATTTAATATTCAGGAACACTCTTTAATATGACCCTATATAATATTGATGCTCTAACTAATAATTATAAGCGACAACATTAATCAACTGATTTCACATTGAATAATACAAGTATGCGCTCAACACAGATAATGATTTATGATTTATACAAATTGGAGACACAAGCATACCTCAATATTAGAAATGTTTATGGTCGATAAACACTAAACAGAATCACATAAGTGATTCAATCCAATTTTTAATAACCACGTTAATAAAAATTTAATTAATTGTAATAATTTAATTAATTGTAAAAATAATATGAGTTAAATATATTAAGTCCCTCTGCCATGGTAAATAGGTTTCTTTTGATGTTGGATTCAGCTAAGCCATTATAAATAGAGCAATTATATAGTAATCCATCAAATATCTTTTTGCCACATCATCAATTAAGTTAAATTCAGTCAGTAAATAGGATAAAAGGATGTGGTAAATCCAAGATTTATATTTTATAATGGATCTTTAGTAAAAAAAACTTTAAGGAACCCAAAGCAAACGCTATAATGGTAGAGGGACTTAATATATTTAACCCAAATAATTTTAATTAAATTATCAATTGATCTAGACCAGTTAGTATATATATATACTAATTTTAAATTTATATATAGTAACAAACCGATTTTATATTTTAAATAAATTATATTGGTTCAAAAGAAAACTTTGGAAAACTCATTAATCCATATCCATGTTTAAAGTTACAAGTGAATACCTTGTTTCTTTAGATTATACAGCTTTGCAAAATTCAAATTTTGATACGTGGAATGTAATAAATTTTTGAAAATCTTATATTTAATTAACTATATATATATATATATATATATATATATATATATATATATATATATATATATATATATATATATATATATATATATATATATATATATATATATATAGGGGACGACTCAAGTGAGAAACCAATCCAGTCTATTAAAATCAAATCTAATGGCCGTGATTCATTGTTCTCATTTCTCATAATAACCAAGTGTTCTCACTTGAGTCGTCCCTATATATATATATATATATATATATATATATATATATATATATATATATATATATATATATATATATATATATATATATATATATTAAAAATAAACAATGATTTTAAGTAGGCATCGAATTTTAATTAAAAGTAAAGATTTGCAATTTGGAAAGCTAAATGACAGCATACAATATAATTTAAATTTTTAAAAAAATTGTAAGAAGAAAAAGGTAAACCGTTTAAATATGATAAAAGTAGTTTATAAACTTAAATTTGATTAATTAAATTATTTAAAATTTATAGTTTAATTTATGTACTATTTAAATAATTTAAGTTTTTTTAGTATAATCCAATTCAGCTTAAGTATATTGTCAAGTTATATATATATATATATATATATATATATATATATATATATATATATATATATATATATATATATATATATATATATATATATATATATATATATATATATATATATATATAGGGGGACGACTCAGGTGAGAATACTTGGTTATTATGAGAAATGAGAACAATGAATCACGACCATTAAATTTTGATTTTGTTGATTTTAATGGACTGGATTGGTTTCTCTTTCTATGTTGATTTTAAAATAAATATTTAAAATTAATATTAAAATAAATATATATATATATATATATATATATATATATATATAGGGGTGGCAAACGGGCAGGTCCGCTCCGCAAAAGCCCGCGAAAAAACGGGGCGGGGCGGGCATATTTGATTGTGCGGGTCTAAAATCTTTCCCGCCCCACAAAAAAATAAGGGAGGGACGGGGAAAGTCCACGGGCATTGAACCTTTTATGTCTAAAAATAGTAAAATTGTATGAGAAAGTTAATGGCCGCAAAAAAACGGAGCGGAACGGGACAGACACATTAAAGGGAGGGGCCTAAAACCTTGCCGCGCCCCGCATGAAAGTGCGAGTAAAACGGACTTTTCCCACGGGCCGAACCCATTTTACTAACCCTATATATTTATATATGTGTGTGGGAGAGAGAGCACCCATCATAAAATAATACAACTAAATACTGGCAGCCATAATTCATACAATGTTGCTAAATTCATCTTTTGTTTCACTTCCTACTTTCTTCAAACCTCAACAACTACAAAGAACTAATCTTCCTAGTTCAAATGGCTCTCTCCTTCGATGTTATGCTACTAGTTCAAATATTTCTCAAAGAAAATCTGCCAATTACAAACCCAATATTTGGAATCACGATACTTTATTATCCTTAAAGCACAGTTATGCGGTAATAATATAGTGACGGATTTAGAGGAAAATTTTCTCCTTTTTTTTACTACCTGAAATTCTCTTGCTAAATTATTTTTATTTAGTAATAATTAAACATTCTTTTAGGATGTCAAGTACGTGAATAGGAGCAGGAGTTTGCAAGAGGAAGTAAGAAGAATGATTAATGAAGAAAATGAAGAAATCTTAGAGTTAATAGAAAATGTGAAACGCTTAGGCCTCAGCTACCACTTTGAAAAGGAGATAAAAGAAGCACTTGATAGATTCTTGTCTTTGGAAAAATACAGTGATACGGTTATTGAAAAAGATCTGCATGAAACTGCTTTAAAATTCAAACTCCTCAGAGAATATGGATATGATGTTTCTCCAGGTGCATGCATATACGTTCATTTATTAATATTTTTATCATATTTATTTTATTAAAAATAGTAAAATCTCTAAAAAAATATTCATTCCATTTTCATTAGTTAGTCTTGACTGGTTACCGTTAAATTGACATTTGAAATTTCTACATTTTATACATAGATATTTTTGAGAGGTTTAAGGACCAAAGTGGAAATTTTAAGACATGCCTTGTCAAAGATATTAAAGGAATGTTGAGCCTCTACGACGCATCATTTTTGTCTTATGAAGGAGAACTAATTTTAGATGAAGCAAATTCCTTCTCGAGCTTCCACCTCAAACAAGGACTTCATGATGATATAAGTGATTTTCTTATTGAACAAGTGAATCATTCATTGGAACTTCCACTGCATCGTAGATTTCAAAGACTTGAAGCTAGATGGTATATTGAGTTATATGGAAAAACAAAGGATGCTAATAACGTGTTGCTTGAAGCTGCCAAGTTGGATTTCAACATTGTGCAATCAAATCTACAACTAGATCTTATAGAAATGTCAACGTAAGTATATGAAAACAACAATCATTTTATAACAAATGACACGGTGTCAAGTGGCGGAGCCAGAAATTTTAGGCAGCCTGGACAAAAACTTTACACCATTGATTATTCACCTGTTTTAATTTTCACACCCTATTTTTATTAATTTTGCTCCTAATTTTGCCCCCGATTTTGTCTAAAAATCGACCATTAAAATGGAGGGAGTACAAAGAAAATAGGGGTTGAGCCCAGGCGCCTGCCCGGACTAGCTGGGCCTTGGCTCCGCCCCTGACGGTGTCTGTCGGGTCCACCCCTCGTCGCTCAGCCATATATATATATATATATATATATATATATATATATATATATATATATATATATATATATATATATATATATATATATATATGAGCTGCAAGGCATATAAGGTCTGCCTTGCATAATCCTCATTTTTCAGTGTTGGTCAAAATTTAAGCCACCATCTACTATGTTTTTTTTTCTACGGACTTTAGGGGTGAGCTTAAATGAGGTGGTTATTGACAAACACTTACTTTTTTATAAATATTTATGTCATACATTACAAATAAAATGTTTATCAATATAGACCTTTAAGTGTTTCATCCATATGGATCATCAAAATCTCAAACATTATATTCTCCTTTTTTGTATTCATTAATGAAGGTGGTGGAAGGGAATGGGACTATCTCCAAGGTTAAGATTTGGTCGCGACAGGCTAATGGAATGCTTTTTTTGGGCTGCTGGAATGGCACCATTGGAGCCCAAATTCAGTGACCTCCGTAAAGGATTAACTAAAGTATGCTCTTTAATAACTTTAATCGATGACATATATGATGTTTATGGCACTTTGGATGAATTAGAGCTTTTCACAACAGCAGTAGAAAGGTATTTTTTTCTTCATTAACTTCCTTTTAAGTAAATTATATCATACTATTATTATATCATACTATTACAAAAAGTAAAAAGTTATAAGTGTTTGAAATTTTTATTCTCAACTAGTATATGATTATCACAAAACAGAAGATGATAATCTTTTGCCACTCATAGTAAGAACTAAAGTACACAAAAGACTTGTAAGATACTACATCTAAGTCCACCATAGAATAACTCTTCCATATTTACATCCTTTCTAGAAAATAAAACATTACTTTTGAATTTCCATAATGATCATATCACTGCATTTTAGATCACAACCATAGATCACGCCAAAGTGAAAAAATAAGCACCATTTTCACCATAAGTCCACCACCATAGATCACTCTCTAAAGAGAGAGAGAGAGACGTACCCTCAATAAACTATAAAAGATCCCAGAGAAAAAATTTATCCCATACTAAGAAACCTTCCATCCACTTAAAATCTAACATCATACCACCATCAGTCTGAGGACCCATCTCCTCCACATTATCATATTCTTGAAGAGATATCTAGAAAATCTTAGGGAAAAGGGTTCGGGTATTGAAATAATACACAAATCACTCAAGAATGAGTTGAAGAGACAAAATATTACCTTTTTAGAAATCCCCTCTAAAAACCAATCAGACTGGGTATTAAATGGAAAGCCAAATCGAGAAACACATCCCCATCATAAGAACGTCAATCTCAACAAAGACGACGATCCCTTTCTAAGGGACAAAACCTCTTGCGGCCCATATCTGGCATTAAGACCTTAGCTCGTTTCTAAAATATAGTATGTATGTAAGTTTCCATTGTATCCTCTTTAAAATAAAATAAAAACTCATATGTTGTGAGAGATATAAATGAAGAATTTGCATATAGATATAAATTAAAGTATATTACTTCCTCTGTTCCAAAATAAGTGTTATATTTGACACTTTCGCACAAATTAAAAAAATGTGTGATAAATGAAAAAGAGATAATAACAATTTTGCCAAATTATCCTTTTTGGCTATTGTTATATTCTAATTATCATTTATACAAGTTGAGAGAAATGATAAATTATGAGTATTAATTAGACGATACAGTTGAAAGATGAAGATTAAAATTGCATTATAAATTAAAAGAGACACTTATTTTGTGACATAATTTTTACAAATGTATTATTTATTTAGAACTGAGGGAGTATTATATAAAAATCAGAGTGAGTAATAATGGCATATCTTTTATTTTTCACAAAATATTTTTTATAGAATAAGTATAAGAGAGTGATTATCCTTATTGTCGTCTAAGTTTTAGAGAGCATGTTAATTGTCTAAAGAATGCTTAAATAATTATGTGGCCGACTAAATGGATTTTTCATTGAGTTTAGATGATTATTCCAATTTATTTAAAAACAAAAGTCAATTAAATAATTTATGATTTTAATAACAATTAACTATAATATAATTTATTAATAATTAATTATTTCAATCTATAACATTTTAATTAAATAATTAACCCAATAATGAATTGATCATCATTGGACAAAAGATCGAGATTCAAATAATTATAAATATTAATGAAAAAAACTAATAAAAGGTGATGTTTGTTTCAGTTGGGATATTAATGCAGTTAAAACTCTTCCAAAGTACATGAAGATATTCTTTTTAGCACTCTACAACACTATCAATGGATTAGCATATGATGCATTTAAAGAAAATGGATATGACATCCTTCCCTACCTCGTCAAAGCGGTAACACCAAACAACATAAATTAGAAACTTAATAAAAAGTTTATTACTTATACTAATATATTTGATCTGGTGTTTGTCTCTAAATTAAATTATTTACAGTGGTCTAATATGTTGAAAGCATTCCTACAAGAAGCAAGATGGTGTGATGATGAACATATGCCAAAATTTGATGAATACCTCAACAACGCATGGATGTCTGTATCTGGTGTTGTTTTACTAACCCATACCTATTTTCTACTAAATCATACCATAACGAAGGAAGGGCTTGAACACTTGGAAAATTGCCACTTGTTATTTCAGAGACCCTGCATTATTTTTCGACTTTGCAATGATTTAGCTACTTCATCGGTAATTTTTGCCTTACCTTAACCATGCATGCATATTACCATTTAAAAAATAACAAACAAAAATAGATAATTTTTTTTATATAATCAAGGGTAAGTGGCCCAAACAAAGTACATATGAGTAGTCGATTGACACATATCAAAAGCTACAATATAGAAACCAAACAAATACAAATATAAAACGAGAAAGGGTATAGTTTTAAAGCCTGTCTTTATTCTTAGGCTTACACACTTCGACCCAACTAACCCAAGATATTTTAGACTCACCCTTAACTTCATCCCCATAGAAACTATTTTTGAATATGAACTATTTTCCTTCAAACCTTTACATGCATTTTTTCAGAAAAGATGGGAAAAAATAAGGATAATGTTAAGCATATAATTGAGTAGAACCATCCCCCAAGTTAACATACGTATGCTTATTGGAACGAGCCTCTTAGATAATAAATTAAAAAGAATGTCCCAAGTAAATTCTCGGTTGATGATAGCCCTAATAGGCAACCCTAATATTTAAAATGTAGGGGCTTAATTTTATAGTGAATGAAGTCACCAGCACAATCTAAAAAAGTTGGGTCCATACTAACCCTTATTAGAACACTCTTAGGAAAAACTCAGCTAGAGGCCCGAAGCTAGTTTAAAACCCCTAAAAATAGCCTTAATAGTTTAAAGTTTCTCAACCGATGGATCTGATAAGATAAGAATGTCATCTACATACATACTGAAGATGAGAGACCAACAAATATGAGACTCCTATCCTAAAACCTATGTGGAGCCTAACTCAATGGCCCTACTAATTAAATCACTTAACCATTCAACCATAAAAAAGAAAAGGAAATCGTATTTTAATTGATAGAAATTATCTTTTATTTCTATATTTGGAGTTTTAATTCCTAAATATTATAGGTTTTAGGAAAAAAAATTCATAGTCCAGTTTGTGGTTGGTTTTTTTGATATAACAATTTTTTTTAATAACGTGAAGATATATTTGTTATGTTTGGTGTTATGACATTGTTTATTCGAACTATAATTTATATTAAATTGTGGACTTAAATATAATTTTGATCATCTATTATTTTAAAAATGAAAACTTATTAACTATTTTTTGAAAATTAGTTTTTTTTTTATTTCTAAATTTTTCATATAATTTTGTAGGCGGAGTTACAAAGAGGTGAAGCAACTAATTCAAGTATGTGCTACATGAAGGAATATGGTGTTAATGAGATGGTTGCTCACAAATACATCCATAATTTTCTTAATGAAACTTGGAAGAAGATGAACAAAGATCGAGTTACATATTCAACTCTCCCAAAATATTTTCTAGAAACATTAACTAACCTTGCTAGAATTTCTCATTGCACGTATCAATATGGAGATGGGCATGGAGCTCTTGATACCATTTCACAAAATCGACTAAAGGCATTAATACTTGAACCCATTAATTAAATTTTCAGAGTGAATGTAACTAGTTTTGTCATTATCAATTAATAAATGAATAGACATACACTTGTGAGAATATATTAGTTATCCAAACCTATATGTTAGACTCTAGTTCTCATTTGTTTGTCATGTGTAAGGTAACCTCGATGTTTTGGTATATGATTTTTAGATGGTTAGGTTGATATTTTTGTTGAACAAGTGACTTCAAGCACAAGAGGAGGGTTGAATTGTGGTATTTAAAATTCACGATTACTTTTATATTTTTCTCGATTAAACTTGAAATTATGTAAGTAGATTCTTAAGAGTAAATAGCAGCTGCAATAAAACAGTAAAAATAAATAGCATAAATTAAAGAGGATAAAGTTAGAGAGATTGCACTAGAGAGATATACAATGTTCATTGATGATAGCTTCATCAATTTCTTTTGGCTCAATTTGTGAAACAAAAGTCACATGGTTACATATGCTAAGGGAATGTTAAGATGCAATTCCCTTAGAAATAACTCCATTAACATTCTGAATACGGTAGTCCTTAATGGTCCTCAATTCTTAAGTTAGACAGTAATTCTCTTAAGTTGATTTCCTTAACTTGAACCTCTCCATTTCGTCTTTGGAATTTCTCTTGTCTTTAATATTTTTCTTTCCCTTGATTTTCATCTTCTAAGGATTTTCTTTAAGGGATACTTGCAAAATTAACAACCTCTACCTCTACCTACTAGGGGTTATTTCAACAAAGGTAGTATGTATGAATTCTTCCATAGTCGTAGTCTTTTTGAAAATAAGTTTTAAAAGGATTTTAATTAAGGTTTTTATAGACCATGCGTATAGAGAAATTAAACATACTCTATTACCTTTATTACACAACTTACTTAGTATTAAGTAACTTGTGCAATAAAGCTTTAATTAATTAGAACAACTAAAGGGTAAGATTGGGGATCTTACCAAAAATGAAAAATTCAATGATTTTGTCTCGTTATTGTGCGAAGACATTTCTTCCCTTATAGGAGGGGAATAATTATGTGCATTACAACTTTATTATGTGCATTACAACTTTACTTTTCCATCTTTGGTACCCATATATTTTGGGTCCTTTAATGTTAGTGGAAAACATATTATGAGAAGGCATCTTTCTATTTTTTACATTTGCAGTGCTCTTTATAAAAGTATAAAGGAGGATGTCCTTATTTGTTCCCATGACTTTTTTTTGATAAACATAACATGGCAATATGGTCGTCTTTATTATAATAGTTGCATTTTAGGATATTACAATGAGAGTTGGACTTAGCATTACAAATGTTACTAAAGTTTGTACTATTATTCTTAGGTTCATAATCAATACCAACCTTGTTGTATAATTCTCTTTGGTTTCCTAACAAAATATTCAAGTTATTTCTTCTTTTAGTGAAATCAGGCCCGGTCTTTTACCGGTGCAAGGTGTGCTATGGAACTAGGCCCCAAAATTCCAGGGGCCCCAATTTTATTATTATAGTCAAATAATAAATATTAAAAAAAAAAGAAAAATAAAACAAAAGAGTTTCTGCAATTTTATTTACTAGGAAGTAAAATAATATTATATACTGTATAAACTAGTTAATAGAGCTATAGGCAAGCACACACAGAGAGAATGGCAAGCGGTGGTGTTCTCGTGACGCTTTTAGAATTTATCTTTATAAATTTACTACATTTTTTTTGTACATATTTCAAAATATATATTATATATTGAAAATATAGTGTGGATATATATTAGAATAATTAATTTAATGTTTTGTTTTATACTTTTGAGTCAATGTTATTTAGTTATATTTTTGTTCAGTTTAATTTTATTCGTGAAATTATAATTTTTAATTTTCTTTTGATTATTAATTCTTAGTTTTCTCCATTCAATCAAATTAATTTTTTTTTGTTATTAATATAATAATTTTATATCGGAACACAATTTTACAATGGGACTGAATTTTTTGATAAAAATACTTAATGAATTAATATTTATAACAGTTAAAAATGATATTTTGAAGACAATAAAATATAAAGATGGAATTGAAGAATTTGATTTTATAAGTGTTAGGAGAAAGACTTTTTAAAGTAACTAAAAAAAGTTTAAATTTTATGAATGAAATTATATTATTAGCTCAAAGTTCAAACAATATTTTGAATTTTTTGTGACTCATTTAGTTAATATATAATTTTATTTTTTGTGCGTCAAATTTAATTTTAATTTTTTATTTTAAATTTAGTCCTATTTTTAAAGTTAGAACAGGGTCTCCTAATTCACTGGGTCGGCCCTGAGTGAAATTATCAAGTATGTTTTGAAGATCATCAATTTTATTTTTCAAAATGTTACATTGATCACACTTGATAGATTTATCTATGACTTTTTGAGAGATTTTTTTAATTAGATCATATTGTCTCTCTCTAAGACTTTCCATTTCTTCCGACATGGTTTTATTTCAATTTAAGGAAAGAGATAATGTCTTTGGAGGTTGCGATACTTCGTTCTACTTTACTTGTTTCTTTTGTTAGCTTCTTACAAATGTCAAATATTTCTTCATAAGAAAAATGAAAGGTTACCTCATCATCTTGATAATTTTCCATGAGACAGATGTTTGTTTCTTCTTTAGCTGAGGATTCCATATCATCGTTCTCCTAGGATATGTATGCTCTCTTTTTAGATTTCTTGAACTTTCTTTGGTTTTGGTTTCTTTTTGGGTTTTGAGGAAAGTTTGGTCTTATGTACCCCTTCTCTCTGCATTGATGACACATAGGAATGGACGAGGAAATTTCATCACTTTGCTTCTAGAGCGTTGATATTGTTTTTCATGCTTTAGGAATTCTTTGAATGTACGAAACATGAATGCCATGAATTCAGTAATTTTATTTTGCCACTTTTATCTTTTGGCTCCATATCTTTAATGCTTGTCGCTTTTAGTGCCATATTTTTATTCTTTGTCTTGTTATATTCTTCATCATCAACAAGTCTTTTATTTCTATCTTGTGTTCTTTCAATTTTCCAAAAAGAGTGTGTCTATAGTTTATACATTCTTAGATTCACAAATAGCAGTGACTTTGGGTATCAAGCTACAGTTTAGACATCTAATAAATTTTGCAATTAGTTCCTCATTTGAAACTATTTTTCTCAAAGTTCTCATATGACTTGTGATATGAGTGAATCGTGTTTGCATTTGATTTGTGCTCTCTTCAATTTTCATTTTGAATAGTTCATACTCATGGGTTAATATGGCCAATTTTACCCTCTTTACCTCAGTATTTACTTCATGAGTAATTTGGAGGATGTCCCACATTTCTTTTGTAGTTTCGCAGTGAGAAACTCGCAAAAACTCATCAAGACCCAGAGCGGTAGTAATGATAACTTTCACCTCCAAACTGCACTGCACATTTTATTTATCATTTTTGGCCCAGTCCTTTCAAGATTTTGTTCTAAAACACCATTGACTTTGTGTTTAAGAATAAATGAAATTTCATTCACAGCCTTACAAATACCATGATCCATCCCATCTATGAAAAACTTTATTTTTCTCTTTCCTCAAACTATAGTTTTCTCCATTACAGAATGAGGATTTGTTTAGTGAATAACTTGAAGTCATTTTTCATCCTGAACAGGAGTTAGGCTTTTACAAAATGAAGATTTGTTTAGTGAACAAGAGTTAGGCTTTTATACCACTTATTGGATAAATGACGTCAAATTCGTGATAAATAGCTTTTACCATAGGCTAAGCTAACAAACCTTCGAGATTTTCAGGGTTTTGTCAATAACCAAACAAATTTTTTTTCGGAAAAGCTCAAGAAACCAAAAGCTTTATAGAAAATATTAATAAATATTTCCCTAATATATTAAATAGATATTATTTCCTCCATTCTCATTTATAAGCAAATTTTGACAATTTAATTTTATTTAGTAAATGATGTATTTTGACAACATACAAATTAGATACATTAATTATTTAATGAATCTAAAAAGTTAAATCTTGCGTATATATAAGAATGGAGGGAGTACTCCGTACTAATCCATAAGCAAAAATGTAATATTTTATGTTTATTAAAAAGTTTAGATTTTTGTATGTTTTTTTAAGTATGTTTTATGGGAGAGATGCAAAAACAATTTTGATTGATTGTTGTTTATGGAAAAAATGAGAGAGAAACCAAAATAAATACAATTTTCATTTAATTTTAGGCTTAATTATACTTTTGGTCCTCGTGTTTTGACAAACTCACGAAATTGTTAGAACAAGATTTGTTCTGATCAATATTCTTGTTTTGATGATAACAATGTATATGAATTTTGTATAAGACAATGTGGTACTCTAATCCTATGCATTTTCCATTTCAGGAAATATATAAGGAGTATGCACAATTCAGCGCTCAGAAGCACTGACTCAGAAGGTTCAGGATTGCAACATCAGAACATGCTCTCGCAAGACATCAGAAGATGGTCAAGCAGAATCAAAATTGAAGGATAGAAAATCACTTAGAAAGGGGGGGTTTGAATAAGTGTAGTCTAAAAGCTTGAACGATAAAAACAATTTGCACAATTATTTTTATCCTGGTTCGTTGTTAACTAAACTACTCCAGTCCACCCCCACGGAGTGATTTACCTCACTCCTCACCTGAGGATTTAATCCACTAATCGCAACAGATTACAATGGTTTTCCACTTAGCCCACGACTAAGTCTTCTAGAGTTTCCTGATCACAACCTGATCACTCTAGGAACAAATGCTTAGACGTAAGCTAAGACTTTCTTAGAGTATCCTGACCACCATGTGATCACTCTAATTACAACTGCTTAGACACAAGCTAAGACTTCCTAGAGTATCCTGATCAACATTTGATCACTCTAGTTACTTACAAATTAATGTAATCAAATAAGAGTATTACAATTGCTTCAGAAAAGCTATAATCACAACAGTGATATTTCTCTTAAAGTTTAAGCTTAATCTCACTAATATATTACAACAGCAATGTAGTGAGCTTTGATGAAGATGAAGTTTCTGAGCTTTGAGTTGAACAGCGTTTCAGCAAGTTTTTCAGAATAAGTTCTTTCAAAATCGTTAACCTTGCTTCTCATCAGAACTTCATATTTATAGGCACTTTGAGAAGATGACCGTTGGGAGCATTTAATGCTTTGCGTATTCCGTACATCATTGCATTTAATGTTTCACGCTTTTGTCAACTACCTTGAGCCTTGTTCACGCTGTGTCTACTGACGTTGCCTTTAATAGCTTCCAACGTTCCTTTTGTCAGTCAGCGTAGCCTGCCACCTGTACTTTCTTCTGATCTGATGTTTGTGTATACAATGTTTGAATATCATCAGAGTCAAACAGCTTGGTGCAAAGCATCTTCTTGTCTTCTGACCTTGAAGTGCTTCTGAGCGTGATACCATGAGAACTTCAGTGCTTCTGCTTCTGATCTCAAGTTCTTCTGATGCTTTCATAGACCCATGTTCTGATACTGCCTTGACCATCTTCTGATGTCTTGCCAGACCATGTTCTGATGTTGCATGCTGAACCTTCTGAGTCAAAGCTTCCGAGCAGTGATTTGTGCATACTCTTTATATATTTCCTGAAAGGGAAATTGCAATGTATTAGAGTACCACATTATCTCATACAAAATTCATATCCTTGTTATCATCAAAACTAGGAATATTGATCAGAACAAATCTTGTTCTAACAATCTCCCCATTTTTGATGATGACAAAAACATATATAAATGATATGAATTTGCGATCAGAAAGAGCAGACGGCTAAAGACAAATTACACAACTATAGCATAAGCATGTGAATGTGTCTCCCCCTGAGATTAACAATCTCCCCCTGAGATGAATAATCTCCCCCTGAAATTAATACTAGAAGAATTTTATAAATAAAAGACTTCCCTGAGTATTTCAGTAGAGACGTTCACATGTGCTTGATCTTCAAAACATTCATGACTTCTGATTTCTGCTTCCATAGGACAGCGTCAGAACTTTGAATTTCTTTAGATCCTCAGAACATTCATAGCTTCTGATTTCTGCTTCCATCGGACAGCTTCAGAACTTGAATTTCTTTGATCTTCAGGACATTCACAGCTTCTTATTTCTGCTTCCATTCAGACAGCTTCAGAACTTGAATTTCTTTGATCTTTAGAACATTCATAGCTTCTGACTGTCGCACGCTCGCGAAAAATGAACAGAGTCGCCACCAATATATTTATCCCATAAGGGAAAGGAATATCAGAAAACCTGACAAAGGGTAAGAACAGGGTCTTGCGACCAGAGAATCTAAGTACGGGAGTCGGTTACGCAAGGGGAAGGTGCTAGCACCCCTCGCGCCCATCGCACTCGATGGTATCCACCTATGTCTGTTTCTATCTAAAGGGTGTGTACCTATGTCTATGTCTAAATGCGAATGAATGCAGAATGTAGGGAAAATAAAGAATTGTACTCGCACGGGCCCTACCCCGCTGCCTACGTATCCTTTTCAGGAATCAGAGTTACCGTAGCTCGGCTCAAGATTTTCTGTTTGTTTTTGTGTTTTTTAGTTGGGCGGGGTTAACGTTCGCGCTCTTGCATAAGGGATCGACCTACGATGCGTTCGAGCGGAAATAACATTGCCCTTAGAAAGAAGAAAAAGAGAGATTGGTTTGTGTTTTTTAGGGTAATTCCATGATGACAAAACCCACTACAAGGCTTCGCATCACTTCCTTACTTTGTTTTAAATCTGAACATTTATTAGTGTTTTAAGTGTTTTTGGTTGGTGTTTTTTAAGGGAATTTGTTTGTGACTTAGATCATACCAAAAAGAGTTTTTTTTGAATATTTAGAGAACGCACATCGAGGCCTACGCCACAATCGTTTCTCTAAATGGCGGTTAAGAAATACACTGAGGCTTCACACCTCAATCATTTCTTTTCCGCTAAGTAAAAGAAATACAAAAAGAAGTTCTTTTGTGAATATTTAGAGAATGCACATCGAGGCCTACGCCACAATCGTTTCTCTAAATAGCGGTTAAGAAATACACCGAGGCCTACGCCTCAATCATTTCTCTTCCGCTAAGTAGGAAAGAACATACATCGGGGCCTACGCCCCAATCATTTCTTTCCTACTACGAAAAGAAAAGAACGGTATGATCCTTATCAGTATTTATTAAGTTTTTTAAAATTGAAAAGAGAAAGAAAGCATGCAAGAAGGGAACTAATATATTTTTCTAATCTAATGTTGTTATTCTAATCTACGTCTAAAGTTAACATGGTGACTAAATTCTAAAAGGAGCATTGAAATGGTATTAACAAAATAGGCCAAAAAATATGGCCAAAACAAGTAACAAATCGCACAAGAATGATACAAAAAATAGCATGGAAATGATACAAAAACAATTCAACATTGGTGCAAAATTAAACTAAAAAACTATTATTTTTGTGTATTTTTAGTGAAGCAAAGAACTACCAAAATGTCGATGTCGATTTTAATCCTAAACAAACTACTATTTTTATGAGTTTTTTATGAAGGAAATTAAATGTCAAAATTAACCTAAAAAATCTACTATTTTTATGAGCCATTTAGGAGAAAATTCTAAGACTAAAATTAATCCTAAAATCACCTAAGTCTACCTAGAAAGTCATGACTTTTATTGTTTTATCAAAAGAAATTTAGTAACCAAAAACTATGTCAATACCTAAATTTAACAAGAACAAAAATGTAAACAGGGGGTGCTAAGATGAATTATAGGTGCGTGCTGAGAAGCTCGGGTGCAGGGCCCAAAGGGATCGGCCCAACCAGTTATTTATTGTTCCAGATTTGTTCCCAAAAAAGAATGTTGTGGGCTTAATGGGAGGTATACTTAGGAATTCTCCTTAGCCCAATGACGTTTTGTTACAGATTTTTGTTATCATGATTTTAATTAAAAAAAAATATTGAATTAAAAAAAAATAAAAATTAAATAAACAAAGAAGAGGAAATAGGGTTTAGATTGTGACCGTTCAGCTTTCCTTCTTCTTCCTCGTGGACGCACCAACGGCGGAGCATACTCCCCCCTTCATCTCCGATCGAAACCCTCGAACGCCACTGTGGACCAAAGCGAGGCAATCTCGGCTCATCTCCTTCGTCTCTCCCGATTTGACTCTTTCTTCACTCGATTCCGTTAATCCCTCTCTCGATTCAACAACCTCTCGTCTCAGATTCTTTCTTCTCAATGCGTTATCGCGATCTTTTTTGTTCTTGCTGTGACCTCCATGGATTACGAATTTGATGTTGTTTGCAGTGAAGAAGATTAATGATGCGACTCTCTGCATTGATAATGAACAGATGACGATGAAGATTCGACTATGATGATGAAGAATTGGATCAAAGGTTATGGAGAAGGTTCAGAATTATGGTCGATTGAGGAATTGAAGAAATGGAAGATTCTTTCCGTGAATATTCTCTGATTTTTTTGCAGGTTATCTATGATGAAGAACGTGACGATTCGGAGATTTTTTTTGATGGAGATTTCTTGAAGATTGAGGTTTGTGATGAAAAGTGATGAAGATTGTTGGAGAATTTTCTGTTAGAGTTCGTGATCAATGATGGTGAATGGTGTCTGAGGTGAAAAAATGGAAGAGTGAAGGTGATAAAGTGGTGTGTGATGGTGAAGATTCAGAGAAAAATTGAAGTTTGAAGAGTGAAGATGGTGGAGTGAAGTGAAGATGAAGGTGGTGAAAATGAGAGAAAAATGGAGATTGAAGAAGGTGAATTGAAGTGAAGAAGATGGGAGAGAGGATTGAAGATGGAGAAGATGAAGTGTGGTCTGTGAATGAGGCGTGAGTTCTGTTATGGATAAGGGGTGGCTAGAAACTGACGGATGAAGAAGAAATCTATTATATAGGGATGAAGAAAATCGGTTCTCAAGGTTAGTTATTTTTGACTTTTTCTGTTTTCTCTCTGTTAGAATGGTTAGGATTCAATTAACTGAATGTTAGGTTGTTAGGAATCGGTTGGGAGGTTTGTTATGGGTGGTTTGAAAGTAGTTATAAGAGTTATTGAATACTAGGTTGTTAGAGTTTGGGAAATTCTGTTATAGGCAGTTAGGAAAAGTTAGAAAAATCAGTTAGATGGTAATTAGACTTAGAATCTGTTAGGGAAATTAGAAACGGTTAGTTAGGGGCTGGCTCTGAGTTTTAAACTGAAAGTTAGGTGGTTAAGAAAGGTATAAAAGTGGTTAGAATTCTATTTTTTTTTTTGTTATAGGAATATTAGCAATTCTGTTACAAACTGTTTGCTAAGCTGGGAGTTAGTATGTGTGGGATTTTGAATGTTAATTCAAACTGGATGTGTGTGGAATTTGGGGAGGTTACAGCATCGTGCTTCATCTCTTTCTTCGCTTTTAATTTTCTGTACATTGATGTGAATTGCTTTTGGTCTGAACTGATGCCTTAGGTATATTGTGTGGATGTGTGGATGTGTGTATTGAAGTTGTATGGTGAAATGGGACTGACTTAGTCCCTTTGCTGGATTTTTGTAGGAGGTTAGTATATTAACATGTTTTCAAAATTTAGGGTGAAGTGTTAATTGTGTATGATGAGATGGTGAAGTTGCTGCTGAACTCTCGAGCCTTTTGGCCTAGTGTAGCTGAAGCTAGTAAACTGTTATGGTTTGAATGTTGTGGTTTATGTTTGAATGGCTGTTAGGGACCGTTTTTGTTGTAGATTTCTGCTGAAGGTTAATTGATCTTGTTTCCATGAATGCAGGTCAGGATTTTGTTGGAAAAGGTATCTTGGTGAACTTGTTTGATTCTGTTAGTTGAAATGTTGCAGCAGGGTTATATGTAGTATGTGAACTGTTTGAATGCTGCAGGTTCTTTGAATTTTCAATAGTTGGCGGAATGTATTGGTAGTAGAATCAGGAAATTAGTTAGGTTGTTAGTTAGCTGAATTGATTGAGGGTTAGGGAGGGACTGAATCGGTTATAGGCTTGGAAAGTGATTAGGAGGTACAGGGCAGTTGGAAGACATGGTTTGGTCTGTGTTGTTTTGATGCTGACATGTTTAAACTTCTTCTTTGGTTTTGACAGGTCTATTGTGATTCCAAAGATTAGATTATGCAAGTGTATGATGGCAAGCCTCATGGAGCTTTTGGGTCAAGTCAAGCAAGGGAGTATACCTCATAAAGTGGAGATTGATTAGGCAATTGGAATGAAATTGAAAACTGAAGGGATAGGTCTAGGAAAGGATTTTTGCGCAGCTTCTTTTTTGTATTTGAGAATGAATTAGATATAGATTTGTAATAGGATCTGAATTTTGTTTTGATGGACACTTGTATTTTGTAAGAGAAACTTGTTACTTGAACCTTGGATAAGTGGGAATGATGTTTATGTTGATGTATTATATTTGGTAAATTGTAGAGTTCTCAAGAGGAAAATGTTTGAATGGTTCGTGACTGAATGTTGAAACTAGGAGTGTTCTTGATGTTTTGTAATGAGATGTCTCTGAATGGTGAATGAAATTCAAGCCATGTTCGCAAATTATGCCTTGAACGATGTGTGCCTTTTGTACTTTGAATAAATTTGAACAAATTACGAACAATGGAGTCATTTGGACCCATGCCTTGAATCCATCTACCAACCAATGAAGCCATGATTTTAATCCATCAGTCCAGGGTGACAAGCCACAAACAATTTTGAGAACGGTCTTGCTTTAGACCAATTTACTCTTCTAACCATGCTCACGCTCTTGGCAATTCAAATCATAAACCTTTGACTTAAACTTTGCAAATTAATCTATGAGTCTTCTTTTGTCTTGACAGAGTTCCTCATTGAAGATAGTATTTGAAGCATAAAGGAAAGCCATGTCCTGAAGTACACAATAACCATGAATCCGGACCCTACTCTTACAGTCCAACGCTCTAAGGAGCACTCGATGAATTAGTGATATTTGATATGTACACCTCAAAATAACTATGAACCCTTAATGATTCAAGATCCTTGATCCCAATGTCAATTTTATTGATTAATGAATGCATGATGCGTTATATGACCTAATGGGAGGTATGTACATGAGATTATGAAATGCATAAGCCTAAGCCAGATAAAAGTTAAGGGGTAGGACAAATTTGGGGTATGATAGCTGCCCCTATTTAATCGTCTTAAACCTGAAGGTGAGATTGGCGCTAGCCTTTCGAACATTCGAGGTAGAAGAAGATTAAATATCAAAGTACCAGGAATTTGTCCTAAAGAGAAGATGGTGTAAGTGTTGTCCTTATTTTTGTTTTGATATCTGTTGGGGAAAGAGAATTTTTGTTTTTTTCTGGTGGAGAAATATATAGTGAATCATGGATTTGAATGGTGATAGTATGTAACATAGCCAAAGTGCCAATACAGGTTTTCAAAGAGAATGGTTATATGAGACAATGACTGAAGGGAGAAGATCTCGTGTGATCTACGACTCAACATCGGGAGAAGACCTCGTACGATCTTTAAGACTGAAAGGAAAAGATCTCGTGCGATCTATGACTCGACATCGACTCGACAACGGGAGAGGATCTCGTACGATCTTCAGGACAGAAAGGAAAAGATCTCGTGCGATCTATGACTCAACATCGGGAGAAGACATAGTACGATCTTCAGGACTGAAAGGGAAAAGATCTCGTGCGATCTATGACTCAACATCGACTCGACAAACAAGAGAGGATCTCGTACGATCTTCAGGACGGAAAGGAAAAGATCTCGTGCGATCTATGACTAACATCGGGAGAAGACCTCGTACGATCTTCAGGACTGAAAGGGAAAAGATCTCGTGCGATCTATGACTCAACATCGGGAGAAGACCTCGTACGATCTTCAGGACTGAAAGGGAAAATATCTCGTGCGATCTATGACTCAACATCGACTCGACATCCGGAGAGGATCTCGTACGATCTTCAGGACTTGAAAGGAAAAGATCTTGTGTGATCTATGACTCAACATCGGGAGAAGACCTCGTACGATCTTCAAGACTGAAAGGGAAAAGATCTCGTACGATCTATGACTCAACATCGGGAGAAGACCTCGTACGATCTTCAAGACTGAAAGGGAAAAGATCTCGTGCAATCTATGACTCAACATCGGGAGAAGATCTCGTACGATCTTCAAAACTGAAAGGGAAATAGATCTCGTGCGATCTATGACTCAACATCGACTTGACAACAAGAGAGGATCTCGTACGATCTTCAGGACTGAAAGGAAAAGATCTCGTGCGATCTATGACTCAACATCGGGGGGAAGACCTCGTACGATCTTCAGGACTTGAAAGGAAAAGATCTCGTGCGATCTACGACTCAACATCGGAAGAAGACCTCGTACGATCTTCAGGACTTGAAAGGAAAAGATCTCGTGCGATCTATGACTCAACATCGGGGGAAGACCTCTAACGATCTTCAGGACTTGAAAGGAACAGATCTCGTGCGATCTGTGACTCAACATCGGGGTTTGGAGAAGGGAATTGGTTCTGAAATGGTTTGCCAGGTTGGAAACTGGGCTTTGAAAGGGTTTTCCAGGTTGGGAACTGGGCTTTGAAAGGGTTTGCCAGGTTGGGAACTGGGCTTTGAAATGGTTTGAAGGTCGGAAGGCAAAGGATTCACAACACGGGGGTTGGACCTGAAATTTTGTCCGCACGAGGGAAGGGGACCATAGAGACTAGTGACGACTAGACTCGATCAAAAGACATCGGTAAACATTGAAGAATCACGAAGATGTTGATGCTTGCGAAGCATAAGAATTACATTAATCCCTCAGGCCAAAGGCGGGGTGTAACTCTTCAAGAGTGGCAATTGTTCGAATTACCACACACCAAGTATGGTTATTCAAACGATTGAAAAATGAGATGGGTTGAGTGCCCACCCTCATTCGCACTCTAATTTGCACGCAGCACGCGGGAAATAACCACGATAAGACTAGTGACGACTAGACTCGACAAGAAGATGATAGTAACCACCAGGAATTACGGAGATATTGATGCTTGCGAAGCATAAGAATTACATTAATCCCTCAGGCCAAAGGCGGGGTGTAACTCTTCAAGAGCGGCAATCGTTCGAATTGCCACACACCAAGTATGGTTATTCAAACGATTGAAAAATGAGATGGGTTGAATGCCCACCCTCATTCACGCTCTAATCTGCACGCAGCATACGGGAAATAACCTCAGAGACAACGATTCTGACGAAGAAAGACATTGTATCCGATCCACACTGGAGATAAAAAAAGAGACTTCTTTTGGGGATTAAGGATACCAGGTATCGACACCGTGGCATAAGGAGATTTGTAATGTAGTAGCAGATATCAATCGGAGTTTGTAAGGACAACCTTTTTTTTTATATGGGGGAGTATCGTCGTCTTGATTGAGTGCTGATTTGTATTAACTGGCTTATGCTTTGTATGCATGTTTGAATTTTTCTATGGCGTAATGATCCGCTTTGACGGATATTCTACGCTTTTGAGGATGCAATGTTATATGCAGTGAACACTATATGCAGGATGCCAAATAAAGGCATTAGTGAGGTAAACACCAGGGAGGATCCCCTTAGTGTTAAGGACAATGTGGAGGTGCCAATAGATATTGGACTTTGATTTGTAAAATGCACCTTCTTTGACTTGAAGAATAACTTCTGACTTCTCACCATGTGCCACTGCCTGGAGGACTTTCAGCTTGAGAAGATTCCCTCGATTCACCATGTTGGGGATGAGAAATCCAGGTAACGAGCCTTGGTTAGGGAAGTAGGACAACTCCTAGGAGAAATAAACTCCTATGCTTGAGGAATGGAACAAACTCTCGGGAGAAATAAACTCCATGCTTGGGGAGAGACCAAGGTTCCAGGAGAAATAAACTCCTATGATTAGGGAGAGGACGATAAAACTCAGAAGATCGTGCCCCAAGTTTCATGACCCATGAAAGAAATTGCCCCACAGGATCCTTGGAGAGATTTGTCAAATCTCGACGTAACCGCCCCAGATTGGTTGAATTTGAGAAAGTCCTCGACTTGATTGCCCCAGATTGATCAAAGCTTGAAGAGATTTATCGACATGATTGCCCCAGATATGCTGAACTTGAGAGGTCAAACCTCGATTCAGTTGCCTCTGATTAGGTATATCTTACTAGAATCCTCAAGCCTTCCTTGTTTTGAAGTCAAACAAACATGGAAACAACTTTACCACGCTCAACAGAGTCTTCAAACTCTTCCCTTCAGGGTAATCAAAGAAAGCATTAACTGTTCATGCCCAACGGAGTTTTTAGAGAATCTGCCTCTTGATGGTCCACATTTGAAATGATTAGCTTTTACTCCTCGGAGTTCTCAAGTTTCTTGTACTTTGACATGATCAAGTTATTCACTGATTCTCATCCTTGAAAATTTCCTTGATGTTTAGCACATATTTTGCATGTAAAAGAATGTTAATTCTAAGAATGATAATTCTAATGCAAAGCCTATGTTAGTCTTGAAGTTTTAAAACTCTTTTTTTGTGAAATGAGGTTGCGACCTCTTGTGACCGAATCACTAGTTGACACAACCTCGATTTTTGCATATGGAAGATAAAGCAAACATACGATACCAACATGGATATGAGTCTCGCTTCATTGGGAGTCAGTTAAACGCTATCTCATCGGAGTGCACTTTCAAGATAAACCCTACTTCAATTAGGACTTTTAAGGGTTGTAACTTGGCCGGGTTCACGGTTTTTTTAGAAAACAAAGGATTTTTAGGCTCAAAATTATTTGTACCCACCCCCTTCGTGATGTTCTCCATTCCTAGGTTCAATTAACTCAACATGAGCGTTCATCCCTCACAAGGAATTTTGAGATGGTTGAAGAATCGATGGGGTTTTTTGGACATGGCAGTCACTCACCTTTTATTTTTGGTGTCTGATCACGCGACTTTGTTCTTTTGACGAGGATCTTTATTTTGTAATCCTTGTTTTTCGCTTCTGCTTTGCTTTGCTTTTCTTTTTTTTTTATTTCCCAAACTTTTGCCTGGACAAATTCTTTTGTAATTTTTTGAAGTCCAGCGGGATGCCCTAACTTTTGCCTAAGTCACTTATTTTCGTGTTGTTGACTTAGCGGGCTCTCTTTTTTTTTTTCAACAAGTCGTGTGATGTTGCGTTGCTTTCGATTTGTTTGAAAGATTGTGGCTGCCTCGTTCCTTTGATTGATGAGGGATAACCATTGTGGCATCGTCATCTTTTGACCTCTTGACGGAATAGGGATAACCATTGCGGTTTTGACATTCCTCAACCTTTTGAAGGATAACCATTGTTGTATCTTTAGATGCATACCCTTTTGGTGAGTTCTGAACGCTCAATCAAGTTAAATGAACACTACCCTGCCCCAAGGTTAAAATAAGGGTCTTTATGATTAGAAAAGAAACTCCTTCTTCAAGGCTCAAAGGGGTTGGCGAGGGTCTATCTCCCTTATATCTCCGGTGTTTGGGGATTTGAAGTAATGCCTGTACATCCTCAGTAGGTTTTTATTCAAAAGCACACAATTGGAGATTTTGCATTTTTATTTTCATCATTCTCCCTCAGCTTTTTGCCTAAGCAAACAATTAGTAAAGTTGGTATCGTAATGCCTAAAACATTTTATGAGCGAAAACGAATGGGTTTCTTCAAGACAAACATAAACAATGTATTATTATTTTCATTCAGAAATTAACAAGTTTTTACATGCTAGCAATGTTTAAACAAACAATGAAATTCTACAAATGAGAATGCAATGAAGAACTGAATGGCTGCCATTGTTGAGGAGACTTGACTCCGTCTGGACTTGTTGATCTCGAATACTTTCTGCAGTTCCTTCCAAACACTTCAGATTACTCCAAAAGAGAACTCCAACGAAGTCACCCATGAGTCGTAAACTTTTGCCTTGCTTTAGGGATTCGTGCAATGCGAGTGATGCAATGCTCAAGATAAGAGTACGTCTTGCTTATCCCTCGTGCGGGAGCCCCAAGCATAGTTGCTAGAATAGTAATTGCCATCATAAGTGGAAAGAATCTTGTATGGTCATCAAACTTAGAGAAGCTACTTGTTGCAAGGAGAGCTCAAACACCAACTGAAACACCAACCTCCACGGATACAACTGAGCACAAGAACCTTGAGAATGATAGACGCTTCTGCAGAACAATCTTGATTACTTTTTGAAAAAGATTCTGACAAAGTTGCTCGAGAATTTGTGGTGTTTTTATTATTATCCTACCAACGAGTTTAAACAGGGAATTTGTTGATTTTGGAGATTTTCTGAAATCTGAGCTTTCACCCAGGCAAAGGAATTCCATTCACCCACATGTTTCCTCCTTGAAGGATTACATGCCTCTCATCAATCAACTGTTGTACTTTGGCTTTGAAAGCGTTGCAGTCCTCAGTTGAGTGCCCTACTGATCCAGCGTGATACCCACATTGCACATTAGGGTCATACCCAGGTGGAAACGGACGTGGTGGAGGCTTCAGAGATTTGGGAACCACCAATGAGCTTTGAACTAGATATGGCAGAAGTTTACTGTATGTCATAGGAATTTGGTCCAGAGGAGCATTCCCTCGTCCCAAATTACTTCTAGGTGGACACTGATTCAGATGGCCTTGTTGATGTGGAACATATTGCCTTTGTGGCGAATACTGAGTCGATTGTGGTTGGATCATGTGGGGTTGTTGATGATTCAAATACTCAATCTGCTCCGGTGTTTTCCCCTTTTGACTTGGTTGTGAAGCAATCAAAGACTGATAAAGTGGAGAATTCGGAATCCAAGATAGTGTGTTGTGCTTCTGACTTGAAGTAGATCCGACATAGAAGTATGGATCAACCTTTTCTTCCGCCACAGATGGAACTCTATTTCCTTGAACGCTCATACCCTCGGGGGTGAACAAAATCACTTTTGAGTCAATGAGATCTTGAATTTGATGTTTCAGCGCCCTACAATTCTCAGTGTCATGACCAGGGGCCCCAGAATGGTACTCACAGCGAGCATTGACATCAAAATTAAGAGGAATCTTTTTAGGCATGGACAGATCGCGTAGCTCAACCAACCGAAGTTCCAGCAAGCGGGGAAGTAACTGAGCATAAGGCATCGGGATCAGATCGAGAACCCTCTGAGGCATCTTAGGTTTTTGTCCACACATTTGGCCCCCTCGATTCATTCTAGGAATATGAACCAGTTGACGTGGAAGTAATGGCACTTGAGGTTGAGGGAGAGCTCCCTGGGGCATCCCATGAATGGAAAGAGATCCTATTGAAGAGAAGGAGTCAACAATTTCTGTTGCAGCAACAGGGACAACATCACCTTCTTTTCTTAGTACCGTCTTCAGAACTTCCATGACCAGGCTCAACTGAGTCTTCAACTGATTGTTTTCCTCTTTTAGTGCACCCTGATTATGGATCAAGTCTTGCATCTCCAACATAAGATGACCCATTTGTTCCCTCATCTCATCCATTTCCTCACGGAGTTGTTCCATAGTTGATCTTGGAGTTGTGGCAGTGAGAAGTCAAATCTGTTGTTGATTTTGAAATTTGGATAAAAAAGGGTCCCATAAGTCTCTGAAAGAACCATGAAATGCATGATAATATGAATGCATGTTTCATTTATGAGAGATCCTAAAGTCTTTTCGTACACTTCCATTTTCTTTTCTTTTTTTTTTCTCCTTTTTTGGAATCAAGGCTTTATTTTATATGGAGTATCTTATCTTTTTTTTCCGCTCTTCTATTTCTTTTTTTTTGAAATAGACTTTAGGATCCCCCATAAATGAAGTGGATAGAACAATGATGTTATGCAATGCAACAACATGGGATCAAGGTCCATATAATCTTAGTAACCACTGTACAATCCTCTGAATAACTGATATAGGTCAGATGTCATGAGATCAAAGGTCCGACATAGGTACCACACAGCCATAGGAACAATAGTCACCATCAGAACAGAAGAGTCACCAACGGTACCTGTCATGTATATCCCTCCCCACTCACAGGTGAATCTAGGTCAAGGTAGGTCAAAAAAGCCAACAGAGGATTGATAGTAGGCGTAATCATACGATATTGCCTCTTTCAACCAAGCTCTGCCTGTGGATGCATGATCGGATTAATCAGACATACGTCTTCTGTCCGTCATGGCCACTCTATTCCTAGTTCCTAAGGTATCACTCATGGCCTGGGTATTGGGCCTTTTACCTCATAAAATCATCCCACCCAACCTGCAAACAGAGAAAATATGTGGCCCCCACGGGGACCCATAATATAGTCTAGATGCATGCGGAGAGTAAACATGATATGCAAGCAAGAAATAAACATGATATGCAAGCATATAAACAAAATGTAAACACATAAACAAATAAATAAACACCCAATAAAAGAAACAAACAAAGGCTAGGATCGACTCGCTAAGAATGGACCAGCACATGTCTACCAACATCCCCAGCAGAGTCGCCAGCTGTCGCACGCTCGCGAAAAATGAACAGAGTCGCCACCAATATATTTATCCCATAAGGGAAAGGAATATCAGAAAACCTGACAAAGGGTAAGAACAGGGTCTTGCGACCAGAGAATCTAAGTACGGGAGTCGGTTACGCAAGGGGAAGGTGCTAGCACCCCTCGCGCCCATCGTACTCGATGGTATCCACCTATGTCTGTTTCTATCTAAAGGGTGTGTACCTATGTCTATGTCTAAATGCGAATGAATGCAGAATGTAGGGAAAATAAAGAATTGTACTCGCACGGGCCCTACCCCGCTGCCTACGTATCCTTTTCAGGAATCAGAGTTACCGTAGCTCGGCTCAAGATTTTCTGTTTGTTTTTGTGTTTTTTAGTTGGGCGGGTTAACGTTCGCGCTCTTGCATAAGGGATCGACCTACGATGCGTTCGAGCGGAAATAACATTGCCCTTAGAAAGAAGAAAAAGAGAGATTGGTTTGTGTTTTTTAGGGTAATTCCATGATGACAAAACCCACTACAAGGCTTCGCATCACTTCCTTACTTTGTTTTAAATCTGAACATTTATTAGTGTTTTAAGTGTTTTTGGTTGGTGTTTTTTAAGGGAATTTGTTTGTGACTTAGATCATACCAAAAAGAGTTTTTTTTGAATATTTAGAGAACGCACATCGAGGCCTACGCCACAATCGTTTCTCTAAATGGCGGTTAAGAAATACACTGAGGCTTCACACCTCAATCATTTCTTTTCCGCTAAGTAAAAGAAATACAAAAAGAAGTTCTTTTGTGAATATTTAGAGAATGCACATCGAGGCCTACGCCACAATCGTTTCTCTAAATAGCGGTTAAGAAATACACCGAGGCCTACGCCTCAATCATTTCTCTTCCGCTAAGTAGGAAAGAACATACATCGGGGCCTACGCCCCAATCATTTCTTTCCTACTACGAAAAGAAAAGAACGGTATGATCCTTATCAGTATTTATTAAGTTTTTTAAAATTGAAAAGAGAAAGAAAGCATGCAAGAAGGGAACTAATATATTTTTCTAATCTAATGTTGTTATTCTAATCTACGTCTAAAGTTAACATGGTGACTAAATTCTAAAAGGAGCGTTGAAATGGTATTAACAAAATAGGCCAAAAAATATGGCCAAAACAAGTAACAAATCGCACAAGAATAATACAAAAAATAGCATGGAAATGATACAAAAACAATTCAACATTGGTGCAAAATTAAACTAAAAAACTATTATTTTTGTGTATTTTTAGTGAAGCAAAGAACTACCAAAATGTCGATGTCGATTTTAATCCTAAACAAACTACTATTTTTATGAGTTTTTTATGAAGGAAATTAAATGTCAAAATTAACCTAAAAAATCTACTATTTTTATGAGCCATTTAGGAGAAAATTCTAAGACTAAAATTAATCCTAAAATCACCTAAGTCTACCTAGAAAGTCATGACTTTTATTGTTTTATCAAAAGAAATTTAGTAACCAAAAACTATGTCAATACCTAAATTTAACAAGAAAAAAAATGTAAACAGGGGGTGCTAAGATGAATTATAGGTGCGTGCTGAGAAGCTCGGGTGCAGGGCCCAAAGGGATCGGCCCAACCAGTTATTTTTTGTTCCAGATTTGTTCCCAAAAAACAATGTTGTGGGCTTAATGGGAGGTATACTTAGGAATTCGCCTTAGCCCAATGACGTTTTGTTACAGATTTTTGTTATCATGATTTTAATTAAAAAAAAATATTGATTTAAAAAAAAATAAAAATTAAATAAACAAAGAAGAGGAAATAGGGTTTAGATTGTGACCGTTCAGCTTTCCTTCTTCTTCCTCGTGGACGCACCAACGGCGGAGCATACTCCCCCCTTCATCTCCGATCGAAACCCTCGAACGCCACCGTGGACCAAGGCGAGGCAATCTCGGCTCATCTCCTTCGTCTCTCCCGATTTGACTCTTTCTTCACTCGATTCCGTTAATCCCTCTCTCGATTCAACAACCTCTCGTCTCAGATTCTTTCTTCTCAATGCGTTATCGCGATCTTTTTTGTTCTTGCTGTGACCTCCATGGATTACGAATTTGATGTTGTTTGCAGTGAAGAAGATTAATGATGCGACTCTCTGCATTGATAATGAACAGATGACGATGAAGATTCGACTATGATGATGAAGAATTGGATCAAAGGTTACGGAGAAGGTTCAGAATTATGGTCGATTGAGGAATTGAAGAAATGGAAGATTCTTTCCGTGAATATTCTCTGATTTTTTTGCAGGTTATCTATGATGAAGAACGTGACGATTCAGAGATTGTTTTTGATGGAGATTTCTTGAAGATTGAGGTTTGTGATGAAAAGTGATGAAGATTGTTGGAGAATTTTCTGTTACAGTTCGTGATCAATGATGGTGAATGGTGTCTGAGGTGAAAAAATGGAAGAGTGAAGGTGATAAAGTGGTGTGTGATGGTGAAGATTCAGAGAAAAATTGAAGTTTGAAGAGTGAAGATGGTGGAGTGAAGTGAAGATGAAGGTGGTGAAAATGAGAGAAAAATGGAGATTGAAGAAGGTGAATTGAAGTGAAGAAGATGGGAGAGAGGATTGAAGATGGAGAAGATGAAGTGTGGTCTGTGAATGAGGCGTGAGTTCTGTTATGGATAAGGGGTGGCTAGAAACTGACGGATGAAGAAGAAATCTATTATATAGGGATGAAGAAAATCGGTTCTCAAGGTTAGTTATTTTTGACTTTTTCTGTTTTCTCTCTGTTAGAATGGTTAGGATTCAATTAACTGAATGTTAGGTTGTTAGGAATCGGTTGGGAGGTTTGTTATGGGTGGTTTGAAAGTAGTTATAAGAGTTATTGAATACTAGGTTGTTAGAGTTTGGGAAATTCTGTTATAGGCAGTTAGGAAAAGTTAGAAAAATCAGTTAGATGGTAATTAGACTTAGAATCTGTTAGGGAAATTAGAAACGGTTAGTTAGGGGCTGGCTCTGAGTTTTAAACTGAAAGTTAGGTGGTTAAGAAAGGTATAAAAGTGGTTAGAATTCTATTTTTTTTTTTGTTATAGGAATATTAGCAATTCTGTTACAAACTGTTTGCTAAGCTGGGAGTTAGTATGTGTGGGATTTTGAATGTTAATTCAAACTGGATGTGTGTGGAATTTGGGGAGGTTACAGCATCGTGCTTCATCTCTTTCTTCGCTTTTAATTTTCTGTACATTGATGTGAATTGCTTTTGGTCTGAACTGATGCCTTAGGTATATTGTGTGGATGTGTGGATGTGTGTATTGAAGTTGTATGGTGAAATGGGACTGACTTAGTCCCTTTGCTGGATTTTTGTAGGAGGTTAGTATATTAACATGTTTTCAAAATTTAGGGTGAAGTGTTAATTGTGTATGATGAGATGGTGAAGTTGCTGCTGAACTCTCGAGCCTTTTGGCCTAGTGTAGCTGAAGCTAGTAAACTGTTATGGTTTGAATGTTGTGGTTTATGTTTGAATGGCTGTTAGGGACCGTTTTTGTTGTAGATTTCTGCTGAAGGTTAATTGATCTTGTTTCCATGAATGCAGGTCAGGATTTTGTTGGAAAAGGTATCTTGGTGAACTTGTTTGATTCTGTTAGTTGAAATGTTGCAGCAGGGTTATATGTAGTATGTGAACTGTTTGAATGCTGCAGGTTCTTTGAATTTTCAATAGTTGGCGGAATGTATTGGTAGTAGAATCAGGAAATTAGTTAGGTTGTTAGTTAGCTGAATTGATTGAGGGTTAGGGAGGGACTGAATCGGTTATAGGCTTGGAAAGTGATTAGGAGGTACAGGGCAGTTGGAAGACATGGTTTGGTCTGTGTTATTTTGATGCTGACATGTTTAAACTTCTTCTTTGGTTTTGACAGGTCTATTGTGATTCCAAAGATTAGATTATGCAAGTGTATGATGGCAAGCCTCATGGAGCTTTTGGGTCAAGTCAAGCAAGGGAGTATACCTCATAAAGTAGAGATTGATTAGGCAATTGGAATGAAATTGAAAACTGAAGGGATAGGTCTAGGAAAGGATTTTTGCGCAGCTTCTTTTTTGTATTTGAGAATGAATTAGATATAGATTTGTAATAGGATCTGAATTTTGTTTTGATGGACACTTGTATTTTGTAAGAGAAACTTGTTACTTGAACCTTGGATAAGTGGGAATGATGTTTATGTTGATGTATTGTATTTGGTAAATTGTAGAGTTCTCAAGAGGAAAATGTTTGAATGGTTCGTGACTGAATGTTGAAACTAGGAGTGTTCTTGATGTTTTGTAATGAGATGTCTCTGAATGGTGAATGAAATTCAAGCCATGTTCGCAAATTATGCCTTGAACGATGTGTGCCTTTTGTACTTTGAATAAATTTGAACAAATTACGAACAATGGAGTCATTTGGACCCATGCCTTGAATCCATCTACCAACCAATGAAGCCATGATTTTAATCCATCAGTCCAGGGTGACAAGCCACAAACAATTTTGAGAACGGTCTTGCTTTAGACCAATTTACTCTTCTAACCATGCTCACGCTCTTGGCAATTCAAATCATAAACCTTTGACTTAAACTTTGCAAATTAATCTATGAGTCTTCTTTTGTCTTGACAGAGTTCCTCATTGAAGATAGTATTTGAAGCATAAAGGAAAGCCATGTCCTGAAGTACACAATAACCATGAATCCGGACCCTACTCTTACAGTCCAACGCTCTAAGGAGCACTCGATGAATTAGTGATATTTGATATGTACACCTCAAAATAACTATGAACCCTTAATGATTCAAGATCCTTGATCCCAATGTCAATTTTATTGATTAATGAATGCATGATGCGTTATATGACTTAATGGGAGGTATGTACATGAGATTATGAAATGCATAAGCCTAAGCCAGATAAAAGTTAAGGGGTAGGACAAATTTGGGGTATGACAGCTGCCCCTATTTAATCGTCTTAAACCTGAAGGTGAGATTGGCGCTAGCCTTTCGAACATTCGAGGTAGAAGAAGATTAAATATCAAAGTACCAGGAATTTGTCCTAAAGAGAAGATGGTGTAAGTGTTGTCCTTATTTTTGTTTTGATATCTGTTGGGGAAAGAGAATTTTTGTTTTTTTCTGGTGGAGAAATATATAGTGAATCATGGATTTGAATGGTGATAGTATGTAAGATAGCCAAAGTGCCAATACAGGTTTTCAAAGAGAATGGTTATATGAGACAATGACTGAAGGGAGAAGATCTCGTGTGATCTACGACTCAACATCGGGAGAAGACCTCGTACGATCTTTAAGACTGAAAGGAAAAGATCTCGTGCGATCTATGACTCGACATCGACTCGACAACGGGAGAGGATCTCGTACGATCTTCAGGACAGAAAGGAAAAGATCTCGTGCGATCTATGACTCAACATCGGGAGAAGACATAGTACGATCTTCAGGACTGAAAGGGAAAAGATCTCGTGCGATCTATGACTCAACATCGACTCGACAAACAAGAGAGGATCTCGTACGATCTTCAGGACGGAAAGGAAAAGATCTCGTGCGATCTATGACTAACATCGGGAGAAGACCTCGTACGATCTTCAGGACTGAAAGGGAAAAGATCTCGTGCGATCTATGACTCAACATCGGGAGAAGACCTCGTACGATCTTCAGGACTGAAAGGGAAAATATCTCGTGCGATCTATGACTCAACATCGACTCGACATCAGGAGAGGATCTCGTACGATCTTCAGGACTTGAAAGGAAAAGATCTTGTGCGATCTATGACTCAACATCGGGAGAAGACCTCGTACGATCTTCAAGACTGAAAGGGAAAAGATCTCGTACGATCTATGACTCAACATCGGGAGAAGACCTCGTACGATCTTCAAGACTGAAAGGGAAAAGATCTCGTGCAATCTATGACTCAACATCGGGAGAAGATCTCGTACGATCTTCAAAACTGAAAGGGAAATAGATCTCGTGCGATCTATGACTCAACATCGACTTGACAACAAGAGAGGATCTCGTACGATCTTCAGGACTGAAAGGAAAAGATCTCGTGCGATCTATGACTCAACATCGGGGGGAAGACCTCGTACGATCTTCAGGACTTGAAAGGAAAAGATCTCGTGCGATCTACGACTCAACATTGGAAGAAGACCTCGTACGATCTTCAGGACTTGAAAGGAAAAGATCTCGTGCGATCTATGACTCAACATCGGGGGAAGACCTCTAACGATTTTCAGGACTTGAAAGGAACAGATCTCGTGCGATCTGTGACTCAACATTGGGGTTTGGAGAAGGGAATTGGTTCTGAAATGGTTTGCCAGGTTGGAAACTGGGCTTTGAAAGGGTTTGCCAGGTTGGGAACTGGGCTTTGAAAGGGTTTGCCAGGTTGGGAACTGGGCTTTGAAATGGTTTGAAGGTCGGAAGGCAAAGGATTCACAACACGGGGGTTGGACCTGAAATTTTGTCCGCACGAGGGAAGGGGACCATAGAGACTAGTGACGACTAGACTCGATCAAAAGACATCGGTAAACATTGAAGAATCACGAAGATGTTGATGCTTGCGAAGCATAAGAATTACATTAATCCCTCAGGCCAAAGGCGGGGTGTAACTCTTCAAGAGTGGCAATTGTTCGAATTACCACACACCAAGTATGGTTATTCAAACGATTGAAAAATGAGATGG
This sequence comes from Vicia villosa, assembly GCF_029867415.1. Taxonomy (NCBI): domain Eukaryota; kingdom Viridiplantae; phylum Streptophyta; class Magnoliopsida; order Fabales; family Fabaceae; genus Vicia; species Vicia villosa. The sequence continues at coordinate 67,735,912 of NC_081184.1, read as the reverse complement.
GTTGAGTGCCCACCCTCATTCGCACTCTAATTTGCACGCAGCACGCGGGAAATAACCACGATAAGACTAGTGACGACTAGACTCGACAAGAAGATGATAGTAACCACCAGGAATTACGGAGATATTGATGCTTGCGAAGCATAAGAATTACATTAATCCCTCAGGCCAAAGGCGGGGTGTAACTCTTCAAGAGCGGCAATCGTTCGAATTGCCACACACCAAGTATGGTTATTCAAACGATTGAAAAATGAGATGGGTTGAATGCCCACCCTCATTCACGCTCTAATCTGCACGCAGCATACGGGAAATAACCTCAGAGACAACGATTCTGACGAAGAAAGACATTGTATCCGATCCACACTGGAGATAAAAAAAGAGACTTCTTTTGGGGATTAAGGATACCAGGTATCGACACCGTGGCATAAGGAGATTTGTAATGTAGTAGCAGATATCAATCGGAGTTTGTAAGGACAACCTTTTTTTTTATATGGGGGAGTATCGTCGTCTTGATTGAGTGCTGATTTGTATTAACTGGCTTATGCTTTGTATGCATGTTTGAATTTTTCTATGGCGTAATGGTCCGCTTTGACGGATATTCTACGCTTTTGAGGATGCAATGTTATATGCAGTGAACACTATATGCAGGATGCCAAATAAAGGCATTAGTGAGGTAAACACCAGGGAGGATCCCCTTAGTGTTAAGGACCATGTGGAGGTGCCAATAGATATTGGACTTTGATTTGTAAAATGCACCTTCTTTGACTTGAAGAATAACTTCTGACTTCTCACCATGTGCCACTGCCTGGAGGACTTTCAGCTTGAGAAGATTCCCTCGATTCACCATGTTGGGGATGAGAAATCCAGGTAACGAGCCTTGGTTAGGGAAGTAGGACAACTCCTAGGAGAAATAAACTCCTATGCTTGAGGAATGGAACAAACTCTCGGGAGAAATAAACTCCATGCTTGGGGAGAGACCAAGGTTCCAGGAGAAATAAACTCCTATGATTAGGGAGAGGACGATAAAACTCAGAAGATCGTGCCCCAAGTTTCATGACCCATGAAAGAAATTGCCCCACAGGATCCTTGAAGAGATTTGTCAAATCTCGACGTAACCGCCCCAGATTGGTTGAATTTGAGAGAGTCCTCGACTTGATTGCCCCAGATTGATCAAAGCTTGAAGAGATTTATCGACATGATTGCCCCAGATATGCTGAACTTGAGAGGTCAAACCTTGATTCAGTTGCCTCTGATTAGGTATATCTTACTAGAATCCTCAAGTCTTCCTTGTTTTGAAGTCAAACAAACATGGAAACAACTTTACCACGCTCAACAGAGTCTTCAAACTCTTCCCTTCAGGGTAATCAAAGAAAGCATTAACTGTTCATGCCCAACGGAGTTTTTAGAGAATCTGCCTCTTGATGGTCCACATTTGAAATGATTAGCTTTTACTCCTCGGAGTTCTCAAGTTTCTTGTACTTTGACATGATCAAGTTATTCACTGATTCTCATCCTTGAAAATTTCCTTGATGTTTAGCACATATTTTGCATGCAAAAGAATGTTAATTCTAAGAATGATAATTCTAATGCAAAGCCTATGTTAGTCTTGAAGTTTTAAAACTCTTTTTTTGTGAAATGAGGTTGCGACCTCTTGTGACCGAATCACTCGTTGACACAACCTCGATTTTTGCATATGGAAGATAAAGCAAACATACGATACCAACATGGATATGAGTCTCGCTTCATTGGGAGTCAGTTAAACGCTATCTCATCGGAGTGCACTTTCAAGATAAACCCTACTTCAATTAGGACTTTTAAGGGTTGTAACTTGGTCGGGTTCACGGTTTTTTTAGAAAACAAAGGATTTTTAGGCTCAAAATTATTTGTACCCACCCCCTTCGTGATGTTCTCCATTCCTAGGTTCAATTAACTCAACATGAGCGTTCATCCCTCACAAGGAATTTTGAGATGGTTGAAGAATCGATGGGGTTTTTTGGACATGGCAGTCACTCACCTTTTATTTTTGGTGTCTGATCACACGACTTTGTTCTTTTGACGAGGATCTTTATTTTGTAATCCTTGTTTTTCGCTTCTGCTTTGCTTTGCTTTTCTTTTTTTTTATTTCCCTAACTTTTGCCTGGACAAATTCTTTTGTAATTTTTTGAAGTCCAGCGGGATGCCCTAACTTTTGCCTAAGTCACTTATTTTCGTGTTGTTGACTTAGCGGGCTCTCTTTTTTTTTTTCAACAAGTCGTGTGATGTTGCGTTGCTTTCGATTTGTTTGAAAGATTGTGGCTGCCTCGTTCCTTTGATTGACGAGGGATAACCATTGTGGCATCGTCATCTTTTGACCTCTTGACGGAATAGGGATAACCATTGCGGTTTTGACATTCCTCAACCTTTTGAAGGATAACCATTGTTGTATCCTTAGATGCATACCCTTTTGGTGAGTTCTGAACGCTCAATCAAGTTAAATGAACACTACCCTGCCCCAAGGTTAAAATAAGGGTCTTTATGATTAGAAAAGAAACTCCTTCTTCAAGGCTCAAAGGGGTTGGCGAGAGTCTATCTCCCTTATATCTCCGGTGTTTGGGGATTTGAAGTAATGCCTGTACATCCTCAGTAGGTTTTTATTCAAAAGCACACAATTGGAGATTTTGCATTTTTATTTTCATCATTCTCCCTCAGCTTTTTGCCTAAGCAAACAATTAGTAAAGTTGGTATCGTAATGCCAAAAACATTTTATGAGCGAAAACGAATGGGTTTCTTCAAGACAAACATAAACAATGTATTATTATTTTCATTCAGAAATTAACAAGTTTTTACATGCTAGCAATGTTTAAACAAACAATGAAATTCTACAAATGAGAATGCAATGAAGAACTGAATGGCTGCCATTGTTGAGGAGACTTGACTCCGTCTGGACTTGTTGATCTCGAATACTTTCTGCAGTTCCTTCCAAACACTTCAGATTACTCCAAAAGAGAACTCCAACGAAGTCACCCATGAGTCGTAAACTTTTGCCTTGCTTTAGGGATTCAAGCAATGCGAGTGATGCAATGCTCAAGATAAGAGTACGTCTTGCTTATCCCTCGTGCGGGAGCCCCAAGCATAGTTGCTAGAATAGTAATTGCCATCATAAGTGGAAAGAATCTTGTATGGTCATCAAACTTAGAGAAGCTACTTGTTGCAAGGAGAGCTCAAACACCAACTGAAACACCAACCTCCACGGATACAACTGAGCACAAGAACCTTGAGAATGATAGACGTTTCTGCAGAACAATCTTGATTACTTTTTGAAAAAGATTCTGACAAAGTTGCTCGAGAATTTGTGGTGTTTTTATTATTATCCTACCAACGAGTTTAAACAGGGAATTTGTTGATTTTGGAGATTTTCTGAAATCTGAGCTTTCACCCAGGCAAAGGAATTCCATTCACCCACATGTTTCCTCCTTGAAGGATTACATGCCTCTCATCAATCAACTGTTGTACTTTGGCTTTGAAAGCGTTGCAGTCCTCAGTTGAGTGCCCTACTGATCCAGCGTGATACCCACATTGCACATTAGGGTCATACCCAGGTGGAAACGGACGTGGTGGAGGCTTCAGAGATTTGGGAACCACCAATGAGCTTTGAACTAGATATGGCAGAAGTTTACTGTATGTCATAGGAATTTGGTCCAGAGGAGCATTCCCTCGTCCCAAATTACTTCTAGGTGGACACTGATTCAGATGGCCTTGTTGATGTGGAACATATTGCCTTTGTGGCGAATACTGAGTCGATTGTGGTTGGATCATGTGGGGTTGTTGATGATTCAAATACTCAATCTGCTCCGGTGTTTTCCCCTTTTGACTTGGTTGTGAAGCAATCAAAGACTGATAAAGTGGAGAATTCGGAATCCAAGATAGTGTGTTGTGCTTCTGACTTGAAGTAGATCCGACATAGAAGTATGGATCAACCTTTTCTTCCGCCACAGATGGAACTCTATTTCCTTGAACGCTCATACCCTCGGGGGTGAACAAAATCACTTTTGAGTCAATGAGATCTTGAATTTGATGTTTCAGCGCCCTACAATTCTCAGTGTCATGACCAGGGGCCCCAGAATGGTACTCACAGCGAGCATTGACATCAAAATTAAGAGGAATCTTTTCAGGCATGGACAGATCGCGTAGCTCAACCAACCGAAGTTCCAGCAAGCGGGGAAGTAACTGAGCATAAGGCATCGGGATCAGATCGAGAACCCTCTGAGGCATCTTAGGTTTTTGTCAACACATTTGGCCCCCTCGATTCATTCTAGGAATATGAACCAGTTGACGTGGAAGTAATGGCACTTGAGGTTGAGGGAGAGCTCCCTGGGGCATCCCATGAATGGAAAGAGATCCTATTGAAGAGAAGGAGTCAACAATTTCTGTTGCAGCAGCAGGGACAACATCACCTTCTTTTCTTAGTACCGTCTTCAGAACTTCCATGACCAGGCTCAACTGAGTCTTCAACTGATTGTTTTCCTCTTTTAGTGCACCCTGATTATGGATCAAGTCTTGCATCTCCAACATAAGATGACCCATTTGTTCCCTCATCTCATCCATTTCCTCACGGAGTTGTTCCATAGTTGATCTTGGAGTTGTGGCAGTGAGAAGTCAAATCTGTTGTTGATTTTGAAATTTGGATAAAAAAGGGTCCCATAAGTCTCTGAAAGAACCATGAAATGCATGATAATATGAATGCATGTTTCATTTATGAGAGATCCTAAAGTCTTTTCGTACACTTCCATTTTCTTTTCTTTTTTTTTCTCCTTTTTTGGAATCAAGGCTTTATTTTATATGGAGTATCTTATCTTTTTTTTCCGCTCTTATATTTCTTTTTTTTTGAAATAGACTTTAGGATCCCCCATAAATGAAGTGGATAGAACAATGATGTTATGCAATGCAACAACATGGGATCAAGGTCCATATAATCTTAGTAACCACTGTACAATCCTCTGAATAACTGATATAGGTCAGATGTCATGAGATCAAAGGTCCGACATAGGTACCACACAGCCATAGGAACAATAGTCACCATCAGAACAGAAGAGTCACCAACGGTACCTGTCATGTATATCCCTCCCCACTCACAGGTGAATCTAGGTCAAGGTAGGTCAAAAAAGCCAACAGAGGATTGAAAGTAGGCGTAATCATACGATATTGCCTCTTTCAACCAAGCTCTGCCCGTGGATACATGATCGGATTAATCAGACATACGTCTTCTGTCCGTCATGGCCACTCTATTCCTAGTTCCTAAGGTATCACTCATGGCCTGGGTATTGGGCCTTTTACCTCATAAAATCATCCCACCCAACCTGCAAATAGAGAATATATGTGGCCCCCACGGGGACCCATAATATAGTCTAGATGCATGCGGAGAGTAAACATGATCTGCAAGCAAGAAATAAACATGATATGCAAGCATATAAACAAAATGTAAACACATAAACAAATAAATAAACACCCAATAAAAGAAACAAACAAAGGCTAGGATCGACTCGCTAAGAATGGACCAGCACAGGTCTACCAACATCCCCAGCAGAGTCGCCAGCTGTCGCACGCTCGCGAAAAATGAACAGAGTCGCCACCAATATATTTATCCCATAAGGGAAAGGAATATCTGAAAACCTGACAAAGGGTAAGAACAGGGTCTTGCGAACAGAGAATCTAAGTACGGGAGTCGGTTACGCAAGGGGAAGGTGCTAGCACCCCTCGCGCCCATCGTACTCGATGGTATCCACCTATGTCTGTTTCTATCTAAAGGGTGTGTACCTATGTCTATGTCTAAATGCGAATGAATGCAGAATGTAGGGAAAATAAAGAATTGTACTCGCACGGGCCCTACCCCGCTGCCTACGTATCCTTTTCAGGAATCAGAGTTACCGTAGCTCGGCTCAAGATTTTCTGTTTGTTTTTGTGTTTTTTAGTTGGGCGGGGTTAACGTTCGCGCTCTTGCATAAGGGATCGACCTACGATGCGTTCGAGCGGAAATAACATTGCCCTTAGAAAGAAGAAAAAGAGAGATTGGTTTGTGTTTTTTAGGGTAATTCCATGATGAAAAAACCCACTACAAGGCTTCGCATCACTTCCTTACTTTGTTTTAAATCTGAACATTTATTAGTGTTTTAAGTGTTTTTTGTTGGTGTTTTTTAAGGGAATTTGTTTGTGACTTAGATCATACCAAAAAGAGTTTTTTTTGAATATTTAGAGAATGCACATCGAGGCCTACGCCACAATCGTTTCTCTAAATAGCGGTTAAGAAATACACCGAGGCCTACGCCTCAATCATTTCTCTTCCGCTAAGTAGGAAAGAACATACATCGGGGCCTACGCCCCAATCATTTCTTTCCTACTACGAAAAGAAAAGAACGGTATGATCCTTATCAGTATTTATTAAGATTTTTAAAATTGAAAAGAGAAAGAAAGCATGCAAGAAGGGAACTAATCTATTTTTCTAATCTAATGTTGTTATTCTAATCTACGTCTAAAGTTAACATGGTGACTAAATTCTAAAAGGAGCGTTGAAATGGTATTAACAAAATAGGCCAAAAAATATGGCCAAAACAAGTAACAAATCGCACAAGAATAATACAAAAAATAGCATGGAAATGATACAAAAACAATTCAACATTGGTGCAAAATTAAACTAAAAAACTATTATTTTTGTGTATTTTTAGTGAAGCAAAGAACTACCAAAATGTCGATTTTAATCCTAAACAAACTACTATTTTTATGAGTTTTTTATGAAGGAAATTAAATGTCAAAATTAACCTAAAAAATCTACTATTTTTATGAGCCATTTAGGAGAAAATTCTAAGACTAAAATTAATCCTAAAATCACCTAAGTCTACCTAGAAAGTCATGACTTTTATTGTTTTATCAAAAGAAATTTAGTAACCAAAAACTATGTCAATACCTAAATTTAACAAGAAAAAAAATGTAAACAGGGGGTGCTAAGATGAATTATAGGTGCGTGCTGAGAAGCTCGGGTGCAGGGCCCAAAGGGATCGGCCCAACCAGTTATTTTTTGTTCCAGATTTGTTCCCAAAAAACAATGTTGTGGGCTTAATGGGAGGTATACTTAGGAATTCGCCTTAGCCCAATGACGTTTTGTTACAGATTTTTGTTATCATGATTTTAATTAAAAAAAAATATTGATTTAAAAAAAAATAAAAATTAAATAAACAAAGAAGAGGAAATAGGGTTTAGATTGTGACCGTTCAGCTTTCCTTCTTCTTCCTCGTGGACGCACCAACGGCGGAGCATACTCCCCCCTTCATCTCCGATCGAAACCCTCGAACGCCACCGTGGACCAAAGCGAGGCAACCTCGGCTCATCTCCTTCGTCTCTCCCGATTTGACTCTTTCTTCAGTCGATTCCGTTAATCCCTCTCTCGATTCAACAACCTCTCGTCTCAGATTCTTTCTTCTCAATGCGTTATCGCGATCTTTTTTGTTCTTGCTGTGACCTTCATGGATTACGAATTTGATGTTGTTTGCAGTGAAGAAGATTAATGATGCGACTCTCTGCATTGATAATGAACAGATGACGATGAAGATTCGACTATGATGATGAAGAATTGGATCAAAGGTTACGGAGAAGGTTCAGAATTATGGTCGATTGAGGAATTGAAGAAATGGAAGATTCTTTCCGTGAATATTCTCTGATTTTTTTGCAGGTTATCTATGATGAAGAACGTGACGATTCAGAGATTGTTTTTGATGGAGATTTCTTGAAGATTGAGGTTTGTGATGAAAAGTGATGAAGATTGTTGGAGAATTTTCTGTTAGAGTTCGTGATCAATGATGGTGAATGGTGTCTGAGGTAAAAAAATGGAAGAGTGAAGGTGATAAAGTGGTGTGTGATGGTGAAGATTCAGAGAAAACTTGAAGTTTGAAGAGTGAAGATGGTGGAGTGAAGTGAAGATGAAGGTGGTGAAAATGAGAGAAAAATGGAGATTGAAGAAGGTGAATTGAAGTGAAGAAGATGGGAGAGAGGATTGAAGATGGAGAAGATGAAGTGTGGTCTGTGAATGAGGCGTGAGTTCTGTTATGGATAAGGGGTGGCTAGAAACTGACGGATGAAGAAGAAATCTATTATATAGGGATGAAGAAAATCGGTTCTCAAGGTTAGTTATTTTTGACTTTTTCTATTTTCTCTCTGTTAGAATGGTTAGGATTCAATTAACTGAATGTTAGGTTGTTAGGAATCGGTTGGGAGGTTTGTTATGGGTGGTTTGAAAGTAGTTATAAGAGTTATTGAATACTAGGTTGTTAGAGTTTGGGAAATTCTGTTATAGGCAGTTAGGAAAAGTTAGAAAAATCAGTTAGATGGTAATTAGACTTAAAATCTGTTAGGGAAATTAGAAACGGTTAGTTAGGGGCTGGCTCTGAGTTTTAAACTGAAAGTTAGGTGGTTAAGAAAGGTATAAAAGTGGTTAGAATTCTGTTTTTGTTTTGTTATAGGAATATTAGCAATTCTGTTACAAACTGTTTGCTAAGCTGGGAGTTAGTATGTGTGGGATTTTGAATGTTAATTCAAACTGGATGTGTGTGGAATTTGGGGAGGTTACAGCATCGTGCTTCATCTCTTTCTTCGCTTTTAATTTTCTGTACATTGATGTGAATTGCTTTTGGTCTGAACTGATGCCTTAGGTATATTGTGTGGATGTGTGGATGTGTGTATTGAAGTTGTATGGTGAAATGGGACTGACTTAGTCTCTTTGCTGGATTTTTGTAGGAGGTTAGTATATTAACATGTTTTCAAAAGTTAGGGTGAAGTGTTAATTGTGTATGATGAGATGGTGAAGTTGCTGCTGAACTCTCGAGCCTTTTGGCCTAGTGTAGCTGAAGCTAGTAAACTGTTATGGTTTGAATGTTGTGGTTTATGTTTGAATGGCTGTTAGGGACCGTTTTTGTTGTAGATTTCTGCTGAAGGTTAATTGATCTTGTTTCCATGAATGCAGGTCAGGATTTTGTTGGAAAAGGTATATTGGTGAACTTGTTTGATTCTGTTAGTTGAAATGTTGCAGCAGGGTTATATGTAGTATGTGAACTGTTTGAATGCTGCAGGTTCTTTGAATTTTCAATAGTTGGCGGAATGTATTGGTAGTAGAATCAGAAAATTAGTTAGGTTGTTAGTTAGCTGAATTGATTGAGGGTTAGGGAGGGACTGAATCGGTTATAGGCATGGAAAGTGATTAGGAGGTACAGGGCAGTTGGAAGACATGGTTTGGTCTGTGTTATTTTGATGCTGACATGTTTAAACTTCTTCTTTGGTTTTGGCAGGTCTATTGTGATTCCAAAGATTAGATTATGCAAGTGTATGATGGCAAGCCTCATGGAGCTTTTGGGTCAAGTCAAGCAAGGGGGTATACCTCATAAAGTGGAGATTGATTAGGCAATTGGAATGAAATTGAAAACTGAAGGGATAGGTCTAGGAAAGGATTTTTGCGCAGCTTCTTTTTTGTATTTGAGAATGAATTAGATATAGATTTGTAATAGGATCTGAATTTTGTTTTGATGGACACTTGTATTTTGTAAGAGAAACTTGTTACTTGAACCTTGGATAAGTGGGAATGATGTTTATGTTGATGTATTGTATTTAGTAAATTGTAGAGCTCTCAAGAGGAAAATGTTTGACTGGTTCATGACTGAATGTTGAAACTAGGAGTGTTCTTGATGTTTTGTAATGAGATGTCTCTGAATGGTGAATGAAATTCAAGCCATGTTCGCAAATTATGTCTTGAACAATGTGTGCCTTTTGTACTTTGAATAACTTTGAACAAATTACGAACAATGGAGTCATTTGGACCCATGCCTTGAATCTATCTACCAACCAATGAAGCCATGATTTTAATCCATCAGTCCAGGGTGACAAGCCACAAACAATTTTGAGAATGATCTTGCTTTAGACCAATTTACTCTTCTAACCATGCTCACGCTCTTGGCAATTCAAATCATAAACCTTTTACTTAAACTTTGCAAATTAATCTATGAGTCTTCTTTTGTCTTGGCAGAGTTCCTCATTGAAGATAGTATTTGAAGCATAAAGGAAAGCCATGTCCTGAAGTACACAACAACCATGAATCCGGACCCTACTCTTACAGTCCAACGCTCTAAGGAGCACTCGATGAATTAGTGATATTTGATATGTACACCTCAAAATAACTATGAACCCTTAATGATTCAAGATCCTTGATCCCAATGTCAATTTTATTGATTAATGAATGCATGATGCGTTATATGACCTAATGGGAGGTATGTACATGAGATTATGAAATGCATAAGCCTAAGCCAGATAAAAGTTAAGGGGTAGGACAAATTTGGGGTATGACACTGACTTCTGCTTCCATTCGGACAGCTTCAGAACTTGAGTTTCTTTGATCTTTAGAACATTCACAGCTTCTGACTTCTGCTTCCACTAGGACAGCTTCAGAACTTGAATTTCTTCTTACATCACTTCATGCTAGATTGTATCAGAACATTGTTGAATGTACCAGAGCATCATCAGAGCATCTCTGCATCCTGAAATGTTACAGAACAAAACTAAACGACAAACGTCAGCATGAATGAGTCAGAACATAGAGTATGTTTCATAACACATATTGTGTATCAGAGCCATATGGTATGTGTCAGAACATATAAACATAATGTTTCAGATCATATTCTATCATCAGAATATCTGAACAGTTTTCCTTCTTGCTTCTGATTCTGAAGCTTCATAGCACTCAGCTTGCTTCATGAATCCAAGAGCTTAATTCTCTAAAGAATTACTTTTCCTCATCTTGTTGCTTCTTATGTTGTTCTTTTAAAGAGGATCTTCAGTTCCTGCAACAACACAACTTAAAAGCATAGAACTTTGCAAGTTCTGTTAGTAATGTGACTGATTAAATCAAAACATTTATCACATATTTCTCTCCCTTTTTGTCATAACATCAAAAACATAAAAGATTCAGATGAAAAACAAAAAGAAACTCATGGAAGAAAAAGATAATTTTCATTGAAGTTCAAGCAGACAAAAGTACAGAAGTACAAGAAGATAAGGAAGAGAAGATGCACAAAACAGATGCAGCAAAAGCAAAAAACAAAACTACTAAGACTCAATCTAAGATGACCCTAGCCTTGACAAGATCTTGACCAGCATCTTTTGAACCCCATTGTTGTGCTCATTCTGCTTCTCTATGAAAGCTCTAAACTCAGCATTGACTGAGCTTTGCTCATCCCGGTTCTTCTGAAGAACTTCTAGAGTTCTTGCAAGACAGGAAGGTTCATCAGAAGAAGCTTCACAGCTTCTATCCAACGGGATGGCATTGTGATCTGTAGCTTCTATTGATAGATCATTTGCATGGATTTCCTCAACAGGAACTGATTCAGCAACATGATCTTCGACATCTGCTTCTTGCATTGAAGCATCTCCATACTCTGCAGCTGGAATCTCAGATTCTCCATTCTCAAGTGCCTGAAGAATGGCAGCTAGATTCCTGGGAGCAGAAGGGCCTTCAACTTCTGGTGGGTCAACAACTTCTGGAATGACCAAGCTTGGGTCTTCCTTAGAAGGGTTTTCCCTCAGAAAGTCAAAGAGGGTCTTGAAATCCCCGAGCAGAACTGGATATTGAGGTCTCCAGACCACAATTTCCCTGCAAGGATTAGCTTCCAATGCAGCAGCCAATCTTGCTACTTCCAATTCATCCACAAAGGGCTTTTCTTCCAAGGTGTACCTTCCTCCGAGACGAGCAAACCAGAAGTCTTCATAGCTTCTTAGAATTCCACGAGGCCGTGGAGCAGCTTTTACACAGGCTTCCTGAAGTTCCATAAAGAGAGCATCTGATTTTCTGCGTAAGATTCTCCAGAACTTCCGCATAGCGACGTCATTCAAGCCAGAACTTTCAGCAATTCTTAGAGTATCAAAGGTACTTCTAAGATTCCTCTTTACTTTTTCAAAAAATACACCAATAGGGTAGACAAGGCGGGATTTTATTTTGGTTTTTGAAAAGACAGGGTTAGGGATGGAATAAGGTTGAGGCTCTCTATCCAACCTATAAGAAGATTCTGCTTCAGTATCAGAATCTAACACTACCAATTCAGCTTCAGGACGAGGCTTGGGAGTGTAGTTGCAATCACGGAGCAGTTGCTCATGTGATGTAGAGGTTGGAAGATCAGAACCACAATGGTTGATTTGAGAGGTGGAAGGGATGGGTTCAAAGTTGGCATGAGGAGGAGGTTGAGAGATGGAGATATTTGAGTGAGGTGGAAAGAGAGTTTGAAGAGGTGGTATATCCAAAACAGGATTGATGGTGGGTGGAGAAGAAGGAATGGTTACAGGAGAAGATGGAGGTGTAAGAACATGGACAGTTATAGGTGATTCTGATGTGGCTTTTTCTGGTTTAGGGATAGGGGCAACCGCTATTGGTGCAACTTCTGAAATACCAGCAGGAGTAGAATCAGGTTCAGAAATACATATACCTTTGGATGCTTTCTGAAGAGCTTTGACCACAGCCTCAGTCTTCTTCTGCTTCTTACTCTTCGGCTCTTCAACAATCTTTGTTTTGCCGCTAGAGATCTCTTTCCTTCTGACGCTCGCCAGAACTTCCTGTTGATTCACAGCCTCTTGAACAACATTTTCTTCATCGGATTCTTGAAGAATCATCTTCCTTTTTCTGGTTTTCTTCTTCTCAACAACTTCAACAATCTCAGCATTGTTAATTGACTTCTTCTTCTTTTTCTCAGCTTCCTTCTTTTTCTTCTCAAAATCAACAGAAACAGCCTTAACAACCTTTGCAATGACTTCTTCTGGGACCACTTCTTTCTCAGTGGTAGCAGCAACTTTCTGAACAACCTTCACTCGATTAACAGAAGGATGATCAAACTTTCTTTTGGTCCTTTCTTCCTTCTTGCGATTCACTTTAATGGGAGCACCTTTCTCTTGATCCTTAAGACTTTTATCCTCTTTTTGTGACTTCAGATACCTAGTTCTGACTTCTGGTACCTTACTATTGAAGAAGGTTTCAAATTCAGCAAGAACTGGTTCTCTTCTGATTCTTGTTCTAGCAAGAGGTTGGGGAATCTTAATGATAGCCTTAATCACTTTCAATTTCTTTAAAGTGAAAGCATTCAGACAGGCCCCAGATGTGACAGCAAGGTCTTTGATAATACCTTCAGTTTCCAGGTTCTCAACAATCTTGGAATGAACCAGAAGATTTGTGATAATTCTACCAAACCGAATGATGGTACAACTTTTTCAAACTAGCATGTCCTAATCTTCTGTGCCAGACCCATTGCTCCTTAGAAACAGACATAAGACAAGTCACCTTCTGCTTCTCAAGATCAGAAAGATCAATCTTATAAATGTTGTTCTTTCTCTTGCCTGTAAATAGGATTGAGCCATCCTTCTGACTTACAGCCTTGCAAGACTTTTGATTGAAGATTATATCATAACCATTGTCACTTAATTGACTTATGGACAATAAGTTATGCGTTAATCCTTCTATAAGAAGTACATTAGTTATGGAAGGAGAGTTACCAAGACTTATGGTTCCAGAGCCAATGATTTTGCCCTTCTGATCTCCTCCAAACTTGACTTCTCCACCTGGTTTAAGCACCAGGTCTTGGAATGTAGACCTTCTTCCCGTCATGTGTCGCGAGCACCCAGAGTCCAGGTACCATGACATTTTGCTTTTTGTCCTCTTTGCCGCCAAGGATATCTGCAACAGAAATTATCTTCTCCTTAGGTACCCACAATTTCTTGGGTCCTTTCTTGTTAGTTCTTCTCAAGTTCTGATTGAACTTGGGATTAGCAAAATATTTAACAGGAGGAACATCATGATATTCTTTAGGTTTGTCAGCATGATATTTCTTAGGATGTTTCACATGCTTCTTGGTGTGAACAGTGTTAAACTTCTGTGCATGTGAAGTGAACCTAATATCATGAGCATGGCCATATTTGAACTAATCATACAATGGCTTGTATGTGATCTTCAGATCATGAACAAGTTCAAATTTATGTGAGGTATCACCCTCATAGCCAAAACCAAACCTTCTGTTTCCAGAAACACCATATATTATAGAAGCAAGATGACTTCTGCCAATACTTCTAGATAAGAACTTTCTGAAGCTCGAGTCATATTCTTTCAGAATATGATTCATGCTAGGAATGGATTTTTCTGTTTCAGAAGGAGATCCACTATCTTTGGATAGATTTAAAACTTTTTCCTTTAGTTCAGAATTTTCCAATTCCAGCTTCTTAGTTTCAAATTTAAACTGCTTTTTCAGCTTTTTGTATTTGATACTAAGATGAGCCTTGAGTTCCAGAAGTTCTGTTAAACTGGAAACTAACTCTTCTCTAGATAGTTCAGAAAATACCTCTTCAGAATCTGATTCTGATGTAGATTCTGATCCATGATCTTCTGTAGCCATCAGCGCGAAGTTGGCCTGCTCTCCTTCAGAGTCTGATTCTGATTCTGATTCAGAATCATCCCATGTTGCCATAAGACCTTTCTTCTTATGAAACTTCTTCTTGGGATTCTCCTTCTGAAGTTTTGGACACTCGTTCTTGTAATGTCCAGGCTCATTGCACTCATAGGAGACAGCCTTCTTCTTGTCAGATCTTCTGTCACCAGAAGATTCTCCTCGTTCAAATCTCTTTGAACTTCTGAAGCCTCTGAACTTCCTTTGCTTGCTCTTCCAGAGTTGGTTTACCCTTCTGGAGATCATGGACAGTTCATCTTCTTCTTCAGATTCTGATTCTTCAGGATCTTCTTCTCTAGCCTGAAAAGCGTTAGTGCATTTTTTAACATTAGATTTTAATGCAATAGACTTACCTTTCTTCTGAGGCTCGTTTGCATCCAGCTCTATTTCATGGCTTCTCAAGGCACTGATAAGCTCTTCCAACGAAACTTCATTCAGATTCTTGGCAATCTTGAATGCAGTCACCATTGGACCCCATCTTCTGGGTAAGCTTCTGATGATCTTCTTTACATGATCAGCCTTGGTGTAGCCTTTATCCAGAACTCTCAATCCAGCAGTTAGAGTTTGAAATCTTGAGAACATCTTCTCAATATCTTCATCATCCTCCATCTTGAAGGCTTCATATTTCTGGATTAGAGCAAGAGCTTTAGTCTCCTTGACTTGAGCATTTCCCTCATGGGTCATTTTCAATGACTCATATATATCATGGGCAGTTTCCCTGTTAGATATCTTCTCATACTCAGCATGAGAGATAGCATTCAGCAAAATAGTCCTACATTTATGATGATTCTTGAAAAGCTTCTTTTGATCATCATCCATTTCTTGCCTTGTAAGCCTTACGCCACTGGCTTTCACTGGATGTTTGTAACCATCCATCAGAAGATCCCATAATTCACCATCTAGACCAAGAAAGTAACTTTCCAGTTTATCTTTCCAGTATTCAAAGTTTTCACCATCAAATACCGGTGGTCTAGTATAACCATTGTTACCATTGTATTACTCAGCAGAGCCAGATGTAGATGTAGGTGGATCTGTTGGAATTTCACCAGCCACCTTTTACTGAAACGTTTTTCTCTTCCTGAATCTTTTCTAAACACGGTTAAGTGCTTGCACCTTAGAACCGGCGCTCTGATGCCAATTGAAGGATAGAAAAACACTTAGAAAGGGGGGGTTTGAATAAGTGTAGTCTAAAAGCTTGAACGATAAAAACAATTTGCACAGTTATTTTTATCCTGGTTCGTTGTTAACTAAACTACTCCAGTCCACCCCCACAGAGTGATTTACCTCACCTGAGGATTTAATCCACTAATCGCAACAGATTACAATGGTTTTCCACTTAGCCCACGACTAAGTCTTCTAGAGTTTCCTGATCACAACCTGATCACTCTAGGAACAAATGCTTAGACAGAAGCTAAGACTTTCTTAGAGTATCCTGACCACCATGTGATCACTCTAATTACAACTGCTTAGACACAGGCTAAGACTTCCTAGAGTATCCTGATCAACACTTGATCACTCTAATTACTTACAAATTAATGTAATCAAATAAGAGTATTACAATTGCTTCTGAAAAGCTATAATCACAACAGTGATATTTCTCTTAAAGTTTAGGCTTAATCTCACTAATATATTACAACAGCAATGTAGTGAGCTTTGATGAAGATGAAGTTTATGAGCTTTGAGTTGAACAGCGTTTCAGCAAGTTTTTCAGAATAAGTTCTTTCAAAATCGTTAACCTTGCTTCTCATCAGAACTTCATATTTATAGGCACTTTGAGAAGATGACCGTTGGGAGCATTTAATGCTTTGCGTATTCCGTACAGCATTGCATTTAATGTTTCACGCTTTTGTCAACTACCTCGAGCCTTGTTCACGCTGTGTCTACTGACGTTGCCTTTAATAGCTTCCAATGTTCCTTTTGTCAGTCAGCGTAGCCTGCCACCTGTACTTTCTTCTGATCTGATGTTTGTGAATACAACGTTTGAATATCATCAGAGTCAAACAGCTTGGTGCAAAGCATCTTCTTGTCTTCTGACCTTGAAGTGCTTCTGAGCGTGATACCATGAGAACTTCAGTGCTTCTGCGTCTGATCTCAAGTTCTTCTGATGCTTTCATAGACCCATGTTCTGATACTGCCTTGACCATCTTCTGATGTCTTGCCAGACCATGTTCTGATGTTGCATGCTGAACCTTCTGAGTAAAGCTTCCGAGCGCTGATTTGTGCATACTCTTTATATATTTCCTGAAAGGGAAATTGCAATGTATTAGAGTACCACATTATCTCATACAAAATTCATATCCTTGTTATCATCAAAACTAGGAATATTGATCAGAACAAATCTTGTTCTAACAATCAAAACATGGTCTATGAAACATCAGAAGAACTTGAGATCAGAAGCAGAAGCACTGAAGTTCTTATGGTATCACGCTAAAGCACTTCAAAGTCAGAAGACAAGAAGATGCTCTGCACCAAGCTGTAACTCTGATTCTGATTATTCAAACGTTGTATTCACAAAATCTGAGATCAGAAGTTAGTACTAGATGACAGGATATGAAGTCTAATCTCTGACTGACAAAAGGAACGTTAGAAGTTACAAAAGGCAAAGTCAGTAAAAGCAGAGAAAAGCATGGCTCGAGGTAGTTGACAAAACAGTGAAAACATTAAATGCAAAGTTGTCCAGTCACGCAACGCATTAAATGCATTTCAACAGTCATCTTCTCAAACGCCTTTAAATATGAAGTTCTGATCAGAAGCAAAATATATAACTCTTGCAAACTTACTGAAACGCTGCTGAATTCATTACTCACGAACTTCATCTTCAACCTCACAACAATTGTAATATTTAGTGAGTGTTAAGCTTAGAACTTAAGAGAAATATTACAGTTGTGATTATAGCTTACTAAGAAGCAAATTCATACTCTCGTAAACATTTATTTTACATTGATTTGTAAAAGGTTCCTAGAGTGATCAGTGAGATCAGTAGACTCTAGAAGACTTAGAAGTTTCTAAGTGTTGATTTCCTAGAGTGATCAAGGTGTGATCAGTATACTCTAGAAGACTTAGAGTGTTTCTAAGTGGATAACCATTGTAATCAAGATTGATTAGTGGATTAAATCTTTAGTTGAGGTAAATCACTCTAAGGGGGTGGACTGGAGTAGTTTCGTTAACAACGAACCAGGATAAAAATATTGTGTTCATTGTTTTTATCTTAAGAGTTTTTAAAGTCACACTTATTCAACCCCCCCCCCCCTTTCTAAGTGTTTTTCTATCATTCAATTGGTATCAGAGCACCGGTTCTAGGTGCAAGCACTTAACCGTGTTAGAAAAAGATTCAGGGAGAAAAACACAAAGTCATTATGGTTGATATTGTTACATCCACTTCTATATCTACTTCAAATGATCAACACAACAATGGAAATGGAAATGGATATTCTAGACCACTAGTATTTGATGGTGAAAATTTTGAATACTGGAAATATAGATTGGAAAGTTACTTTCTTGGTCTAGATGGTGATTTATGGGACTTACTTGTGGATGGTTACAAACATACGGTAAATGCTAGTGGAGCAAAGATGTTAACACAAGAAATGAGTGATGATCAAAAGAAACAATTTAAAAATCATCATAAGTCAAGGACTATTCTGCTGAATGCTATTTCTCATGCTGAATATGAGAAGATTTCAAACAGATAAACTGCCCATGACATCTTTGAATCATTGAAGATGACTCACGAAGGAAATGCCCAAGTCAAGGAGACAAAAGCTCTTGCTTTAATCCAAAAGTATGAAGCCTTCAAGATGGAGGATGATGAAAACATTGAAACAATGTTCTCAAGATTTCAAACTCTAACTGCTGGATTAAGAGTGCTTGACAAGGGATATACAAAGGCTGGTCACGTCAAGAAGATCATCAGAAGCTTGCCCAAAAGATGGGGCCCAATGGTGACTGCAGTCAAGATTGCAAAGAATCTGAATGAAGTATCTTTGGAAGAACTGATCAGTGCTTTGAGGAGTCATAAAATAGAGCTGGATGCTAATGAACCTCAAAAGAAAGGTAAGTCAATTGCTTTAAAATCTTTGAATAAAAAATGCACTAACGCTTTTCAGGCGGAGGAAGAAGATTCTGAAGAGTCAGAATCAGAAGAAGAAGAAGATGAACTGTCCATGATCTCCAGAAGGGTAAACCAACTCTGGAAGAGTAAACAAAGGAAGTTCAAGAACTTCAGAAGTTCTAAGAAGCCTGAAAGAGGAGAATCTTCTGGACTCAGAAGATCTGACAAAAAGAAGGTCACGTGCTTTGAATGCAAGGAGCCAGGTCATTACAAGAGTGAGTGTCCAAAGCTTTGGAGGGAGAAGCCCAAGAAGAAGTTTCAAAAGAAGAAAGGCCTTATGACAACTTGGGACGATTCAGATTCATCAGAATCAGAATCAGACTCTGAAGATGAGCATGCAAACATTACGCTCATGGCCACTGTTGATGATGGATCAGAATCTACATCAGAATCAGACTCAGACTCTGAAGAGGTATTTTCTGAACTATCTAGAGATGAGCTAGTTTCCAGCCTAACTGAAATTCTGGAAATCAAGGCTAAGCTTAGTATCAAATACAAAAATCTGAGAAAGCTCTTTGCATCTGAAACTAAGAAGCTTGAATTAGAAAATTCTGAACTCAAACAAAAAGTTTTAAAACTATCCAAAGATGCCGAGTCATCTTCTGGCTCAGAAAAGTCTATTCCAAGCTTGAACAATATTCTCAAGGAATATGACTTGAGTTTCAAGAAGTTCTTATCTAGAGGTATTGGAAGAAGTCAACTTGCCTCTATGATATATGCAGTTAGTGGAAACAAGAGAGTTGGCATACGTTATGAGGGTGTGTAATACGGTGAACTGACTTTTTATTAATCGGAATGTCGCGGTAAGCAAGAGTCGCCACCGACTTTTATTTTATCCAAACAATATTCGGAAAGGCAAAAAGAAACAGAAAAAAACCTTTTTAGAAATCTAAGTTCGGGGGGTAATTTATGCAAAGGGAAGGTGTAAGGCACCCTTTGCATCCATGGTTTTCCATGGGCTCTTAATTGCTTTGCTTGCTCGTTTTCAGAAAAAGTAGATGAAAGAGATAGGGACTTTAGCTTGTGAATAAGCGTTGCCCTTTTGAAAAATTATGAGAAAGAATATAATAAAAAGGTTTGAGCATTGCAAGGCAATTAGGGGCAATTACCTTAAATTCAGATGATAGGTCTCTTTTTAGCCTTTCAGAATGAAAGGGTCTATCCTTGCCATAAGAGGGCAGGAAGCCTTTCGTTTGGAGGTTGAAGGGTCATCGAAGCATCCTTTGCCATAAGACTGTCCCATGCCATAGAAGGGCAGGTAGTCTAAGGTAAGGATCAGAATAAGCCTTTTCGTAGGCAGCCAGAAGATACCTCAGCCTTTTCCGTAGGCAACTTCCGAGGGTCGAGGTCATGTAGTGTATCGAAGGCAGCATCATTTTAGGGTCCCATGACCTTTTATCGAGGCAACATGGCTGAGGTATCCTCATATTCGAGGGACTGGCTATTCTGCAAAAAACACAAAGGCAACAGGCAACAAGGCAACAGGCAACAAGAACAGGCAACAAGGCAACAGGCAACAAGGCAACAGAGAGGTTACCCAAAAGTGTGCGTGTGTGCACCAATCATGTGATTATATTCAAATATATTATCTTGAAAATTAGCGATTCTAAATTCAATTCATGGTTGCCACTCCCTATTTTACTAACCACACAGTTTATTATAAAGCAGTAACAATAGCAATATAGGGAAGGGGGAAAATGAAACCAGCGGATCCCAATAGGGTTTGACATAAGTAATAATAGAACAGAAAAGATTTAGGGTTACCAATGACGTAGCTTTGGCATTCGACAAACCCTGAAAAGGTGGGAAAATGGCAAACAAAAATAGGGTGAGTGCATTATCAGATTCGGAGGCAAACGGGACTAACCCTAAAATAAAGAATAAATAAATTTTAAAATAATAAAAATAGACAAAGATACTTAGCTTGTTTTGACCTGATAGGGTTGGCAAGAAGCCTCGGGGTCAACCCTGAAAAAGGCAAAGGCAAGGAAGAAGGCAAGACAAACCCTAGTATTTAAAAGAAACAAAATAGACTTTTAAAAAATAAAATAGGGTACTTAGCTTTGAGTCTTGATCGAGCGCATAGTCGAAATGAACCATGTTGATAACCCTGAAAAGGCACAAACGAAAAAACATGTTTCTTAGTGTAGAGTAAACCCTGGTTAGGATTCAAAGGGAGTATAATGATAAATCGATTTAATTAATTATTTGTTTCGCAACCTAGTAAATTAATCGGGCAAAAAGCATTCTCCTATTTTTATGAATTAAAATGAGATCAATATGATTTTATTAAAGATATTAAATATATTAAAACTAATAAAAATAATTAAAATAAATAAGTAAAATAAGTATCATGAATAATAAGATAAATAATATAAGAAAAAAAATAAATATTAGAAATAATTACTATTGTTTGTAAAAAACAGAAAAAAGAGTAAGAGGTTTTTGTTTAAATGAAATATATATGAAAGAATTAAATAAAAAAAAATATAAAGAGAATAAGAGAGGACTCAGCTTGGATTCAATGTGATGCGTGGCTGAGCTCCCATGGTGGACTGTCGTCCTGGAGCGCATTGGATCTGGTGATGGTGGGATCCGACGGCCGAAACTTGAAGGTGCATCATGGTTTTAGACTGACTGTATGCATGGGATCCTGTGGAAATAAAACACACAAAAATATGGTATACCGTGGGTATCGAACCCAGGTTCATTCGCTCACAAGCATACAATGGCTGCCATCTGCGCTGTATCCCAATGTTGTTTATAGTGTGAGCGTATAACCTCATATATTATAAGCCGCTCATTCCAGAATTTAAACTGAGCTTTCGCGCCCAGCCTGTACCATCTTCTTCGTGAAGATGCGTTCTCCTTCTTCACCCTGCGACATCAAATCCTTGGCAAACGATAAATAAATGGCATATAATCATACGAATTGATTCAAAATCGCACCCTGAAGATGAATACGTTCTTGCTATGGTCCAATTTCATCCATATCGAATAATCCCAATTCAAAGCTTGGAACCCTAACAATGGTGGATTCCGTATGCAAGCGAATAAACACAATTAAATTTCCAGAATCACTCATGACATCATTGTAAACGCAAATATGCAATTCAAATTCATTTATAATGCATGAAAAATCAAAATCGGAATTGGATAAAATTGGTCAAACCGAACGGAATTGGTGACGGTTCTTGATGTCTCAGTGCACGAATATGATTGCAAAACGTCCAGCCACGCTTCAGGAGTGTTCTTGGATCTTCAAAACTCTCTGAATTGATCTGTAACCACAACAAAGATTTTGCAATTTTTTTGAACTTTTGAGAACTTCAAAACCCCCTCTTGCTGCAGAATTTCGTCCCCTTCAGCATTAGGATTGCTTCAAGTATTTATAGAGAGGAGAATAGGTTAATATTTTTGAAGAAAATCAATTAGAATCTTTGATTTCTATCTTGGAGAAATTGATTGGAAAATTTTGTCAAAAGCTTCTAACTTTGGCCAATATTGATTCAATTTTGTTCCAATCAAATAGTGCACGAATTTTGATTGAGTTTGGAATATATTTGGTGATTAAAATAAATCCAAATCATATCTTTTATAAAATATTGGATTTTCTCCTAATTTACATGATTTTAATTCTTTTTAATTAGAATAAAAAATCACAATAAATTAAATAAACCAAATAAATTCGTGGGAATTGGTTCTTAGGCTTTGGGTGACTTGTGGGTCAAGATTGAATCAAAATATCTTGGGTCCATTTGCAAAAAATTCCAAGTTTCTTCACATTTTTCCCTCCAAAATAGTCCAACTTTGACAAGGCTTATCTCTCTCAATTTTTGAGGTATGGAGGTGTTCTAGGACTTTTTAGAAACCTCAGAGAGTCCTCTAACCAGTGTCTTTGGTCTCATATCAAAATTCTTTTCCATGCTCATTTTATGTCCTTTTTAAAAAAAGTGTCTTTTTGTTGACTTTTGGAAAAGACCTATAATGTATGAAGCCATATCTCTTAAACCATTGACCTATGGGCTCTGATTCTTGGACCATTGGATAGAGGAATGAATTCCCTTCGAAATGAGCTTTGGTGGGAATTTTTCTGATGAAGTATGAATATTTGGTGAATTTTCAAAGTTTGGTTGACTTTTTCAGTTCATGCCTAAAATAGTAACTTTTGACTTTTGATTTCTCTGATCTTTCCTTGCATCATCATGATCAACCCTTGATCAAATGATGATTTTAGGGTTATGAGAATGTTGTTGACCAAATATCTTGAGTTTTGACTGTATAATGACTGTTTTGCCCTTGGGAGTCGACTGTTGACCTAATCAGGATTTGAGGGACTAAATTTGCTCTGTTTGACTTGAAACTTTATATGGAGATACTTTGGGATGTTAGTGACCCTATGGAACCACCTTGAGCCATTGATTCAATGATTTTCCTCTGAATTATTCAATCCCTAGTTTAGAACTTCTGTGTGGGAGACTGTGTTTTGGAGCTTTGTCTTTTGATTTGGTTTTGTGTATGAAAAATAGCATGGGCAAATTTTGGGGTATGACAGCTGCCCCTGTTCAATTATCTTAAACCTGAAGATGTAGAGTGGTTTGCGCGCCAGTCGGTATCTGAAGGTGGAAGATGATTGAACATAAGAATACCAAGAAATTTGCCCTATTTGAAGTAGGGACTTTTGTCGGAGATGGGCTTGTGGATGCCATCTGGTAGTTGAATTTTGAGAAGATGTTGTTTGCGCGTTGATCGTGTCATTACCGTTCGTGGTAGATGAATTAGATCCTTGGGAATTGATCGTGTCAGTATCGTTCGTGATACTTGAATTAGATCTTGGAAAGATGATCGTGTCTTCATCGTTCGTGATGATAGAATTAGATCTGAGGAGATAATCGTGTCTTCATCGTTCGTGATGATAGAATTAGATTCTCTTGTCGTGTCAGCACCGTTCGTAGTAACTGAATTAGACTGGGAAGACCAGTGATCGTGTCCACACCGTTCGTGATGATAGACTTAGACCTCTGAAATTTGATCGTGTCAGTACCGTTCGTAGTATCTGAATTAGATCTTCTGTCGTGTCAGTACCGTTCGTAGTAGCTGAATTAGACTGAGAAGGTCAGTGACCGTGTCTACACCGTTCGTGATGATAGAATTAGATCTCTGAGAGTTGACCGTGTCAGTACCGTTCGTAGTAACCGAATTAGATCTTTTGTCGTGTCAGTACTGTTCGTAGTAGCTGAATTAGACTTTGAAAGTGATCGTGTCATTACCGTTCGTGGTAAATGAATTAGATCTTCGAGCGTTGATCGTGTCAGTACCATTCGTAGTAGCTGAATTAGATCTTGGAAAGTTGGAGATTTCGTTCATTTGTCGGTACCTGTATTCTGAAAAAGGTAAGGTTAATCTTTATGCAATGTCATGATGCATGGGTTATGTAATGAATCTCTCAAAATAAATGAGAGCTTTTGCATGTTATGTATGAGTTCATTATGAGGTAATGTATGCAGCGTATGAACATGTTTATGACATATGATATGTGAATATGATTTATGTTGTCTTTGATTAAGAAAGTAGATCTTTATGTCCTTGTAATTGTACTGTCTGATCTTGTCTTGAAGATGCTCAGCTGGGAATTTATGATTTCTGCTTGGAGATGATCAGTGACTTGATGTTCCCTGATTGGTGATAAAGACATTAATAAACTATGTGGGAGGAGAGCAAAGTGTTGGAGAACCGGTAGTGCTGAAGATGTAAACTTTGTTGGGGAACCATGTCTTTGTCGGGAGTGTTTAAAGATATCTTCTTAATGATTACTCTGTGGGGATATGATCTTATGAACCCGGCTATGTGGGGAGACGTGGGTGTCTTGAAAATTGCCCCCAGTATTATAGTAACTACCATTCCTGGATTTGATTAGGACACACCGCTGAGTATTGATCAAGATGTCATCTAGACTTGCATAGGTTTGCCCCTGCTAGTAGGAACTTGGGAAGATCCGCCTCGCGAGGACTTTATGAGAGGTGTACTATGGGAGACATGCCCCTAGTAATCATAGGCCCAGGACAATTCCCCATGTTGATTGGGAAATAGCTTCAGATCTACTTGGATGCATGCCCCTGATTGTTTTTGGCATCTTTGAGAGATTCTCAGGATCTCGACTTGATTGCCCCAAATTGATCGGGAAAAACGTGCCATGCCCCTTGTATACATAGCAGACATTGCTTCTGAAGTGGTTTTGTTTGTCGGGATAACTTTCAGTCATTAGTTGTACTCTGTGCAAGTTCTTTCTGATGCTAACATTTGAAATTATGTAGCAGAATATGTTTAATAATGAATTCATGAGATGCAATGCATACGTTTGTCTTGAGTTTTTGTGAAAACGTTAAAACAAGAGATGTAAAAGCGCGATATTTATAAAACACGATGTTTGTAAAGAACCGGATATCAACTCAACATTTGTGGTACACCTTAAGGAGTCAGGATACCTTTATTGTGACAGTATGCTTTCGAACTAACCATGCTTCAGTTAGGACTTTCAAGGGTTGTAACGTGGTTTGGTTCACGGTTTAAGAAACAAAGGATAGAGGCTCAAAATTTATTTGTACCCATCCCAATCTTCGTGATGTTCTTCGATCCTAAGCTCAGTTAATTCAACTTATGCATTCAGGTTTCAAGAGACTTTTGTATTTGCACCTTTGATAATGATGATGGTTCGCCAGCAATGAGAACTTTTGTGATGGCAGTCACTTCTTCCTTTTGGTAGTCACAACATTGTGTTGTTCAGAAATTTATTGACTTCTCTTTTTTCATCTTTTTGATATCCCTAACTTTTGCCTGAACTATCTATTTTGAGTTTACAGTCAGCGGGATGCCTTGATTTTTTGCCTAAGTCATCTTTTGATTTTTGACTTAGCAGGCTTTTCTTTGTATATATGTTTTTTCATTTTTTCTTTTTTGAAAGATATTGACTGCCTTGCTTAATGATTGATGAACCATCATTGGCTTTTTGATTGACATCTCTGATACTTCTTTGCTGTGTGTAGACGAACACTTGTGTTTGAAACCTTTATTGGAAGGTGTACTGAATGATTCTCTCAAAATAGAATGCACAGTCAAATTAACTGAGAACTACCCTGCCCCAGGTTATGATTAAGGGTTCAATTTGCATATGAAAAAAAACTTTCTACACCTTAGGCTCAACGGGGTTGACGAGGGATTAACATCCTTATATCTCCACTGTTAGGAATTGAAACAATGCCTGTACATCGTCAGCATAGTCCGCTCAAAAGCATATTGTATGAGGTTGCGGTATCGTTTTCGTCATCCTCCCTCAAAAGGTATACAACTTTAGCAGGAATTGAGTATCACAAAACACATGCAAAGTATGTAATTTAAAATGAGTGATAACGACATAATGTATTCAAGACAAACATATGCAATGCACTGATGATAATTATTAAAACAGATAATTTCTATCATAAGTCGAATGTTTAAATAAACAGGAAATAACTTGCAAATGAAAGTAGATCTAATGATCCAAAAGTTTGTCCGTCAAGACGTCCATAAATCTTGTCATGACTAGGCATAGGAGCGGTGATCACCACAGGGGTGTCAGAAGGGTGGTGCTAGAATTCATTGGCTCGATTATCCTGAGCCTCTGGATCATATGAGTGAATTGACTGTTGTGACTCAGTTGTCGTGATTCAGTTGTCGTGAATTTGTTGTCGTGATTCCATCATCGTGACTCAGTTGTCGTGACTTTGTTGTCGTGATTCCATTATCATGACTCAGTTGTCGTGATTCCATTATCGTGACTCAGTTGTCGTGACTTTGTTGTCGTGACTCAGTTGTCGTGACTTTGTTGTCGTGATTCCATTATCGTGACTCAGTTGTCGTGACTTTGTTGTCGTGATTCCATTATCATGACTCAGTTGTCGTGATTCCATTATCGTGGTCTTTTCTGATTTGAGTGTCATGATTAAATCTTTAATCGCACGCTTCAATGGTCTACCATCCTTTACACCATAACCAGGATTGTTCGAATAATAAGCGCATCTCGCATTGTAATTGTACTCCAAGAATAGGAGTGCTTTTAATTCTTCTTGCCCCTTGGCTGAGTTCAGAATCAAAGTTTGAGATCAGATGTTGTGAGCCTGAAGGTGTTCACCTGATTGCTCGAAATCCATTTGGGCTGAAGTAAACAGCAAGAGAGGATGAGATACCTATTGTGAGAAACCTGCTATGCGATGTTATGAAGGCAAATGCAATGTTTTCAAAGATCTAGAGGAAATTTAGTTTGCGACGTTAGAGAATGATTGGTTGCGTCTTTGTCTGAAGAATTGTGAATTTCGTCTTTGAACATCCTTCTTTGAGAATCGAGCTCACCATATCGAGTGGGTCATCGCCTCCGATTTGGGGTGCTTCTGAATTTGAAGGTGTATGGCTAGAGGAAAATAAATCCTCTTGCCCCTTGATAGGTATTGTGTCTCTGAATCGTAAGGTATGCGGCCAGAGGAAAATAAATCCTCTTGCCCCTTGATAGGGATTCAGTCTTTGATAAGGGCACCTGAAATTGTGCGCCCTAAATCCCTAAGATCCTTGAAAGGGTTAGTTAAATCATGTTATGCTTATGATGTCATGATGTCATGATGTCATGCGAATGCAGTTCATTAAGCATAGTGTGAGATAGTAAGGACAAACAAGTCCTTTCAACAAAACCTGCGAGGAAACGAAGGTTAGTAGCAAACACAAACAAGTCACGCAAGTCACACAAGTCACACAATGTTTGGCTTAAGGCTTGCATGGAGTCTGATCAGGTGTCCTTCCCAAGGGTATTTCTATGGATAAGGAGATTTCAGCAACGGGTTCTACCGAGTTACCCAGAATTGTCAGCCCTCCTAAAGCACCCTCGAACATGATACATACATACCATGCAATGATACTTTGAGAAAGAACCTATCTGAGCTGTAGTATCGGGTAGCGACTATGCTCTCAACATACATCAAGAGTAGTCCCCCCACTACGTTCCTAAAAGCCAGGATGGGTTAAAGGTAACTAAAGGTCCTTAAGCTCCGACTCACCCACAGACATCCGCACGAACCTCCCTCATACAAGAGAAGCATGCAAACACCCATGGAGGCCTAACTTAAGCGTGAACTCTCATATTGACCAATCCTCCACATACATGAAGGAGGTCGCCATGACTATGCCACTTCCTATCTTAGATGTACTTGAATCCGGGTGTAGGATTCGTCCTTCAGTTAACTCCCAAAATGCCCCTGAAAAAATAAAACAAGCAAAACAAATAATAGAAAACATTTAAGTGATTCCTAAACTTTTAAGGTAACCCCTCTTTTATCGAAGTAAATCCCCAGTGGAGTCGCCAGTTCTGTAATACGGTGAACTGACTTTTTATTAATCGGAATGTTGCGGTAAGCAAGAGTCGCCACCGACTTTTATTTTATCCAAACAATATTCGGAAAGGCAAAAAGAAACAGAAAAAAACCTTTTTAGAAATCTAAGTTCGGGGGGTAATTTATGCAAAGGGAAGGTGTAAGGCACCCTTTGCATCCATGGTTTTCCATGGGCTCTTAATTGCTTTGCTTGCTCGTTTTCAGAAAAAGTAGATGAAAGAGATAGGGACTTTAGCTTGTGAATAAGCGTTGCCCTTTTGAAAAATTATGAGAAAGAATATAATAAAAAGGTTTGAGCATTGCAAGGCAATTAGGGGCAATTACCTTAAACTCAGATGATAGGTCTCTTTTTAGCCTTTCAGAATGAAAGGGTCTATCCTTGCCATAAGAGGGCAGGAAGCCTTTCGTTTGGAGGTTGAAGGGTCATCGAAGCATCCTTTGCCATAAGACTGTCCCATGCCATAGAAGGGCAGGTAGTCTAAGGTAAGGATCAGAATAAGCCTTTTCGTAGGCAGCCAGAAGATACCTCAGCCTTTTCCGTAGGCAACTTCCGAGGGTCGAGGTCATGTAGTGTATCGAAGGCAGCATCATTTTAGGGTCCCATGACCTTTTATCGAGGCAACATGGCTGAGGTATCCTCATATTCGAGGGACTGGCTATTCTGCAAAAAACACAAAGGCAACAGGCAACAAGGCAACAGGCAACAAGAACAGGCAACAAGGCAACAGGCAACAAGGCAACAGAGAGGTTACCCAAAAGTGTGCGTGTGTGCACCAATCATGTGATTATATTCAAATATATTATCTTGAAAATTAGCGATTCTAAATTCAATTCATGGTTGCCACTCCCTATTTTACTAACCACACAGTTTATTATAAAGCAGTAACAATAGCAATATAGGGAAGGGGGAAAATGAAACCAGCGGATCCCAATAGGGTTTGACATAAGTAATAATAGAACAGAAAAGATTTAGGGTTACCAATGACGTAGCTTTGGCATTCGACAAACCCTGAAAAGGTGGGAAAATGGCAAACAAAAATAGGGTGAGTGCATTATCAGATTCGGAGGCAAACGGGACTAACCCTAAAATAAAGAATAAATAAATTTTAAAATAATAAAAATAGACAAAGATACTTAGCTTGTTTTGACCTGATAGGGTTGGCAAGAAGCCTCGGGGTCAACCCTGAAAAAGGCAAAGGCAAGGAAGAAGGCAAGACAAACCCTAGTATTTAAAAGAAACAAAATAGACTTTTAAAAAATAAAATAGGGTACTTAGCTTTGAGTCTTGATCGAGCGCATAGTCGAAATGAACCATGTTGATAACCCTGAAAAGGCACAAACGAAAAAACATGTTTCTTAGTGTAGAGTAAACCCTGGTTAGGATTCAAAGGGAGTATAATGATAAATCGATTTAATTAATTATTTGTTTCGCAACCTAGTAAATTAATCGGGCAAAAAGCATTCTCCTATTTTTATGAATTAAAATGAGATCAATATGATTTTATTAAAGATATTAAATATATTAAAACTAATAAAAATAATTAAAATAAATAAGTAAAATAAGTATCATGAATAATAAGATAAATAATATAAGAAAAAAAATAAATATTAGAAATAATTACTATTGTTTGTAAAAAACAGAAAAAAGAGTAAGAGGTTTTTGTTTAAATGAAATATATATGAAAGAATTAAATAAAAAAAAATATAAAGAGAATAAGAGAGGACTCAGCTTGGATTCAATGTGATGCGTGGCTGAGCTCCCATGGTGGACTGTCGTCCTGGAGCACATTGGATCTGGTGATGGTGGGATCCGACGGCCGAAACTTGAAGGTGCATCATGGTTTTAGACTGACTGTATGCATGGGATCCTGTGGAAATAAAACACACAAAAATATGGTACACCGTGGGTATCGAACCCAGGTTCATTCGCTCACAAGCATACAATGGCTGCCATCTGCGCTGTATCCCAATGTTGTTTATAGTGTGAGCGTATAACCTCATATATTATAAGCCGCTCATTCCAGAATTTAAACTGAGCTTTCGCGCCCAGCCTGTACCATCTTCTTCGTGAAGATGCGTTCTCCTTCTTCACCCTGCGACATCAAATCCTTGGCAAACGATAAATAAATGGCATATAATCATACGAATTGATTCAAAATCGCACCCTGAAGATGAATACGTTCTTGCTATGGTCCAATTTCATCCATATCGAATAATCCCAATTCAAAGCTTGGAACCCTAACAATGGTGGATTCCGTATGCAAGCGAATAAACACAATTAAATTTCCAGAATCACTCATGACATCATTGTAAACGCAAATATGCAATTCAAATTCATTTATAATGCATGAAAAATCAAAATCGGAATTGGATAAAATTGGTCAAACCGAACGGAATTGGTGACGGTTCTTGATGTCTCAGTGCACGAATATGATTGCAAAACGTCCAGCCACGCTTCAGGAGTGTTCTTGGATCTTCAAAACTCTCTGAATTGATCTGTAACCACAACAAAGATTTTGCAATTTTTTTGAACTTTTGAGAACTTCAAAACCCCCTCTTGCTGCAGAATTTCGTCCCCTTCAGCATTAGGATTGCTTCAAGTATTTATAGAAAGGAGAATAGGTTAATATTTTTGAAGAAAATCAATTAGAATCTTTGATTTCTATCTTGGAGAAATTGATTGGAAAATTTTGTCAAAAGCTTCTAACTTTGGCCAATATTGATTCAATTTTGTTCCAATCAAATAGTGCACGAATTTTGATTGAGTTTGGAATATATTTGGTGATTAAAATAAATCCAAATCATATCTTTTATAAAATATTGGATTTTCTCCTAATTTACATGATTTTAATTCTTTTTAATTAGAATAAAAAATCACAATAAATTAAATAAACCAAATAAATTCGTGGGAATTGGTTCTTAGGCTTTGGGTGACTTGTGGGTCAAGATTGAATCAAAATATCTTGGGTCCATTTGCAAAAAATTCCAAGTTTCTTCACATTTTTCCCTCCAAAATAGTCCAACTTTGACAAGGCTTATCTCTCTCAATTTTTGAGGTATGGAGGTGTTCTAGGACTTTTTAGAAACCTCAGAGAGTCCTCTAACCAGTGTCTTTGGTCTCATATCAAAATTCTTTTCCATGCTCATTTTATGTCCTTTTTAAAAAAAGTGTCTTTTTGTTGACTTTTGGAAAAGACCTATAATGTATGAAGCCATATCTCTTAAACCATTGACCTATGGGCTCTGATTCTTGGACCATTGGATAGAGGAATGAATTCCCTTCGAAATGAGCTTTGGTGGGAATTTTTCTGATGAAGTATGAATATTTGGTGAATTTTCAAAGTTTGGTTGACTTTTTCAGTTCATGCCTAAAATAGTAACTTTTGACTTTTGATTTCTCTGATCTTTCCTTGCATCATCATGATCAACCCTTGATCAAATGATGATTTTAGGGTTATGAGAATGTTGTTGACCAAATATCTTGAGTTTTGACTGTATAATGACTGTTTTGCCCTTGGGAGTCGACTGTTGACCTAATCAGGATTTGAGGGACTAAATTTGCTCTGTTTGACTTGAAACTTTATATGGAGATACTTTGGGATGTTAGTGACCCTATGGAACCACCTTGAGCCATTGATTCAATGATTTTCCTCTGAATTATTCAATCCCTAGTTTAGAACTTCTGTGTGGGAGACTGTGTTTTGGAGCTTTGTCTTTTGATTTGGTTTTGTGTATGAAAAATAGCATGGGCAAATTTTGGGGTATGACAGGGTGAAAACCCATACAAACTTGAACCTGTAGATGATATGAAAATCACATACAAGCCCTTGTATGATCAGTTCAAGTATGGCCACTCCCATGATATTAGGCTCACATCACATGCTAAGAGTTTTCACATTACACACACTATGAAGCATGTGACACAAAATAGAAAATATCATGTTGCTCAAACTAAGAAATATCATGTTGTACCTCCTGTTGTTTATCATGCTAAACCCAAGTTCAATCAGAACTTGAGGAGAACTAACAAGAAAGAACCCAAGAAAATGTGGGTACCTAAGGAGAAGATAATTTCTATTGCAGATATCCTTGGCAGCAAAGAAGACAAAGCAAAACATGTCATGGTACCTTGACTCTGGGTGCTCGCGGCACATGACGGGAAAAAGGTCTATGTTCCAAGACCTGGTGCTTAAGTCTGCTGGAGAAGTCAAGTTTGGAGGAGATCAGAAGGGCAAGATAATTGGCTCCGGAACCATAAGTATTGGTAACTCTCCTTCCATAACTAATGTACTTCTTGTAGATGGATTAGCTCATAACTTATTATCCATAAGTCAATTAAGTGACAATGGTTATGACATAATCTTAAATCAAAATTCTTGCAAAGCTGTAAGTCAGAAGGATGTCTCAATCCTATTTACAGGCAAGGGAAAGAACAACATTTACAAGATTGATCTTCAAGATCTTAAGAATCAAAAGGTAACTTGTCTTATGTCTGTTAGTGAAGAGCAATGGGTCTGGCACAGAAGATTAGGCCATGCTAGTTTGAGAAAGATTTCTCATATTAACAAACTAAATCTGGTCAGAGGACTCCCTAATCTGAAATATAAATCAGATGCTCTTTGCGAAGCATGTGAGAAAGGGAAGTTTTCCAAACCTGCATTCAAGTCTAAGAATGTTGTTTCTTCCTCTAGGCCGCTAGAACTTCTGCACATTGATCTGTTTGGCCCAGTCAAAATAGCATCTGTTAGGGGGAAGAAATATGGATTAGTCTGTAGCAACCTGCCCTAAAAATTAAAGATTAGAGTCGCCACCTATTCTACCAAGGCGAATAGGAAACCTCGCGCAGTTAAAAGATCAGGGTAAGATACTATATTCAGGTCGAGGGAAGGTGTTAGGCACCCTCAACCCTTTCCTAAGATTTGCATCATAATGATCAAGGTTTACGGCAAAAAATAAAGAAAGGCTACAGAGAGTCAGAAGGGTTAAAGGCAAGATTATTAATATTAAAGGTTTGTAATTCAAAGAAATGAAATCGGGACAAAATGAGATTTATGGGGGAGGGGACTCGCCTTGTTGCCAAGTGCCTACGTACCTCCTTATGGAGGATCAGAGTCTACGTAGTTCGGGCACAGGGATGTACGCCTTAGAATTTGATATGATATGGTTGGAAGGCTTTTTGAATGGCCTATCGTAGTTTTGAATAAGGATGAAAATCCGTAGTTTGATTTGAAGTATTTTGAATGTTTTTAGATTTGGGAAGTGTTTTAGGATTGGGCGTACAACCCTGAATTTAATATGTACTATTAACCGCAATGATCAATAGATTCGATCACCATAGTTAAAAGATTAGTAGTGTATCATTACCAATTTTAATTGATGGATTCAATTATCACTAATAACGAATAAAAGTATTTTTTTAGAAATTTTAATGATTTAATTTGTATCATTATCCCTCGTAATCGATTGATTCGATTAAAAATAATAATGAATTTAAATGGGAAGATAGGCTAATCATCGCAACCAATAAAATGGTTGAAACCCTTTAGCCAAATAAAACTTATTTTATCTTAATTAATTAAATAGTTGATAATTGATTATTACCCACCGCGATCA
Source organism: Vicia villosa (assembly GCF_029867415.1). Taxonomy (NCBI): domain Eukaryota; kingdom Viridiplantae; phylum Streptophyta; class Magnoliopsida; order Fabales; family Fabaceae; genus Vicia; species Vicia villosa. Next base: position 67,702,292 of record NC_081184.1, on the reverse strand, counting down.
ATTAATTTAATCGAAGCGAATAAAATTCTAAATTGTTTGGCTAAATACCTAAGTCGGTTGGAAAACCCTAATCCTAATACTTTGGCCACTGGCCAATGGGATTGACCGAACCCTAATGCATTGATAAGCCATCTCTAGGTTTTTATGATTTATAATTAAAGTTAGATTAATTAAACGAGATAATCGAAATAAATCGGGAAAAATAATTCTAGATAATCATAGCCCCTAATCCTAGTTTAATTTCTAATCCTAAATAAATTAACCAAATCTAAATATAATTAAATCCAATTCAAATAGTTAAATAACAAAAATAATATAAAAAATTACATTGAAAAACCTGGCAGTCATCTGGTGTAGCACGTTCTTGAGGATCTATGGTGATCCTTCAGCCTTTGATGCCTTGGATCTGGATTGATGGGAACCGTATGGCCCAGATTAAAGGATCGTCGTGGGCGTGCGTGGGATCACATGCATTGGAATACCAAGCATCCATTAACAAGTGAATAATACACAAAAATAATTGTCTGAGACAAGTTTCGAACCGTCTCTCTCACGCATGGGGACCCAGGCCAGTATCCACTGAAGCACGCTCGCTTGTTGTTAAGAAATACGTTTGCGAACCATAATATATGAAAAAACTAACGAACCAGAATTCAAAACGTGAAGCGCGCGGACACTGTTCCTCGCCGTCTTCCTCGTTTTTCTTCATTCCTGCAGATTTCGTACTCACAGACCATGGAAATTAAATGTAAAATAAATACATGATTCGATTGGAAATTGTATTACAAACACGATAATGGCTTTAGTTTGGTCTAATTTTACTTGTTTTGAGAAACCCCAATTTAGAGCTTGGATAACCTATCAATGGTGAAATACCACACTTGCATTCAAAGTTAAATTAAATTGCCCAGAAACGAGCTAAACATCATACCAAACAACAATATGAAATCAAAAGGTGTTTACACATGGTGAATCTACAAAAACGAACACGACTTTTATTAGAGCAAACCGTGGTGAATATTAGTGTGTTCTTGATGCTTCTGGGCTTGTTAATGATTGGGATATCTTCAAGAAACACCCAGGTGCTGATTGGAATATTCAAAACGTCTCGAAACCTTCTCCAACTCCAAATTCGATCTCTCCTACTTCTCCATATTTTTTGAATCCGGTTAGGGTTTTGGAGGCCAAAAAAAACCTCCCCTTGTGCTTGTGACGATTGCATATATATATTGGAGTAATTTAGGTCAACAATTCTGGATCCAATCTTGATAATTTGTTGAGATTGACATTTGATTTTGAAGAATATTGGAACCTTCCAATTTGGTCTTCAATCCAATCTATTATTCTTCAATTAGCCTTATACGGCTCTTGCCTTGATTATGGAGAGATTCAAGGTGTAATTTGTGATTGAGTCCAAAAATCTCATATTTTAATATTTAAATGAAATAGAAATTCAAGTAAATACTAATAAAAATCATAAAAATAAATTGATGGATTTAGAGACTTCTCTTAGGGTCATGGGCATATTTAGAATCCAAATGATAGGCCCATTGGTTTGAAAGATCAAGTTTCTGCACTTTTGTACTTTATGCATTTTCTTCAATATTTTAAATGAGTAAAAGAAATAAAATAATAATTGAAACTAATGATAATGATAATTCAATTAAAATTATAATAATACTAATCAATAAATATTAATCCTAAATTATGATATTAATACCAATTCTAATAAGACTGTCATTACCCTAAAAATAATCTTGACTGAAACCTAATTAATCCTAATAATACTATCAAAATTAATAATAATACTCCTAATAATAATATTAATAAGAATAATAATAATAATGAATAATAATAGTTAGTAAAATTACAAAAAAAGTAAATGGTAAGTTGAATAAGAATGAGTAAAAAATAGATTATAATGACTAAAAACCCCCAAGAAATAATAAGATAGATGGGCCAAATGACTGGGCCCAAGTACCTTCTAATTTTAACCGCATCTTAACTCAGGGTATTTTATAAGAGGGTGGGTTTGACAATAGGAATGTCAAACCCCATGACTCTTAATTTCGGCCCTTGATGAGTTAACAGCCATAGATTTGATCGGGCAAATTTTGGGGTATGACAGCTGCCCCTGTTCAATCTTCTTAAACCTGAAAAGTCAGATAGGCACGTCTGCCTATCGTGATCTAAAGGTAGAAGATGATTGAACACTGAGAATACCCTAAAATTTATATTTTTCGGGAAGGATTTTCTGCGGGAGATGGGCTTAGAGATGCCATCCAGTTGTTTGACAAGATGCTTGTCCAGAGCATATGCTCTTCATACCGGAATCATATGGATTGTGTCTGAGGAGATATGAAGTAATGTCTTACATAAGACTACCTGAAGAGGTTCCTGAATAGGGTATATCAGCGGTTGATGCGAAGAAGCTTAGGCTTTGAACAAAGCTTAGGAAGAATGTCTTGGAGAAGAATAACTAAGGAGTTCTTTAAAAGAACTAGGTATGTCTTAGAAAATATTGGATAAATATTTTAAGAAGGCTACCTAGAAAGGCATGATGTGTCTTAAACAAGACTCACCTAGAAAGGCTTCTAAAAAGATATGAAACGTCTTAAACAAGATTCACCTGGAGAGGTTTTTTTTTTTAGAAAGGAGATGGAATGTCTTAAACAAGATTAACTAGAGAGGTTCCTAAAAAGGATATGAAATGTCTTAGACAAGACTACCTAGAGAGGTTATGTTATGTCTTAAACAAGACTAACCTAAAGGAGTTCCTGGAAAGGATATGAAAACGTCTTAAACAAGATTACCTAGACAGGTTATGACACGTCTTAAACAAGATTGCCTAGAAAGGTTCCTAGAAAGGGTATCAAACGTCTTAGACAAGACTACCTAGAGAGGTTATGTTATGTCTTAAACAAGACTTCCTAGAAAGGATATGATACGTCTTAAACAAGACTATCTAGAAAAATTAGGATATGTCTTACATAAGACTAACCTAGAAAGGCTCCTGGGAGTGATACAATATGCCTTAAACAAGACTATAAGGTTTAACTTAGACATGTCTTAAACAAGACTGACCTAGAAAGTCTCCTGGAGAGGATGAGGAGGGATTGGATACATGTTTTAAGGAGATTACCTAGAAAGGTATGATATGTCCTAAACAAGAAAAACCTAGAAAACTTTTTGGAAAGGATGTGATATGTCTTACACAAGACTCACCTGGAAAGGCTCTTAGACCGGATACGGGATACCTTAAACAAGACTTACCTAGAAAGGCTCCTAGAAAGGACACGATTTGGATTGAAATTGAAAATTGACATTGAAATGAGTTTTGGTTACAGCCAAGGGAATAACATACCAAAGAACTCGGTGCCATATCACTGCCAAAGGACTAGCGTGATAAGACGTAACGCAATAAGTCACGATTTGGATTGGAATTGAAAATTGAAATTGAAAATTGAAATTGAAATGAGATTGGAATAGGATTTGAAATAGGATTGGAATAGGAATTGGAAAAGGATTTGAAATAGGATTGGAATAGGATTGGAAATAGGATTTGAAATAGGAACTGGAAAATTAGTTTGGGATAGGAATCGGAATAAGATTTGAAATAGGATTTGAAAAATAGGAGTTGGGAAACAGTTTGGAATAGGAATCGGAATAGGATTTGAAATGGGATTTGGATTTTGATGTAACAGTTAGACGTGAACTGACTACCAGACGGGAACTGGATTTAATGGTTTTCCAGGACGAGAACTGGACTTTGTAAGGATTTGCCAGGACGAGAACTGAACTTTGTAAGGATTTGGAATTGCAAGTGAAAATTTGGCTTTTATAGTATATGAATGTACCAGATGATATGCATGGTTTGATGTTGGAGTGAAGCGACATGATTAATGCATGACAATGATTTATGATGACTTGGATGTTTTGATTGATGCCCCAATGTTGGGTGGTGAAGGCGTGGCAAGACTGCTTATGCAACAAGGTCACTTGCCACACGATGGTAGGATGTTGTGCTCATGCACACGTTGGTTGATGTAATGAGTGGAACGAATTAATGTCTTCTATAAGACTACCTGAAAAGGTTTCCGGAATGGATATGAACATTTGTCTTCAAGAAAATTACCTTAAAAAGGTTCTTAGCAAAGGACGCAGTTTGTCTTAAAGAAGACTACCTAAAAAGGTTTTGAGCGAAGGATAAGGAATGTCTTAAAGAAGACTGCCTGGAAAGGCTGAAGGATATGTCTTAAAAAGACTACCTAAAAAGGTTCTTGGAAAGGATAATGGATGCCTTAGAAAAAGGCCACCTAAAAGGTTCTTAGAATGTCTTAAAGAAGACTATTCGGAGAGGTTCCTGAAAAGGATGACAAATTGTCTTAAAGAAGCCTACCTGAAAAGGTACTTAGAAAACGAATGTCTTGGAGAAGACTACCCTAAAAAAGGTTCTTGGAAATGACGATGATTGTCTTAAAGAAGACTACCTAAAAAGGTTCCTAGAAAGGATGATGAACGCCTTAGAAAAGACTACTTGAAAAGGTTCCTAGAAAGGATCGTAGGATTTGTATTAAAGAAGACTTCCTAAAAAGGTGTGGTGTAATGTATCAGCCAATGTATGTAATGCATGATTTATACGTACTTGCATGATGCTCCAATGATAGGTTGTTGATAACCAAAGCGTGTATAGTTCGCTGATGTTGAAAGGTTGTTGGAGGCGGTGGGGTGTGATGCTAGCGCGACTTCCCAATACCTGTTTTTTGAACTTTGTAGTTAGGAGAAAGATTGATACGAGGTTGTAAAGCATGAAGACGCCTTTTCCTTTTGTTGTGCGTCTTATGGATTTGGTATCCATTGCCCCAATATTTTCGTGGAAAAAGATGCTTATGAGGGAAGTGCCCCAAGAAATAGCCTTGTTATATGCTTCGACGTTTAGATTGAAGGGTGTGCCCCTGACTTCCCAGATATAGAGGGTTATCCATCGTGTTCTATCCATTTGAATTTATCCCATGTTTGACATGCCCCTTATTGAGATTGCTTCGAGATGTGACCCAGGTCGATTGGACCTTAGGAAGAATGCCCCTAGTTAATAGGATGTTTGGTTGTATGCCCCTGTTTAGGAAAACCCTCTGGGCGTGGTTTACCCATTCAAGAGTCTTTATCAGAAATGATCGCCTTTGTGCTAAGTGTATATTCGTAGATGGCGTTGTACCCTTTGAGAAGTAACTCTGATGCAATGCGTATGCAGATTTTGAAATCGAAGTTCGTTAAGAAATAGGACCGGATGATTAGAAATGAATGCTTGAAGAAGCGTAGTGATTAGAAATGGTTTCAACAAACTCAGGAGTCAGTATAACAAATCCTGCTTAATATGCTTTCATAGTTAACCTTGCCTCAATTAGGACTTTTGACTGTTGTAACTTGGCCTGGTTCAAGGTTTAAGAAACAACGGATATAAGGCTCAAAATTTATTAAACCCACCCATTTCTCCTTGATGTTCTCCAAGTCCTAAAAATTCGCTTAATCCAATGAACGTGCTTTGTTTGTAAGAGAATTGTTTTAGTTCTGATGTTGAGCAGAAGCCTTAGTAGGGATCCAAGCATTGATGGTAAAAATTTTGTAAAGATCCAAGCATTTATGAGAAGCTTCGACGATTTAGCAGTCACAAGATTGTTCTTTGTATTTTGTCTTTGTTTTGTTTTTATCCCTTATTTTTGCATTAACCAACTCCCTGGAATTTGATCCATCGGGATGCCCTAAATTTTGCATAAGTCCTTTGGTTTATTTTCATGGAATTTTCCCTTCTGACTTAGCGGGCGTTTTTCTTTTGAATGCTCCTTTTGAGATTTGATCCTTGGATATTGAATATTGTGACTGCCATGATTAACTTTGATTGGTAAGCTTCGACTTTGATACTTCCTTGGTCTTGAATAATGTGTTGAGGAAGAAGATGTTGTGAATGCTATCGCCATTGCCTCCTCAATCTTGGATGAACGCGAGGAAGAAGATATGCTTGAACCTTATGATTAAACCTTGCTTGAATCCTTGCTTGGATTGACTGATTCTCTTGACAACCAAAATGCATCATTGAATTAATCGAAATCTACCCTGCCCCTGGTTAAAATCAAGGTTTATTGGAAGAGTAGAAACAAACTCCAACTCCTGGCTCGAGGGGGTAACAAGGGATTAACATCCTTATATATCCACTGTTTGGGAATTGAAACAATGCTTGTACATCGTCGGTTCGGTCTTACCTTGAAAGCATATGTTTAGCGGAACTTAGTTATTTGTATTCGTCATTCTCCCTTAAGTTTGTTAATAATTGAAAGTCGAAATTGAAATAGAATAGAAGGGTGCGAGTGGAAAGTCGTAGTAGTGAATGAATGAAGCGAATGAATTGATTTCAAAACATGCATGACTTTATTGAATTACTATTCGAAAGGTACAACGTTTTACATCAAATAACATTTTGTGATCATAGGAATTACAACTTGAAAGATAAACCTATTAATCCTAAGGGCAATCCCCTTTGTGAATCTGTCGACTTTGTTTTACTTCTTAGTTCATGGACTTGTAGGAGTGAAGGGTAACCTTGAACTTTCCTTGGGCACGTCGAATCTGTCGGGAATAAATTATTAGCGGTGGGTTTTCGTCGTATCGGAACTTCATGAGTTTCCTTTGACTAAACCTCTTTTGCTTTTTCTAAGGATAGTATCACACTGTTCGCAATCCCCGGGGTTCGTAGATTGATAAAGGAAATTTAGGACCCTTTTGCCCCTTGGTGGGGAGTCAACATGTGTCGCTTTCCCTCCATCATAGTTATGCATCTTCGTTTAGGATATTGCCCCAGTCGGACTGACCCTTGCCCCCAAGTTATCGTAGAGCGTCCTTGTAAACTTCGCTATGTTCGTAGATGAACCCCTTTAAAACTAGATACCCCTTAAGTGTATCTATGAGGGAACTTCTTTGTTGGACTGATCCTTGCTCGACGATAATCTTGGCATAATCTTGTTGCGAAAAGGCATGGACATGTGGAAGGCATGGTGAAAGGCATTCCTTTTTCATTTGTATGACTGAGCTCATAACTAATTTATCTTTCTTTATCCATAGTTTACAATCCTCTTTATTTCTCTGAGAGTTTCGGGAAACCGTCTAGCATGGTAAGTATAGATGCGAGCGAAGATAGAAATGCAAATGTTTGAATGCATGAAAATGCAAATGCGTGTGTATGCAAAAGACTCCTTTATTTTTTTTGTTATTACTCCTTGTATGTAATGCAATGCGGATGTGCGATAGATATAATCCTAAGGATAGCCTATGCGGATTTAGGGATAACATTTGACTCTAATGAGATACTTGTAAGCTAGATATTATGACACGTTAATGGGAATAGATTAGGGAGTTCATGGAAAGTAGCAGTTGATGACCGTTCAGGACAGTCACCAAGTCTCATGACCTTCGAGAGGTCGTTCGACGTGTACTTACGAAGTTGTCCCTCGTGGGAAGGTTCTCTATGTGGAACACAACTTATCTAAGGACGATATTGGAGGGAATGAAATCCCTACAGGCTTAGGGATGAAAGATGTATAAATGGGAATTCAAAACCTTACGAGTTAAGGGATGCGCGGGAGCAAGCACGAGGTGACCGTTCAAGACAGTCACTATATCTCATGGCCATCGAGAGTCCAATGGACATGCGTTAATGAAGATGTCCTTCGTGGGAAGGACACGTGGTTGTAAAAATACATAGATGTAAAAGGAAAATCCCTACGGGCTAGGGAGTGCATAGGAGTAAGCATAGAGTGACCGTTCAAGACAGTCACTGGATCTCATGGCCATCGAGAGGCCAATCGATGTATGCTAATGAAGATGTCCTTCGTACGAAGGACACGATTTTAGGAATAGAATCCCTATAGACTAGGGAATGCGTAGATGGAAGTACGGGGTGACAGTTCTAGACATGCACTAGATCTCGTGGCCATCGAGAGGCCAATCAACGTGCATTAATAACGATGTCCTTCGTACGAAGGAAGTGATTTTAGGAATAGAATCCCTACAGGCTAGGGAACACGTAGGGACACCTGCAAAATTGAAACGCATAGACATTCGAAGTATATAAATTGCATACATACAATAAACACATAAGCACATAAGCCCCAGGTTCATAGGTTCGACGTAGCGGCTTTAGGGAGCCTACCCTTTCCATTGGTATGTCCTAGACACGGGTCTCATGGGGTCGTTCGTAGCCTCTGAGACTTTTTGTCTCTTTGGATTTTAGAACAACTCATTTTATCCAATGAGGTTCGAATTTTTGGGGTAGGTTCCCAGAGAGATCAACCAAATACCAAGTCCTGCCCTCAACAAGTGTTGCACCCCAAAATTTGCCCTCTTTGGTTGAGCTATAAGTTACGAATGGCGTTTATTTCGTCATTTGAAAATCGAAGAAAAATAATAAAGAGTTCCGTTATTTCGAGATCATTAAGTCAAGAGGTTTGTGGGATGAATTGCAAGATAGTGAATCATGATAAAAGGGTATGAGCTTAAAAGAGAGCATTGTGTCCGAGGCGCCATTATATTTGCAATTTATTGGTGGCTCAACGTACGAGTTAGGTTTGAATGAAAGAATTGAGATTTGAATTAGGGTCCCGATGATTCGGGAATGAGTTTGATTTGATGATATAACTAATCCTATTATTCAAATTTCGTTCAAGGCATTTTGTTCCTCTAGGATTCAGGTCAAGCTAAGATCCACGAGTGTTATTCAAAGTTTATCCAAAGTTGTCATCATTTTAAAGGGTTATGGCCTATTGATTCAAGATATTGCAATCTCATGTTCAAATCTTATTCTTCATCAAAGTGTGTTTCAAGGGCTATCGATAGAGATTCCAGATCGGTTTGAGTTAGAAAACTTAATTGGATCGGAACAAGTTGGAAACTTAATTGGATAAGTGTTCAAGTATCATCATCATCCTTTCATTCAAATCCATATAATTCATTACAAAGTTCAAAACCATGTTCATTACAAAATATTCAAGTGTCCATTACACTATTCAAGGGTCCAGGCCCATTACAAAAATACAACAACAAAAAAGGCCTTCATTAAATCCCAAATAAATACAACAATAACAGTTCCAATTTGCAGCTACATCAGGATCTCCCTTTCCTTGCTTGTACGGATTTGTCAAGTTCGAACCAAACTTCTTCACCACTGACTCTGCAGTAACGAACCGACCTTGCTCCACTTAAACCAACAAAGTTCTTTGCACTCCAGAGGGAAAAAACCGAGGTTGTACCTGCAAAAGAATGAATCTCAAGCTAACCGAACCGCTTCAAAACCGGTTCACATTAGAGCCAAAGTCTATACATCAGGGGAGAATTCCAATTGAAAAGGAGCATATAACAGAAAATTGAGAGGATTTTTGATAAGCAGAATCACATAACAATTGCAAGGGGAAAAAAATTGATAACAACAGAATCGAAAAAAAGAAAGGTCCATAACAGAAAATAGTTCATACACAAAAAAATCTCCGATGCTCCATTCATCTTCAATCACTAATATTCAACCTGCAAAAAAAATCCAAAAAAAGAGTAACAGAAACATAAAAAACTCTCGGAATATTCGACTTCATCGCGTTTTATCCTGCATTCACGCTCCATAACCAATCTTCATCGTGTTCATCACTTCATCATCACCATGATCTTCTTCATCCATCTCCCTTCATTCAACAGAATACAGAAAAAAACTCAGAACGCTACAACAACGCACTAATTTTCACCGCATATCTTGCATCGCGTCCTTGAATCATCACACCTTCAACAATTCAACGTTCATTCATCAACATCACTAAAAAACAATCGTTCAAAAGAAGAATTCAATAACGGAAAAAAGATCGAAAACCTGTAACAGAAGATCACCTCTTCATTCTCACGATTCTTCAATCGACCTCTTCTTCATCAATCTCCGCGCACAACTTCGTTTCGGCAATCGTTTTGATCTTCAACTCTTCTCTTCCATCAACGCATGATCATCATTTAATTCAACCAATTGCAACAACACCAACGCGGCAACAATCGGTAATCATTCAACATCATCATCAATGCAACACGCCTCCATCAACGATCAGCGCAATCACAACAGAAGCATATCGTCACACTATCGCATCTTGTAACACCCTTCTAAACCCCGCGGCAATTTTAATAATTAATCAGAGTAAAAACATATGCACAAGGGTGCCACAATTATTTAAAACAAATAAATCAACTAAGGTCAAAGTCATGCTTTATTAGGAAACGATTCACCACAAAACACAATCGTTTAACACAGCGGAATACTAAACATCATCAAATACAACCAAAATGAAATCATAATTCAACGCCAAATAAAATGGATAATTTCATAAAAACTCTATAACTATCGTTCCCCAGTGTTACAGATCAGAGCATGACCGACACGACCCAACATAAACGGATAAACTCTATGAGTCATCCTCACCGAGCACTAATGCCGCTACTCCTCAATCTGAAAATGACAACATGTAAGGGTGAGTCTCATTCTCAATTAGTAAATATTATGCAATTCATAAGCAACAAGCATCATAATATACCGTTCACCCAATTATACATATTCAGATTCACATCCATTATTAATTCACACAATAATAGATTGCAACACACACTACAGAAATCCATACAATCATATTATGACAAAATGCATATGACACAACTGACACTATGCATGTGGTACCAATAAACCGTGGAATCAATCCACCTAACCGATCTACGCCTCATCGAGATACGGCCCACCGACACAATTTCCACACAATGGGAAATATGTCCACCAACGATCCAAACATCACCGAGATCCAACATCAATGCATATGAATGAATGAAACACATATAACATACTTAAAACACACCGAATCACGATGAACAACTCATCTCAACACCACATCACCGAATAAGTATGTACATGTCTTCAACATCATTCAAATAGTCATGCATCCTTCACAATCTTAATAACAAATCACACCAATTCATCATCACATCAAACACATTGTCACACCTATCTCATATGCACACAATTGTTCAATTCTTATCAAGTAATTAAATCGAGTTTTAAAGAAATAAGGTCGGATAATACCAATATTCATCGTTCATCATATAAAACATTTAATCACTTGCACAACGCCCAAAACGGCACTAAGAAAGGATTCACGGATCAAAAGATACGTTATTTTTAAGTTTGGAAAATTTTACACACAGCAAGGTTCGCTCAGCGGAGCAAGGCAGAAGCGAAACCCTTCCAACCCCCGCTCAGCGGACCTCAAGCGACGTCAAACAGAAGCGAACTACGTTGGGACCTCCGCTCAGCGGACCCCCCTCTGCTCAGCGGACCGGCGATTTCAGCAAACCCCAAGTCTGCGACAGACCCTGCAATTTCACTCCCCTTTCACCCAAAAACGATTCCAGACATCACATACAGGCATACAATCATCATATATTCAATTACACACCACAAAAACATCACTTAACGCATTATTAACCAAATAGTTCACACAATCATCATCAATTCAATCCAAATTAGAACATCCTAACCTACCAATCCCAATGTCTAATTGAACCAAACCATACATCAATCTACCTATCACCTAAGATCACATAAGAGATACTAAAAGGAAGAGTCCCCCCTTACCTCGATGAATCTCTTGAATGCTCTCCTTCCAGTTTCACGTTCTTGCCTCTTTCTCTTCTCTTCTTTTCACGTGTTCTTCCTTTCTCCCCAAATGGTTCCCTTTCTTTCTTATTTAATAAAATAAAATAAAATATCACAACTTAGTAAAAGGCCTAACCAATATAGCACCCCTCTTTTACTAACATCACACCATAAGCCCAATATCTCATATTCCATCATTTTCCAATTAAATCCAATTTAAAATTCTAAAATTCCAATTATTTAATTTAACTCTTAATTAAATTAATAAACTGAAATCATGGGGTGTTACAACTCTCCCCCACTAAAAGAGTTTTCGTCCTCGAAAACATACCTTAGACGAAAAATTTCGGGTAAGAGTCCTTCATCTGGCTCTCTAACTCCCATGTAACATTTCCACTGGCTGGTCCTCCCCAAACCATTTTCACCGTTGCTATATCTTTACCTCGCAACTGCTTCACTTTACGATCTTCGATCCTCATAGGTAACGTCTCTACAGTCAGATTATCTCGCACCTGTATATCATCTACTTGAATCTCATGAGACGGATCCGCAATGTATTTCCTCAACTGAGATACGTGGAACACATCATGCAAATTAGCGAGTGCAGGCGGTAAAGCAACCTGATAAGCAACCTTTCCAATCTTCTTAGTAATCTGAAATGGACCAATGAAACGCGGAGTTAACTTCTTCGACTTCAAGGCTCTCCCAATACCAGTCATCGGAGTAACTCGCATGAATACATGATCTCCTTCCTTAAATTCAATATCCTTCCTTCTCTTGTCATGGTAACTCTTCTGACGACTCTGAGAAGCTCTCATCTTTTCCTGAATCATCTTGATCTTTTCTGTAGTTTGTTGCACAATCTCCGGTCCAACCACCGTATTTTCTCCAGATTCGTACCAACACAAAGGTGTTCTACATCTCCTACCATACAATGCTTCAAACGGAGCCATACCAATACTCGAATGATAACTATTGTTGTAGGTAAACTCAACCAAAGGTAAATAACTATCCCAAGCACCACCTTTCTCTAATACACAAGCTCGTAACAAATCGTCTAACGATTGAATCGTTCTCTCCGTCTGTCCATCTGTCTGCGGATGATAAGCAGAACTCAACCTCAATTTAGTACCCAAGGCTTCCTGCAATCCTGTCCAGAACTTAGAAGTAAATCTCGGATCTCTATCCGACACAATACTAGCCGGAACACCATGCAAACTCACTATCTTCTCAACATACAACTGAGCCAGCTTCTCCATCGGATAATCCATTCTTATTGGAATAAAGTGAGCAGATTTCATTAACCGATCTACAATAACCCAGATAGAATCACAATTCATGCTCGTTCTAGGTAAACCAGATACAAAGTCCATAGAAATTCCATCCCACTTCCAATCGGGAACAAACAACGGTTCCATCAATCCAGACGGTTTCTGATGCTCAATTTTCGACTTCTGACAAATTAAGCAAGCATAAACAAACTCGGCAATTTCCTTCTTCATTCCAGGCCACCAAAATAGCTTCTTCAAATCATGATACATCTTGGTAGCACCAGGATGAATGCTCAATCCACTCCGGTGTCCTTCTTCCAGAATACTCTTTCTGATCTCAGCAACATCGGGTACACACACTCGGTCTCCAAACCTTATGACACCATTCTCGTCAATTCGGAATTCACCTCCTCGACCTTGGTTAATCAATGTCAACTTATCTACCAAGCCAACGTCCGATTTCTGTCCGTTTCTAATTTCTTCAAGGATACTATTAGTCAACTTTAACATCCCAAACTTAACGCTATTAGAAGTACTTTCGCATACCAAACTCAAATCTCGGAATTGCTCAATTAAATCCAATTCTCGCACCATTAGCATAGACATATGCAAAGACTTCCTGCTCAATGCATCAGCAACAACATTTGCTTTGCCAGGATGGTAATTCAAACCGAAATCATAGTCCTTCAAAAATTCTAACCATCTTCTCTGCCTCATATTAAGCTCTTTCTGATCGAAGAGATACTTCAGACTCTTATGATCGCTGAATACCTCAAATCGAGAACCATAGAGATAATGTCTCCACAACTTCAACACAAACACAACAGCCGCCAATTCCAAATCATGAGTTGGATAATTCTTTTCATGAATTTTCAACTGTCTTGAAGCATAGGCCACTACCTGCTTATCTTGCATCAAAACACCACCTAAACCCATCAGTGAAGCATCACAGTACACGTTAAAAGACTTCGCTGGATTAGGCAAAATTAAGATCGGAGCACTTGTCAATCTTTTCTTCAATTCTTGAAAACCCTTTTCACATTCTGAATCCCATACAAATACTTGTCCTTTTCTTGTTAACTTAGTCATTGGTAATGCCAACTTCGAAAATCCTTCAATGAACTTTCTATAGTAACCTGCCAGACCAAGAAATCTACGAATCTCTGAAGCATTCTTCGGCGTCTCCCACTGAGATACTGCTTCTACCTTCATAGGATCCACTGCGATACCGTTCTTCGAAATTACGTGGCCAAGAAAACTTACTTCCTTCAACCAGAATTCACATTTAGACAATTTCGCATACAACTTCTTCTCCTTCAATAACTCCAACACCACTCTTAAATGCTCTGCATGTTCTTCATCACTCTTCGAGTAAATCAGAATGTCGTCAATGAACACTACCACGAACTTGTCAAGATACGGGTGAAATATCCTGTTCATATACTCCATGAAAACACCAGGTGCATTAGTAACACCAAATGGCATAACAGAATATTCATAATGTCCATACCTCGTTCGGAATGCCGTCTTCTGAATATCTTCCGCCTTCACACGAATTTGGTGATATCCAGACCTCAGATCAATCTTGCTAAACACGCAAGCTCCAACCAACTGGTCCATCAAATCATCAATCCTCGGCAAAGGATATCGATTCTTGATTGTCACTTTGTTCAGTTGTCTATAATCAACACACAGCCTCATTGAACCTTCTTTCTTCTTAACCAACAGTACCGGCGCACCCCACGGTGACACACTAGGACGAATAAACTTCTTCTCCAACAATTCTTCTAACTGTTTCTTCAGTTCAGCCAATTCCGATGCCGACATGCGATACGGTGCCATCGACACAGGATTAGTTCCAGGAATCAATTCTATAGCAAACTCCACTTCTCTTTCAGGTGGCAACTCACTAACATCTTCTGGAAACACTTCCGGATACTCATTCACTACCCGTAGCTCACCAGTGCTATCGCCCCCTTTCACTTCCATCGAAGAACACAACATAAATACCACCGCTCCATCATTGATAGCCAAATTCATCTGTTTGACTGACATAGTCAAATCCTCAACACTAACCTCTTCAGGAAAGATAACCGTCTTCGTAAAACAATTGATATGAACTCGGTTAAATTGCAACCAGTTCATTCCCAATATGACGTCAAGTCCTTCAAGAGGAAGGCACACTAAGTCCATTCCAAACTTCCTACCAAATATGTCAACAGGACAGTTCAAACAAGCAGAAGAAGTAGTTACTGAACCCGACGCAGGAGTGTCAATAATCATACTTCCATGAATAACAGATATTTCTAATCCCAATCGTTTAGCACAATCCAATGAAATGAACGAATGAGTCGCTCCAGTATCTATAATAGCAACTAAAGGTGTGTCATGGATAAAATACGTACCTTTAATTAGACGATCTTCTGGAGTAGTCTCTGACCCAGACAAGGCTAAGACTTTTCCACCAACCTGATCCTTCTTCGGTTTAGTGCAGTGCGGACTGATGTGACCCTCTTCGCCGCAATTGTAGCAAGTCACAATCTTCATCCTACAATCTGAAGCAATATGACCCGCCTTACCACACTTGAAGCATTTCTTCTCTCCACCCTTGCACTCATTCCTTCTATGCCCAGTCTCTCCACAATTGTAGCACCTAACGGTAGCACCAGAATCTCCCCCACTAGGCCTCTTCCAATCCCCAGCCCTAGGATTTTCTCTACCATATGGCTTACCTCTATCCATAGGCTTCTTACCTTTCTTGTCAACCAACTCGACAAATCGCCGAATTCTCTGGTACCTGATCCCTTGCTTGATCTCATCACGAAGACCATTCTCAAACTTGATGCACTTTGAGAATTCACTAGCCTCGTCATTGTTGTAGTGAACATAGTACTTCGCCAACTCGACAAATTTCGAAGCATACTCTGGTACAGTCATATTACCCTGAGTCAGCTCCAAAAATTCAATCTCTTTCCTGCCTCGAACGTCTTCAGGAAAATACCTCCTCAGAAACTCTCTCTTGAACACAGCCCAGGAAACAGCTACACCATCAACATCTAATTCAGCCCTGGTAGCCATCCACCAGTCATCAGCTTCTTCGGATAACATATGAGTACCATACCTCACTTTCAGGTTCTCAGCACAATCGATGACTCTGAAAATCCTCTCGATCTCCTTAAGCCATTTCTGAGCACCTTCAGGATCATGTGTGCCCTTGAACAGCGGAGGATTTTTCCGCTGAAAACTGTCCAGCTGTTGTCGCTACCGCGAAAAATGGAATCAGAGTCGCCACTAATATATTCATCCCATCACGGAAAAGGAATATCAGAAACCTAACTCGAAACAAGAACAAGGTCTTTCGACCAGAGAACAGGGCACGGGAGTCGGTTACGCAAGGGGAAGGTGTTAGCACCCCTCACGCCCATCGTACTCGATGCTATCCACCTATGTTTGTTTCTATCTAAAGGGTGTATCTATGTCTAAACCTAAATGCGAATGAATGCAAAAATAAATACGGGGAAAAGAAGGAATTATTTACAAGTGTGCTCGCTTAGGCCCCGCGACCCAATGCCTACGTATCCCTTACAAGGAATCAGAGCGACCGTAGTTCGGCTCAAGATTTTCTATGTTTTGGTGTTTTTTAGGTGAACCGAGGTTAAAGTCGCACTCCACGATGCTCGACCTTTGGAGACTTATACGCCTAGTTATGGAATGGATTCAACATGTTCTTAAGAATGCCACGAGGGCGAGAGATAGAAGAGAGTTTGAGCGTTTCGAGGAAATCCCTAAAGCAAGGGAAACTCGAGTTACTCTTTGGTTTGTGTCTTTTAGAATTTGGGAACTTACACTCGAATGGAACCCTAAAGCAAGGGAGATCCAAGCACTCGAATGATTCCCTAAAGCAAGGGAGATTCAAGCTTCCATTCCCTTTTTAATGATTTTCACTTTTTTATTAATGTTTTTTTAAGTGTTTTCTTTGTATTTTTTAAAGGAATTTATTCAACTATTTATTAAGTGTTTTAATGTTGTAAAAGAAAAAGAATAAAAAAGTGGGGTACTAGCCTAGTTTCTAAGCCTAGAGTTATTGTCATTCTAGTCTAAGTCTAATGTTAACATGGTGACTAAATTCTAAAGGGAGCATTAAAATGGTATTAACAACATAGGCCAAAGTATGGCCAAAATCACACAACAATTATACCAAAAAAACATGGAAATGATACAAAAGAATAAAAGAAGCAATTCAAGTACTAATACAAAATTAGCCTAAAAAATACTACTATTTTTATGAGCTTTTTATGTGTTAAGGGAATTCTAATTCAAGCCTAAATTGTACTAAAACTTAAATTTTAATAAGCCTAAACTATCATTTTTTATTGGTGTGATTATATGCATTCTATTACCTAAAAGAAGTAGTAAAAAAACTAAGTAGAAAAATCTAAAAAAAACTATCAATTAAACATGGGCTCAGGGGGTGTGAAATCCAAAGTGGCGGTGTGAAAAGCAATGGGGCGCAGGAACTAACATGAATTAGGCCCAACAGTTATTTTTGTGTTAGACTGATTCAGCAAGACCGTGTCATGGGCCAAAGGGGGGTGAACTTAGGAATGGCCCAATGCATTTGATCCAGATTTTAGTTATTATCATATTTTGCTATCAACAATAATAAAAACAATTAATTAAATGAAACAAAAAAATAAAATGAAAAATAAAATGGGATTAGGGTTGAATTACATGTGACCTTTCAGATGACCTTATTCCTCTCCCTCTACTCAAACGGCGGCGACGGTGACTTCGACCTTCCTCTCCGATTCAAAACACCACAGCGGCGATTATCTCCCCTTTTTCTCCGATCAAATTCTCGCCTCGTCTCTCATCTCAAACTCTCTTGTATTTCGGTCTCTCAGCCTTCGTCTCTCTCCCAGTTCCCCCAATCTCCGCCGTGAACAAATCGAGACGAATCAACATCGCCTCTCTCGATCTCATTCTCAGCCCTCCGTTTTCCACTCCCAATTCAATAATCTCTAGCCTCGGGGAAAAACTCCGGTGCCTCCTCAATAACGGCGATAATGAGAAAACTGGAGAATACGACTTCGATACCTCAGGTACGCTTTACTCCTTGTCTCGTGTTTCTGATTTTCTTTCTTATCTTCTTCAACTTCGTCTTTTTCTGATTTTGCATTTCGTGTTGTGCGAATGGTGGTGTCGATGAACATTGCTATTGAATCTCACGGTGATTTTCTGTTTTTTGCAGAGTATTGATAATATGCGTGAGATCACAGCGATGTCGACAAAGAAGATTGACGCTTGTGGATTCGTGAAGTTGTAGTGGAGGAGATGGTGATTCAGTGGCGATGAACCGTATGAAGCGTGTGAGGATTCTGAAGGTGATTCCCTGAGCTCTTCCTCTATGATTCTCTTTCTTGCTTTCTTTTTGAGTCTCAGATGTGATTGTTGTTGTAGTTGAAGGTTAGTAGCATTGAAGATTTTGTTATATTGTGGTTGAGATGGAAGAGACGAAGGTGAAGAATTGAAGAAGGTTTTCTCATTTTGTGATAAAGAGAGTGTTGGAGATGAAGATTCCAGGTGAGGAGAAATGGAGAGAAGAGTGAAGATTCTGAATTCAGAGTGTGTGAATGGTGTCTAGTGGAAGTGCGAATCTGAAAATGAATGGTGAAGACCTTGAATTCAGAGAATGAGCTCAGCTATATAGGGATTCAAAGGTTAGTTTCCTTCTTGATTTTTAAGTTATTCCTTTTCTGTTACTCCTATTCTTCTTCTCTTTCTGTTATGAGCTGTTAGATTCTGTTAGGTTAGTTACAAAACTGTTTGATTGGTTTTTGGTAGTTATAGGTTGTTAGAAAGTTAGTTATGAATGTTAGTGGGTTGTAAATCGGTGAGGAAGTTAGTTTGGACTGAACTTGGTTTTTCTTTGAATGTGGTTTTATGCTGCAGGTTTTGAATTGATGCAGGGACTGGTTATGGTGAGAAGTGAGGCTGGTTTTTGAATTATGCAGGTTGGTGGTAGCTTGGCTCAAAGACTTTGGAGGTCTATTTGGTTAAGTATTGCTGCTGACTTCCTTTTTTTGAATTCTATGGACATTGTGTATATGGATTGGACTGAATATTGAATATTGTAGAAGCTCCATGAAGATTAATGAAGTTTTAGTTTTTCATTGCAATTTGATACTTCTCTTTTTGAAAAAAACTTTGAATTCTCTTTTTGTAAAGAACTTTGAATGTTAGGCCCAATTCGAGACCAAAGTTGATTGACATTGAACTTGAACTATATTTTTTTTGTATTTTTGAATGAATTTGATGATGTTGAATGGAACTCAAAACACTATTAGAATCTTGTACTTTTTGATCTCGAAGACAAATTTCTAATACACAAATCCTTCTTCTTCTCTTTTTTTTTTTTTGAGAACTTGCACCCAATTTAAGAACTTTGGTTCCTTTTTATTTATCCTTCAAACTCAAATCCGCTTTGACCCTCAATGGACAAAAACCAAATCACTTTGCCGCTTCAATAAGCTCCGACTCAATTCAAATCCTTTAATCTAAATGTGAGTCAAGCAGCCAATATTAGGAAGAATAGTGCCTTGGTCATTGAAACAGTCATGTCATAAAGAATATGGACTTCATGTATTAAAAGACAGATGGATCCACTACTCCATAAACCACAGTTATTGCATCATAACTACCTTAAGATCCTTGAAGAATATAAGAATTGAAGCGCAATAAGAAATCCAATAAAATCTCAGTGAATTAATGATTGCGTATGCCACATATAGGAAACTCTTTATTATTTTCTTGATTTTTTGTGAATCTTCATAGAGGGAAACTTTGTAGCCTTAGAAGAAAGAAGTCCACCATGAACGACCATATAAAACCTTAACTTTCGAGATCCTTGATCCAACGCAAAGTTATTTGATTAATGAATGTGTGAATGTTAGATGGCCTAAATGACAGATGCGTATGAATGTGGAGTAAAAACCTGTTAGGAATAAATATGTGGGCAAATTTTGGGGTGCAACAGCTGCCTGTCAGCACCAATACCAGCCCCATTGGCATTCCCTCCCAGTACACCAGCAATCATGCCCGGAGCCTCAGCAATTGCATCGTCATTTCTTCCTCCTCTTCCGGCCATTGTTCTGCTAAATATCAAACAATATTCATTAGAACAAGAAGTATCGATAGTGTCAACCTTACACTATTCGCATACGAGGGATTAACTGACACTAAGACTCTGACTCAAACGACCGACTATGCTCTGATACCACTATTGTAACACCCTTCTAAACCCCGCGGCAATTTTAATAATTAATCAGAGTAAAAACATATGCACAAGGGTGCCACAATTATTTAAAACAAATAAATCAACTAAGGTCAAAGTCATGCTTTATTAGGAAACGATTCACCACAAAACACAATCATGTTTAACACAGCGGAATACTAAACATCATCAAATACAACCAAAATGAAATCATAATTCAACGCCAAATAAAATGGATAATTTCATAAAAACTCTATAACTATCGTTCCCCAGTGTTACAGATCAGAGCATGACCGACACGACCCAACATAAACGGATAAACTCTATGAGTCATCCTCACCGAGCACTAATGCCGCTACTCCTCAATCTGAAAATGACAACATGTAAGGGTGAGTCTCATTCTCAATTAGTAAATATTATGCAATTCATAAGCAACAAGCATCATAATATACCGTTCACCCAATTATACATATTCAGATTCACATCCATTATTAATTCACACAATAATAGATTGCAACACACACTACAGAAATCCATACAATCATATTATGACAAAATGCATATGACACAACTGACACTATGCATGTGGTACCAATAAACCGTGGAATCAATCCACCTAACCGATCTACGCCTCATCGAGATACGGCCCACCGACACAATTTCCACACAATGGGAAATATGTCCACCAACGATCCAAACATCACCGGGATCCAACATCAATGCATATGAATGAATGAAACACATATAACATACTTAAAACACACCGAATCACGATGAACAACTCATCTCAACACCACATCACCGGATAATACCAATATTCATCGTTCATCATATAAAACATTTAATCACTTGCACAACACCCAAAACGGCACTAAGAAAGGATTCACGGATCAAAAGATACGTTATTTTTAAGTTTGGAAAATTTTACACACAGCAAGGTTCGCTCAGCGGAGCAAGGCAGAAGCGAAACCCTTCCAACCCCCGCTCAGCGGACCTCAAGTGACGTCAAACAGAAGCGAACTACGTTGGGACCTCCGCTCAACGGACCCCCTTCCGCTCAGCGGACCGGCGATTTCAGCAAACCCTAAGTCTGCGACAGACCCTGCGATTTCACTCCCCTTTCACCCAAAAACGATTCCAGACATCACATACAGGCATAGAATCATCATATATTCAATTACACACCACAAAAACATCATTTAACGCATTATTAACCAAATAGTTCACACAATCATCATCAATTCAATCCAAATTAGAACATCCTAACCTAACAATCCCAATGTCTAATTGAACCAAACCATACATCAATCTACCTATCACCTAAGATCACATAAGAGATACTAAAAGGAAGAGTCCCCCCTTACCTCGATGAATCTCTTGAATGCTCTTCTTCCGGTTTCACGTTCTTGCCTCTTTCTCTTCTCTTCTTTTCACGTGTTCTTCCTTTCTCCCCAAATGGTTCCCTTTCTTTCTTATTTAATAAAATAAAATAAAATATCACAACTTAGTAAAAGTCCTAACCAATATAGCACCCCTCTTTTACTAACATCACACCATAAGCCCAATATCTCATATTCCATCATTTTTCAATTAAATCCAATTTAAAATTCTAAAATTCCAATTATTTAATTTAAATCTTAATTAAATTAATAAACTGAAATCATGGGGTGTTACAACTCTCCCCCACTAAAAGAGTTTTCGTCCTCGAAAACATACCTTAGACGAAAAGTTCCGAGTAAGAGTCCTTCATCTGGCTCTCTAACTCCCATGTAACATTTCCACTGGCTGGTCCTCCCCAAACCACTTTCACCGTTGCTATATCTTTACCTCGCAACTGCTTCACTTTACGATCTTCGATCCTCATAGGTAACGTCTCTACAGTCAGATTATCTCGCACCTGTATATCATCTACTTGAATCTCATGAGACGGATCCGCAATGTATTTCCTCAACTGAGATACGTGGAACACATCATGCAAATTAGCGAGTGCAGGCGGAAAAGCAACCTGATAAGCAACCTTTCCAATCTTCTTAGTAATCTGAAATGGACCAACGAAACGCGGAGTTAACTTCTTCGACTTCAAGGCTCTCCCAATACCAGTCATCGGAGTAACTCGCATGAATACATGATCTCCTTCCTTAAATTCAATATCCTTCCTTCTCTTGTCATGGTAACTCATCTGACGACTCTGAGAAGCTCTCATCTTTTCCTGAATCATCTTGATCTTTTCCGTAGTTTGTTGCACAATCTCCGGTCCAACCACCGTATTTTCTCCAGATTCGTACCAACACAAAGGTGTTCTACATCTCCTACCATACAATGCTTCAAACGGAGCCATACCAATACTCGAATGATAACTATTGTTGTAGGTAAACTCAACCAAAGGTAAATAACTATCCCAAGCACCACCTTTCTCTAATACACAAGCTCGTAACAAATCCTCTAACGATTGAATCGTTCTCTCCGTCTGTCCATCTGTCTGCGGATGATAAGCAGAACTCAACCTCAACTTAGTACCCAAGGCTTCCTGCAATCCTGTCCAGAACTTAGAAGTAAATCTCGGATCTCTATCCGACACAATACTAGCCGGAACACCATGCAAACTCACTATCTTCTCAACATACAACTGAGCCAGGTTCTCCATCGGATAATCCATTCTTATTGGAATAAAGTGAGCAGATTTCGTCAACCGATCTACAATAACCCAGATAGAATCACAATTCCTGCTCATTCTAGGTAAACCAGATACAAAGTCCATAGAAATTCCATCCCACTTCCAATCAGGAACAAACAACGGTTCCATCAATCTAGACGGTTTCTGATGCTCAATTTTCGACTTCTGACAAATTAAGCAAGCATAAACAAACTCGGCAATTTCCTTCTTCATTCCAGGCCACCAAAATAGCTTCTTCAAATCATGATACATCTTGGTAGCACCAGGATGAATGCTCAATCCACTCCGGTGTCCTTCTTCCAGAATACTCTTTCTGATCTCAGCAACATCGGGTACACACACTCGGTCTCCAAACCTTATGACACCATTCTCGTCAATTCAGAATTCACCTCCTCGACCTTGGTTAATCAATGTCAACTTATCTACCAAGCCAACGTCAGATTTCTGTCCGTTTCTAATTTCTTCAAGGATACTATTAGTCAACTTTAACATCCCTAACTTAACGCTATTAGAAGTACTTTCGCATACCAAACTCAAATCTCGGAATTGCTCAATTAAATCCAATTCTCGCACCATTAGCATAGACATATGCAAAGACTTCCTGCTCAATGCATCAGCAACAACATTTGCTTTTCCAGGATGGTAATTCAAACCGAAATCATAGTCCTTCAAAAATTCTAACCATCTTCTCTGCCTCATATTAAGGTCTTTCTGATCGAAGAGATACTTCAGACTCTTATGATCGCTGAATACCTCAAATCGAGAACCATAGAGATAATGTCTCCACAACTTCAACACAAACACAACAGCCGCCAATTCCAAATCATGAGTTGGATAATTCTTTTCATGAATTTTCAACTGTCTTGAAGCATAGGCCACTACCTGCTTATCTTGCATCAAAACACCACCTAAACCCATCAGTGAAGCATCACAGTACACGTTAAAAGACTTCGCTGGATTAGGCAAAATTAAGATCGGAGCACTTGTCAATCTTTTCTTCAATTCTTGAAAACCCTTTTCACATTCTGAATCCCATACAAATACTTGTCCTTTTCTTGTTAACTTAGTCATTGGTAATGCCAACTTCGAAAATCCTTCAATGAACTTTCTATAGTAACCTGCCAGACCAAGAAATCTACGAATCTCTGAGGCATTCTTCGGCGTCTCCCACTGAGATACTGCTTCAACCTTCATAGGATCCACTGCGATACCGTTCTTCGAAATTACGTGGCCAAGAAAACTTACTTCCTTCAACCAGAATTCACATTTAGACAATTTCGCATACAACTTCTTCTCCTTCAATAACTCCAACACCACTCTTAAATGCTCTGCATGTTCTTCATCACTCTTCGAGTAAATCAGAATGTCGTCAATGAACACTACCACGAACTTGTCAAGATACGGGTGAAATATCCTGTTCATATACTCCATGAAAACACCAGGTGCATTAGTAACACCAAATGGCATAACAGAATATTCATAATGTCCATACCTCGTTCGGAATGCCGTCTTCTGAATATCTTCCGCCTTCACACGAATTTGGTGATATCCAGACCTCAGATCAATCTTGCTAAACACACAAGCTCCAACCAACTGGTCCATCAAATCATCAATCCTCGGCAAAGGATATCGATTCTTGATGTCACTTTGTTCAGTTGTCTATAATCAACACACAGCCTCATTGAACCTTCTTTCTTCTTAACCAACAGTACCGGCGCACCCCACGGTGACACACTAGGACGAATAAACTTCTTCTCCAACAATTCTTCTAACTGTTTCTTCAGTTCAGCCAATTCCGATGCCGACATGCGATACGGTGCCATCGACACAGGACTAGTTCCAGGAATCAATTCTATAGCAAACTCCACTTCTCTTTCAGGTGGCAACTCACTAACATCTTCTGGAAACACTTCCGGATACTCATTTACTACCCGTAGCTCACCAGTGCTATCGCCCCCTTTCACTTCCGTCGAAGAACACAACATAAATACCACAGCTCCATCATTGATAGCCAAATTCATCTGTTTGACTGACATAGTCAAATCCTCAACACTAACCTCTTCAGGAAAGATAACCGTCTTCGTAAAACAATTGATATGAACTCGGTTAAATTACAACCAGTTCATTCCCAATATGACGTCAAGTCCTTCAAGAGGAAGGCACACTAAGTCCATTCCAAACTTCCTACCAAATATGTCAACAGGACAGTTCAAACAAGCAGAAGAAGTAGTTACTGAACCCGACGCAGGAGTGTCAATAATCATACTTCCATGAATAACAGATATTTCTAATCCCAATCGTTTAGCACAATCCAATGAAATGAACGAATGAGTCGCTCCAGTATCTATAATAGCAACTAAAGGTGTGTCATGGATAAAACACGTACCTTTAATTAGACGATCTTCTGGAGTAGTCTCTGACCCAGACAAGGCAAAGACTTTTCCACCAACCTGATCCTTCTTCGGTTTAGTGCAGTGCGGACTGATGTGACCCTCTTCGCCGCAATTGTAGCAAGTCACAATCTTCATCCTACAATCTGAAGCAATATGACTCGCCTTACCACACTTGAAGCATTTCTTCTCTCCACCCTTGCACTCATTCCTTCTATGCCTAGTCTCTCCACAGTTGTAGCACCTAACGGTAGCACCAGAATCTCCCCCACTAGGCCTCTTCCAATCCCCAGCCCTAGGATTTCCTCTGCCATATGGCTTACCTCTATCCATAGGCTTCTTACCTTTCTTGTCAACCAACTCACGAGAGTGAGATGACTTCAGCTTAAGGTTATCCTCCTCGAAGATCCTACTACAGTCCACCAAATCGACAAATCGCCGAATTCTCTGGTACCTGATCCCTTGCTTGATCTCATCACGAAGACAATTCTCAAACTTGATGAACTTTGAGAATTCACTAGCCTCGTCATTGTTGTAGTGAACGTAGTACTTCGCCAACTCGACAAATTTCGAAGCATACTCTGGTACAGTCATATTACCCTGAGTCAGCTCCAAAAATTCAATCTCTTTCCTGCCTCGAACGTCTTCAGGAAAATACCTCCTCAGAAACTCTCTCTTGAACACAGCCCAGGAAACAGCTACACCATCAGCATCCAATTCAGCCCTGGTAGCCATCCACCAGTCATCAGCTTCTTCGGATAACATATGAGTACCATACCTCACTTTCAGGTTCTCAGCACAATCGATGACTCTGAAAATCCTCTCGATCTCTTTAAGCCATTTCTGAGCACCTTCAGGATCATGTGTGCCCTTGAACAACGGAGGATTGTTCCGCTGAAAACTGTCCAGCTGCCTGTCAGCACCAATACCAGCCCCGTTGGCATTCCCTACCAGTACACCAGCAATCATGCCCAGAGCCTCAGCAATTGCATCGTCATTTCTTCCTCCTCTTCCGGCCATTGTTCTGCTAAATATCAAACAATATTCATTAGAACAAGAAGTATCGATAGTGTCAACCTTACACTATTCGCATACGAGGGATTAACTGACACTAAGACTCTGACTCAAACGACCGACTATGCTCTGATACCACTATTGTAACACCCTTCTAAACCCCGCGGCAATTTTAATAATTAATCAGAGTAAAAACATATGCACAAGGGTGCCACAATTATTTAAAACAAATAAATCAACTAAGGTCAAAGTCATGCTTTAT
Organism: Vicia villosa; assembly: GCF_029867415.1. Lineage (NCBI taxonomy): Eukaryota > Viridiplantae > Streptophyta > Magnoliopsida > Fabales > Fabaceae > Vicia > Vicia villosa. The sequence continues at coordinate 67,675,692 of NC_081184.1, read as the reverse complement.
TAGGAAACGATTCACCACAAAACACAATCATGTTTAACACAGCGGAATACTAAACATCATCAAATACAACCAAAATGAAATCATGATTCAACGCCAAATAAAATGGATAATTTCATAAAAACTCTATAACTATCATTCCCCAGTGTTACAGTTCAGAGCATGACCGACACGACCCAACATAAACGGATAAACTCTATGAGTCATCCTCTCCGAGCACTAATGTCGCTACTCCTCAATCTGAAAATGACAACATGTAAGGGTGAGTCTCATTCTCAATTAGTAAATATTATGCAATTCATAAGCAACAAGCATCATAATATACCGTTCACCCAATTATACATATTCAGATTCACATCCATTATTAATTCACACAATAATAGATTGCAACACACACTACAGAAATCCATACAATCATATTATGACAAAATGCATATGACACAACTGACACTATGCATGTGGTACCAATAAACCGTGGAATCAATCCACCTAACCGATCTACGCCTCATCGAGATACGGCCCACCGACACAATTTCCACACAATGGGAAATATGTCCACCAACGATCCAAACATCACCGGGATCCAACATCAATGCATATGAATGAATAAAACACATATAACATACTTAAAACACACCGAATCACGATGAACAACTCATCTCAACACCACATCACCGAATAAGTATGTACATGTTTTCAACATCATTCAAATAGTCATGCATCCTTCACAATCTTAATAACAAATCACACCAATTCATCATCACATCAAACACATTGTCACACCTATCTCATAAGCACACAATTGTTCAATTCTTATCAAGTAATTAAATCGAGTTTTAAAGAAATAAGGTCGGATAATACCAATATTCATCGTTCATCATATAAAACATTTAATCACTTGCACAACGCCCAAAACGGCACTAAGAAAGGATTCACGGATCAAAAGATACGTTATTTTTAAGTTTGGAAAATTTTACACACAGCAAGGTTCGCTCAGCGGAGCAAGGCAGAAGCGAAACCCTTCCAACCCCCGCTCAGCGGACCTCAAGCGACGTCAAACAGAAGCGAACTACGTTGGGACCTCCGCTCAGCGGACACCCCTCCGCTCAGCGGACCTGCGATTTCAGCAAACCCCAAGTCTGCGACAGACCCTGCGATTTCACTCCCCTTTCACCCAAAAACGATTCCAGACATCACATACAGGCATACAATCATCATATATTCAATTACACACCACAAAAACATCATTTAACGCATTATTAACCAAATAGTTCACACAATCATCATCAATTCAATCCAAATTAGAACATCCTAACCTAACAATCCCAATGTCTAATTGAACCAAACCATACATCAATCTACCTATCACCTAAGTTCACATAAGAGATACTAAAAGGAAGAGTCCCCCCTTACCTCGATGAATCTCTTGAATGCTCTCCTTCCGGTTTCACGTTCTTGCCTCTTTCTCTTCTCTTCTTTTCACGTGTTCTTCCTTTCTCCCCAAATGGTTCCCTTTCTTTCTTATTTAATAAAATAAAATAAAATATCACAACTTAGTAAAAGGCCTAACCAATATAGCACCCCTCTTTTACTAACATCACACCATAAGCCCAATATCTCATATTCCATCATTTTCCAATTAAATCCAATTTAAAATTCTAAAATTCCAATTATTTAATTTAAATCTTAATTAAATTAATAAACTGAAATCATGGGGTGTTACACATCTCCTCCAACGAATCTATATCTCCTCCAACGAATCTTTATCTCCTTCCTCTTCAAATCTGCGCACAAGAACAACAACACCGATTCAAACAGATGCGAAATCGGAGATGAGAAACGAAATTGAACGAATCTGAGACTGAGAGATTCGAGACGAAGAGAGAGCGAAGCTGAGAGGTGGTGATGTTATGCTTGTGTGCTTCACGATGGCGATCGATCGGAGATGATGGAGATCCTTCGCCGGAGAACGAGACGTCACCGTCGCGGCCATGAGAGTATTGAGGGAGAAGAAGGGGATCGTGAAGTCTGATAGCCACAATCATGTAAACCTAATCCTCTTTCTTAATCATTTGTCTTTCAATTAACTGATGCACTAATTTGATGTTAATGTTGCAATATAAACGTGATTAAGCATTGGTTATTAATAATTAATAAAATCTGGATTATTTGAGTTGGATCAAGAAGATTTACGGATTATTAACCTTGGGCCATTACACGAAATTCAGTGTGTTCACCCCCTTCTTGGCCCATGACATCATTGTTTGACACAGCTGAATGAACAAAAAACATGTTGTTTGGATCACCAGCCTGGGCCTTGCGCTCTGTATTCTATGTACACCATATTTTCACATTAAACCCCCTGTTCTCATATTTTTCTCATTAGGATTAGAATTGTTTTCCTTAATTTCTTAGCATAAATAAATGACATAAAATCATAATAAACTTTGTTAGATTTAGGATTTAATCTTGATATTGTTTTGTTAGATTTTAGAAATTAATCAAGTAGTTTGTTTCGGTAGCTTTCGGTTGAATAAAATGACATGAAAAAAAAACAATATTTTGTTAGACCTTTGCATGATAAAAGATAATAAAAACAAGTAATGTCCTTTTGCTCGTTAGAATTTAATTGTTTTGTACATAGTTTTGTTCCGTTGCTCTTTTAAATAAAAATGTCATAAAAAAACAATTTAATCTTGTTAGACTTTTGTTTAGGATTTAATTAGAATTTAATTTCTATTATTTTCTATGGTGGGTGCGTGCCTCCTTGTTATTACTGATTTGGTTGTTGAGATGTGCGAGGTACTTCGAGAGAGCCTTTGATTGCTATTCGACTTGCTTCGTGTTCCACTTTATTTATGGGACCCGAATTCGCTTCCGGTGCGATTGATTTACGTCGTGTTCCACTTTATTTGTGGGACACGAACCTATTTCTGATGCCAGTCACCTGATCTCTCATTCATTGAGATGTATACTCTTGTATTGTCTGGTTTGTGTTCTCTTGCAGGTTTGTGTGGTTATGCTCGATGTGTACCATATGTGACTCGTGATTTATTTTCACGACGACGCTTTTGACTTGCTTTGCTTGATGATGGCTTACGCGAAGTATTTCGGACTTCTCTGCTTACGCTTGCTAGCTCATTGCGGATTTGCTATCCGTTCGGTATTGTCTCCTTGTCCCTTTTACCGCTTTCCGCATCATCCTTTAACATGAGAAGTAGGACCTAGACATGCATCTGGCCAAGTCCTCGAAAGAGGCTCTATTTTTGTTGGTGTGTTTATATCCATGCTTTGCGGCAGGGAGTCACGGTGTAATAAGTCCTATATGGCACTTCGTTAAGTCCTCGTGGAAGGCATGCGGAAAGGGTTAGCAATCAACCCCCGCCTAGTCTCATCGAGTCTGTTCGGTATGCGCACGCTACGCGTGGCTCGCTTCTGAACCTGCACAAGATCTTGTTATCGAGTATGTCAGGAAAAGGGTTCGTGTAGCCGGACCCCCGCCTTTCTTATAGCTCGCGTTGCTTGACGTTGATGCTCGGTGTACACACGCACCATTTTCCTTTACGATCCGTGGCGGCTTGGTTGCTGAGAGGAACTCGCTCCTCTTGTCTATGGCCCGATCATTTTCGCGAGGTCTGATGCTTGGTTGACTTGGGTTGAGCTGTTCCCCTTGGCTATGGCGGGACCGCCTTTCTACCATTCGGCCAGTGCCGTTGGTTTGTTTGCTTTACGAGCGGATGCTCGTTTGTGTGCTATACTTGTTTGCATTCGTTTCTCCCCGTAGGTTGTTAGTTTAGTTTAGACTGTTACCCTTTGTATGCTAGCATTAGGTAGCAAGCTTTCCCCCGTAGCTTAGGTTTTCCTCATGCATCTTTTAAAACACAAACCACACTCTTTGATTTTCTTTTCTTAAGAGCTTGTTATTTCCGCTCCATTCCCAAGCATAAGTCTCCAAAGGTCGAGCAGCGAAGTGTAAATGTAACTCGTTCACCTAAAAAACACAAAACAAACAGAAATTAGTTAGCCGAGCTACGGTAGCTCCGATTCTACAAAACAGATACGTAGGCAGCGGGGTAGGGCCCGTGCGAGCACAATCCTTTCTTTTCCCTACATCTTGCATTCATTTTAGTCCAGATTAGCGTAGTTTGCTTACACACCCATAGTTTTAGACACAGGCGTGGATACCATCGAGTACGATGGGCGCGAGGGGTGGTAATACCTTCCCCTCGCATAACCGACTCCCTTACCTTTTTCTCTGGTCGTGAGACCGTTGTTTTATTTTGTGGTTTGCTGGCATTCCCTTCCTTTTCAAGATAAATATGTTAGTGGCGACTCTGATTCCATTTTTCGCGGTAGCGACAGCTGGCGACTCCACTGGGGACGTCTCGACCTATTGCGGGTCCGGACTTAGCGAGTCGATCCTAGCGCTTGTGTGTTTATCTTTGGGTCTTTTACTGCTTTGCATATTTACCTGTTTGCATTGCATTCTATTTGCGCTTTTACTTTTCTGCATCATATTCTGGACTGGCTGGATCTCTGTCTGTTGGGTGGGTGTTACAAGAGGTAAAAGGCCAAATACCCAGGCTATGTGGGAACCATAGGAACCCTAGGATAGAGTGGGAGCATGGTTTGTCTCGAGGTGTACGTCTCGGGATGGATTATGTGACCACGAGCAGAGTAGTGGTTTCAAACGGAGGTATTATTGTCACCCGCATCCGCGCTGTGATGATGCTTACCTTAGGGCGGACCGTATACTGCGTTTCATTACCTTACCTTGGCCTAGATTTTACCCGTTAGTGGGGCGGGAATCAATGATCATGTAACGGGTACATTGTTGGTGACCGCTGTTCTTGTTCGTGGGTTACCGCTGTTCTCGTTCGTGGGTTACCGCTGATCTTGTTCGAGTGTACTATTGGTTCCTGTTCGTGGGGTACTATGGTTCTTGTTCGAGTGGTAATCTATGTTCTATTCCAGTGTGTTGGTGACTATGGTTCTGATTCTATTGGTTATGTCCCGTGATCTACGGGGAGTTCCGAACTGCGCCGAACCTTTGAACCTATGCCGTGTGATTTCTCGGCATCCCAGATATATCCAGTATTGTGGTTCCCACCACTTTGCATCATTGCATATTTACTTTTGAAAAAATGATGTACAAAAAATAGTTAGCATACATGTTCCTTCCATTTCCAAGGAATCATATCTTTAAGCCTCGTGTCGAGCTCTTCCATCTTTTGCTAGCTAAAAAAATCAAAGCATGAGGATTCCTTGGAAATTGAATGAACGTGGCATTGCACGCATATCATGCATCTCATACATTTCATGCATAACAGGTGTTCAGGATTGAGGATTTCTTATTCAGACTTGGAATTCTCACCAGACTCAGAGACTTGATTTGTTCTTATTGTGTGTTCAAAGATCATTCATGGAACAACTTTGTGGGGATTTTACCGAGAAGAAAGCTCAGTTGGGGTTCTTTTTGAAGACTTGTCTTATGTTCATTTGCTTCCATGCTTGCTTTATTTGTAACTGGTTAAGCTCTGTACTGTGTGGATGTTTGCAAATTCTCTGCTTGATGATGATGACACTAGGTGTGAGTCCTAATCTGGGGGCACTTGGTCGTGATGTCAAGATCTACAAGTCTTTGAAATTGCTTGGGGCTCCCGAACGAGGGAAAGCAAGACATTGTCTATCTTGAGCATTGCACCATTCGCATTGCTCGAATCCCTAAAGCACTTACAAATTCCGTGTGACTTCGCCATAATCTTCTGCCAGACAGTTTTCAAAAGTGGTTTACATAGACACCTCTCGTTCTCAAGGTCCTGCTTCACATCCTGAGTCACCTCTTCCTGGAGTTTCCTATTCAATAGCCTTCGCTTGTCAACGGAGACAGAAAGAATATGAGAAGCAAGTCGATGTAATCACAATGCATTGTGTCCAATGGCTTCCCTGCTTGTTGAAATTTCAGTTGGTTAAGATTCATGCTTTGGGGTCTTTCTCATCACATATAGTTCTCCTAATTTTGATGACAATACTCGGTGTGTTCCATTCTGGGACACCTGATCATAATGTCAAGTCTTACAAGGTGTTGAGGTACAAAAAGTCTAAAACTTTCTCGATGCAGGGATGTTTGAGTTTACTCATAATGGTTTCTACTGGTCAATCTCATTTCATCTGCTGCAAGTAGAACGTTTGTTCTTCCTAGAGGAAGTAACTCATGAGAATCACCTGCAATTTGTACTTCCAGAGGCTTCCTTCCCAACAACCATTGTGTGTTCCAAGTCAGGACTTTTATGGCTAAGTGTTAGAGGTTATTGTTGTTTGCCGATAGTAATACAAGTTTCCTCCATTCATGATGGTGTTTTCTGTTTCAGCCATTCAAGTGAAGGCTGTCAGCCATTCGAAGACAAGATTCAAGACCTGATTGATGCAAAGGCTATCACATTCGCACTGGAAGGCCAGAATTGAAGTTCTCCTTTGACTCAATGGATCTGCTGAAGCAATAGGTCCATACGGAGAGAATCTCCTCAACGTTGGTTTCCTAATTCATCATGCATATTCATATGTAATCTTTCTTGCTTTGTTCAATACCGTTGCATGCAAAACTTGTTTGTTTTTGAACTATAATCATAATGCACTAGATATGTTTGTCTTGAAAAAAATCCATTCGCTTTTGCTCTTATATGTTTTTCTATGCTTTTCGTGATACTCAACTCTTGTTAACAAAGTATGACAACTCCAAAGGGAGAATGATGAACATAATACCAATAACCTCAAATGGTATGCTTTTAAGTAGAACCTTGTTGATGATGTACAGGCATTGTTTCAAATTCCCAAACACTGGAGATATAAGGGAGATAGACCTTTGATAACCCCTCTGAGCCTTCGAAGTAGGAGTTTCTTTTCTATACGAAAAAACCCTTATTTTAACCCAGGGGCAGGGTAGTATTCAGTTGACCTGATCGAGCATTCAAAATTCATCAGGAGCACACATCTAAAGATACAACAATGGCTATCTTTCAACATATTGAGGAAAGTCAAATCCACAACGGTTATCCCTCACCTCAGGAGGTCGAGACATCAAAATTATCCCTCACATCAGGAGGTCAAGACCAACATCCAAACCGCTGTGGTTTATCCCTCATATCAGGAGGTCAAAAAATGACGATACCACAATGGTAATTCTTCATTAATCAATGACTCAGGCAGTCACTGTTCACTTCCAACAAATCAAAGATTCAGGATCACACGACTTGTTCAAAAAAAAAGAATGAAAAAAGAAAAGAAAAAGAAAGCCCGCTAAGTCAACAACTTGAAAACATGTGACTTAGGCAAAAGTTAGGGCATCCCGCTGGACATCCAAATCAAAATTCAAAAGAATTTGTCCAGGCAAAAGTTAGGGAAACAAAAAAAGAAAAGTGAAAGCAAAACAAGGATTACGAAATAAGAATCCTCAGCAAAGAACAAAGTCGTGTGATCAGACACCAAAAAATGAAAGGTAAAGTGACTGCTGTGTCCGAACGCCTCATTGATTCCTCAATCATCTCAAATTCCTCTTGAAAGATGGATGCTCGTGTCAAGTTAATTGAACTTAGGACTGGAGAACATCACGAAGGGGGTGGGCACCAATTATTTTGAGCCTAAAAATCCTTTTTTCTAAAAAACCGTGAACCTGGCCACGTTACAACCCTTAAAAGTCCTAATTGAATCATGGGTTCGTTCGAAAGCGGACTATACATGAGAATACGGTAAGCTGACTCCTAGGAGATCCGCTAAACGCTTGAGTTGGTATCACTCCATCTTTTCTTTCATAAAAACTCGATGTTACGACATCTTTTCAAAAAGTTTCTATAAACTTCAAGACAAACATACTCTTTGCATTAGAATTATATTTCTTATAATAAACATTCTTTGCATATGAACAAGTGCTCGACATCAAGAAAGTTTCTATCATGAACTTCAGATGAAAAGTTTTATTCCTCCCGAAGGGCAAGTTGTCTTCTGAACTCCGTTGATCAGAGGTAATAAAATCTCAAAGTCTAATCACCCTTAGGGGTACAAAAGCGTTTGAATACTTTGTCTAGCAAGTTTTCACTCAATCTGAGGCAATCAGGTCAAGATTCGAAGAATCTCTCAAAATGCTAAGCAATCAGGGGCATTCACCCAAGCGTAGCTGAAGCTACCTCCAACACAGGCCTTGCAGGGGCACGTCTTCAAAGTCCCTACAGGCTGGGGCAAGACACTATGCATTGGCATTTTATCCTCATCAGGAGGTGTGCAGTTTAAAAGTTCAAGTCTGAGCTAAACAACTTATTAGGAATCGTCATCCTCAGCAGTGAGAAGCTAAAAGTCCAATACTTATTGGCATTTTTACAATCAAGGCGAATATGCAGAACACTATGAACGCCAATATCTGTTTGGTCCCTTTGAAGTCAACACTTTCTTGACCCCTTAAGCTCACTTCCTGGTGGCACTCTCTTGGAAAATCAATGCCTGGTTGATACTCTGGCCGATACTTGTTTGGTATTCGAATCACTGCTTGCCTATCAACTCATTGAATTTATTGCCTGTATAGAAAGTTTCAAAGCCAAGATGTATGACAATCTGTTTGCTCTTGCATTTGCCCATTGTGAGTGAGCATCACTATCCTCTGCCATGTGAGGAAATCCCAAAGATGTTTTGCTATATCCTGGGGCATTTTATCTGCTTACCTCGCAGGTACATCCTTTTGAGCGCATCATGTCAGCGCATTGGCGGATCTAGCCAAGTAAGAGATCCTCATTCCCCAACTGAGTGCATCAAGATGAGGCTTTCTTTGTTCTAAGATTCTCATCTCCTCAACAAAGCACATTTCAATGCAATCTCCGTGCTTCAAAAGCCTTATTCCCCGCTGGAATGTCTTCTCCCCAGCAGAATCATGATTGAATGGTATCTGATTCCCCAGCATGTTCTTAATGAGGTTCCTTGCCCGAATGCCTCATTTCCCCAGTAGAGCGTTTCTCTCCCCAACAGATTGACCTGTTTTCCCCAGGAGAGTCATCTTATTCCCTAGTGGAGTTGTCTTAACAAGAGGTTCTTATGCCAAGTTCCTTATCCCCAGCGGATTTCTTATCTTCTCAGTGGGTTGTTATGCAGAAGTATTCATCTTCCCCACTGAGTCTTTCCTCAGCAGAGTTTCACTTGCATCCTCAGCATAATCTGTGTCCATCAAGGATCTCCCCAGCGGAATGCGTCCTACACAAGCAAGTTGGTCACTCCCCATCAGAGTTGCCTCCATGACTTGCCCTTATCTCCACATCCCCAGAGTGTCGAGAATTTACTTCTCCAGTGAAGTGACCAGGGTATTCCCAAAGTAGTTAATTGGGATGTTCATATCCCCAGGTAGGATTTATTCCCCAAACAGAGCTCGCATCCAGATTTGATCGTCTCCAGCACATTTCTGATTCATCTTTGCCAGCTCGTAGTTTGTGACTTCTGGTCACTCATCTTGTCCTCCCCGCAGAGTTCTATAATCTCTCTAGGACTTCTTCAGCAATTCAGTTCTCCTCCGCTGTCTCCTTAAGCAGCGTCCGAGTCATGCATCATTCGCTTTGCATTCTCTAAGCGTATAGCGTCTTCCTTCTCGGGAACGTTATTCCATACACATTCATACATGCATCATGCATAAATCATATCATATATGTTGCTTCCTGCAGGAAAGTTATCCAGATTCAAATGCTCCCCAGAGAGCAATATTCGCCTAGTCATTACGAGCATTATCCTGATGTTGAGATCAGAAGAGGATTGTCAATTCATTCATTGAAGACATTCCGTTCCCGGCGCACACAGTTCGGATGAGATATCTGTCCTTATTTTGATATTCAGATCAGTTGAAGGGACCGCCTCCGGATCTCCCAAGATCTTCCTAAGGAGCCAGCCACTGATATCTAGATCAGATAGAGATGTCTGCCTGGTTGACTTTGTCATTCAGAAGAGGATTGTTCTACTTATTTTCTGGCGTAGCTCAGATCAGTTCAAAGACATTCCTATTCCCGATGCCCCCAGATCGGTGGAAGATATTTGTTCCTCTCCTGATATCCAGCTCAGTTGAAGGAACCGCCTCCGGATCTCTATAGATCTTCCGAAGGAGTAAGCCCTCTGATACATCAGATCAGTTGGAAATATCTACTCCCTGACGATTTAGTTCGTTCAGAAGAAGAAACTCGCCTGCCCAGTCCTGATGCTTAACCATCAGTTGAAGACGCTTTCTTTACCCGGCGTACACAGTTCGGAAGAGATATTTGTTCCTATCCTAATATTCAGATTCAGATTAGTTGAAGGAACCGCCTCCGGATCTCTGTCGATCTTCCGAAGGAGCAAGCCACTGATATCATTAGATCAGATGGAGATGTCTGCCTGATCGACTTTGTCTTTCAGATGAAGATTGTCCTACTTATTTTCTGGCATCATGTCCAGATCAGTTTAAAGGCATTATTTCCCTGGCGTACACAGTTCGGAAGAGATATTGTTCCTATCCTGATTACCAGTTCAGTTGAAGGAACCGCCTCCGGATCCCAGTGGTCTTACGAAGGAGCTAGCCGCTAATTCCCAGATTAGTTGGAATATCTACCTGATGATTTAATTGCACCAGAAGAGATGTCTGCCCAGATTCCCAGATCATGATTCCCAGATCAGAGATACCTATTACGCGTTGATGTCCGATTCAACCAATGTATCTCCCTCGATTCCCAGATCGACTTAAGACATCTATCCCGATGCAAGTTCGGAGACATCTGCTATGTGTGATACTCAGATCAGTCGAGATGTTCCTTCTCTTGATGCCCAGATCATTTGAAGTGTTTCCCCTGCCTGTGGGTGCCCGTTCCTTCTTATCGCAAGTTGGAGCTTATTTAATTATCCTGGTCAATTGAAGTTTTTTCTCCTTGCTTGCGGGGTGGTACATTCCTTCTTATTGCAAGATGGAATCTTCTATTGATCAAGAGCGCAAATTTTCGAGTTCATTCTGGTATTCAACCTCCTTCCACCTCAACGATTCGAAACTTTCATTTCTCACTCGCCAGGTTCAAGAAGTTTGAATAGGGGCAGCTGTTGCACCCCAAAATTTGCCCTCTTTAGTTGAGCTATAAGTTACGAATGGCGTTTATTTCGTCATTTGAAAATCGAAGAAAAATAATAAAGAGTTCCGTTATTTCGAGATCATTAAGTCAAGAGGTTTGTGGGATGAATTGCAAGATAGTGAATCATGATAAAAGGGTATGAGCTTAAAAGAGAGCATTGTGTCCGAGGCGCCATTATATTTGCAATTTATTGGTGGCTCAACGTACGAGTTAGGTTTGAATGAAATAATTGAGATTGGAATTAGGGTCTCGATGATTCGGGAATGAGTTTGATTTGATGATATAACTAATCCTATTATTCAAATTTCGTTCAAGGCATTTTGTTCCTCAAGGATTCAGGTCAAGCTAAGATCCACGAGTGTTATTCAAAGTTTATCCAAAGTTGTCATCATTTTAAAGGGTTATGGCCTATTGATTCAAGATATTGCAATCTCATGTTCAAATCTTATTCTTCATCAAAGTGTGTTTCAAGGGCTATCGATAGAGATTCCAGATCGATTTGAGTTAGAAAACTTAATTGGATCGGAACAAGTTGGAAACTTAATTGGATAAGTGTTCAAGTATCATCATCATCCTTTCATTCAAATCCATATAATTCATTACAAAGTTCAAAACCATGTTCATTACAAAATATTCAAGTGTCCATTACACTATTCAAGGGTCTAGGCCCATTATAAAATTACAACAACAAAAAGGCCTTCATTAAATCCCAAACAAATACAACAATAACAGTTCCAATTTGCAGCTACATCAGGATCTCTCTTTCCTTGCTTGTACGGATTTGTCAAGTTCGAACCAAACTTCTTCACCACTGACTCTACAGTAACGAACCGACCTTGCTCCACTTAAACCAACAAAGTTCTTTGCACTCCAGAGGGAAAAAACCGAGGTTGTACCTGCAAAAGAATGAATCTCAAGCTAACCGAACTGCTTCAAAACCGGTTCACATTAGAGCCAAAGTCTATACATCAGGGGAGAATTCCAATTGAAAAGGAGCATATAACAGAAAATTGAGAGGATTTTTGATAAGCAGAATCACATAACAATTGCAAGGGGAAAAATTGATAACAACAGAATCGGAAAAAAGAAAGGTCCATAACAGAAAACAGTTCATACACAAAAAAATCTCCGATGCTCCATTCATCTTCAATCACTAATATTCAACCTGCAAAAAAAATCCAAAAAAAGAGTAACAGAAACATAACAAACTCTCGGAATATTCGACTTCATCGCGTTTTCTCCTGCATTCACGCTCCATAACCAATCTTCATCGTGTTCATCACTTCATCATCACCATTATCTTCTTCATCCATCTCCCTTCATTCAACAGAATACAGAAAAAAACTTAGAACGCTACAACAACGCACTAATTTTCACCGTATATCTTGCATCGCGTCCTTGAATCATCACACCTTCAACAGTTCAACGTTCATTCATCAACATCACTAAAAAACAATCGTTCAAAAGAAGAATTCAATAACGGAAAAAAGATCGAAAACCTGTAATAGAAGATCACCTCTTCATTCTCACGATTCTTCAATCGACCTCTTCTTCATCAATCTCCGTGCACAACTTTGTTTCGGCAATCGTTTTGATCTTTAACTCTTCTCTTCCATTAACGCGTGATCATCGTTTGATTCAACCAATTGCAACAACATCAACGCGGCAACAATCGGTAATCATTCAACATCATCATCAACGCAACACGCCTCCATCAACGATCAGCGCAATCAAAACAAAAGCATATCGTCACACTATCGCATCTTGTAACACCCTTCTAAACCCCGCGGCAATTTTAAATCTGCGCACAAGAACAACAACACCAATTCAAACTGATACGAAATCGAAGATGAGAAACGAAATTGAACGAATCTGAGACTGAGAGATTTGAGACAAAGAGAGAGCGAAGCTGAGAGGCGGTGATGTTACGCTTGTGTGCTTCACGATGGCGATCGATTGGAGATGATGGAGAGCCTTCGCCGGAGAAGGAGACGTCAGCGTCGCGGCCATGAGAGTATTGAGGGAGAAGAAGGGGATCGTGAAGTCTGATAGCCACAATCATGTAAACCTAATCCTCTTTCTTAATCATTTGTCTTTCAATTAACTGATGCACTAATTTGATGTTAATGTTGCAATATAAACGTGATTAAGCATTGGTTATTAATAATTAATAAAATCTGGATTATTTGAGTTGGATCAAGAAGATTTACGGATTATTAACCTTGGGCCATTACACGAAATTCAGTGTGTTCACCCCCTCCTTGGCCCATGACATCATTGTTTGACACAGCTGAATGAACAAAAAACATGTTGTTTGGATCACCAGCCTGGGCCTTGCGCTCTGTATTCTATGTACACCATATTTTCACATTAAACCCCCTGTTCTCATATTTTTCTCATTAGGATTAGAATTGTTTTCCTTAATTTCTTAGCATAAATAAATGACATAAAATCATAATAAACTTTGTTAGATTTAGGATTTAATCTTGATATTGTTTTGTTAGATTATAGAAATTAATCAAGTAGTTTGTTTCGGTAGCTTTCGGTTGAATAAAATGACATGAAAAAAAAACAATATTTTGTTAGACCTTTGCATGATAAAAGATAATAAAAACAAGTAATATCCTTTTGCTCGTTAGAATTTAATTGTTTTGTACATAGTTTTGTTCCGTTGCTCTTTTAAATAAAAATGTCATAAAAAAACAATTTAATCTTGTTAGGCTTTTGTTTAGGATTTAATTAGAATTTAATTTCTATTATTTTCTATGGTGGGTGCGTGCCTCCTTGTTATTACTGATTTGGTTGTTGAGATGTGCGAGGTACTTCGAGAGAGCCTTTGATTGCTATTCGACTTGCTTCGTGTTCAACTTTATTTATGGGACCCGAATTCGCTTCCGGTGCGATTGATTTATGTCGTGTTCCACTTTATTTGTGGGACACGAACCTATTTTCGATGCCAGTCACCTGATCTCTCATTCATTGAGATGTATACTCTTGTATTGTCTGGTTTGTGTTCTCTTGTAGGTTTGTGTGGTTATGCTCGACGTGTACCACATGTGACTCGTGATTTATTTTCACGACGACGCTTTTGACTTGCTTTGCTTGATGATGGCTTACGCGAAGTATTTCGGACTTCTCTGCTTACGCTTGCTAGCTCATTGCGGATTTGCTATCCGTTCGGTATTGTCTCCTTGTCCCTTTTACCGCTTTCCGCATCATCCTTTAACATGAGAAGTAGGACCTAGACATGCATTTGGCCAAGTCCTCGAAAGAGGCTCTATTTTTGGTGGTGTGTTTATATCTGTGCTTTGCGGCAGGGAGTAACGGTGTAATAAGTCCTATATGGCACTCCGTTAAGTCCTTGTGGAAGGCATGCGGAAAGGGTTAGCAATCAACCCCCGCCTAGTCTCATCGAGTCTGTTCGGTATGCGCACGCTATGCGTGGCTCGCTTCTGAACCTGCACAAGATCTTGTTATCGAGTATGTCAGGAAAAGGGTTCATGTAGCCGGACCCCCGCCTTTCTTATTGCTCACGTTGCGCGACGTTGATGCTCGGTGTACACACGCACCGTTTTCCTTTACGATCCGTGACGGCTTGGTTGCTGAGAGGAACTCGCTCCTCTTGTCTATGGCCCGATCATTTTCGCGAGGTCTGATGCGTGGTTGACTTGGGTTGAGCTGCTCCCCTTGGCTATGGCGGGACCGCCTTTCTACCATTCGGCCAGTGCCGTTGGTTTGTTTGCTTTACGAGCGGATGCTCGTTTGTGTGCTATACTTGTTTGCATTCGTTTCTCCCCGTAGGTTGTTAGTTTAGTTTAGACTGTTACCCTTTGTATGCTAACACTAGGTAGCAAGCTTTCCCCCGTAGCTTAGGTTTTCCTCATGCATCTTTTAAAACACAAACCACACTCTTTGATTTTCTTTTCTCAAGAGCTTGTTATTTCCGCTCCATTCCCAAGCATAAGTCTCCAAAGGTCGAGCAGCGGAGTGTGAATGTAACTCGTTCACCTAAAAAACACAAAACAAACAGAAATTAGTTAGCCGAGCTACGGTAGCTCTGATTCTACAAAACAGATACGTAGGCAGCAGGGTAGGGCCCGTGCAAGCACAATCCTTTCTTTTTCCTACATCTTGCATTCATTTTAGTCCAAATTAGCGTAGTTTGCTTAAACACCCATAGTTTTAGACACAGGCGTGGATACCTTCCCCTCGCATAACCGACTCCCTTACCTTTTTCTCTGGTCGTGAGACCGTTGTTTTATTTTGTGGTTTGCTGGCATTCCCTTCCTTTTCAGGATAAATATGTTAGTGGCGACTCTGATTCCATTTTTCGCGGTAGCGACAACTGGCGACTCCACTGGGGACGTCTCGACCTATTGCGGGTCCGGACTTAGCGAGTCGATCCTAACGCTTGTGTGTTTATCTTTGGGTGTTTTACTGCTTTGCATATTTACCTGTTTGCATTGCATTCTATTTGCGCTTTTACTTTTCTGCATCTTATTCTGGACTAGCTGGATCTCTGTCTGTTGGGTGGGTGTTACAAGAGGTAAAAGGCCAAATACCCAGGCTATGTGTGAACCATAGGAACCCTAGGATAAAGTGGGAGCATGGTTTGTCTCGAGGTGTACGTCTCAGGATGGATTATGTGACCACGAGCAGAGTAGTGGTTTCAAACGGAGGTATTATTGTCACCCGCATCCGCGCTGTGATGATGCTTACCTTCGGGCGGACCGTATACTGCGTTTCATTACCTTACCTTGGCCTAGATTTTACCCGTGAGTGGGGCAGGAATCAATGATCATATAACAGGTACAAATTGTTGGTGACCGCTGTTCTTGTTCGTGGGTTACCGCTGTTCTCGTTCGTGGGTTACCGCTGATCTTGTTCGAGTGTACTATTGGTTCTTGTTCGTGGGGTACTATGGTTCTTGTTCGAGTGGTAATCTATGTTCTATTCTAGTGTGTTGGTGACTATGGTTCTGATTCTATTGGTTATGTCCCGTGATCTACGGGGAGTTCCGAACTGCGCCGAACCTTTGAACCTATGCCGTGTGATTTCTCGGCATCCCAGATATATCCAGTATTGTGGTTCCCACCACTTTGCATCATTGCATATTTACTTTTGAAAAAATGATGTACAAAAAATAGCTAGCATACATGTTCCTTCCATTTCCAAGGAATCATATCTTTAAGCCTCGTGTCGAGCTCTTCCATCTTTTGCTAGCTAAAAAATCAAAGCGTGAGGATTCCTTGGAAATTGAATGAACATGGCATTGCACGCATATCATGCATCTCATACATTTCATGCATAACAGGTGTTCAGGATTGAGGATTTCTTATTCAGACTTGGAATTCTCACCAGACTCAGAGACTTGATTTGTTCTTATTGTGTGTTCAAAGATCATTCATGGAACAACTTTGTGGGGATTTTACCGAGAAGAAAGCTCAGTTGGGGTTCTTTTTGAAGACTTGTCTTATGTTCATTTGCTTCCATGCTTGCTTTATTTGCAACTGGTTAAGCTCCGTACTGTGTGGATGTTTGCAAATTCTCTGCTTGTTGATGATGACACTAGGTGTGAGTCCTAATCTGGGGGCACTTGGTTGTGATGTCAAGATCTACAAGTCTTTGAAGTTGCTTGGGGCTCCCGAACGACGGATAAGCAAGACATTGTCTATCTTGAGCATTGCACCATTCACATTGCTCGAATCCCTAAAGCACTTACAAATTCCGTGTGACTTCGCCATAATCTTCTGCCAGACAGTTTTCAAAAGTGGTTTACATAGACACCTCTCGTTCTCAAGGTCTTGCTTCACATCCTGAGTCACCTCTTCCTAGAGTTTCCTATTCAATAGCCGTCGCTTGTCAACGGAGACAGAAAGAATATGAGAAGCAAGTCGATGTAATGACAATGCATTGTGTCCAGTGGCTTCCTTGCTTGTTGAAATTTCAGTTGGTTAAGATTTATGCTTTGGGGTCTTTCTCATCACATATAGTTCTCCTAATTTTGATGACAATACTCGGTGTGTTCCATTCTGGGACACCTGATCATAATGTCAAGTCTTACAAGGTATTGAGGTACAAAAAGTCTAAAACTTTCTCGATGCAGGGATGTTCGAGTTTACTCATAATGGTTTCTACTGGTCAATCTCATTTCATCTGCTGCAAGTAGAACGTTTGTTCTTCCTAGAGGAAGTAACTCATGAGAATCACCCGCAATTTGTACTTCCAGAGGCTTCCTTCCCAACAACCATTGTGTGTTCCAAGTCAGGACTTTTATGGCTAAGTGTTAGAGGTTATTGTTGTTCGCCGATAGTAATACAAGTTTCCTCCATTCATGATGGTGTTTTCTGTTTCAGCAGCTATATTTACGGCTCCCAACCGATGGATAAGCAAGACTCCGTGTTCTTGAGTTTGCATCATTGGCAGCTCAAATCCCTAAAGCATTCACAAACTCCAGTCGCTATATTTGGGGCTCCCGACCGAGGGATAAGCAAGACGCCTTGTATCTTGAGTTTGTGAACCACTGGCACGACTTAAATCCCTAAAGCTGAGCACTTACAACTATGGTATAGCTTTGCCGAAATCTTTTTCTAGGAAGTGATCTAAAGTGTTCTTACATAACGCTTGGTGTGTTTTCCACTCAGGGGCACCCGGTTATCTGAGTGAAGGCTGTCAGCCGTTCGAAGACAAGATCCAAGACCTGATTGATGCAAAGGCTATCACATTCGCACCAGAAGCCAAAATTGAAGTTCTCCTTTGACTCAATGGATCTGCTGAAGCAATAGGTCCATACGGAGAGAATCTCCTCAACGTTGGTTTCCTAATTCATCATGCATGTTCATATGTAATCTTTCTTTCTTTGTTCAATACTGTTGCATGCAAAACTTGTTTGTTTTTGAACTATAATCATAATGCACTGGATATGTTTGTCTTGAAAAAAATCCATTCGCTTTTGCTCTTATATGTTTTTCTATGCTTTTCGTGATACTCAACTCTTGTTAACAAAGTATGACAACTCCAAAGGGAGAATGATGAACATAATACTAATAACCTCAAATGGTATGCTTTTAAGTAGAACCTTGTTGATGATGTACAGGCATTGTTTCAAATTCTCAAACACTGGAGATATAAGGGAGATAGACCTTTGATAACCCCTCTGAGCCTTCGAAGTAGGAGTTTCTTTTCTATACGAAAAAACCCTTATTTTAACCCCGGGGCAGGGTAGTATTCAGTTGACCTGATCGAGCATTCAAAATTCATCAGGAGCACACATCTAAAGATACAACAATGGCTATCTTTCAACAGATTGAGGAAAGTCAAATCCACAACGGTTATCCCTCACCTCAGGAGGTCGAGACATCAAAATTATCCCTCACATCAGGAGGTCAAGACCAACATCCAAACCGCTGTGGTTTATCCCTCATATTAGGAGGTCAAAAAATGACGATACCACAATGGTAATTCTTCATTAATCAATGACTCAGGCAGTCACTGTTCACTTCCAACAAATCAAAGATTCAAGATCACACGACTTGTTCAAAAAAACAAAGAATGAAAAAAGAAAAGAAAAAGAAAGCCCGCTAAGTCAACAGCTTGAAAACATGTGACTTACGCAAAAGTTAGGGCATCCCGCTGGACATCCAAATCAAAATTCAAAAGAATTTGTCCAGGCAAAAGTTAGGGAAACAAAAAAAGAAAAGTGAAAGCAAAACAAGGATTACGAAATAAGAATCCTCAGCAAAGAACAAAGTCGTGTGATTTAATTTAAAAATATAGTAAAAACAGCAATTAAATAAAAATTTAAATTACTGTAATTTAAGACTTTAAATAAATAAATTAAATTAAATTTAAATATTTAAAGAACTAACCTCAAGTTCGGCTGCTTATAATTTAGACAATGCATTAAAGCAGCAAATATTTAAAAATATAGATATTTATTTAAACTTACGTGAATAGATGGAAACGTAAATAAATAAATAAATAGATAAAATAAATATTTAAATATTTATAAAAATAAGTAAACCCTAAAAGTGGCAAATTAGCCAAACCCTAAAAAGTTTGCCAAAAACCTAAATAGTTCGCCACAAACCTAAACCCTGCCAAAACCTATAGGAGTATAGTAATTCACCACTAAGTGTATCCCCAGCAGAGTCGCCAGCTGTAGCAACCTGCCCTAAAAATTAAAGATTAGAGTCGCCACCTATTCTACCAAGGCGAATAGGAAACCTCGCGCAGTTAAGAGATCAGGGTAAGATACTATATTCAGGTCGAGGGAAGGTGTTAGGCACCCTCAACCCTTTCCTAAGGTTTGCATTATAATGATCAAGGTTTACGGCAAAAAATAAAGAAAGGCTACAGACAGTCAGAAGGGTTAAAGGCAAGATTATTAATATTAAAGGTTTGTAATTCAAAGAAATGAAATCGGGACAAAATGAGATTTATGAGGGAGGGGACTCGCCTTGTTGCCAAGTGCCTACGTACCTCCTTATGGAGGATCAGAGTCTACGTAGTTCGGGCACAGGGATGTACGCCTTAGATTTTGATATGATATGGTTGGAAGGCTTTTTGAATGGC
This sequence comes from Vicia villosa, assembly GCF_029867415.1. Classification (NCBI taxonomy): domain Eukaryota; kingdom Viridiplantae; phylum Streptophyta; class Magnoliopsida; order Fabales; family Fabaceae; genus Vicia; species Vicia villosa. Next base: position 67,656,007 of record NC_081184.1, on the reverse strand, counting down.
CTATCGTAGTTTTGAATAAGGATGAAAATCCGTAGTTTGATTTGAAGTGTTTTGAATGTTTTTAGATTTGGGAAGTGTTTTAGGATTGGGCGTACAACCCTGATTTTAATATGTACTATTAACCGCAATGATCAATAGATTTGATCACCATAGTTAAAAGATTAGTAGTGTATCATTACCAATTTTAATTGATGGATTCAATTATCACTAATAACGAATAAAAGTATTTTTTAGAAATTTTAATGATTTAATTTGTATCATTATCCCTCGTAATCGATTGATTCGATTAAAAATAATAATGAATTTAAATGGGAAGATAGGCTAATCATCGCAACCAATAAAATGGTTGAAACCCTTTAGCCAAATAAAACTTATTTTATTTTAATTAATTAAATAGTTGATAATTGATTATTACCCACCGCGATCAATTAATTTAATCGAAGCGAATAAAATTCTAAATTGTTTGGCTAAATACCTAAGTCGGTTGGAAAACCCTAATCCTAATACTTTGGCCACTGGCCAATGGGATTGAGCGAACCCTAATGCATTGATAAGCCATCTCTAGGTTTTTATGATTTATAATTGAAGTTAGATTAATTAAACGAGATAATCGAAATAAATCGGGAAAAATAATTCTAGATAATCATAGCCCCTAATCCTAGTTTAATTTCTAATCCTAAATAAATTAACCAAATCTAAATATAATTAAATCCAATTCAAATAGTTAAATAACAAAAATAATATAAAAAATTACATTGAAAAACCTGGTAGTCATCTGGTTTAGCACGTTCTTGAGGATCTATGGTGATCCTTCAGCCTTTGATCTGGATTGATGGGAATCGTATGGCCCAGATTAAAGGATCGTCGTGGGCGTGCGTGGGATCACATGCATTGGATTCGCAAGCATCCATTAACAAGTGAATAATACACAAAAATAATTGTCTCAGACAAGTTTCGAACCGTCTCTCTCACGTATGGGGACCCAGGCCAGTATCCACTGAAGCACGCTCGCTTGTTGTTAAGAAATATGTTTGCGAACCATAATATATGAAAAAACTAACTAACGAGAATTCAAAACGTGAAGCGCGCAGACACTATTCCTCGTCGTCTTCCTCGTTTTTCTTCATTCCTGCAGATTTCGTACTCACAGACCATGGCAAATAAATGTAAAATAAATACATGATTCGATTGGAAATTGTATTACAAACACGATAATGGCTTTAGTTTGGTCTAATTTTACTTGTTTTGAGAAACCCCAATTTAGAGCTTGGATAACCTATCAATGGTGAAACACCACACTTGCATTCAAAGTTAAATTAAATTGCCCAGAAACGAGCTAAACATCATACCAAACAACAATATGAAATCAAAAGGTGTTTACACATGGTGAATCTACAAAAACGAACACGACTTTTATTAGAGCAAACCGTGGTGAATATTAGTGTGTTCTTGATGCTTATGGGCTTGATAATGATTGGGATATCTTCAAGAAACACCCAGGTGTTGATTGGAATATTCAAAACGTCTCGAAACCTTCTCCAACTCCAAATTCGATCTCTCCTACTTTTCCATATTTTTTGAATCCGGTTAGGGTTTTGGAGGCCAAAAAAAACCTCCCCTTGTGCTTGTGACGATTGAATATGTATATTGGAGTAATTTAGGTCAACAATTCTGGATCCAATCTTGTTAATTTGTTGAGATTGATATTTGATTTTGAAGAATATTGGAACCTTCCAATTTGGTCTTCAATCCAATCTATTATTCTTCAATTAGCCTTATACGGCTCTTGCCTTGATTATGGAGAGATCCAAGGTGTAATTTGTGATTGAGTCCAAAAATCTCATATTTTAATATTTAAATGAAATAGAAATTCAAGTAAATACTAATAAAAATCATAAAAATAAATTGATGGATTTAGAGACTTCTCTTAGGGTCATGGGCATATTTAGAATCCAAATGATTGGCCCATTGGTTTGAAAGATCAAGTTTCTGCACTTTTGTACTTTATGCATTTTCTTCAATATTTTAAATGAGTAAAAGAAATAAAATAATAATTGAAACTAATGATAATGATAATTCAATTAAAATTATAATAATACTAATCAATAAATATTAATCCTAAATTATGATATTAATACCAATTCTAATAAGACTATCATTACCCTAAAAATAATCTTGACTAAAACCTAATTAATCCTAATAATACTATCAAAATTAATAATAATACTCCTAATAATAATATTAATAAGAATAATAATAATAATGAATAATAATAGTTAGTAAAATTACAAAAAAAAGTAAATGGTAAGTTGAATAAGAATGAGTAAAAAATAGATTATAATGACTAAAAACCCCCAAGAAATAATAAGATAGATGGGCCAAATGACTGGACCCAAGTACCTTCTAATTTTAACCCCATCTTAACTCAGGGTATTTTATAAGAGGGTGGGTTTGACAATAGGAATGTCAAACCCCGTGACTCTTAATTTCGGCCCCTGATGAGTTAACAGCCGTAGATTTGATCAGGCAAATTTTGGGGTATGACATAGTCATCGTAGATGATTATAGCAGATGGACATGGGTAAAGTTCTTGGAACACAAGGATGAGTCTCATACAATGTTCTTTGACTTCTGCACTCAGATCCAATCTAAGAAAGAGTGTAAAATCATAAAGGTCAGAAGTGATCATGGTGGCGAATTTGAGAACAGATTCTTTGAGATTTATTTCAAAGAAAATGGTATTGCCCATGATTTCTCTTGCCCTAGAACTCCACAGCAAAATGGAGTTGTAGAGCGAAAGAATAGGACTCTACAAAAAATGGCCAGAACCATGATCAATGAAACCAATATGGCTAAGCATTTCTTGGCAGAAGCAATAAATACTGCATGTTATATTCAGAATAGAATCTCTATAAGACCTATTCTTAGTAAGACTCCTTATGAATTGTGGAAGAACAGAAAGCCCAACATTTCTTATTTTCATCCATTTGGATGTATAGGTTATATTTTGAACATTAAAGATCATCTGAATAAGTTTGATTCTAAGGCACAAAAGTGTTTCCTTCTTGGATATTCTGAATGCTCAAAAGGCTACAGAGTATACAATACTGAAACATTGATTGTTGAAGAATCAATCAATATCATATTTGATGATAAGCTTGGTCTTGAAAAGCCAAAGCAGTTTGAGAATTTTGCAGATATTGAAATCTCTAACTCCGAAGCTGAAGAACCCAAAAGCAAGGTGTCAGAAGATCAAGTTGCTGCTTCATTGGAGAATATCATAATTTCTGAAGAGTCAACTATCAGAAGAGCTTCTAGACTCAACTATACTCACTCAGAAGATGTTATCCTTGGGAAGAAAGAAGATTCTATCAGAACCAGATTATTCCTTAAGAACAATGCAGAATGTCAATTTGGTCTAGTATCTCTTATCGAGCCAACTTCTATTCATCAAGCTCTGGAGGATGCTGACGGGATAATTGCCATTCAAAAAGAACTCAATCAGTTTACAAGGAATGACGTATGGGATCTTGTTCCAAGACCAAAAGGATTCAACATCATTGGAACCAAGTGGGTCTTCTGAAACAAGCTAAGCGAAAAAGGAGAAGTTGTAAGAAACAAAGCCAGACTGGTTGCTCAGGGCTATAGTCAGCAAGAAGGTATAGACTATACAGAAACCTTTGCACCAGTGGCCAGGTTAGAATCTATTCGCTTATTAATTTCCTTTGCCACTCAGAACAACATCACTCTGTATCAGATGGATGTTAAGAGTGCCTTCTTAAATGGTTATATAGATGAGGAAGTATATGTCCACCAACCTCCTGATTTTGAAGACTCTAAGTCTCCAGAACATGTTTTTAAATTAAAGAAATCATTATATGGCCTGAAGCAAGCTCAGGAGCTTGGCATGAAAGATTAAGTTCTTTCCTTCTGGATAATGGTTTCACTAGAGGACAAGTGGATACTACTCTCTTTTGTAAAACCTTTAAAAAGGATATTTTAATTTGCCAAATTTATGTTGATGATATTATCTTTGGAACCTCTAATGCTACACTGAGTTTGCTAAGTCTATGCAGGCTGAGTTTTAAATGAGCATGATGGGAGAACTCAAGTACTTTCTTGGGATTCAAATCAATCAAACTTCTGATGGAACCTATGTTCATCAAACCAAGTACGTGAAAGAACTTCTGAAGAAGTTTAACCTTTCAGAAAGCAAAGAAGCAAAAACTCCTATGCATCCAACGTGTGTTCTAGGTAAGGATGAGGTAAGTAAGAAGGTAGATCAGAAGCTCTATAGAAGGTATGATCGGATCTCTTCTATATCTTACTGCTTCTAGACCCGATATTTTATTCAGTCTTTGTCTGTGTGCAAGATTCCAATCAGATCCTAGAGAATCTCACTTAACAGCTCTTAAGAGAATTCTGAGGTATCTGAAAGGTACTACTAATGTTGGTTTAGTCTACAGAAGATCTAAAGAATACATCTTAGTAGGATTTTGTTATGCTGATTACGCTGGAGATAGAGTTGAAAGGAAAAGTACTTCTGGAAGTTGTCAATTTCTCGGAAGTCACCTGATCTCCTGGTACAGCAAGAAGCAAGCTACAATTGCCCTCTCTACAACAGAAGCAGAATATGTTGCTGCTGCTAGATGTAGTACACAGATGCTCTGGATGAAGAGTCAGCTAGAAGATTATCAAATATATGAGAGTAACATTCCCATCTTCTGTGATAATACTTCTGCTATATGTTTATCTAAGAATCCAATCTTACATTCCAAAGCTAAACATATTGAGATTAAACATCATTTCATTAGGTACTATGTTCAGAAGGGTGTTCTATCTTTAAACTTTGTTGATACAGACCATCAATGGGCTGATATCTTTACAAAACCCCTTGCTGAAGATAGGTTTAAGTTCATTCTGAAGAATATCAGTATGGATTTATGCCCAGAATGAAAGGATGAGAAGTTTTGATATATGGACTAGATTTGAAATGATCATTCATTTTCTTTTATAAGAAGTTCTAATTGTTAATCAGTTAGATATTCTGATTCTATTATTGCTAACGTTTCATATGTCTAAGTTGATTCCGAATCTCTTTTAAAGTAAAACAGCTATCACCAGCTTTTCTAGAAGATGAACACGTGTTCACTCCAAGGGGACAAGCATGCGTGCAGTTGATGAGACGCCGCCCTAGGTAACTGTGCAAATCATTTCAAATATCACGTTTTTGCCCTAAGGTCATTCATCATTAAATGCTATCTGATTCAATTTCTGTAATCTTGTTCATTCAGAATCATATTGCATTTCATTTCAAATCCTTTTCTATATAAACTCATCTCCATATCATTTCATCTCTTTCCACTCTCTCTCTTTGTTCGTTGTCTATTATTATTCATCTCTCTCGTTTTGCATAAACCTTAGTTACTAAACCCTAATCTCAGTGTGTATCCATGGCTTCATCTTCGAATGATCAACGCAAGGCATCATCTTCAACAAGCTATAGAGAATCATCCTGCTATGCAATCTCCTCGTAAGGAAAATCAAGTTGATGTTCTCATGGTCGATGTTGTTGTTGAGAATCCCATTCTCTGACAGCTCTTGAGTAGTTTATTTCAGCAGTCGGCACCATCTCTCACACACTTTACGCAGGGAAGCCGATGAATATAAGTGAGTGTTCCGAAAAAAAAGAAGAAAAAAAGAAAAAGGGAATGCACCTTCTAAGTTTGGTGACCCTCACCCGGTCACTTAACCCAACGGTTGTGGAACCTTCAAAAGTTGAAAATAAGACTCTTTGTTAGTTGGTTCAACAGTTTCTGGTGCTGAACTTGGTAGGGAGGATTACGGTCCGATCCCCCGCAACTACAACTGAGTAAACAAAGGGTTATGCCACGTAAGTACCAGAACCCCATGCAGAAAAGGATCAGAGTCACTAACCGGTCGTCTTGCTATAAGTGTGTGGAGATAACGGGCTTAATGTGATTGCGCCTGAATGAAAAAGAGTAAAAAGGAGGATGAGTAAGTTAGACTTTGGCATAATAACATGATTCGAAGTGGTTTGTATGTTCAGGAAGCTTATGACCGCATAATTGCGGAATTGTGTTCCTACGATATCTTTAGTGTGAAAGATTAGTACCTATTGATGCAACCTTAACTGCAGAAGAGTTTGTAGTCTGGAATGAGTAACAGATGTTGTGTGTTTCTTGAGTTTGATTTAATTTTGCTCGGAGTGCAAAAGTTCAAGTGTGGGGGAATTTGATCAGTGCATTTTGATGCACGTTCCTTTATGTTTGTACTTAGGCATTTCTATGGTTTGGTTTGTTTATTTTTCTATTTTATTATGTTTTTATATTTTAATTTATTTTTATTGTTATTTGATTTTCGTATTTAATTTTCAGCTTTAGCAGTCTGCACGGAAACGATCATAACTAGAGCTCCGGGAATTCGATCGAAGCGTTCTAATAATCGTCGGAAAGCTAAGAGAAAGAGCTAAAATTCTCGTGTTGAAGTCAAAGTCAGATTCGGAACGGATATTTTCCAGAATTTCGTTTGAAGCTGCAACATTAGTTTTATTTAGTTTTGGGTCGATTAGTTTGGGCCTGAGTTATGTTTGTTTGACCCAGTTCGGTTATGACCCGAATTCTTGTCTCTCCCATTTTACCTAGGTCTGGCCGTATTGTTTACATTCACTTTTACTTTTCACGAAATAATTTTGAAAGCTTGGTACGAATGATGAGGAACTAATCCCTGAAGACAATTTCTGCTGGTTACGGTTTCCAATACTTTGAGGTTTTTAATCTTTAATCCAATTTCTTCTCCCTTTTGATATTAATCTATATGTCTTGTTTGCTTAATTCGAGTTGTATAGAATATTATTGATTTATACCGATTGATTGATGTTCCTTTACCTTTATCGTATTTTATCGTTGCTTAATTGTTAAACTGCGTAAGTTAGAATCACGTTTGCTTAATTCGTGATTGCGCTGATCCGTTTGCTTAATTCAGAAAATAGGAATGAAATCTTATTATATCAAGTTCGCTTGTTATTTGGTGTTATAATCGGTAAGGGAATAGAATTTGCTTAGGGGATTGAAGGTTATTGAACCAGTGATAAGTCGGTAACCGAATCAGTAGAATTGTCGTTTTAGCTTATTTACATAATCACTTATTTTAATCACTTTTTCACTCTATTATTATTATATAGATCCTAAACCAACCCCCCCTTAATCGATTTTGATTAGTTAATATAATACAAGAATCCTTGTGAGAACGATATTCGAGTTGTCGTTACCGCTAAACTACCGTTTTACAAAATACTCGTTTTTGATTCGTGCGCGACAGCGGATCACTAACCATAGATGATGAACCGTTCAATGATCCCATCAGGATATAGCGTTCATCAATCTTCTGAGATTACAAGTGTGCTTCTTAGTTAAGCATGTTTTCTCCTATTCTAAGTGCATATGTTTACGACACACTGACTAGAAGTCACTTTTGGTGCCTAAACAATCTATCAGAAGTTTTTAAGATATAACACACTACGAGAAACAACGTTATGTGTTTTTACATATTATTACAAGAAATAAGATATCTTGCAGTCTTCTTTTCTTCAACTTCTGGATGAGATCTTCTTCTTCTTCTTCTGAAAGCAGATTAAGAGCAGTAGCTCTTGTATTTGCTGCTTCTTTCAGTATTGGTCTTTTCTTGTCTGCTTAAGGAGATTAGAGCTTCAGCTCTTTGAAAGTAATTCCTTCTTGCAAGACCATCTTCTTTTCTTCTTCATAAGTAGATATGGAGCAATAGCTCTCATGTTAATTGCTTCTTGTGCTTAGATCTTCATCTTCTTCTTGAATACTGATCATGAAGCTTGTTACAGCCGATAACACATTTAATGATCATAAGCAAACATGAAACACTCTTGAGCAGCAACTCAATGTATTCACTTTCTCTAGTCATTCAATGTGACCAAGATGTGAACTGATCCAGTATTATTGGATTTCTTAAGACTCCATTGGAGGATACTACTTAACAGCAGAAATTTCTTTTTCACTCTTTCAATGTTTTCTTCACATAGGCTTATAATTAGTGTATAACAACACTATGGATTGATTGATCACATACTAAGTATGTGTTGCCTCTTGTGTAACTTCTGAAGCATGGTTTCAAATTTTTCTTTTACCCTTTCATGCTCAGCTGCTCTTCTACATATTTCTCTCAAGATCTTTCTCTTGTTTCACTCTCTAGATGCACTATGGATACACACTCTGGATGCACACATTCAAGTTTGAAGTTTGATATATATATATATATATATATATATATATATATATATATATATATATATATATATATATATATATATAGCTTGATGTGTTACCGTTGAAATCTAGCCGTTGAGATTTGTTTGAAGATTACTTTGAATGCTTTGTCTCGATTGAATAAGTAATGACAAGTGTTGTTGATTGCAGAATCTTATCTCTAGCGGGATGATGACAGTTGGTAGCGTGTTTCCTTGGTTAAGCTTGTCTTTCCAATGCGCTGCATGTGGGTTGCTTCTTAAATCAACCTTGGGAGTTGTTCCATTAATTTGTTGCAACCGGTTTGCTAATGATGATGTTTGTCAAAAAAATTCTTTTGATTATGAACTTTTGCACTTTGTAGGCTGAGGTTGTATTTTCTTTTCTTGTCCGTGTGTGACTTTGTTGTTGTAGCTTTTTGTATGTCACTGCGTTACTTTATCAGAACTTCTGATCTTTTATTCATGTGATCTTCTAGTTGTAACGAGACTTCATATATTTGATATTTCTGTTTGATTTCTTGAAGCTTGTTTGATACTCTTTCTGATATTGTGCTTGTCTGAGTTTGATGCCACCGTATAAGGCTTATAGCATAATATCTGCACACTCAATGAAATCATTATTTATAAAATTGTTAATCACAAAATATACGTTTGTTATCATCAAAACCAGATTCTGAACATAGATTCTCAATCTTGTTCTGACAATCTCCCCCTTTTTGATGATGACAAAAACCATGTATTTTGATGGAACAATTTTATGAGGTGATAATAATTAAGCAAGTATATTTCATCCCCTTTTATATGTTCAATCAAGCAACTTATTTTTCAATAACTTATTCATCAAAATCTATTCTTTCTCCCCATTTTTGTCATAATCAAAAAGCTTTTAAGAGGGTCAAATGAGATTAATAGGACTAGTTGTACTAAGATAATTTCTCCCCCTGAGATGTGTAATCTCCCCTTGAAATAGATAATCATATAAACTTATTTATGATTTATAGCTCCCCCTGAGAGAAATTTTTCTTTGGCTCTCCAGAAGATTGATAGATGTAGCTATGCAAGTACGTGCATCTTCTAGAAATTCTAACAGAGTATTCCTTAAGTTTCAGATGTTCCTGTATTCAAAGCAAATACTTCTGGTACATAAGTTAAGAATGTATTTGAGATTTTAGTTTCATTTGTATCAAGTCTGAATATTTTATGTCAGAACATGTTATAATTCCAGTATATCAATTTTCAAATTTTCTCCTTCTTTTGAGATGTATATCTTTTAATGAGTAATTCAAAATTTTCTATTACTTAATTAAATCTTCCTAATTCTCCTGTTAATTCTCCCTGAGTTAAATAACTAGATGAACTTATCATAGCTCCCCCTTAGATGAATAGTTTATGGGAACCCTTTCTTACTTTTTTTAAAACTTTCTTCTTCAGTATATATGACTTATAATTCTGAATGCTTTAATGTTCTTAGAATCATAAAATGGTTTTTTAATCCCCCTTCTTGTCATAATAATGGAAAGACGTAAGTAAGGTAAGATATTCGGGAACAGAATAGAACATAACTAAATTTCATTCATATGAAAGAAACATTATAAGGACAGTAGATAAGGATTACATCGAAGAAAAAAACTTAAACATAAAATGCTTCGCATTTTTCTTCAGTTAGTAGGTCATTATGGTTTGGAGATTCTGCATTACGAATTATCTGAGTAATTTCAGCTGATTCAAACAAGGTAGATAGAACTCTCCCATCTGGATTATGGAAGTGTGTCTAATTTCTGGATATCCTAATGGTGTCCTTAAGATGGTGGAATATTGTTTTAGGAAGGTCAATCCTATAGTGGTGTGTTAGAAGGAACACCAACAACCTGTCATCATCGGACATGACATCCCTTACTTGCATTCTAGGATGAAGGTTAGTTAGGGAGAATTTTAACCAGATTTTAGGATAGTGGAGGAGATGTTCAGGATTGTTTGATTCATAAGGAACAGAATCATCAAATAGGGTTTTGAACAAGTTTACCAACCTTAGGTCAAATTGGAACTCTTTAGTGGTGACTCTAGATGAGACACAGCCTATGGCTTTGACATTGGATGGGATGGTAACAGAAATGGGGAGTTTGAAGATTTCAGAAAAGATATTGTTATTATCATCACTGATTCTGGCAAACTTCCAGAACTCTTTTACCAAAATAGGATAAACAAGACCTCGGAGCATGGTGAAGTAATTTGCCCAGTACTGGATTTGAGAGCTCCATATTAATTCTCTTGCATCATCCAAGAGAAAAGCAAGATTTGGGTCCTTCTCAGAGATGACCTTCAGGTAGTTTTCATCTCCATGGTAGGTCATGGCTGACATATTCTGAAGAGGATGAGGCAGATTTGGAAGAGGGATGGAAAGATATTTGATGTTGTTTGTTAGATGAAGGTGTTGAGAGCTATTTTAGATCTAATGTTAGTATATGTAGAAGACGATGAAGAGATGTTAGTTAAGCTATGACAGGATACTAATGCACACTTAAGAGACTAGTCTTTTCTCATTAACTTTGGTGAGCAGGCTGGAGCAGACAAGAGATACTGACATACGTTAGTGTTAGAGTCAGATTTTAGTTTGACTTAGATTTATTCAAGAAATGGTTGTTTAGCGAATAAATACGAAATGAATGCAATAATTAAAGTTAACTCAGAGATACAACACATGCATGGGGAATATGACAGGTAGTAGAGTAGGTGACAACTAATACTAGACATGCAAAAGAGATTTTTAAGTCAGCAGAATTATAAAAGAGAACACTTTAGAAAGATCTGACCGTTCTAGATGATAAACCTTTCTTCCAGCCTTTTTGAGAGAGAGTATCTTCTTGAGTAGAAGTTCTGCATGTTACTGCTTCAGGTCTTGTTCTGTCGTGTCTTCATTCTTGATTAATTTGACTAGTTGGTTTTAACCATTCTGGATTGAAATAGCTACACTTGTTTTGAATTTGAATATTTCCATTAAGCACATATTCTTCTTTATGATATCTTGAGCTTCTTATGAAATTTTTATGTTGATCCACAAAACTCCTTTAGATATGTAGATAATGTTCTCAGAGTATTGAGATCTTTGTCTTGACATCTTCTAATTAAACTGAGTGTTGGAATATGACTTTTGCTTTCTACTCAGTGTGGTTTTTCTTCTTCTGGATCTCTCTACACGGTTAAGTGTTAGATCCTGAGATCAATAACAGAGCCAAGCTCTGATACCAACTGAAGGTGGAGAAAAACACAAGAAATGGGGGGATTGAATTGTGTTATTCCAAAAATTAATATATTTCCCTTTCTTAAAATCTTTTCTTTCTTTTAGTGTCTCATTATTCGGATATGCTATGATTTATGTTGCGGAAGCATATTTGAAGTAGCGTTGCATAACCAATGAGACAATCATTTTAACTTTTGTATATTATAAGAACTTCTGACTTGGCTCAGTAAAGTTCTGAAGATTTCTGCATGGATGTTCTGAGTTAAAAATGAAATGTACAAAAAGTAAAAGACACATTCATGTTTATCCTAGTTCACCTTCTAAATTAGGTTACCTCTAGTCCACCTTCCTCAGATGATTTGCCCCTGAACAGAGGACTTAACCCACTATTACCAAACTTGATTACATCTGCATGATCAACTGTCATGAATAACAACCTGCACAGCCAATTGCAGTGACTAACTTCCTGCACAGCCAACTGCTGTGACTAACTTCCTGCATAGCCAACTGCTGTGACTAACCCTGCACAAGCTACCTGCGAATGACTAACCCCTAGATGACTGAACTGTTCAGTGATCTCAGCGAGATATAACGTTCATCAATCTAGTAACCCTACACAAGCCAACTGCTCGTGACTAACTGCAACGAACTGTTCAGTGATTTGATCCACAAATATAACATCAATTGACTCCTGCACAACCCACTACTATGACTAACCCTGCACAACCAAACTATTGTGACTAACCCTGCACAAGCCAACTTCTCGTGACTAACCATAGATGATGAACTCTTCAGTGATCCCATCAGGATATAAAGTTCATCAATCTTCTGGAGATTACAAGTGTGCTTCTTAGTTAAGCATATTTTCTCCTAATCTAAGTGCATATGTTTACGACACACTGACTAGAAGTCAAGTCTGGTGCCTAAGCAATCTATCAGAATTTTCTAAGATATAACACACTACGACCAACAACTCTATGTGTTTTTACATATTATTACATGAAATAAAATATCTTGCAGTCTTCTTTTCTTCAACTTCTGGATGAGATCTTCTTCTTCTTCTGAAAGCAGATTAAGAGCAGCAGCTCTTGTATTGGTTACTTCTTTCAGTTTTGGTCTTTTCATGTCTGATAAAGGAGATTAGAGCTTTAGCTCTTTGAAAGTAATTCCTTTTTGCAAGACCATCTTCTTTTCTTCTTCAAAAGCAGATATGGAGTAATAGCTCTCATGTTAATTGCTTCTTGTGCTTAGATCTTCATCTTCTTCTTGAATACTGATCATGAAGCTTGTTACAGCCGATAACACATTTAATGATCAAAAGCAAACATGAAACACTCTTGAGAAGCAACTCAATGTATTCACTTTCTCTAGTCATTCAATGTGACCAAGATGTGAACTGATCCAGTATTATTGGATTTCTTAAGACTCCATTGGAGGATACTACTTAACAGCAGAAATTTCTTTTTCACTCTTTCAATGTTTTCTTCACATAGGCTTATAATTAGTGTAAAACAACACTATGGATTGATTGATCACATACTAAGTATGTGTTGCCTCTTGTGTAAATTCTGAAGCATGGTTTCAAATTTTTCTTTTACCCTTTCATGCTCAGCTGCTCTTCTACATATTTCTCTCAAGATCTTTCTCTTGTTTCACTCTCTAGATGCCCTATGGATACACACTCTGGATGCACACATTAAAGTTTGAAGTTTGATCTATACATAGCTTGATGTGTTACTGTTGGAATCTAGCCGTTGAGATTTGTTTGAAGATTGCTTTGAATGCTTTGTCTCGATTGAATCAGTAATGACAAGTGATGTTCATGGTAGAATCTTATCTCTAGCGTGATGATGACAGTTGGTAGCGTGTTTCCTTGGTTAAGCTTGTCTTTCCAACGCACTGCATGTGGGTTGCTTCTTCAATCAACCTTGGGATTTGTTCCATTAATTTGTTGCAACCATTTTGTTAATGATGATGTTTGTAAAGTTTTCTTTTGATTCTGAACTTTTTCACTTTGTAGGCTGAGGTTGTATTTTCTTTTCTTGTCCGCGTGTGACTTTGTTGTTGTAGCATTTTGTATGTCACTGCGTTACTTTATCATAACTTCTGATCTTCTATTCATGTGATCTTCTAGATGTAACGAGACTTCATATATCTGATATTTCTGTTTGATTTCTTGAAGCTTGTTTGATACTCTTTCTGATACTGTGCTTGTCTGAGTTTGATGCCATTGTATAAGGCTTATAGCATAATATTTGCACACTCAATGAAATCATTAGTAATAAAATTGTTACTCACAAAATATATGTTTGTTATCATCAAAACCAGATTCTGAACATAGATTCTCAATCTTATTCTAACAGGTAAATGGTAAAAACAAAAGTTGTTAATCTTGTATCACAATCAAACTGTCAACCAGTATAACAACAACAAGAGAATCATGTTGTTTATAAGATAATGAAAATGATCATGGAAGCTTCCATTTCAAATTCAAATATAAATGTTGTGCTATGAAGTGATTATTGAATCAAATAGAGTATGGGTTGCTGTCCAAAATACTCTAAGATAAATCGAAATAAGGAAGTTCTTCTTTGTGCTATATCAAAATCAATAAAGCTTTCAGAAGCTTATGAAGAAGAAGATGTAGGGAATTCAAGGCTTTGGGTTGTTATCCGTGAAAAAACTACTTTAAGAAAAGAAGACCACACATCAAAAGCTATAATACAATGTAATATTCTTAGTGTATATTAGGATATTTTGATGTACTTAATTGAGTTTACATATGCTTGTGTAGAAGCTTTTAATTGTAAATAAACCTTTTAAAAACAAATAGATGTTTGTTCCTTCTAAAGGACCAGTTAGATCATAAGCTTTAGGAAGGTTTTTAACAATTCTTTTTAAATGTCCAGTTAGGTCATAAGCTTTAGGAAGGTATTGTGTTCCTCAAAGGACCAGTTAGGTCATAAGCTTTAGGAAGACTAAGATGGTAGTCGTAGTGGTGGTTAGTCACTCGCGGGTAGTTTATGCTGAGTTAGTCATCGGCAGGTAGCCCATGCAATTGTAATCAGTTTGGTTATGGTGGATTAAGTCCTTGAGTTCAAGGCAAAATCACCTTGGTAGGGTAGACTGGATTAGCATGCGGGTTTCTCAAGTGAACCAGGATATATCGTATGTTCTTTAATCTTGTTTATTCTTTACTTTAAAGTTTATATTTCGGCAAAGCATTTGAAAGTATTGCTTAACACAACTTTGCTTAAGATATGAAAACGTTGTCAAAAGTGAAAAACCCAATTCAAACCCCCCTTTCTTGTGTTTTATTCACACCTTTAGTGTAATATGTATCCCACAGCCAATCCATTTCAGACACTAATCCATCGACATGCCATTTAACAAGATGCTCTACTAACTTTCCCATATGATGAATTCTCAGCTTAATGCATTGACTCTGAGATGGTTTGAATAACAATGTCTACAATCATTGTATTGTCTAAAACAACCAGATAACAAACTAAAATCACACGAGGAGAGAGGGAATCATGACATACCTCACACAAAATCTGACATCTTCTTTGTTCTTCGATGAAAGCGGAATGGGTGGAATGTCGCTCATGTCGTTATCATTTCTTACGTCTTGAACTTCGAAAAGGGTTTGTGGGTTCTTCGATTGAAGGATAAGAGTTCAAACAACGTTTCTAGGTTTGAGAGACTTAGGGTTGAGACGTTAGATTGAAACGTTAGGTTAAGAGAGTTTGGGTTAAAGCATCTGGGTTTGATTGAACGAAGTTAAGGGACGGAGCACAAGAGAGGAATTAGGGTAGAAGATAACTAAACAACATTTTCAGCAATTATTTTTTTGAAATTTAATGTTTTCAAAAAATAATTCTTAATTAATAATAATTAATAAAATATTTATATTACGTGGCACCAAGGTCATTGAAACAGGTCAGCATTAACATGTCACATATGCAATTCTGGCGGGGGACTAAAAAATTGCCAAAAAACAGTAAGTTTGGGGAGTAAAAAACTAAATTTTGTAAGCGGGGATCAAAAGTTTAAAATAATATAAATAGGGGGTCAAAACTGCATTTAAGTCATTCATATAATATCAATCTATATACATGTTCACGGGAAAAACTTTCATATATGTATGTACAGTACTATTTTTGTATATCATAATTACTGTAACATTGCAACAATTTCAATTATATATGCATAATAATAATCTATGAGTATACATCATGTAATATTTGTTTTTCCATTATAAATATGCTACTGCATAATCACATACATTACCACTATTACCATTGTACATGACAGTAACACGGTGATCCGAATATGTTACTCCCTCCGTTATTTTTTAGTTGTTAGTTTTTTACTTCTTACACATATCAAGACAATTAACAATTATTGTTACTTCGCACGGGTATCGGCGTCGTACTCTCATTTGTTTTAGATTGTTTATTATATATAGAAAATTAAAAAGGTTATTTAAATAAAAATTATATGCAAAAATAAATATGAAGACAGGAAGAAAGATTGATACATATATTGGTTCCAAATATATAATTAGAATAAAATAATCTTTTTTAAAAGAGATAATAAATCGGTGCCTATAATTCTCTCAATATATAAAAAGATTTGAATCAATAATATATATATATATATATATATATATATATATATATATATATATATATATATATATATATATATATATATATATATATTATTTTTGTTTTGGAATTATTGTAAAAAATTAAATATTTAAACCAATAGTAAATTTGTTTTATTATTATTAAATATTTTTATCAGTAACTGTATGTTCTAGTTATTCTTCAATATTTTGATCAGTAATTTTATGTTCCCTTTATTATTAAATATTTTGATTAGTAACTTCATGTTCACATTAATATTCAATATTTTGATCAATAACTTCTTGTTCCCATTAATATTCAATATTTTGATCAGTAATTTAATATTTCCGTTTATATTTAATATTTTGATCAGTAATTTCATGTTTCCATTAATATTCAATATTTTGATTAGTAACTTCGCGTTTCTGTCAATATTCAATAGTTTGATTAATAACTTCATGTTCCTGTTAATATTTAATATTTTAATTAATAACTTCATGTTCCCGTTAATATTCAATAATTTGAGCAATAACTTCATATTCCCGTTAATATTCAATATTTTTATCAGTAACTTTTTGTGAAACAATTGCATGGGTACCGCTGTATTACGCGCATTTTTTAAAAATATTGTCTATTAAATTAAAATAATGCCAAAACAAAGCTATTAGTAACATAAATAATTAAAAAATAACACATTTTCCCATATTTGGATTCATACGCTATTATAAATATATTTACTTTTATTTTCTTTAATTGTAAAAAATAAAATAACATGTGGGTTCACACGAATTCTGGTATGGTTACCCGTGCATTAATTCAAACGGTGCTGATGTGTTACCCGTGCGTTGGCACAGGTACTAGTGTGGTACGTACACTTTTGTTTTCAAAATATAATAAAAATATAAATAAGAAAAGTATATGCCTGTGTGTTTGTACGGGTATTGGTGCGGTACTGGTTTGATACCCATCAGTTCGCGCGAATTTTGATATGAATACACGTGTGTTTTGTATGAGTACTGATGTGTTCATTATATTACTATTTGGGTTTAAGTTGATGTAATCGATTTAATTTATAAAGTAGTTATTATAAAATTCACATAATTAGTAAAATGATTTTATATATATACATATATATATATATATATATATATATATAATATTTTTGTTTTGATGATCATAAAATAATTATCAATTGTGTATATTAGCATATAATTATAATGTTATTTAACTCATATATTACTTAGGTATGTTTGTCTAGTATTCTTTTACTTATAAATATTTGTCTCATTGATTTCTATATTACTAACATAAATAATTGTAAAAAATAACACATTTTTCCCATACTACATTTAAGTAAATTTATTTTTAAACTTAAATATAATTGAAAAACTCTTTGATAGCTGTAATATATATATATATATATATATATATATATATATATATATATGTATGTATGTATGTATGTACATACACATATATATATATATATATATATATATATATATATATATATATATATATATATATATATATATATATATATATATATATATGTGTATGTACATACATACATACATACATATATATATATATATATATATATATATATATATATATATATATATATATATATATATATATATATATATATATATATATATATATATATATATAATTAAATAAAAATCTCAATTTTTGGTAGTATAATATTTTGTGTATATTTTTTTTTTACATAATCTTGTAAGTTGTAACGATTTCTTAATGAAATTTTACTAAACAATTGAATTTTTCGTCTATTTTAGATTGATACCACTTATTACACAATATTTTTTCACCAATATGAAAAAGTATACAAAATTAAAAATTAATAATAAGCGTTATACAAAATTCAAAATTCAAAATAAGAAATCAAAAGTTGTAATCACATTAAATCAAAAATTAAAAGTTGCAACCAATCAATGATTCATAAAGATAATTATGCTATTTAATTTTTTTATATGTAAGTGATTTGTCTTTTCATTTTTAAACTCTTTATTTACCTAAAAAAAAATATACTTTTTTTTCTTTATTCTTTGATTCTGTTTTCTTATACATTTCAAAATTATGTATACATTTTTAATTTATAATATTTTACTATATTGTATCGTTAATATGTTTTTGTTTTGTTCGACCTTACAACAAATAAATATCAATAACATTTTATAAAACTAACCTTATAAATTTTATATATATATATATATATATATATATATATATATATATATATATATATATATATATATATATATATATATATATATATTGATAAGCTTAGTTTCTAAATTTGACTTAACTAAAATATTCTTTAGTTCTATGAATTAATATAAAATATTATGTTATTTATATATTATAATATCTACAATTTCTAAATTTCACTTAACTAAAATATTCTTTAGTTCTAAGATTTAATATAAATATCACTCAAACATACAATCAATGAATGAGATTTATTTATTAATATTTGCACTTAAAATATAAAAAATTAAACATTATTCAAACATACAATGAACATAAAATAATCAATGAATGAGATTTATTTATTAATATTTGCACTTAAAATATAAAATTAAAGGTTATTTTGCAATAATAGACCAATTAGTTCACAAACAATTTCCATAACCATGTGCAAATAGACCATAATGCTTGGACTATTATTAATAAGAAGTTAAAAATTGCAATAATTATTTTCTTTCATTTTATATATTCTACTTTTAAAAAACAATTAATTACTTAATATAAATATCTGTAATACCCGGTACTATGTATATGTCCTATTGCTTAATTCATTCGAGATAAGTAATGAGACATATATAGTACCCACACTATCATTAATAGGACTATTATGCAAATTGGCTAATTAGTAACAAGGAGGGTATTTTAGACCTTTCCCTCGTAAATAGGGTAAAGTCTTGTTTGGTTCTACTCACTCACTTTTCCATTCTCTTGACAAAAACAACATTTGTGACTTAGAGAAAGAAAAGGATAGAACGTGGAAGGAAGAGGAGGAGAAAGAAGACCAGTCCAAGAACTCCAATCTTTGCATGTCCAAGAATCTATCCCGAAGTTTTGATTTTCGTCCAAATCTCCCTTGCTCCAGCTCTACTTCGTTCATCTAAGGTGAGTCCCTAGTTAGAAAATGGGGTTTAGGCTCTATTGGGATTTTGGGGTTTTAGGGATTCACTACAACATGGAAGGGCTTCTAAAGCGCTTTTTTTGGCCTTTAACAGCGCTTTAAAGCGCTCTCATAGCAAGCGTTGGCGTAGGTAACGAAAGCGCTTTTAAAAGCGCTCTGGTAGACCCCCCCTATAAGAGCGCTTTTTACAGAAAAAGCGCTCTGGTAGACCCCCCCTATAAGAGCGCTTTTTTTGGAAAAAGCGCTCTGGTAGACCCCCTATAAGAGCGTGTAATATGGTGAACTGACTTTTTATTGAAATGTCGCGGTTAAGCAAGAGTCGCCACCGACTTTTATTTTATCCAATTGGAAAGGCAAAAAGAACAGGAAAGACCTTTGAAAGATTTTGAGTTTGGGGGGTAGGTTATACAAAGGGAAGGTGTAAGGCACCCTTTGCATCCATGGTTATCCATGGGCTCTTAATTGCTTAGCTCACTTGTTTGTTTGAATTATTTGAAAAGTGTCGTGTGTGAATAGTAAAAAGATTTCGTTAAGGACTTTAGCTTGTAAATAAGCGTAGCCTTGTTTTGAAAGTATTTGAATGGAGGTGTGAAAAGTATTTCGAAAGTTTAATTTGAATACGAGCAAGCAATTTAGAACAACCTACCCTGAGATCGTCTTTTGTGTTCTTTAAGTCTTTCGGGCGAAAGGATCTATCCATACCATGAGAGGGCAGGAAGTCTTTCAATTGGATGTGCGGGTCATCGAAGAGTCATCGAGAATATCGTTCGCTATAAGACTATCCCTACCATAAAGAGGGCAGGTAGTCTAAGGGAAGGATATAATAGTCATTTAGGCAACAGTAAGGATACCTTAGCAATCGAAGGGACTATCATCATTTATCGAGGCAACATCAAGGGACGAGATCATTCTATCGTAGGCAACTCGACGGGACTATGATCTTTTATTCCGAGGGACTATGATGATTTGAATTTGCAGGCAGCATGTGCTAAGGTATCCCTACGCTCAAAGGGACTTGACTATTCTGTTTAAGTTGAAAGGCAACAGGCAGCATAAGAAGGGTTACCTCGAAGGTGAGTGTGTGCAGCAAGCATGTGGTTGTATTCGATTACATTCATCTTGAATTAATGAGCTACGTTTGATTAATTAACTTGCACTCCCTATTTTACTAACCATGCAGTTATATATCAGGCAAAAAAATAAAATGCAGAAAGTAAATGTACTACGCTATTACAAAGCTTCGGGATTGGGGGGTACATAACCAAAAATTGGGGATGCGGAAAGTAAAAGCGAGAAAGTAAAAGCCCTAGTTACTATTACATCCAAAAATCGAATGAGCGACCTATACACCTTCTAGAATTTAAAATGCGGAATTAAATAATTAAATAAATAGCATAATTAAATAAAAGCAAAATTTAAATGAGATTAACAAATTAAAACACGCATGCGACAATCATAGAGTGGAGATGAGAAAGAAGAATCGCGAATTGAAATTTAGAGTTTAAAAAATATGTGAAAATAATCCTAAGTCTAAATTATTATTATTAAATTAATTAAGCTAATTACTAACTAATTAAAATTAAACCAAAATTAAATGGACAAAAACCTAATTAATAAGTTGATTAAAATTATTTAACTAATTATAAACTAAACCTAATTTTTGAATTAATAAACCTAAATTGATTAACCTAAATTATAAACGTTAAAATTTACCCTAAGTTATTTAACCTAACTCATTTGTTTAAAAGTATTAACTAAAACTAATTAAATTTTGTTATATAAAAAACATTAAGTTTAGTTTTATAAGAAATAATTAAGAAAACCAAAAAAAAGGAAATAATGGCTATAAAAGCAAAAAACAGTAATAAAAGAATAAAAAAACCTGGGCGAATGATCTGGTGTGGCTGAGTCTTGGAGGGTTCACGGTGGTCCTTTGGTTGATAGGCGTTGGATCCAATTATGAGGAGATCAGACGGTGATGCGTTGAGGGCGTAGGATGGTCTTGTATGATGGCGCTGCGTTGAATATGTGTTTAAACGACTTGAAAAATAAAATTGTTATACCTGGGGATCGAACCCAGGTTTTGAATGATAATTCAAAGGTTCTTCACCAATCAGTCTATTGTTTCACGCTGTTCAAGGGATGGAAAAGAAAATATAAATAAGAAAAAACAAGTGTGATAACTGGTCAAGTCAAAACTTATCTGAAGTGGCCCCCCTAGTGTTCACGCTGCAACCAATGGATGAGGGAGAGAGGATGTTGATTCTTTGACTAGCGAATCACGGTATGACAACGCGCGGAGAGAGAGTGGGACGATGCTGACCAGCGAATTGAGATACGCAACGTGGCAGGCCCACTCGTCGTCTTCTTTCTCACATCTGGGTTAAAGAGTTTAAGGACCAATTTAGGTTAAAGAGTTTAAGGAAAGAATGGGCTAATTTGTGAGAAGAATATTTGATTGGAAATTTCTTCAAATATTTCTATTTTTGTTCAAATCTTTTTCCATTCATGCCTTTCACGAAATTAGATCCATATTTGTCCCTATTAATTGATTAGAATTGATAAAAAATCAAATCTCACATTAAAACTAATTTTCCATATTTTATAATGATTTATTTGTATTTTAATGAATTAAAATTCAAATAAACAAAATAAATACTATAAAAATAGAGTAATTAGTTTAGGGATGCTCATAAAGCCCATGGACACATTTGGCATACTTGTTTTAGGCCCATTAGTCCAAAAATACAAAATTGAGCAATTAGGTTTTTGTGTTTTTCCTCGAGAATCGACCAACTTCTGAGCCTCATATCTCCTTCAATTTTCATTATATGAACATGTTCTAGGTCTTTTTAGAAATCTTAAAGAGTCCTCTAAAAGCTCCTTTTGGTTTCATCTCAATTGAGTCTACCATGTCCAAGTTATGAGCTTTGAGAAAAAATGACTTTTTGCGATCTTTTAGAAGGACTTGTAATGTATTGGATCATATCTCTCAAATGGTGATTTTCAGACTTGGTGTGTGAGAGACAAAGTTGTAGAGAATTCAATTTCTTTTAAAATGAGCTTTGGATGGGAAATTTTTGATGTTCCATGTGGAAGTTATGGCCGGTCAAAGTTCCGTTGACTTTCCCCTGAAAACCCTAATTTAGCAACTTAGGTTTTTGATGATTTTGGAGCTTTTCTTGATAAATCATGATTAACCTTTGATCAAATGATGAATCTAACATTAAAATGTTGATGTTGACAAAAGATCAGAAGTTTTGATTGTGGTTTGACCATAGTTTGACTTTTAGGTCAACTAGTCGATTATTGATCCTTTGAACTGTAGACTGAGCAATCTTGTGAATCCAGAGCTTGAAAATTGGCATGAGGATTCTTTGATGCATATGAGAGACCATGGTTTCCATTTGAGGTCTTAGAACTCGATTTTTCTTGAAGAGAAGCAAAACCCTAGTTTGAGGGTTGTTGTTTAGGAGAGTGTGCATCCATTTAGATCTTGAGTTATTGATGCTTGAGTATATAAAATATGAGGGGAAAATTTTGGGGTATGACAGCTGCCCCTGTTCAATCTTCTTATACCTGAGGATGTAGATTGGCTCGTGCGCTTGTCAGAATCTGAAGGTAGAAGGGGATTGAACACTAGAATACCCAAGAATTTGCCTTGGCTGAAGTATGGACTTTTGTCGGAGATGGGCTTGAAGATGCCATCCAGGTGTTTAGAAAATATGTATGATTGAGATGGGCTTAAAGATGCCATCCGGTTTGATAGACTTGAGATTCAGAATACGTCGTGCGTTAGACCGTATCTGAGGGATATACTTAGGATGAGTCGTACGTTAGACTGGAAGATGGGTCGTGCGTTATACTGAAGGAGTTTAGTGTTTGTTGGAGATTGGTCGTGTCATTACTGTTCGTAGTAGATGAATTGGATCTTTGAAAGTTGACCGTGTCTACACCGTTCGTGATGATAGAATTAGATCTCTTGTCGTGTCAGCACCGTTCGTAGTAGCTGATTTAGACTTTTAGAAACAGTTGATCGTGTCCACACCGTTCGTGATGGTGGAATTAGATCTCTTGTCGTGTCAGCACCGTTCGTAGTAGCTGATATAGACTTTTAGAAACAGTTGATCGTGTCCACACCGTTCGTGATGGTGGAATTAGATCTCTGAGAGTTGATCGTTACGGAACCGTCCGAGGTTACCGCTTTTAGATTTTGAAAGTTGATTGTTTAAGGAACCGTCTGAGGTATCGACTTAAATCTGCAGGTAGTTTGTTTAAGGAACCGTCCGAGGTATCGACTTAAATATGAGAGTAGATTGTATAAGGAACCGTCTGAGGTATCGACTTTAAATCTGAAGGTAGATCATTAAGGAACCGTCCAAGGTATCGACTTAGATCCAAAGATAGATCATTAAGGAACCGTCCAAGGTATCAACTTAGATCCAAAGGTAGATCATTAAGGAACCGTCAAAGGTATCGACTTAACTCTGAAAGTAGATCACTAAGGAACCGTCTAAGGTATCGACTTAGATCTGAGGTAGATCATTAAGGAACCGTCAAAGGTATCGACTTAGATCCGAAGGTAGATCATTAAGGAACCGTCCAAGGTATCGACTTAGATCCAAAGGTAGATCATTAAGGAACCGTCAAAGGTATCGACTTAGATCCAAAGGTAGATCATTAAGGAACCGTCTAAGGTATCGACTTAGATCTAAAGGTAGATCATTAAGGAACCGTCAAAGGTATCGACTTAGATCCGAAGGTAGATCATTAAGGAACCGTCAAAGGTATCAACTTAGATCTGAAAGGTTTTGAAGTTGTTTATTTGAATGCAGCTGTAACCTGAAAAAAGCAAAGTTAGTTTTTTATGCCATGTCATGATGCATGTAATGAGTTTATGTGACGGGATTCTCAAAATAAATGAGAACCTTGCATGTTATGTATGCATTTGTCGCAATGCATTATGTATTATGTATGAACATGTATGCAATTGTATGAATATGTTTGTGATTTATGACGTATGACTATGATTTATGCTATTTCACACATCTTGCTTGAGAAGGTGGATCTCCATGTCATTGTAATTTTGATGTTTGATCTTATCTTGAAGATGCTCAGCTGGGGATTTATGATTTCTGCTTGGGGACGATCAGTAACTTGATGTACCCTGATCGGGGATTAGAGATATTAATAAACCATGTTGGAGAAGAGCAAAGTGTTGGAGAACCGGTAGTGTTGAAGATGTAAACTCTGTTGGGGAGCCATGTCTTTGTCGGGACGAGAGCGTTTGAAGATATCTTCTTAATGATTACTTTGTGGGGATATGATCTTGTGAACCCGGCTCTGTGGGGAGACATGGGTGAAAGTTGCCCCCAGTATTATAGTAACTACCATTCCTGGATTTGATTAGGACACACCACTGAGTATTGATCAAGATGTCAAACTGGACTTTCATAGATTTGCCCCTGCTAGTAGGAACTTGAAGAGATTCACCTCGCGAGGACTTTATGAAGTGTATACTGTAGGCGACATGCCCCTAGTAATCGTAAACTTAGGATGATGCCCCTGACTGTTTGGCTTTTTTGAGAGATTCTTGGAATCTTGACTTGATTGCCCCAGATTACTTGGGATGTATGCCTTTGACTTTTTGGCATTCGAGAGATTCTTTGAATCTTGACTTGATTGCCCCAGATTGATTGGGAAAAACGTGTCATGCCCCTTGTATATGTAAGAGACATGGCTTCTTTGAGTAATATTGTCTGTCGGGATAACTTTCAGTCATTAGTTGTACCCTGTGCAAATTCTTTCTGTTGCTAACGTTTGAACTTATGTAGCAAGATATGTTTAATAATGTATTCATGAGATGCAATGCATACGTTCGTCTTGAGTTTGTTGAAAAACATTAAAACTGGATATGTAAAAGCATGATGTTTATAAAAATGCGATGTTTGTAAAAAACGAAGTGTCAACTCAGCATTTGTGGTAAACCTTAAGGAGTCAGGATACCTTTTTGGTGACAGTATGCTTTCGAACTAACCATGCTTCAGTTAGGGCTTTTAAGGGTTGTAACGTGGCTTGGTTCACGGTTTAATAAACAAAAGATAAAGGCTCAAAATTTGATTGTACCCATCCCCTTCGTGATGTTCTTCAGTCCTAAGCTCAGCTAACTCAACTTATGCATTCAGGTTCCAAGAGACTTTTTGGATTTGCACCTTTGATAATGATGATGGTTCACAAGCAAAGAGAACTTTTGAGATGGCAGTCACTTCTTCCTTTTGGAAGTCACAACATTGTGTTGTTCAGGAATTTATTGACTTTTCTTTTTTCATTTTTTTTTGATATCCCTAACTTTTGCCTGAACTGTCTATTTTGAGCTTACAGTCAGCGGGATGCCTTGATTTTTGCCTAAGTCATCTTTTGATTTTTGACTTAGCAGGCTTTTCTTTGTATATATGTTTTTTCATTTTTTCTTTTTGAAAGATATTGACTGCTTCGCTTAATGATTGATGAACCATCATTGGCTTTTGATTGACATCTCCAACACTTCTTTGATGTGTGCGGACGAACGCTTGTGGTTGAAATCTTTGTTGAAATGTGTACTGAGTGATTCTCTTAAAATAGAATGCACAGCCAAATTAACTGAGAACTACCCTACCCCAGGTTATGATCAAGGGTTTTAATTAGTACAAGAAAGAAACTTCTACTCCTTAGGCTCAAAGGGGTTGATGAGGGATTAACATCCTTATATCTCCACTGTTTAGGAATTGAAACAATGCCTGTACATCGTCAGCATAGTCCATTCAAAAGCATATTGTATGAGGTTGTGGTATCGTTTTCGTCATCCTCCCTCAAAAGGGCTACAGCTTTAGCAGGAGTCGAGTATCGCAAAACATATGCAAAGTAAAGACGCAATTTAAAATGAGTGATAGCAAAATAAATTATTCAAGACAAACATATGCAATGCACTGATGATGATTATTAAGACAAATAATGTCTATCATAAATCGAATGTTTAAACAAACAGAAAAGAAATATGCCAATGAAGGTAGATCTAATGATCCAAAAGTTCGTCCGTCTAGACGTCAATCAGTATTGCCATGACTAGGCATAAGAGCGGTGGTCACCACAGGAATTTTCAGGAGGGTTGAATTTGATTTATCCGTCATTGATCAGACCTTGAATCTTATTCTTTAATGTCCAGCAATTGTTTGTGTAATGTCCAAGACTGTTGGAATGGTACGCGCACCTCGCATTGGGTTTATAGTCAGGAGTGTAGGTGTTAGAATTTGTTGGCTCGATTGCCCTGAGCGTCTGGATCATATAAGTGAATTGATTGTTGTGACTCAGTTGTCGTGATTCCGTTATCGTGACTTAGTTGTCGTGACTTTGTTGTCGTGATTACATTATCGTGACTCAGTTGTCATGATTCCATTATCGTGACTCAGTTGTCGTGATTCCATTATCGTGACTCAGGTGTCGTGATTCCATTATCGTGACTCAATTGTCGTGACTTCGTTATCATGACTCAGTTGTCGTGACTTTGTTGTCATGATTCCATTATCGTGACTCAGTTGTCATGATTCCATTATAGTGACTCAGTTGTCGCGATTCCATTATCGTGACTCAGTTGTCGGGACTTTATTGTCGTGGTCTTTTCTGATTTGAGTGTCATGATTAAATCTTTAATCGCACGCTTCAACGGTCTACCACCCTTTACACCATAACCAGGATTGTTCGAATAATAAGCGCATCTCGCGTTGTAATTGTACCCCAAGAATAGGAGTGCCTTCAATTCTTCTTGCCCCTTGGGTGAGTTCAGACTCAAAGTCTGGGATCGGGTATTCCGAGCCTAGAGGTGTTTGACTGATTGCTCGAAATCCATTTATGCTGAAGTAAACAACAAGAGAGGATGAGATACCTGTTGCGAGAAACCTGTTCTGCGATGTTATGAATGCAGATGCAATGTTTTCAAGGATCTTTAGGAATTTAGTTAGCAACATTAGAAAATTATCTAGTCACGTCTTCGTTTAAAAAAACTCTGATTCTTGGATGTTCTTCTATGGGAATCAAGCTCACCATGTTGAGTGGGTCATCGCCTCTGATTCGGGAACTTCTGAATTTGAAGGTACATGGCTAGAGGAAAGTAAATCCTCTTGCCCCTTAATAGGTGCTGAGTCTCTGAATTGGAAGGTATGTGGCCAACGGAAAATAAATCCTCTTGCCCCTTGATAGGAGTTTAGTCCTTGATAAGAGTACATGAAATTGTGCGCCCTAAATTCCTAAGATCCTTGAAAGGGTTAGTTAAATCATGTTATGCGTATGATGTCATGATGTCATGATGTTATGTAATGCATCAGGCAAAGCGTAAGATAGTAAAGGCGAGTGAGTCCCACAAGAAAAACCTGCAAGAAAACCAAAGGGTTAGTAGCAAGCACATACAAGTCACACAAGTGTCCTTAGGTTTAAAGGCTTGTGTGAAGTTCGTAGGTAAGTACCCTCCCCATTGAAGTTAAGTTGGTTCAACCTGTCTTAGAATAGTAATCGGGTTCTATGGTGCTCGTATCCCTGATCTTTCTCGCGGGCATTGTCTCAACATGGCACTCGATCGGCCAGCCAAAAGCATCCCTAGAGTCCAATATCAATGAGTGTAGCATCGAGTATCAACCGGCTTCAGTCAGGAATCCAAAGCCAGCTATCTCGCTACTTCCTATAGGCCAAAGTCAAGTTCAACTAAGGTTCTAAGGGCGAATTAGTGCTTGTGACACCACGCGGTAGCCAAATGTCTCCTCGATCATATTCAAGGGCCATCAGGACAAACCAAAGCGTCGCACTAACGGTGGCCACCAGTTCAACCATAACGATACATGTCGTACAGCCTCCCTGGTTTCATGCCACATACATAAGGTACACTAGATCCGGGTGTAGGATCTTTCACACAGCAGAATACCCAAAATAGCCTTTAAAGATAAAGCAAACAAGTCAAACAAATTTAAAGTGATCCTAGCTCTAAGGTAACCCCTCTTTTATTCGAAAGCATCCCTAGCAGAGTCGCCAGTTCTGTAATACGGTGAACTAACTTTTTATTGAAATGTCGCGGTAAGCAAGAGTCGCCACCGACTTTTATTTTATCCAATTGGAAAGGCAAAAAGAACAGGAAAGACCTTTGAAAGATTTTGAGTTCGGGGGTAGGTTATACAAAGGGAAGGTGTAAGGCACCCTTTGCATCCATGGTTATCCATGGGCTCTTAATTGCTTAGCTCACTTGTTTGTTTGAATTGTTTGAAAAGTGTCGTGTGTGAATAGTAAAAAGATTTCTTTAAGGACTTTAGCTTGTAAATAAGCGTAGCCTTGTTTTGAAAGTATTTGAATTGAGGTGTGAAAAGTATTTCGAAAGTTTAATTTGAATACGAGCAAGCAATTTAGAACTACCTACCCTGAGATCGTCTTTCGTGTTCTTTAAGTCCTTCGGGCGAAAGGATCTATCCATACCATGAGAGGGCAGGAAGTCTTTCAATTGGATGTGCGGGTCATCGAAGGGTCATCGAGAATATCGTTCGCTATAAGACTATCCCTACCATAAAGAGGGCAGGTAGTCTAAGGGAAGGATATAATAGTCATTTAGGCAACAGTAAGGATACCTTAACAATCGAAGGGTCTATCATCGTTTATCGAGGCAACATCGAGGGACGAGATCATTCTATCGTAGGCAACTCGACGGGACTATGATCTTTTATTCCGAGGGACTATGATGATTTGAATTTGCAGGCAGCATGTGCTAAGGTATCCCTACGCTCAAAGGGACTTGACTATTCTGTTTAAGTTGAAAGGCAACAGGCAGCATAAGAAGGGTTACCTCGAAGGTGAGTGTGTGCAGCAAGCATGTGGTTGTATTCGATTACATTCATCTTGAATTAATGAGCTACGTTTGATTAATTAACTTGCACTCCCTATTTTACTAACCACGCAGTTATATATCAAGCAAAAAAATAAAATGCAGAAAGTAAATGTACTACGCTATTACAAAGCTTCGGGATTGGGGGGTACATAACCAAAAATTGGGGATGCGGAAAGTAAAAGCGAGAAAGTAAAAGCCCTAGTTACTATTACATCCAAAAATCGAATGAGCGACCTATACACCTTCTAGAATTTAAAATGCGGAATTAAATAATTAAATAAATATCATAATTAAATAAAAGCAAAATTTAAATGAGATTAACAAATTAAAACACGCATGCGACAATCATAGAGTGGAGATGAGAAAGAAGAATCGCGAATTGAAATTTAGAGTTTAAAAAATATGTGAAAATAATCCTAAGTCTAAATTATTATTATTAAATTAATTAAGCTAATTACTAACTAATTA
The DNA here is from genome assembly GCF_029867415.1 of Vicia villosa. Lineage (NCBI taxonomy): Eukaryota > Viridiplantae > Streptophyta > Magnoliopsida > Fabales > Fabaceae > Vicia > Vicia villosa. The sequence continues at coordinate 67,626,301 of NC_081184.1, read as the reverse complement.
AAATTAAACCAAAATTAAATGTACAAAAACCTAATTAATAAGTTGATTAAAATTATTTAACTAATTATAAACTAAACCTAATTTTTGAATTAATAAACCTAAATTGATTAACCTAAATTATAAACGTTAAAATTTACCCTAAGTTATTTAACCTAACTCATTTGTTTAAAAGTATTAACTAAAACTAATTAAATTTTGTTATATAAAAAAAATTAAGTTTAGTTTTATAAGAAATAATTAAGAAAACCAAAAAAAAGGAAATAATGGCTATAAAAGCAAAAAACAGTAATAAAAGAATAAAAAAACCTGGGCGAATGATCTGGTGTGGCTGAGTCTTGGAGGGTTCACGGTGGTCCGCTGGTTGATAGGCGTTGGATCCAATTATGAGGAGATCAGACGGTGATGCGTTGAGGGCGTAGGATGGTCTTGTATGATGGCGCTGCGTTGAATCTGTGTTTAAACGACTTGAAAAATAAAATTGTTATACCTGGGGATCAAACCCAGGTTTTGAATGATAATTCAAAGGTTCTTCACCAATCAGTCTATTGTTTCACGCTGTTCAAGAAAATATAAATAAGAAAAAACAAGTGTGATAACTGGTCAAGTCAAAACTTATCTGAAGTGGGCCCCCTAGTGTTCACGCTGCAACCAATGGATGAGGGAGAGAGGATGTTGATTCTTTGACTGGAGAATCACGGTATGACAACGCGCGGAGAGAGAGTGGGACGATGCTGACCAGCGAATTCAGATTTGCTGCGGATTCACCTTCAAATTTTGCTGCGGATTTTCTTGTGGAAAATCCTTTGACTCTAAAAACCTGCAAAAAAAAATTAACAAGAACAAGGAACAACCCAGATCCACGTAAAACCGTGCCCTGAGTTTGATGGTGATGTTCTTTTTGTCAAAAGACCTTCGTAACTGCGAGAACGAACGCATCCACCTTCCATGCCCTAACCATGGTGCCTTGGTGTTCTTGCGTTAAAGCTTTGGTTCAGGGGCATGTATCTCCTCTAAATGATGCTATAAACTCAAATTGACGGTTAACTTGAATTGAAACAATCATATGCGCGTAAAACGAAAGGTATAAAAAATTGCATGAACATAAGCATCATGAAGCCATGGTTTTTACGTGTTCAAGACATATACCTGGATCCTTGCTTACTTTTTGATGTCCCCTAAGACCAAAGGAAGGATTAGTTTGAGCTTTTGGTGGCTGCAGCAATGGACACGAGATCTTGACCTTTCTTTGAGTTTTTGCAACATTCAAACCCTAACCCCCTTGCTTCAATTTTTCGTCCAATATCCTCTGCTGATCTTAAGTATATATATGAGGACCAATTTAGGTTAAAGAGTTTAAGGAAAGAATGGGCTAATTTGTGAGAAGAATATTTGATTGGAAATTTCTTCAAATATTTCTATTTTTGTTCAAATCTTTTTCCATTCATGCCTTTCACGAAATTAGATCCATATTTGTCCCTATTAATTGATTAGAATTGATAAAAAATCAAATCTCACATTAAAACTAATTTTCCATATTTTATAATGATTTATTTGTATTTTAATGAATTAAATTTCAAATAAACAAAATAAATACTATAAAAATAGAGTAATTAGTTTAGGGATGCTCATAAAGCCCATGGACACATTTGGCATACTTGTTTTAGGCCCATTAGTCCAAAAATACAAAATTGAGCAATTAGGTTTTTGTGTTTTTCCTCGAGAATCGACCAACTTCTGAGCCTCACATCTCCTTCAATTTTCATTATATGAACATGTTCTAGGGCTTTTTAGAAATCTTAAAGAGTCCTCTAAAAGCTCCTTTTGGTTTCATCTCAATTGAGTCTACCATGTCCAAGTTATGAGCTTTGAGAAAAAATGACTTTTTGCGATCTTTTAGAAGGACCTGTAATGTATTGGATCATATCTCTCAAATGGTGCATTTTCAGACTTGGTGTGTGAGAGACAAAGTTGTAGAGAATTCAATTTCCTTTAAAATGAGCTTTGGATGGGAAATTTTTGATGTTCCATGTGGAAGTTATGGCTGGTCAAAGTTCCGTTGACTTTCCCCTGAAAACCCTAATTTAGCAACTTAGGTTTTTGATGATTTTGGAGCTTTTCTTGATAAATCATGATTAACCTTTGATCAAATGATGAATATAACATTAAAATGTTGATGTTGACAAAAGATCAGAAGTTTTGATTGTGGTTTGACCATAGTTTGACTTTTAGGTCAACTAGTCGACTATTGATCCTTTGAACTGTAGACTGAGCAATCTTGTGAATCCAGAGCTTGAAAATTGGCATGAGGATTCTTTGATGCATATGAGAGACCATGGTTTCCATTTGAGGTCTTAGAACTCGATTTTTCTTGAAGAGAAGCAAAACCCTAGTTTGAGGGTTGTTGTTTAGGAGAGTGTGCATCCACTTAGATCTTGAGTTATTGATGCTTGAGTATATAAAATATGATGGGCAAATTTTGGGGTATGACAGAGCGCTTTTGCTGGAAAAAGCGCTCTCGTAGCCCCGCCTACTAGAGCGCTTTTCCAAAAGCGCTTTGGTAGGTTGCGCTTTTTTTTCTTTCTTTTTTTTTATCTTTGGCAGCGCTTTTTGTAACAAAGCGCTTTCGTATGTGGACCTTTAAGAGCGCTTTTTAAAAGCGCTGTCGTTGCTAAATGAGATATTTTAAAGTGCAGCCTATAATTTTAGCCTCCTAGATCGACCTGTAATATTTTCGACCTGTAATATATTCACTTGTAATATATTTTCAACCTGTAATATTTTCGACCAGTAATATATTTTCAACGATATATTTTCAACCATAGGTAGGACTATATATATATACTAATATAATATCATTATAATATCCAAAATTATATATATATACATCATTATGTCAATCAAACTAAATCTCTAACATCAACAATATTATACTTCAAATATTAATTGGCAACAATATGAACAAAGTTAGTAACCATATATTCTGGAGTACTATAATATTCTCTTCAAATCAACACAAATCCTACTACATGAATAGCTGATGAATATAAAATTGACACAATTCCTCTTTGATTTCTTCCAACTTAAGTTTCGGGTAAGAAGCAGCACGGAATTCGTCAAAGTACTACAGAATAAAAACATAATATGAATGATTTAGTTAAATGTAATAAATTATAAGAAGTTATCTAATTAAGTTATAAATCCATATCGTGATTGGAATCTCTAATTGATTCATTTGAAGGATTTCTTTCATAAACCTCAAAACAAAGTATCCGCAGTCTGAACTGTTCCGCTGTATCGGACACTACATAGAAAAACAAATAAGAAATTATAGTTGTCTTGTTTTATCAAGTAGCATAAATATTATAAGAAAAATTGTGAAAAATAATGTACCGGCACTTTGATCCAAGTAATGTTGTTTGATTTAGTCCGGGATACCTGTGCGTCTCGTTGACTTCGGAACACTTGTATTGATCTAACAAAAATATAAAAGCATATATTTAGATCAATCTCACAAATAATTAAATATATAAATATACAAGAATATTTAGAACGATCCCACTTACAAATCAATAATTTTCTTCATAGCCGGATAATTGCTCCACTCACCATCTACCGAATTCAGAAAATATACAACTTCTCTTATCGGGTTGATAGCAAGCAACAACCAGTGTGCTCTATAAATTAAAACAATAGGTTATATAAAAATTTTGCTACACAAAAGAAACAAAGATTAAATGAACCAAGAATGAGAAACTAACCCTACTGGTCGGGTATTATACGCCCAAAGAATCAGACTTTCTGTATTGCCGGATGACATGAATCTATCGACTAAGCGTTGTCTAACTGATTCTGGTTCCGAATCAATTGTCATTCCGCTGCAATGGGCGGGAGACACGAAACGGAATATGTTTGACAATGCAGTCCCGCGCAACACTCTGTCATGCAACAACCTTAAATAAAAACATTATAAACATATTAGCGGATGAGTGAAAAACATAATAAACATAATGTGTAAATAAATTGTTCGACTAATTAAATAATATATCGGATGAGTGAATATTACCGGATGTACGAGTGCATATTAGCGACGCCTAGTTGTTCTTGCATAAAAATCTCTTCCAAGTCATCTATTGCAATATGTGAAATGAATTCAACACCAAAGATACCTTCCTCCATATTGATTTGACGGAGAGCACCTTCCTTCAAATCGGACATATCAACAAGTGTTCCGAGCATCGTCCGATATCGAGGAAAAAAAGCACCACCTATTTTTGCCGCTTGCTTCGGAGGACCCTTAGGCGGTACGCTACGAACGACCTGTGTCACTTGTTGTGACTCCCGAGCAGATGCCTAAAAATTAAATAATGATCGATAAAATATAAAATCATGGAGTTTTACATTCAAATTATATATTAACACCTTAAATGTACCTCTTTTAGTGATGCAACAAACTCCTACTCCTGTAAAATCCCTTTGCCCTTAATTGCGGGTTTTGTAGGAGCAGTCTAAAATTAAAATGTAAAAAATAATTAACGTAACGGTGCAAAATTGACATTCGAAAACTAAATGATTCATAATGGTTTTTAATATACCTCATCACCAATGATAATGAGCTCCGAGGGCCATGCAACAAATGACCCTATTGCATCTCGCAGCAATGTCGTCTCTGAGACCATGTCAGGTACCGGTAGCACCACATCATGATCTAATACAACATCCACCGATACTTTCAGGTGTCCATCCGGGAGCGGTCTATGGTGAAGTAAATCTCCCACAGTGTTGTGCACTTTTCCCTTGCCAACTAGGCGATAAGACGGTGACGATAAGTATAGTTGGCAAGAAGAAATGCCCTAAACCAATAGTAAATATAAAGTCATTATCGTTAATAAAATAGAACAATTTGTAAGGAAAAGAAATTTATAATTACCTCGGGAAGTTTTCTTTGACAGTTGAAACTAGCTTTATCACTAGTTTCTTTCACCGATGCAGTATTGCACTTTTCTCTCATATACATATCCTTATCTCTTTGCAATTCAGAGACTTGTGCTTGCAATTCCTGCAATTTTTGCAACACTTCTTCATTTGAAGGATTTCTTCTCCTAGGATGCTTGTAAAAAGAGGTTGGAGTCACACCATGACCCTTACCCCTCACCCGACCGGGATACTCAGGAGCATCTAGTGCTCTACTAAGTATGCTCCTATCATCCTGGTCCTCACCGGTGGACACCGATTGCGACAATGTCTCCTGTAATTCATTTACATTTCAATAATTATTAGTGGAGATAAAAAATCATTTATATATTAAAAAACATTTGATTTAATTAAAGACACAGTATTATACTTACACATTCAGCATAAACTCTCTGAACATCGGGATCGACAGCTCGATTCTTGCCCACACGAGCTTCCTTCCACAACACATGTTCAGGAAGTGAAGTTTCCTCACTTTTAGACTCCTCTAACTATGCATTGACACAAATGATAAAATCGTCAAATAAAACACATTTAGACAATTAATTAAAACGCATTTCTATTTACTTACAATTTTATCCTCTAAGCGTGCATATCCCAAACGCCCTTTTTTGTATGGATACGCGGGTTTGGATGCTCTTGCACTATTCGTGGCACTCCTTTTCCGAAAATCTTCATCTCTTTGATTTACAAACTCAACCCAATCTTTTTCATCAATGAAGATCTCATACTTTTTTGGCCGTCCCGGTGCCTCTTCAAGAAAGTTTCCATCTTTATCCTTAAGATAGGTGTTTGTCAAAAAAGCTTTCCACCCTTTATATCTTTTCCCGGCCAAACTAAGTATGTAGCGTCTACGATCATCCGGTATCTCAAAAGTCCTCTGCAAAAAAACATACGCATAGTGTGTTAGTATAAGTAATTTAAACAATTTATCGTCAAGATAATAGCAACAACCATATATGATATATACCTGAAGCTCGTCCCAAATCGCTTTTTTCTTCGCATCCAACTCTTCGCTTTTCAGATTCCATTTAGCTACGGAGATTGGAATATGCATACGAACAAGTGTACCAATATAGCTTGTCAACTTTGCAGAATTAGGACCAATTGGTTGGTTTTCAAAATTCCATTCCAAATGGTATACTAATCCTTGGTCTCTATGTCGTACGATTCCCTTCATAATGGTGATGCCTCGTGCAACTTCCTTTGCTTCAGTATCAGGTGGAGCATTTGTACCCGGAGCATCTCTTTCTTGAGCATCTCTTTCTTGTGAGTTTTCTTGTGAGTTTTCAGGTGGAGCATCTCTATCCGGAGCCATTGAACCTGTATCAAACAAACTAAAGCACATTAGTACACTATTAATAAGCTAACAATCTATACAAGTCAATGGAAGTCAAACCATGCATGTACAAGTAAATCGGGAAATTCTATCGGTACAAATCAAAATAAGCGTCAAAAAAGAAAGTTGTCGGAATTGAACGAAATTTACACGGCTATGGTAAAACGTCCCCACGGACTCAAAAATAAAGTCGGTTTTCCGAAATTCAGACCCTAAGCCCGACTTTTGATTACGGGCAGAAGCAAAACTGATAAAAAAACAGTCCCGAAATGTAAAGATAAGTGCATGAGCAGCTCCGGAATCGTCAAAATAGTATAGTTACATGTAAAGAAGTCGACAACGGATACATGGTTCAAAAGTTATGTACAAAACGAGAATATGCACCAAAATTGAATAAGTACTATACTATTGAATAAAACAATTGGTACAAATTGAATAAAGCAAATTAGTCGGAATATGTATACTATTACCTTTATCACTAACGTCTCTTTCTTTTCTTGGTAGGATTGTGTTCTACGCGTCTCTTAACAACGCGGACGGTTGGATTGATCAAAATACCCTCATTATGATCATTTCTAGTACAAGATTCATTCTCATTTTGATCGTTTCTTGTACAAGATTCAATGCCAACACCAATATCACCTTGATCTTCAATGTTTTCATCAACTATTTTGTTAGATAAAAGCACTATAGACCATTTCGTACTTGTCGGATCATTGACATAGAACACTTGTTTAGCTTGAGAGGCTAGAATGAAAGGCTCATCTTTGTACCCTACCCTATTGAGATCCACTTGCAAAAATCCTGACTTATCCATTCGTATGCCACTATTATTTTCAACCCACTTGCAACCAAATACAGGAATCTGAAACTTCGCGTAATCAAACACCAAAATGCGCTCGATAACCCCAAAATATGACAAATTTGCAAATTTCGAATTTAAGTCATTCGCACTTGATATGTGCATTGCTTCAGCTACCAAGGTAACACCACTATTTTGCATAGTACTTTTATCATCCTGTTCTTTGGTATAAAATGTGTATCCATTAATTGCGTATGCGCTATAAGAAAGCACAATTACACTTGGACCATAGGCTAAACATCTCAACCTTTCTGTTACTGAAGCAGGATCTGAACGATACTTTGAATAAATATGATCCCTAAACCACGGTATGAAACTTCGATTGTGCTCTCGTACTATCCAGCTCTCATTTCTATTTGGATTTAAATCTCAGAGAACAACCTTGTGCATTTCAACATACGGCTCAACCTCAATCTCATTGTGCAGAACATACAAGTGCGCTTGATCCCGTTCGACCATTGATACTGTCACAACTTTATTTCCAATTAGCCTTTTTCCTTCTTTTTTTTCGACAATATGAGATTTGGGGAGTCCAATTGATTGAACATTTGACAGATATTCAGTACAAAACTCAACCGCTTCTTCAACAACGTATCGTTCGGCAATACAACCCTCCGGTCGACTTCTGTTTTTCACGTACCCTTTTAATATTTTCATATAACGTTCAGCAGGGTACATCCATCTCATATAAGTTGGTCCGCACAATTGTGTCTCTTTCACAAGATGAACGACTAGATGAACCATTATGTCAAAAAACGAGGGAGGAAAATACATTTCAAGATCACATAAAGTAACAACTATCTCTATTTGCAATGTTGGTAAGATCGCGGGATCGACCACCTTACTGCAAATAGACCTGAAGAAGAAACAGAGCTTAGTTATTGCACTTCTTACTTTTTCTGGCAGAATAGAACGTATACCTATTGGTAAAAAATGTTCCATTATAACATGGCAATCATGCGTCTTCAAACTCTTTAACTTGAGGTCTTTCATGGACACAAGTCTTCTAATATTTGAAGAGTAGCCTTCTGGAACTTTAACTTCACTGAGGAACTTACACAATGTTTTCTTCTCCTTTCTAGATAGAGTGTAAACAGCAGGTGGCAGATATGTTCGTCTTCCTTTCGTCACGGGTCCCAATTCAGTTCTCATTCCCATGTTTACCATGTCCTTCCTTATGTTAAGGCCATCCTTAGACTTTCCTTGTATATTGAGTAACGTACCTATGACGCTGTCAAATACATTTTTTTCAATATGCATAACATCCAGGAAATGTCTTACGTACAACGACTTCCCATATGGAAGTTCAAAAAAAATTGACTTCTTCTTCCACCCACCCTTGACAAGTTAATGTGCAAAAGGCTTGCCAAACTGAGTGCTCATATCTTTCACCTTTTCAAAAATTTGATCACCTGACAAAAAAGGCGGGGCTGTACCATGTTCGGCCTTTCCATTGAATGCTTTTCTCCACCCACGGTAGTGATGATTAGAATTTAAGAATCTACGATGGCCGAGAAAGACATTCTTTTGACAAAGCTCCAATCGTGTCGTATCGGTTTCGTCTTCACAAACAGGACACGCCTTTTGACCTCAATTGCTGTACCCGGATAGATTTCCGTATGCTGGAAAATCATTAATTGTTCCAAACAACATCGCCCTCAAGTTGAAACTTTCCTTCCTATACCCATCGTAAACCTCCACACCGTTCTCCCACAAAAACTTTAAATCTTCGATTAAGGGTGCCAAGTATACGTCTATGTCATTCCCTGGTTGTTTAGGCCCAGAAATTAGCATAGATAACATCATGTACTTACGCTTCATACATAGCCACAGAGGTAGGTTATAAATCATAAGAATCACAGGCCATGTGCTATGCGAGATACTTTGAATACCATGCGGGTTCATTCCATCAGTACACAATGACAACTGAAGGTTTCTTGCTTCTTTTCCAAATTCAGGATAATCAGTATCAACTTTCATCCATTGTGGTGAGTCTGCCGGATGTCGCAACTTTCCATCAATAATTATTTCATCTGCATGCCAAGTCAAGTGTCTTGAATCGGTCTCACTACGATACATGCGTCTAAATCTCGGAATTATAGGAAAATACCATAAGACTTTAGCAGGAGACAACTTTTTCTTATATCGAGGGGCACCACATTTAGGACACTCATTCAACGCTGCATACTCGTTTCGAAACAAAACGCAATCGTTTGGACATGCATGTATCTTATCATAGCTCATGCCAATAGAGGACAACATCTTTTTGGCTTCATACGTTCGATTGGGAAGAACATTATCCTTTGGTAGCATATCTTTCATAAGGGCTAATAACTCTGTGAAACTTTTATCCGACCATCCATTGTCCGCCTTTAAGTTGTACAACTTTAACACCGCAGACAATCTTGTGAATTTTGAACAACCATCATACAATGGTTTCTCTGCATCGCTTACCAACCTCTCAAACATTTTGGGACAATCCTCAAGATCTTCTTCAAGCGCTTCTGCAATCTCTTCGACTCGATCGCACTCGTATGTGTCTGTGCAATCGTCGTTTGAAGCATACTTCCTATTACAACTCGACTCAGCATTCCCGTTACTTTTCTCACCATGCATTGTCCAACATGTATAACTTCTATCAATTCCAAACCGTAGTAAATGGGATGCCAACTTATTCCCGTCAACCTTACCCCCATAACAGCAACCCAAGCAAGGACACGGCATTCGAAGCAGGTCTTCGGAGTGCGCAACCGCAAACTCAACGAATTCCCATACCCCTTTCTCGTACTCTTTCGACAATCGGTTTGAATTCATCCATGTCTTATCCATGTCTTAATTAAGCTAAACAAATGCTTCTTGGTTTCTCTATCAGGTACTAAGGAATTCTGTCAAGATAATAAATAGCTATCATCATAATAGAATACCTAATCAGAATACCTAATCAGAATACCCAATTTCTTAAAGAAGACATTACCTTATTTCAAGGTAATATAAGTCCACAAACCAAAAAACTGGTCGAGAGACACTAAATTGATATTAAATAGAACCATAAACAATAAACTATAAGCAGAAAATAACAAACTATAAGCAAGAAGAAAGGGATAGTAACCTGAGTTAGACTTTATGTGGGAGATGGGTAGGTTTGAATCGGCGTTGTACAAGTAGAAACCAGAGACTTCAAAGTAACTGTAAAATTAAACACACACACTACAATGATTAAGAAACTATATGCAAACTGTAGCACAAACTACAATGATTAAGAATAGATTAATATTATTTTGACATACATTTTTATATAAGCCAAAGAATAACTAATTACCTTTAGAGAAATTCAGAAACTTCTGGAACCACACACCGTAAGCTAATCTGATGTCTCTAGTGATATTCTTTTAAAAAATCTTTAATATCCCCTGAAAAATAATCATAACCCAGATGTTATAGCAATTCTAGATACATAGTACCGCAAGGTAAATCAAAGTTTAACAACTACTTAGAAACCGGGGCAGCAACTACGCATGTCAAAACAACGTCGTGAAAACGACCACAAATCATAGTCGAGTCATACAAATGGAGAAATCAAGGTGGAGCAATTATATCTCATGAGAAAACAACAATTTAGCATGTATTTTCATAACGGGGTAGCATTGATGTCTAACAAAATAAAGAGGAAAATACACTCAACTCCCTTTAGATTTAGCTAAATAACACAAACATCTTCTTTAACTTTCAAAATATAATAACCGTCCTCTATCGTGATATCGTGTTATTTAGAGAAATCGGAAGAATTAACTTATGTGAGTGATGGAGAGTTGAGCCTGTATCCAGAAGAAGAAGCAAGCAATAGAAGCATAGTGAAGGAACTGACTTACAATCAAAGGAGAGTGGGATTTGATTTGGATATAATGGCAAAGATATATCAGGCTATGATTATTTGTTGTTAAGATATATTAGACTTGTCAAACATTGTACATGGTAAACTATACCATTATGATGAATCATAAGCCAAAGATGCATAGAAAAAACTATTTGCTTGCTATCATACTTTTAGAGTAAACTATACCATTATCACTTCAGGATCAAATAAGATCGCAACACAAAAACAAATTTCTACATTACAGAAATTATGAACAGAAGCAGAACCAGAAACTATTTGCTTGATATCATACTTTTAGAGTAAACTATACCATTATCTCTCATAAATGTTTCAAAGTATTCTCACAATTTGCTCTTAAAATAGTGGGAAGACTTTACCTGAATAGAAGCAGAACTGGACTTTGATTTTGACCAAGAAAAACCCTAAAATCCCACAAGACTTTGATTCTGAGAGAAGCAGCAAGAAGACGACGACGGCGGCTAGTTGAGACGACGACGGAGGGACGGAGGAGGGGCTGAGACCACGGCGGAGGGAGTGAGAGCGAGGAAGCAGAGAGTACGTGAGCGAGGAAGAAGAAGAAGATGTACGGAGGAGTTTTGGGTTTCTGAAAATAGCGTGTTTTAGTTTTATTAAAATTTTAAAAAGGGCTACCAGAGCGCTTTTCAGAAGCGCTTTCATATGCCCCTTTATACTAGCGCTTTATTACTAAAAGCGCTTTCGTACCCACCCCCTATAAGAGCGCTTTCAAAAGCGCTTTCATACCCACCCCCTATAAGAGCGCTTTTAGAAAGCGCTTTCATACCCACCCCCTATAAGAGCGCTTTTAGAAAGCGCTTTCATACCCACCCCCTATAAGAGCGCTTTTAGAAAGCGCTTTCATTACCCCCCCCCCCCTATAAGAGCGCTTTTCTAGCGTGATTTTTAATTTTGTTTTTAGCCAAACCTACCAGAGCGCTTTTGGGCAAAAGCGCTTTCGTAGGTGTGCTGTTAAAAGCCAAATTTGGCGTAGTGATTTGAGGTACTAAGCATGAAATCTGTACTAATAACATGTTTTAATGTTGTATTCTTGTTGCCTATGTTGTATCTTGGATGGGTGTACCCTAAATTCGTTCATGCAGGTGACTGGAAGGGGTTAAGGTACCCCATGGCAGAATTGGTGAGCTCTGCGTTTTTCTGCATCTGTGATGATCCGCTGAGCGGACTCAGGTCGCTTAGCGGATACGGGTTGTTTTTCCAGAAAATCACGAGTACGCTAAGCGGACGTGAGGCTGCTAAGCGGAAGAACATTTGAGCTTCGCCACTGGAAAGCCCGCTAGCAGTCCGCTAAGCGGACGATGCTGTGCAGAATTTTGTCTTGCCTTTCCCTGAGTGCAGTTTTGGTTTCTAAGCATAACCAGACTCCTCCCCGACTTATACCATATATTTGTAGGCTTTATGTGATGCTTATTAACCTTCGATTTTAGAATTCCATAAAACTACTCCAATATGTGAATTATGCACAATTAAGATGAATTAATCTCATTGCACTTAATTGCTACATTATGCTTAAATGTGAACGCTATGTTGAGATGAGATATGAATATCTTGTTGATGCCCGTTATTTTGGTTAAACATTCGGGATTTGTGTGCTTGTGTGATTCGGCGCTTGTATGCGTGGGTATGCTAGAATCGAAGTGGGCCACTACTAGGTGGTAAGGCACCATTGTATATGGACTAGTTTCCGACAATACCATTGCGAGTGTGCTTGTGAGAGTCTTTATGGCGTGTCTCACATGGAGAATACACCTGGCGTGCTTGGTATGGTGGAGTTGTGATGTCAATTAGACGATATCACTTGGATAACTCACCTCTAATGGTGCCATGTAAGCTACACCATTAGGCTCCTATCCGTTTGGGCTTGTACAGTCATTTAGGCGTGTCGTACTTGTGATAACCAAATAGCGTATGGATGGTGATGAGGCCGTGACGCCGTGTAGGTAAGGTCACCGCAGTAACTCGTCACGGATGGGATGCCATGTAGGACCTATCTGTTTCATCTAGCGATGGTCTCGTGCGAGTCTTCTTGACGACAGGTACTTGGTGACTCACCGAGGGTGTGTGTGCAGCCTTGGTAAGTTGGTTGTTACCACTTCTGGATTCCCCGTACGTGGGTATGGGTCTGCATACGTGTTTGTGTACTATTTGTGTACTTGTGATATGATGACTCCTATGGTGGACGATTCATGTGTTCTCTCCGTACTTGTACCGGATGTGAGGATAAACCCCGGATCAATGGTGGATTCGGTTTTGACGCATGTACCCTTTAGATCCGAGTGGACCCGTAGGATATGTGGACTCACTGAGATTTAGTAATCTCATCCCATTCCAATTCTATCTTTTTCAGGTGGTTCGAGGCAAGATCGTGGCAAAGGCAAGGCGGACTAGTCCTTTGACATTATTGCTAGATGTTATCTTTTTACGTCTTCGTGCTTATGTAGTACCCTTGTTGGATAATGTACTATTTTGGATGTATTTCTATTTTGGCCATGATACATTCGGCTTTTGTATCTTGTACTTATGTTGTACTATTATTTTCACTGCGATATTTATGTATTGTTGTCTTATGAACCATATTATAATATTATATGCATATTATTCTAGACAAATATGTGTGGGGTGTTACAGTTGGTATCAGAGCAGGTCGATTCTCGGCTTTGCTAAAAGACACATCATACTGCAGTACAATTCTGCCCCATATGTGTATAGTCGGCATGTTTCCGTACGTCTTACCTATGGCATTAAGCCTGATCAACTTAATTCTGTGTGTAGGACAGACATGGAGATGGCTGAGCAACGCAGAGGTCCCGGAAAGCCCAGAACTAGAAATGTGGAGCCCGAGCAAGAAGCTGGAAATACAGGTGTACCTTGGCAGCAAATAATGCAACAGATGCAACAACAGAATCAGATGATGATGCAAATGATGCAAGGTATGCAAGGACAACAACCTCCTGCTCCAGTTCCTGTTCCACAAGCTGCAACAGGGCCAGATTTTCGTGCTTTCTTCATAATGGATCCTCTAGAGTTTGCAGGTGGCCTAGACCCGGTGGTAGCTCATGATTGGTTGGCTAGTATGGAGAGGATATTCCAGGAAATCCAGTGTAATAAAGAGAAAGTGATCTTTGCTATGCAAAAGATGAAAGGACCAGCTCTTAGGTGGTGGAATACCGCATCTACCTATTTCACTACTCAGGAGATTCCTAAGGACTGGCATCATTTCAGGGCCGCATTTCTGGAGAAGTATTTCCCCAACAGTGTTCGGACCCAAAGAGAAAGAGAGTTCCAGAACTTCAAGTAAGGCAACTTGTCTGTTTCTGAGTATGCTGAGAAGTTTGAAGACATGGCTGATTACTCACGACAGACTGTTTATGCTCCTGATGAGTTATGGAAGATTGATTAATTCTTGATGGGTTTGAGGGCCGACATTGCTCGTAGTGTGTCCCAGAGGGAGTTCACTACATATGCTGAATGTTTGCAGCAATGCTATGTTGCGGATAACAGCTTGAAGAGGGTTCAAGAAGAGAGGAACCAGAACAGGACTAATTTTAGAGAACAAGGGAGATCTACCCAACACTTGAAGCCCCGTAGTTCTCCATCCATGAAGAAGCAGGGTTATGGTGACCACTCTAATTATCCTCCTCAGTGTGATAAGTGCAAGAGAAGACACCATGGTGAATGCAAGCCATTTTCAGTTACTTGCTTCAAGTGTGGGGAGCCAGGCCATGTTATTAAGAATTGTCCAAGGAAGAAAGCTCCTAAGAAGACTGCAGGTCGTGTGTACACTCTAGATGCAAGAAAGGCCAAGGGAAACAACAATCTCATTGCGAGTACGTGTTATGTAAACAACCAACCTTTATGTGTTTTAGTTGATTGTGGAGCTACTCATTCCTTTATTTCAACCGAGTGTGTTTGTCGAGTTGGTTTGGAAGTCACTCCATAAAACATGGATGGATAAGTGGTATGGCATCATCATGATTGCAATACATCTCTTATTTCTTCCTACAACGTGATTTTTATAAGCTTTCATACTAAATAGCTATTAAAAATTGTAGAAAATCTAACTAGTAAATTAACTCTACTTTTTTTACAAATATACCATCTTTTTTTATTTTAAATACTAAACTACCATTCATTTTCGGATAAATACCAAAAATGCCATTTTTTTTAAATAAAAATAATAATATTATAAAGTACATCCGCCAACAGATCCACTTGTTTTATATTTTTTTCATTATATTTTATTTCCTGCAAACTTACTTATGAATATTATTTAAATTGTGTTTAACAAAATTATATTTTTGTGAAATCTACATGTGGTTCTGAAGAATACATTTTCGCATGACATTCGCAGGTACTAATCAAATAATTAAAAAAAAAAAGCTAAAGCATTTGGCGGACCTTTGCTAACAATATATTTTTTTTAAAACATGATAGTTTAGTAATATGTTAGAAAAGTATGATATTTTAAAAAATAATTTGACAAAAGATGATGGTTTGGAGACAAACTCAATTAACTCATCGTGTGTTTTTCACTAATTTATTTTCGTGCTCATCTTCAAAATAGACATAGTTAATTTCTGTCCACCCATACTAACGAATTTAATTTGAAATGTTTTGATTTTCAATATTTCAAATTTT
This sequence comes from Vicia villosa, assembly GCF_029867415.1. Lineage (NCBI taxonomy): Eukaryota > Viridiplantae > Streptophyta > Magnoliopsida > Fabales > Fabaceae > Vicia > Vicia villosa. Next base: position 67,610,581 of record NC_081184.1, on the reverse strand, counting down.
GCTAGTAATAGAAGCACATTAACAGAGTTGCAATTAAGAGAAGGTTGCAGAGATAGTATCTTAAATTTTGGAGGTAATCCAATTTACTATTGAAATGAAATTATATAAAGTTATTGATGTGATTTTTTTTAAATTGAACATTTTCTAATCATATTTTACAAAATTTCTTTCTCATATAAATAGGAAATTTTCTATTTTTTTTCCATCTCTTTTTCTTCCTCCAAAATCTTATCCTTCTCTCCCATCTACTTTCAAACTAAGTATAAGTCTTTGTACTAGTAAGTTGTAACAACACCATAATTAAATTTACTCAAAAAGTTTGTAACAACCCCATAATTGGATTTTACTTAAAACTTTTTCATGTATTTCGCATTAAATGCATGATAAAGATAGGAAAACATCACGTTTTTAAGGGGGCTGTGGAACCTATGACAAGTGATCACATTATAAGATTGTCTAAAGACTCAAAATTATAAGTGGACCATGGATGGGGACGAGACTATAACCTATTAACTCGGCCACATGGATATTTGGCCAATATTCACAATCAAACTATATTAATAATTTAATTCATCTTTTAATAATCATTTTATTAAAAATATAATTAATAATTCATCTTTTAATAATTATTTTACTAAAAATATAATTAATCGTTAAAAGAGTTTCCATTCAATTTAAAACTGATTTAAAACCAATTTGATTATTTATGACATCACTTTTGTTTCAAAGTCATATCCTTTCTCTTATTTGAAATAGATGAACTATATCTAAGATTATGATTTTTTTTCTAGTATATATTGCAGGACAATTAATTCTTTTACAGGATCAACCTGTTTAGAAGAGTAGTGTTATCGGACACTAGTACTCTTTGTTATTCTTTTTATGAATTTTTGGTTGAGATAACTTGTCACCACTTAGTTATCTATGAGAGAGCGTTGTTAGTGTAGTATAGAGTTTTCAGGTGGTTGGAATGAAAGATAGTTATTCACTAGAATATTAGGCTAATTTTTGAATTAGGGTTATCTATGAGAGAGCGTTGTTAGTGTAGTATAGAGTTTTCAGGTGGTTGGAATGAAAGATAGTTATTCACTAGAATATTAGGCTAATTTTTGAATTAGGATAAAGTATAGGGGTGACTACCTTATGGTTTGGTATATTGTAATCTGGTCTATTTGAAAAATATGAAATGATGTTATAGGATTTTCAAGGACGAAAATACTCTAAGTGAGGGAGAGTTGTAACACCAGGAAATTTATTTAATTATTTAAATAAATTATTCAATGATTTAATATGGAAATTTGATCGAAGTTGGATTTATTAGTGATATTATAAGACGAGGAATTGGATTATTTAGTCGGTTAATCGAAGAATTAATAAAGTTGATTTTTGTTGAAGAAATAATATTAGTAATAATATTATTATTTAAAATTGATTTAGTTGTGGTGTGGTATAGATAGCAATGTAGAGGTGTACGATTAGTAGGCCCATTAAGAAATAATAGTAACTATATTATTATTATTATTTGATTTATTGTATTAAAAGGAATATATATGGAATTAGGTTTCTGTAGAAAGAAGGTTTTGGCTTTTGGGAGAATAGATCGTGAAACGAAGTTGCTGACAAAGAGGAATGAGGCTTTGGCAGCGGAGGAATTGATCGTGGATTTCGGGGAAAAGGTAAAGGCTTGCACTCAATCGGATATTAGAGGCGATCTCAAATCTAAGGTAAGGGTGGGGTTTGAATTATATAACTAGGAATATGATGATTAGTATATAGGATTGGGATTGTATAAATTAATACCATGAATTGTGTGTTGTTACCGTATTGTTTGGATTTATGAAGAATTGACTGTTTTATGAATTTCGTTGATCGATTGGATTATTATGGAAAATGAGTATTTTGGTTAGGTTGTTGTTTTAATAGAATTTTGGAAGATAGAATTTTGTTGGACGAAATTAAGACGGCAAAAACGAACGAGAACAACGAAAGTGAGAAGCAGAGAGGAAGATGAATGGACTTTGAGACGGGGGCCACCAAATAAAGGTGAGATCCCCTTGCCTTTAGGAGGCGGGCGCATCCATGGGAGAGACAAGAGAGGGCCGGTCCACACCTCCATGTGTGACGTCCATCACATTATCAAAGAGGGGGGTTAGCTTTGGTGGTGGGACCGGGTTGCATCCTGAGCGTATTGTTTCTGTGTTTAGTGTTACCTAGTGTCTAATACATACCTTACATGATATTTAATGCTTAGTTTATATATATATATATATATATATAGTAGAAGTATAATAGCTTAGTGAAATTGAAATTGATAACAAATAATAGAAAGCATTATAATAGTAGTATTATAGCAGTATCATTTTATATCAGAAATAGTATTTGAAGGCTAATTCTGTAGTAGTAGCAGAGTAGAATAATTTTAACAGGAACAGAAAAGTATCTAGTAGTAATGGTAGAATAAAATAAATACAGTATCAAAATGGTGGAATATAGTCAATCACGCGTGGACCGATGCAAATGCAGAGTCAAGCTGCCACCCCTTGGGAGACGAGCGTCTTAGGTGGGCAGTCTGCAAAGCAACACCATGCATATCATGGGAGACGACGGGCGTCTCCTAGCATAGGTGTGCAGGAAACGTGGTCCTAAAAGGGGAGACGAGTGTCTCCACCCCTACTTATATGTTTTGTCCACTTTCTGTTTCTGGGAACGTGTGTCAGTCAGCATAATTAAACATTTTAAACAGTACAAAACAGTATGACATAGTTATATCATTTTAATTAGGAAACAGGAAGTGGTAGAATATGGTATAAATTATGCAGTTGATTAAATATAGCAGTTAAAATGACAACATAAAATAGAATATAGCAGAATCAGGTACTGAAAATAGATTGCATTATAAATTAAAGTACTGATTGCTGATTGTTATAGCAGAAAAAATAAAAGATGCAGAAAAATAAGTGCTAGACTTAAATAGAAATAACTAATAAATCTAAAAACTAAAAACTAAAAATAATCTTCTAAGGATCAACATCTCTAGCCACGCTTCTGATCGTGCATATGAGGAGCAATCGAGTAAATGTGCTTGAACACTTCATCGAACTCTGCATTCACAGTGTCCATGAATCCAAAGAAATGCATTTGTAAAGAACTCAGCATTCACAGTGTCCATGAATCCAAAGAAATGCATTCAGGATAATCAGTATCAACTTTCATCCATTATGGTGAGTCTGCCGGATGACGCAACTTTCCATCAATAATTCTTTCATCTGCATGCCAAGTCAAGTGTCTTGAATCGGTCTCACTACGATACATGCGCCTAAATCTCGGAATTATAGGAAAATACCATAAGACTTTAGCAGGAGACAACTTTTTCTTATATCGAGGGGCACCACATTTAGGACACTCATTCAACGCTGCATACTCGTTTCGAAACAAAACGCAATCGTTTGGACATGCATGTATCTTATCATAGCTCATGCCAATAGAGGACAACATCTTTTTGGCTTCATACGTTCGATTGGGAAGAACATTATCCTTTGGTAGCATATCTTTCATAAGGGCTAATAACTCTGTGAAACTTTTATCCGACCATCCATTGTCCGCCTTTAAGTTGTACAACTTTAACACCGCAGACAATCTTGTGAATTTTGAACAACCATCATACAATGGTTTCTCTGCATCGCTTACCAACCTCTCAAACATTTTGGGACAATCCTCAAGATCTTCTTCAAGCGCTTCTGCAATCTCTTCGACTCGATCGCACTCGTATGTGTCTGTGCAATCGTCGTTTGAAGCATACTTCCTATTACAACTCGACTCAGCATTCCCGTTACTTTTCTCACCATGCATTGTCCAACATGTATAACTTCTATCAATTCCAAACCGTAGTAAATGGGATGCCAACTTATTCCCGTCAACCTTACCCCCATAACAGCAACCCAAGCAAGGACACGGCATTCGAAGCGGGTCTTCGGAGTGCGCAACCGCAAACTCAACGAATTCCCATACCCCTTTCTCGTACTCTTTCGACAATCGGTTTGAATTCATCAATGTCTTATCCATGTCTTAATTAAGCTAAACAAATGCTTCTTGGTTTCTCTATCAGGTACTAAGGAATTCTGTCAAGATAATAAATAGCTATCATCATAATAGAATACCTAATCAGAATACCTAATCAGAATACCCGATTTCTTAAAGAAGACATTACCTTATTTCAAGGTAATATAAGTCCACAAACCAAAAAACTGGTTGAGAGACACTAAATTGATATTAAATAGAACCATAAACAATAAACTATAAGCAGAAAATAACAAACTATAAGCAAGAAGAAAGGGATAGTAACCTGAGTTAGACTTTATGTGGGAGATGGGTAGGTTTGAATCGGCGTTGTACAAGTAGAAACCAGAGACTTCAAAGTAACTGTAAAATTAAACACACACACTACAATGATTAAGAAACTATATGCAAACTGTAGCACAAACTACAATGATTAAGAATAGATTAATATTATTTTGACATACATTTTTATATTAGCAAAAGAATAACTAATTACCTTTAGAGAAATTCAGAAACTTTTGGAACCACACACCGTAAGCTAATCTGATGTCTCTAGTGATATTCTTTTAAAAAATCTTTAATATCCCCTGAAAAATAATCATAACCCAGATGTTATAGCAATTCTAGATACATAGTACCGCAAGGTAAATCAAAGTTTAACAACTACTTAGAAACCGGGGCAGCAACTACGCATGTCAAAACAACGTCGTGAAAACGACCACAAATCATAGTCGAGTCATACAAATGGAGAAATCAAGGTGGAGCAATTATATCTCATGAGAAAACAACAATTTAGCATGTATTTTCATAACGGGGCAGCATTGATGTCTAACAAAATAAAGAGGAAAATACACTCAACTCCCTTTAGATTTAGCTAAATAACACAAACATCTTCTTAAACTTTCAAAATATAATAACCGTCCTCTATCGTGATATCGTGTTATTTAGAGAAATCGGAAGAATTAACTTATGTGAGTGATGGAGAGTTGAGCCTGTATCTAGAAGAAGAAGCAAGCAATAGAAGCATAGTGAAGGAACTGACTTACAATCAAAGGAGAGTGGGATTTGATTTGGATATAATGGCAAAGATATATCAGGCTATGATTATTTGTTGATAAGATATATTAGACTTGTCAAACATTGTACATGGTAAACTATACCATTATGATGAATCATAAGCCAAAGATACATAGAAAAAACTATTTGCTTGCTATCATACTTTTAGAGTAAACTATACCATTATCACTTCAGGATCAAATAAGATAGCAACACAAAAACAAATTTCTACATTACAGAAATTATGAACAGAAGCAGAACCAGAAACTATTTGCTTGATATCATACTTTTAGAGTAAACTATATCATTATCTCTCATAAATGTTTCAAAGTATTCTCACAATTTGCTCTTAAAATAGTGGGAAGACTTTATTTGAACAGAAGCAGAACTGGACTTTGATTTTGACCAAGAAAAACCCTAAAATCCCACAAGACTTTGATTCTGAGAGAAGCAGCAAGAAGACGACGACGGCGGCTAGTTGAGACGACGGTGGAGGGACGGAGGAGGGGCTGAGACCACGGCGGAGGGAGTGAGAGCGAGGAAGCAGAGAGTACGTGAGCGAGGAAGAAGAAGAAGATGTACAGAGGAGTTTTGGATTTCTGAAAATAGCGTGTTTTAGTTTTATGAAAATTTTAAAAAGGGCTACCAGAGCGCTTTTCAGAAGCGCTTTCATATGCCCCTTTATACAAGCGCTTTATTACTAAAAGCGCTTTCGTACCCACCCCCTATAAGAGCGCTTTCAAAAGCGCTTTCATACCCACCCCCTATAAGAGCGCTTTTAGAAAGCGCTTTCATACCCACCCCCTATAAGAGCGCTTTTAGAAAGCGCTTTCATACCCACCCCCTATAAGAGCGCTTTTAGAAAGCGCTTTCATTACCCCCCCTATAAGAGCGCTTTTCTAGCGTGATTTTTAATTTTGTTTTTAGCCAAACCTACCAAAGCGCTTTTGGGCAAAAGCGCTTTCGTAGGTGTGCTGTTAAAAGCCAAATTTAGCGTAGTGATGCAAGTCTTTGAAACAACAGCATAATTGAATTTACCCACACAAAAAATGTTTGTAACAACCCAGTATTTGGATTTTACCAAAAATCCATACTAACATTCTTTCTAGTATTTAACAACATGTGAGCCACGTATATTTTTAGGCGTTATGAAATGAAAAAAATAAATAATAAAAACATGTTTCTAACTACAAATCAAACGTAGCAGCTCCACACACACAAAAAAAAAGACACATCATCTATACATATTAGAGACACAAGTATGCCGATATAAATGTGAGCACTTCCCCAACATAAAGTAATACAACTAAATATTAGCCATAATTCATACAATGTTGCTGAATTCATCCTTTGTTTCACTTCATAGTTTCTTCAAACCTCAACAACTACAAAGAACTAATCTTCCTAGTTCAAATGGTTCTCTCCATCCATGTTATGCTACTAGTTCAAATATTTCTCAAAGAAAATCAGTCAATTACCAACCTAATATTTGGAATTACGATACTTTACTATCGTTAAAACACGATTATGCGGTAATAATTAGTGTCGGATTTAGAGGGAAATTTCTCATTTTTTAGTAATGCTTAACAATCTTTAATATTTTGTATTTTGTATTTTTTTAGGATGTCAAGTACGTGAATAGAAGCAGGAGGTTGCAAGAGGAAGTAAGAGGAATGATTAATGAAGAAAATGTGGAAATCTTAGAGTTAATTGAAAATGTGAAACGCTTAGGCCTCAGCTACCACTTTGAAAAGGAGATAAGAGAAGCCCTTGATAGATTTCTATTGTTGGAAGAATATCATGATGCATTTATTGGAAAAAGTCTACATGACACTGCCTTGAAATTTAGGCTCCTCCGAGAATTTGGATATGATGTTTCTGCAGGTACATATGATATATGCATGAATTATTAATATTTTTACCATATTATTTGGTGACATTAATTTCGGTGTAAATATGGATATATTATTTATAGAATGATAAAATTGAAATAATTTTATTAAAAAAGATAAAATTTTATTTTTGATAAAATTGTCATTTTATTCTTATTAGTTAGCTTTGATAGTTCACTATTTTTAGCAGTTAAATTGACATTTTTTAATTTTTATATATTTGGTACATAGATGTTTTTGAGAGGTTTAAAAACAACACTGGAAATTTTAAGACATGTCTTGTGAAAGATGTACAAGGGATGTTAAGTTTGTATGAGGCATCGTTTATGTCTTATGAAGGAGAAAACATTTTGGATGAAGCAAATTCCTTCACTAGTTTTCACCTTAGAGGAGTCCATGGCAATATAAGCAATTTTCTTTTTGAACAAGTGAGTCATTCATTGGAACTTCCACTACATCGTAGATTTCAAAGACTTGAAGCTAGATGGTACATTGAGTTATATGGAAAAAGAAAAGATGCAAATAAGGTGTTGCTTGAAGCTGCCAAGTTGGATTTCAATATTGTGCAATCAAATCTACAACTAGATCTTATAGAAATGTCAAGGTATATGAAAACGTCAATCATATTTGCATAAAATGTCTTATTTGCATTTTTTATTTGTTTTAAAATTATTTTTCTCTTATAATAAGGCATGCACCCTCTATGTCTAAGTATCTTAGGTCCGCCCAAACCCAAGAATCATATATAAGGACAATTATGGGGGTAGAATCTGTCAGGTCTACCTCGTCTAGCTCTGTTTTTTTCCAGGGCTGATCAAAATTTGGAGTATGCATCCTCTACTATATTTTTTTTCTCACTTTTTGCGAGTTTTTGTCAGACAAATCTAAACGGACAAGCATGCTTATTTGCTATCTCTAAAAAATCACAACAACAAAATAAGATTCCAAATTCCAATATCAAACAAATCAAAAGGATAGATCTTAGATCTTCAGGACCACCATGGATAAAAAAAAAATCCTTTGGAGGTATCACTAAAACACTCAACTGCAAGGTCAAAATAGCTCCGTCCACTATTGGCTTAAACATATAGTAAAAGAGAATCTTTTCTTATAAATAGGACCGGAGGTAGTAGCTTTTAAGTCAGGTGGATAAAGCACACAAGTTATCTGCAAACCTACCAAAATACAGTACTAGAAGTATTATTTACATGCTAGAAAAATATGCTTCTATTTTCCACATCATTCACACCGGTAAAGAAGTATGTAAACACAATATCATTATGGTATTTCTAAATTAACCGCACATCAGATAAATAAGTAGGTGTTAAGTGTTTCATGATCATCAAAAACTCAAACATTATTCTCTTTTTTAGTGTTATTATACAAATTATATAAAACTTTTATACTCTTTTTTAGTGCTATATACAAATTTTATAAAACTTTTGCTCAATTTCATTTTTATACATTAATGAAGGTGGTGGAAGGGAATGGGACTAGCTCCAAAGTTAAGCTTTGGTCGTGACAGACTAATGGAATGCTATTTTTGGGCTGTTGGAATGGCACCATTGGAACCCAAATTCAGTGACCTCCGCAAAGGATTAACTAAAGTATGCTCTTTAATAACTTTAATCGATGACATATATGATATCTATGGAACTTTGGATGAATTAGAGCTTTTCACGATGGCAGTAGAAAGGTATGTTTTTCTTCATTTACTTTCTTTTAAGTAAAATCTAGAGCGTTAAAATGTAAAATTTATCTTGAATTATCTTTCTAAATTTTGTGATGAATGAGCTTTTTTTTAGCAAATATTTTTAATTTTATGATAAATGAGTTTTTCTTACTAATTTTCAAATTTTATTTAGAAGTGTCAAATCCTTCTTCATATTGTTAGGCTTTGTTTGCGAGTTTGAAAGGGGAAGACTTCCGAAAACAAAATTATTCTTTTTGGCTATTGCTGTATTCTAATTATCATTAATGTAATGTGAAAAAATAGTTAATTATAAGTATTAATTAGAGGATACAATTGAAATATAAAAATAAAAATTGCATTAAAATTTAAAAGAGATACTTATTTTGTGACAAACTTTTTACACATGTGATATTTACTTTAGAACGGAGAGAAGAGAGTATTATATAAAAATTAGAATGATTAATAACGACATACCTTTTATTTTTCGAGAAACATTTTTTATAGAAAAAGTCTAAGAGATTGACTATCCTTATTGCCGTCTACAATAAATATGAATATTATTGCCGTCTACAATAAATATGAATATTAATGAGAGAAAAAATTAATAAATGGTGATGTTTGTTTCAGCTGGGATATTAATGCAGTTAACATTCTTCCGGATTACATGAAGATATTCTTTTTAGCCCTCTACAACACTGTCAGTGAATTAGCATACGATGCACTTAAAGAAAATGGATATGACATTCTTCCCTACCTCGTCAAAGCGGTACATCAAATAACATAAATTACAAAATTATTGAAAATTTTATTACTTTTATTAATAAATTTGATTTGATGTTTGTCTCTAAATTAAATTAATTACAGTGGTCTAATATGTTGAAAGCATTCCTACAAGAAGCAAGATGGTGTGACGATAAACATATGCCAAAATTTGATGAATACCTCAACAATGCATGGGTGTCTGTGTCTGGTGTCGTTTTACTCAACCATACATATTTTCTACTAAATCAAACTATAACGAAGGAAGGGCTTGAACACTTGGAAAATTTCCATTTGTTATTGCAGAGACCCTCCATTATTTTTCGACTTTGCAATGATTTGGCTACTTCATCGGTAATTTCTGCCTTACCTTAACCATGCATGCATATTACCATTTAAAAAAATAGGTAATTTGATTTTTTTTTCTTTAATAATAAGGGGTAAATGGGCTAAACAAAGTACATATGAATAGTCGATTGACACATACCAAAAGTTACAATATAGAAACCAGAGAAATATATATATAAGACAGGAAAAGATATGGTTCTGAAGCCAATCTTTGAAGGTGCAAGAGTCTACCATTATCTACCAAAAAATCATTTTCAAGGTAGAAAAATACTTCTCTTCTCTACTTCTTTCACATTTGTTGTAGAACTAGAAAACACGGTCTTATTTCATGTCTTCCAAATGGTCCAGATCCAGACATGCTAAATCATAGAAAAATAAACCCCTGGACTTTGCCTGACCACCTACAGAACGAAAGCTCTCGAAGAGAAGACAAGGGTTATTGGAAAGAAATATTTTCCACCCCAATAAGCTAAAAATCCTATACTGGACAATGCTAACTCAATCACAAGTGACAAAAAGTGAGAAGATGAGTCGGCGAAAACACCACAAATAAGATACATTGTAATACCAGGATCAACAATGACTTTTATCTTGAATAAATTCTCTCTTGAGTTGAACTTAGCAAACAAAGGCTTCCAAGAGAAAACAATCACCTTAGAATGTGTCCAACTACCCCCAAATATGGAAAGGGACAAATTACCTAAGGAGGAGGAATGACTTGAAAAAAAATTCAAAAGAGAATGATAAGCATAGGGCACTGATAAAGGACCGTCACTAGAAATCTTACAAATCCATTTATCTTTATCCAAGGAAAATTTATACCCTTGAACGACCGAGAGGAATTCAACAACAACTAGTTCCTTATGAGGAAGAAATGCCTCATCCACCTAAATCCCAAATGAGAGCCTCGTCTACCGACCTTCCAACATCTCCCATACTCCTCTCACTATAAGCAGTGGTTGTAATCAACTTAGGGAACTTATTCTTAAGGGGTACACTCCCAACCCAAAGGTCATACCAAAAAGATGTCTGAAGCCATGATCCAACCTTCTTAGAGATATCGTCCATAAACTAGTCAAAGGTGTCTTCATGCTTAGAACCAAGAAGGGAAAATCCTTTACACTAGTAAGAAGAAATTCTGGAAGATAAGGCACTCGAGATAAGGCACCGCCTCCACTTATCCAAAAGAGCTCATTGACCAGACAAATATCTTTAACCCCCAAGCTAACTTTACTATTTGGCTTACTAGCATTGACCTAACTAACCAAAGAGATTTTAGACTCACCCTTAACGCCACCCCCATATAAACTTTTTTCAATATGAATTATTTTCCTCGAAACCTTTACATGCATTTTTCATAAAAGATGGATAAAATAAGGGTACCATTAAGCATAAAATTGAGCAGAACCACCCCCTAAGCTAACATACTTATTCTTCTAGGAATGAGCCTCTTAGATAATAAATTAACAAGAGTGTCCCAAGTAAATTCTTGGTTGGCGATAGCCCCAATAGGAAACCCTAATATTTGAAAGGTAGGGACTTAATTTTACAGTGAATGAAGTCACCAGCACAATCCAAAAAAATAGGGTCCACATTAACCCTTATCCGAATATTCTAAGAAAAAGTCACCTAGAGGCCTGAAGCTAGTTCAAAACCCTTAAAAACAACCTTTATAGTTTAAAGTTTCTCAACAGATGGATCTGATAAGATAAGAATATCATCTACATACTGAATATAAGAGACCAACAAATCTGAGACTCATATCCTAAAGCCTATGTGAAGACCCAACTCAATGGCCTAACTAATCAAATTACTTAACCATTCAACCACAAGCAAGAAAAGGAAATCATATTTTAATTGATAGAAAATATATTTTATTTCTAAATTTGGAGTTTTAAGTCCTAATTATCATAGGTTTTAGGGAAAAAATCTTATAATCTAGTTTGTGGTTGATTATTTTGACATAACATTTTTACTAATAACGTGAAAATATATCAGTTATCTTTGGTGTTGTGACATTATTTATTAGAACTATAAGTTATACTAAATTGTTAACTTATTTTGATCATCTATTATTTAAAAAATGGAAACTCAATAAATATTATTTAAAAATCAGTTTTTCATATAATGTTGTAGGCGGAGTTACAAAGAGGTGAAGTAGCTAATTCAATTATGTGCTACATGAAGGAAAATGGTGTTAATGAGATGGTTGCTCACAAATACATCCATAATTTGCTTAATGAAACTTGGAAGAAGATGAACAAAGATCGAGTTACATATTCAACTTTCCCAAAATATTATCTAGAAACATTAACCAACCTTGCTAGAATTTCTCATTGCACATATCAATATGGAGATGGGTATGGAGCTCTTGATACCATATCACAGAATCGAATAAAAGCATTAATACTTGAACCCATTAATTAAATTTTCAGATATTTATGTAAATAGTTTTGTCATTATTAATCAATATATAAATAGATATACACTTGTGACAATATATTAGTTATCCAAACTTATATGTTAGACTCTAGTTTTTATTTGTTTGTCACGTGTAAGGTAACCTCGGTGTTTTGGTATATGATTTTTAGGTAGTTAGGTTGATCTTTTTGTTGAACAAGTAACCTCAAGCACAAAACGGACTTACGGTTCAAAAGATATGAATTTTACAAAAACAAGTATTTTTCGAAAACGTACAGCGGTAACCGATTACCCAAACACCAGTAATCGGTTACTGAAGTTCAAAATCCCATTTTTGCTGTTTTTACTATGGGTAATCGATTACACCCCTTTCGGTAACCGATTACCTCGTACCTGCAACCCAAAAACCAGTTTTCAGCACCTTGAATCCCCCCAAACATCCCCCAATCGAACCAATACGATTGTATACGAAAAACAGAGGGATTTCACATGCAATATGAGTTATATCATCAATCAAACAACACTTTTAACATCAACAATCACTACCAACAAGTAATTACACAAAGTTCACAAAATTGAACCTAAATACCAAAACCCCAACCTAGAACATATTCTCTATCGAATCAATAGTATACGATTTCAATCCTAACGCCTACAACCCGATAATAGAGGTTAACCGGAAGAGTCCCCCCTTACCTTAGAGTTTGGGATCCTTGAAGCTATCTTCCTCTTCTTCTCCTCTGTCGCACTTTCACGTTCTCTGCGTTCTTCCTCTTTCAGCTTTTGTTTTCACGTTCTCACTTCCTTTCTCTTATTTCCCTTATTTTATGAAAAACATAAAATTAGAAATGGGCTCCTTCACACTTACACCCCCTCATTACTAATTCCATCATATGGCCCAACAACTTAACATTTTATATTTCTTTCCACATAATTCAATAAAATGCTAATTCAAATTAATTAATTTAAAATTAAATTAAACTAATTAAATAAGGAATTTTGGGATGTTACAACTCTCCCCCACTAAAAGAGTTTTCGTCCTCGAAAACATACTTCAAGTGAAAGGTTCCGGATAGGAGTCCTTCATCTTATTCTCCAGTTCCCAGATAACATTTCCCCAGTCGATCCTCACAATTCATCTGACATAACCAACATAAAGCATGTCTCATGCATTCAATCTCAACTCTTACGTTGCATATGACCCTCCAAGGGTTAACAACAATGGAATAATTGAGGTACAACCCACACAATACGCCCAATGACTGAATAAGACATGAATAGTCAACCAAACGCATACTCATAGTTGTACTCTATCCTTCTTCTTACCACCTCAAAATCAAAATCATTTCCAAACCGAAAGAGAACCCAACGTCCACGTCCGTAAGATGTGTAGTATTTCTTTAACCCCTCCATCATAGAAATTATACATACGCACTAGGATCCTATCCTAGAAAGCAAGATCAAAACCTCATTTAGTACAAGGATCTTTCCACAATCCTATCCGCCCTTCTCAATATCCCGCTACTTAATAGCACTATCATCATGACATTAATTTATCTGCATCTGTCCATAAGGTTGTCACTCAACACTAATATAGATTTCCGCTACACACGTCTGTGCAATATCACTCCTTATCCATAGCATGATTGCACCCGTTCGACACTGCAGTAATGCATTCCGTCTACCGAACGTACCATCCTTAAACATACCTTCCCGTCTGAGCGATATAATTTTTCACCAACTGCTTCCTTCAAGAACTTAATAAGCATATCCTATACCATTGAATTCAAATTATCTGACTCCTCTTAAGTCACACCATCAACTATCCAACACTTTACATTCTGCTTCCGCTACACTACTCCGATTACTCATTACAATCATCTACACCAATTAGATTTCTTAGTGTTGCCCAATTCCAACTCTCTTTACTCATTCGTTTAAAATCCTCCCTTACCATACATGGTACTAATTTACCACTTAGCAATACTTATACTCATTCAACAACCAATTTCTGAGTTACTACATCTATTAAGACATTCCAATCATCGAAACGAGCACACACAAGTAGTTATAATTACACTCATCTGCCTCAATATACCATTGCTTACAAAATAGCTCAAACTGAGTCCCACTCTCTTTTAAGAATCAAATCAACTTCGTCCTTCATAAAGTATAATTCCTCATTATATCTGGAATCTACAATATCACCTCAATAACAGCACAAAATTATTATAGTACCATATGGTATCAACTCACCGTCTTAACTTCGCCGAATACATACTCGTTAACTACGTACAACCACAATAACATACTCATCATCTTGGAAATTATTCAAAAGAGTCATAATCTTCCGGTACGGCATCCTTACATCCACTAGATTCTAAATCCAACATATAGATTAATTCATGTTCTCTACGTAGGCTTTAGACATATTATTTCCTCACTGTCTACTAGTAGTACCCATAACACTACTCCACATCACACTTTCATTGTGCGACTCCGATTACCTGTCTTAAGTCATCGTCCAATATGTCGCACTCTTTCACATTCATTTCTTCATAAGTTCACACAACATGGTGAGTGATTATTCTCACGGCTTAGTATTCATCACAACATATACCATTAAGGTAACAAAACAAGCTTATCTTATCGATATGATTTCTTCTACTATCAACAAGAGATTAAGGGTGATCAAGTCCTCAATTTGTCAATAGATAGCCGACAACCATATGTAAGCATAAACAGTCGTTACTACATAATAGTGTCCTTTTCGAGTTTGCACTCAAACTCATTAACATCGTCATAGTTCAATAATTCACTTTGAGTCTTTACAACTCGTGCACTTCCCTCTTATTAGATCTTATCGGTGAGACACCGACGTCCAAACATTTTACACAATCCGCTTCACAGTCACTTAGCATCACACACTTGTTAAGTACTTCCAAACTTCATAATCACTAATATACTTGTACATTACTATTCATCTCGTTCCAAATCAAAATCCTCCTCTTAGCAAAAGACCGCGACAAAATTCATAACTCGTGGTTTTACTCTAAATTCCATGACATCTTTCGCCCCCAATGTCATTCCACTCGACATCTCAACAAAGTCTTCCTCACATCAATAGGTGTTAAAAGTTCTCTACAATTCTTCTTTTATACCTGTCGTTACTTTGGCCTCCCAAATACGACTCCAAGAGTTCTAAAGTTTATTTTATCTTTACTACTAAGTCTCTTCTCACTAAAATCCATCGGCACTCAAATCATCTTTATTACCGAACATCTCATCAACTTATTCATCAACCATGTTCCACTCAACTTCGTTTCAAATGATTGCGGTAGTAGGCATTCCTATTCAACAAGTTTCACTCTTCCTTAACCGACTTCACAATATCTCCTTATAGGATCAATCTACTATATTTATAACTCTCCCATAAGGTAGAACATAATTTCACCTCTTCGTAGGTTCAAACGACACATTAGTCCGACACTCGGAACTCAAGATATGAATTTTCCAGTTGTTATCCAAAAATGCAACATCGACATCATGCAGCGACGCTCTATACGGTATTCCCAAAACTTTTCAAATGGTACATTCAATTCTTAAAATTAATTCTCAACAAACCTTCTAATTATTCCTTCAATCCGTTCCACTCTGACACTGACATCCCGTGCAGTACCAATAAACAAATCTAGTTATAAGAACAAGAGTAACCGTAACTTCACATCTTTCCAACGTCATTCTGTCACAATTAATTATATTACAGCTGCTGCAGCCATTTTTATAACAAAGTTAATCTCATTAGCTTTCCGACGCTTCAAACGGAACTCAAATCGGATGTCCAGAACTCCAGTTATGAATTTTCGAAGTTTTGCAGCTATTCAACAATTTTCCTGCGTTTTGCTTACGAAAATTTCACTTCAAAACTCATCCTCTTCAACTCAATCACGTTCCAAACAGTCCCTTATCATATCTCTTCACTTCCAAACATTCTTATAACTTGAGCAACACATCACATCGCCGAAGTGCGATTTCCGGAACATTACGACATCAATCCTCTTTGCAAACTTGCAGCTGAACCTCTTCCGAGTCGCAAGGCTACTCAACTGACAACTTCGCAGCACACCAGCAGAGCTGACACATCGCAACTTTCTAATTTTCCTCTCCTACAATTAATCACGAAATACTTCTAATCATCTTCCTTCAAGATGTTCCAACTCAATTACCAGTCAAATCTTAATTCCAAGTCACCTTCAATTCGGGAAACAACAAACTCCAACAACGCTTGCACTGTTGCCAACAATAGCCTACTGAATCAATCATCTTACAACTGAAACATAACCAAAAGCAAAGCTTCTCCCCCACTTGTTTCAATCTAACACCTGCACAAAACAAACAAGTACCGACAGTGATTCACTCACATGTCGTGTACCAAGGGATAAAACGCCGACAGTATACAACTGTCGCGCAACTCAACTGACTCGACAATTGGCCGGACGGACCGACCTGCTCTGATACCACTATTGTAACACCCTTCTAAACCCCGCGGAAAATTAAACAAGTTTATTCAGAGTACATGAAATAAGGGTGCCACAATTCAAAATAAATTAAAACATCGTTCCGTCATGTCATGCAGTCACTGAGGCAATTCTCATTAATTAAAATAATTCATGTCAACACAGCGGAATTAAATCAAACAGATTAAGTTTAACATCTTTCAAACTAATCCTTCAAACATCAAAACATAACTAGAGTTATAAAACATAAACTCTAAACATCGCGTCCCCAGTGTTACAACTATCAGAGCATGACACCTGACGCTAACTAAACAACTGACTCATGAGCTAATCCTCACCGAGTCGAACAGCCGCTATCCTCAATCTGAAAATGATCAACAGTAAGGGTGAGTCTCATTCACAATTGAACAATATTATCAGTTCATAAACGACAGAACATCAACAGTATAATATTCACCCAACATCAACATATATTCAGGCAAGTTTCATCATCATAAACAACCAACACATCATCAACATTTATAACACTGGAAAACCTCCAATCATGTTATAAAATCATGCATATGAATGCAACTGACACTATGCATGTGGTACCAACCTCATCAAATGGGAATAACCCATGACCGATCCAACATCATCAAGATACGGCCCTGCCGGCACAGATTCCACACAATGGGAATCATGCCCTTCACTGATCCAACACACCCTTATGGATACAGTATCATCAATGAACATGAATGAATGCAAACATACATGAACATACTTATACCATCGTCAAGTCTAATGAGTAACATCATCTAATACTCATTTCATCATCATCATCATCATCATCATCATCAAGAATGTTTATATATATGCATCATTCAATCACAATAACATCATTAGACATCAAAACAATCACCACATGATCACATTATCAATATTATAATTATTTTATCACAACATTGCCACTTCAATCATATGAACAACATTATCATATCTCGACTCATCACACAATGCATACAACAATAATACATTCCACAATTATGTACTAAGTACATCAAATCCACACAACGACAACATGAGATTTACATCATCATAATACTACGTCTAACACATTCATCACAATTCAACATATTGAATTATCCACCATTGGTATAACATACATTCATCATGTAATAATCACAACAATACATAGAAATTATCATTCATCAATTCCATGTATCACAATTAGCACATAATACACAATCTCCATACATGTTATTCTTAAATAACATCAATCCATGGCATACACAGATACAATTACATGTCATTTTCAAAATCACATAATAATTAAATTATCTAGTTCTAATTAATTTAATTTAATCATAAAGAGCATTCCGTTAGCTTTCTAACGCTTCGAACGGCACCCAAAACGGACTTACGGTTCAAAAGATATGAATTTTACAAAAACAAGTATTTTTCGAAAACGTACAGCGGTAACCGATTACCCAAACACCAGTAATCGGTTACTGAAGTTCAAAATCCCATTTTTGCTGTTTTTACTATGGGTAATCGATTACACCCCTTTTGGTAACCGATTACCTCGTACCTGCAACCCAAAAACCAGTTTTCAGCACCTTGAATCCCCCCAAACATCCCCCAATCGAACCAATACGATTGTATACGAAAAACAGAGGGATTTCACATGCAATATGAGTTATATCATCAATCAAACAACACTTTTAACATCAACAATCACTACCAACAAGTAATTACACAAAGTTCACAAAATTGAACCTAAATACCAAAACCCCAACCTAGAACATATTCTCTATCGAATCAATAGTATACGATTTCAATCCTAACGCCTACAACCCGATAATAGAGGTTAACCGGAAGAGTCCCCCTTACCTTAGAGTTTGGGATCCTTGAAGCTATCTTCCTCTTCTTCTCCTCTGTCGCACTTTCACGTTCTCTGCGTTCTTCCTCTTTCAGCTTTTGTTTTCACGTTCTCACTTCCTTTCTCTTATTTCCCTTATTTTATGAAAAACATAAAATTAGAAATGGGCTCCTTCACACTTACACCCCCTCATTACTAATTCCATCATATGGCCCAACAACTTAACATTTTATATTTCTTTCCACATAATTCAATAAAATGCTAATTCAAATTAATTAATTTAAAATTAAATTAAACTAATTAAATAAGGAATTTTGGGATGTTACAACTCTCCCCCACTAAAAGAGTTTTCGTCCTCGAAAACATACTTCAAGTGAAAGGTTCCGGATAGGAGTCCTTCATCTTATTCTCCAGTTCCCAGATAACATTTCCCCAGTCGATCCTCACAATTCATCTGACATAACCAACATAAAGCATGTCTCATGCATTCAATCTCAACTCTTACGTTGCATATGACCCTCCAAGGGTTAACAACAATGGAATAATTGAGGTACAACCCACACAATACGCCCAATGACTGAATAAGACATGAATAGTCAACCAAACGCATACTCATAGTTGTACTCTATCCTTCTTCTTACCACCTCAAAATCAAATTCATTTCCAAACCGAAAGAGAACCCAACGTCCACGTCCGTAAGATGTGTAGTATTTCTTTAACCCCTCCATCATAGAAATTATACATACGCACTAGGATCCTATCCTAGAAAGCGAGATCAAAACCTCATTTAGTACAAGGATCTTTCCACAATCCTATCCGCCCTTCTCAATATCCCGCTACTTAATAGCACTATCATCATGACATTAATTTATCTGCATCTGTCAATAAGGTTGTCACTCAACACTAATATAGATTTCCGCTACACACGTCTGTGCAATATCACTCCTTATCCATAGCATGATTGCACCCGTTCGACACTGCAGTAATACATTCCGTCTACCGAATGTACCATCCTTAAACATACCTTCCCGTCTGAGCGATACAATTTTTCACCAACTGCTTCCTTCAAGAACTTAATAAGCATATCCTATACCATTGAATTCAAATTATCTGACTCCTCTTAAGTCACACCATCAACTATCCAACACTTTACATTCTGCTTCCGCTACACTACTCCGATTACTCATTACAATCATCTACACCAATTAGATTTCTTAGTGTTGCCCAATTCCAACTCTCTTTACTCATTCGTTTAAAATCCTCCCTTACCATACATGGTACTAATTTACCACTTAGCAATACTTATACTCATTCAACAACCAATTTCTGAGTTACTACATCTATTAAGACATTCCAATCATCGGAACGAGCACACACAAGTAGTTATAATTACACTCATCTGCCTCAATATACCATTGCTTACAAAATAGCTCAAACTGAGTCCCACTCTCTTTTAAGAATCAAATCAACTTCGTCCTTCATAAAGTATAATTCCTCATTATATCTGGAATCTACAATATCACCTCAATAACAGCACAAAATTATTATAGTACCATATGGTATCAACTCACCGTCTTAACTTCGCCGAATACATACTCGTTAACTACGTACAACCACAATAACATACTCATCATCTTGGAAATTATTCAAAAGAGTCATAATCTTCCGGTACGGCATCCTTACATCCACTAGATTCTAAATCCAACATATAGATTAATTCATGTTCTCTACGTAGGCTTTAGACATATTATTTCCTCACTGTCTACTAGTAGTACCCATAACACTACTCCACATCACACTTTCATTGTGCGACTCCGATTACCTGTCTTAAGTCATCGTCCAATATGTCGCACTCTTTCACATTCATTTCTTCATAAGTTCACACAACATGGTGAGTGATTATTCTCACGGCTTAGTATTCATCACAACATATACCATTAAGGTAACAAAACAAGCTTATCTTATCGATATGATTTCTTCTACTATCAACAAGAGATTAAGGGTGATCAAGTCCTCAATTTGTCAATAGATAGCCGACAACCATATGTAAGCATAAACCGTCGTTACTACATAATAGTGTCCTTTTCGAGTTTGCACTCAAACTCATTAACATCGTCATAGTTCAATAATTCACTTTGAGTCTTTACAACTCGTGCACTTCCCTCTTATTAGATCTTATCGGTGATACACCGACGTCCAAACATTTTACACAATCCGCTTCACAGTCACTTAGCATCACACACTTGTTAAGTACTTCCAAACTTCATAATCACTAATATACTTGTACATTACTATTATTCTCGTTCCAAATCAAAATCCTCCTCTTAGCAAAAGACCGCGACAAAATTCATAACTCGTGGTTTTACTCTAAATTCCATGACATCTTTCGCGCCCAATTTCATTCCACTCGACATCTCAACAAAGTCTTCCTCACATCAATAGGTGTTAAAAGTTCTCTACAATTCTTCTTTTATACCTGTCGTTACTTTGGCCTCCCAAATACGACTCCAAGAGTTCTAAAGTTTATTTTATCTTTACTACTAAGTCTCTTCTCACTAAAATCCATCGGCACTCAACTCATCTTTATTACCGAACATCTCATCAACTTATTCATCAACCATGTTCCACTCAACTTCGTTTCAAATGATTGCGGTAGTAGGCCTTCCTATTCAACAAGTTTCACTCTTCCTTAACCGACTTCACAATATCTCCTTATAGGATCAATCTACTGTATTTATAACTCTCCCATAAGGTAGAACATAATTTCACCTCTTCGTAGGTTCAAACGACACATTAATCCGACACTCGGAACTCAAGATATGAATTTTCCAATTGTTATCCAAAAATGCAACATCGACATCATGCAGCGACGCTCTATACGGTATTCCCAAAACTTTTCAAATGGTACATTCAATTCTTAAAATTAATTCTCAACAAACCTTCTAATTATTCCTTCAACCCGTTCCACTCTGACACTGACATCCCGTGCAGTACCAATAAACAAATCTAGTTATAAGAACAAGAGTAACCGTAACTTCACATCTTTCCAACGTCATTCTGTCACAATTAATTATATTACAGCTGCTGCAACCATTTTTATAACAAAGTTAATCTCATTAGCTTTCCGGCACTTCAAACGGAACTCAAATCGGATGTCCAGAACTCCAGTTATGAATTTTCGAAGTTTAGCAGCTATTCAACAATTTTCCTGCGTTTTGCTGACGAAAATTTCACTTCAAAACTCATCCTCTTCAACTCAATCACGTTCCAAACAATCCCTTATCATATCTCTTCACTTCCAAACATTCTTATAACTTGAGCAACACATCACATCGCCGAAGTGCGATTTCCGTAACATTACGACATCAATCCTCTTTGCAAACTTGCAGCTGAACCTCTTCCGAGTCGCAAGGCTACTCAATTGACAACTTCGCAGCACACCAGCAGAGCTGACACATCGCAACTTTCTAATTTTCCTCTCCTACAATTAATCACGAAATACTTCTAATCATCTTCCTTCAAGATGTTCCAACTCAATTACCAGTCAAATCTTATTTCCAAGTCACCTTCAATTCGGGAAACAACAAACTCCAACAACGCTTGCACTGTTGCCAACAATAGCCTACTGAATCAATCATCTTACAACTGAAACATAACCAAAAGCAAAGCTTCTTCCCCACTTGTTTGAATCTAACACCTGCACAAAACAAACAAGTACCGACAGTGATTCACTCACATGTCGTGTACCAAGGGATAAAACGCCGACAGTATACAACTGTCGCGCAACTCAACTGACTCGACAATTGGCCGGACGGACCGACCTGCTCTGATACCACTATTGTAACACCCTTCTAAACCCCGCGGAAAATTAAACAAGTTTATTCAGAGTACATGAAATAAGGGTGCCACAATTCAAAATAAATTAAAACATCGTTCCGTCATGTCATGCAGTCACTGAGGCAATTCTCATTAATTAAAATAATTCATGTCAACACAGCGGAATTAAATCAAACAGATTAAGTTTAACATCTTTCAAACTAATCCTTCAAACATCAAAACATAACTAGAGTTATAAAACATAAACTCTAAACATCGCGTCCCCAGTGTTACAACTATCAGAGCATGACACCTGACGCTAACTAAACAACTGACTCATGAGCTAATCCTCACCGAGTCGAACAGCCGCTATCCTCAATCTGAAAATGATCAACAGTAAGGGTGAGTCTCATTCACAATTGAACAATATTATCAGTTCATAAACGACAGAACATCAACAGTATAATATTCACCCAACATCAACATATATTCAGGCAAGTTTCATCATCATAAACAACCAACACATCATCAACATTTATAACACTGGAAAACCTCCAATCATGTTATAAAATCATGCATATGAATGCAACTGACACTATGCATGTGGTACCAACCTCATCAAATGGGAATAACCCATGACCGATCCAACATCATCAAGATACGGCCCTGCCGGCACAGATTCCACACAATGGGAATCATGCCCTTCACTGATCCAACACACCCTTATGGATACAGTATCATCAATGAACATGAATGAATGCAAACATACATGAACATACTTATACCATCGTCAAGTCTAATGAGTAACATCATCTAATACTCATTTCATCATCATCATCATCATCATCAAGTATGTTTATATATATGCATCATTCAATCACAATAACATCATTAGACATCAAAACAATCACCACATGATCACATTATCAATATTATAATTATTTTATCACAACATTGCCACTTCAATCATATGAACAACATTATCATATCTCGACTCATCACACAATGCATACAACAATAATACATTCCACAATTATGTACTAAGTACATCAAATCCACACAAGGACAACATGAGATTTACATCATCATAATACTACGTCTAACACATTCATCACAATTCAACATATTGAATTATCCACCATTGGTATAACATACATTCATCATGTAATAATCACAACAATACATAGAAATTATCATTCATCAATTCCATGTATCACAATTAGCACATAATACACAATCTCCATACATGTTATTCTTAAATAACATCAATCCATGGCATACACAGATACAATTACATGTCATTTTCAAAATCACATAATAATTAAATTATCTAGTGCTAATTAATTTATTTTAATCATAAAGAGCATTCCGTTAGCTTTCTAACGCTTCGAACGGCACCCAAAACGGACTTACGGTTCAAAAGATATGAATTTTACAAAAACAAGTATTTTTCGAAAACGTACAGCGGTAACCGATTACCCAAACACCAGTAATCGGTTACTGAAGTTCAAAATCCCATTTTTGCTGTTTTTACTATGGGTAATCGATTACACCCCTTTCGGTAACCGATTACCTCGTACCTGCAACCCAAAAACCAGTTTTCAGCACCTTGAATCCCCCCAAACATCCCCCAATCGAACCAATACGATTGTATACGAAAAACAGAGGGATTTCACATGCAATATGAGTTATATCATCAATCAAACAACACTTTTAACATCAACAATCACTACCAACAAGTAATTACACAAAGTTCACAAAATTGAACCTAAATACCAAAACCCCAACCTAGAACATATTCTCTATCGAATCAATAGTATACGATTTCAATCCTAACGCCTACAACCCGATAATAGAGGTTAACCGGAAGAGTCCCCCCTTACCTTAGAGTTTGGGATCCTTGAAGCTATCTTCCTCTTCTTCTCCTCTGTCGCACTTTCACGTTCTCTGCGTTCTTCCTCTTTCAGCTTTTGTTTTCACGTTCTCACTTCCTTTCTCTTATTTCCCTTATTTTATGAAAAACATAAAATTAGAAATTGGCTCCTTCACACTTACACCCCCTCATTACTAATTCCATCATATGGCCCAACAACTTAACATTTTATATTTCTTTCCACATAATTCAATAAAATGCTAATTCAAATTAATTAATTTAAAATTAAATTAAACTAATTAAATAAGGAATTTTGGGATGTTACACTTGTAACACCCTAATACCCCCGTTGTTTATTAACGTAAAGTCAAAGTAATAAAATTTCCAACAAAACATGGGGTGCTACACTTCAACTTAAAATAACAACAATCAATCACATTTAAGTCAGATACACAACACATAATTTCTGGATGAACCGATAACAACATGTTTAGTCTTTAAAATTCAAAACAATTTCATTACTACGCAGCAGATTCATAAAATTCAATTTAAAATAACATAATCTCATGCCCAACTCAAAACAACTTCCGGACATCAAGTCTTTAATAAAAACAACTCAAAATTCAGCAGCATAATAACAAAATCAATAATAGAGAAAACAGGCGTTCATCCCCCCGAGTGTTACGTATCAGAGCGACCAACACCTGACTCGAACTAATGAAGGTAAGCAGCCTTCACTCTGGGTTACTTGCACGTTACCAGCATAAGGGTAACATTCAAACAGGAGGGGTGAGATATCGAACCATATAATGAGGTTTATGATAAATAATATATAAGTATAATATAAAATTACAACTTCATAGTTATTAACATCGCAGAACACTTCATATTACAACCTCATATATCTCAACCAATTCAAATCACAATTCAAGTCACAGCACTTCACATCATTCATACTTATGCAAAATAAAATATGACACTAACAATGCACATGCATGTGGTACCATTAGGGCTTTATCCCCCATTGCTAAATTGTCAATTAATAGAGGCATAAACAAGGCATAAGCCTTCATCGCAGTTTTCCAATCCAGACCGTCGCAAAATATTGCAATGTATGTGACTTAATGAATACGACATCACATAACATGATCAATAATAACTTTCCATCGCAAGGCATACGCCTATATCACTATTTTTACCAATAAATAGAGGTAAATCATCATCACAAAACTTCCATGCAACTTTGCATTATCAACAAAATATAGTAGCATCACAACACAATAATCAACAACAATCATATAACGATAATTCAACATCAAAAACGGAAACAACGTTTATTGACAACTACAACATATTAGCAACAATTAAATAATACACCGTATCGACTAAAATATACTACGAATGTACCACGTATTTATTTGGACGATTTCTACTCTTTCTGGTTAATTAATTATCGGCTAAAAGTACTAATATTTTCTATTATGGACTACTACTATTATTCCATAATGTTACTACTAATCATGCTACTGATAATTTTGTTATTACTATCTCTGTAACTTTTTACAACATTGCTACTAACTTTGCTAAATTAATATACTGCCCCTGTTAATTATACTATTACTATAATATTGTCCTATTAATTTATTATTAAAACTGCTACTGAAACCTATACTAAATAGTTCTCTGCTAAATATTAACTCTATTATTAAATTATTGTTAACAATGTGCCTATGTTAATTATATGAATCTGCAACATTTTTTGCTACTAGTTTTACTGATACATAAAATAGATATATAAAGTTTTAACTCAATTGACAGTACAGGCATGGAAGGCACATCAAACAAAACAAAATAGGGATAAGAACATGTGCCCCTCAGCACATAGTGTGCCACTCGACACACTTGGTTTCTGTGATGTCCGTCACAGGGTTGTGCCACTCAGCACACCCTCCAAAACCACACGTGTCGCTCGGTACAATAGCATGCCCCTCGGCATGGCTTCACTCTGTGCCCGTCGGCACAGCGCACTTTTTCACGCAGCTACTCTATTACATCTTTCGTTTCAACGCAGAACCTCAACTAATTCTATCGATCAATGATTTTATGCCACAACAACAAGAATTACACAACAACATAACAATTATATCAACCATGGAATAATTCCCAACAACAAATTCATCGACTGAATCACTTCAACTTTAGCAATAAAATATGACAGTAACACCACAACAACACGTTTCACACAAAATCAAACATACGATAATTTCATATAACCAATTCCCACATACTATCCATCATATACCCTATTAAATATTCAGAACCCCACCATTTTCTTTGATTGGAGATTGCTCTATAATTCTATCGATCGAAGCCTTCTAGCCTTAGCTTCCAACCTTTGCCTCTTTTAATCAGAATCAAAACCTGAAAATTTCCCAAATATGCAGCTACAGTGAGATGATGATATCTCACAACTCAGACCTTATTTTGAAGATCCCAGCGGTCAAAAGCTAGATATAGGTGTTGCAAACCTACCCTCAAAATTAGAGCACGATCCAAAGGTTAACGAATCGGGTATCGTCGATTTAGTGAGATTTCTGCAAGAAAAACAAGAATGAGTTTCTCTCCTCTTTTCTCTCTTCTCTGCAACTTCCCATGACCAATTCCCCAAGACTTTTTCCCTTCTAATTAACCTAATCCTTATATAATTTACTTAACCTTATTATTTTATCAATTCATATTGGGCTTAACCTTCACACCCCCACTTTTGCTACACACCACCATAGAATGAGCCCAACAAATAGTCTTCTTAATATTCTAGTATATTATTAGTAATATAATCGACCAACTAATCAACTAAATAATCAACTTAGCAACATCACGCAACATATAGCAATTTATCGACAAATAATCCGAAAATAATTTAATTAAATTATTAATTGAATCAGCGGGTGTTATAGTCCTTCATTCTTAAGTTAGACAATGGTTCTCTTAAGTTGACATATTTAACTTGAATCTCTCCATTTCGTCTTTGGACTTCCTCTTGTCCTTAATATTTTTCTTTCCCTTGATTTTCAGCTTCTAAGGATGTACTTTAAGAGATACCTGCAAAATTTACAATCTCTACTTCTACCTACTAGGGGTTAGTTCAACAAAGGTAATATGTACGAATTCATCCATAGTCATGGTCTTTTCGGGAAAAAAGGATTTTAATTAAGGTTTTTATAGACCATGCATATAGAGGATTTAAACATACTTTATTACCTTTATTACACAACTTACTTAATATTAAGTAACTTGTGCAATAAAGCAATAATTAATCAGAACAACTAAAGGGTAAGATTGAGGATCTTATCAAAAATAAAAAATTCAATAATTTTGTCTTGTTGTTATTGTGCGAAGACATTTCTTCCCTTATAGGAGTGAAACAATAAACATATTTAGCTCTTCAGATGTTTCACTTGAAGAGAAACTATCATTATCTGCATTACAATTTTATTTTTCCACCGTTGATACCCATATATTTTGGGTATCATTATTGTTAGAGAGATGGCACCAAAGATTTATACATGTTTGACCAAACATTGGCCTAGTCCTCTCCCCTAGAGATCTTCTTGAGAGTTTGATTATAAACTTTTAGCTTTTGAAATTTATGCCCATGTACCTTTATACAATATATTATTGAGATTTGTATAGGCTTGTCCCCAACCAAAGATACCTTCACAAGCCAAGATAACTAACCTTCTTAGAGATTTTTCAGGGTTTTCTCAATGACCAAACAAAGCTTTTTCCGGAGAAGCTCAAGAAACCAAGAAAGAGATTTTATGACTGGTTTATTTTATAAACCAAACTCAATCTCTCAAGAGTATTGCACTCTCAAGAATTAAACAACCAACACGGCCACTTACAAATTCTTTCTCGCAAGTAAAATTTCACTCAAAAGCACTAAAGTAATTTAAGTTACAAAGAGATATTTCTAGAGAGACAAAGAGGGAAAGTATAGAGCTGAATTCCAAAGAAAATAATAAAACTCTAATAAGTGGCATGAAATGAAGAGGAGACAACCCTCTCTTATATAGGAGATGGAAAAATAAAAATAAAAGAAATTATCATGGGTATTTTTGTAAGAACAAGAATTGTTTTGCATCTGGCCTTAAGTTTTGATGATAACTTTACATGTTATCTTAAGGAACAATTATACACTAAAGGTTTTCTTTTTAGTGTGTGGCTTTTGCCTTGTTGTTTCTGACTTTAGTAAGAAGGCGTGTGACATCATCAGGTTCTGAACTCAACACTCTGGAAGAATACTAGTGTTGTGTTACAATGGAAGTTATGATTATGGAATTCTACTTATGCAACGGATCCAAGGAACGTTAGTACAAGAGCTTCTGGTCTTGACTTAGCTTTACTTATGTGTCCCATGTTCTGAAGATGCCGAAGACGAGGTTATGCTGAACGAGTTCTGAAGATCTGAACACATTTCTTATGAAGACCAAGTGCTGAAGACCCTGGAGACCAAGGTTTTGCTGAACAAGCTCTAAAGACTCGAAGACTTAGGTTTGAAGAATACAAGTTATGATCATCTACAACATGCTTCAATCAACATACAATCAGAAGCCTTTGAAGACTTAGAATATCAAGTAGGGCTTGCATGTAGTGGTGAGTATAAAAGTACTAACATAAACTGTGACCTCTACCCTCATAGGATGGCGTAATGACAGTCCAACTTGTACTTGTTATGCAATATTCCCACCATGACCTTTGGAGACTTTACAGTTGTACTTTGCATTTTCTATTCTACCCTCCAACAGATCTATCATTCTCTATAAAAGAAGTCATTGAAAGAATTTGAAATAAACAAATCAGTTCTATAAAATTATACCAAAGCACTGCACAAACTCTATTATAGAAATTCTATTGGTAAAGGTGATATCTTAGCCCAGGTAACCTTAAAAGGGAGAAAAAGGCTTTGCAAAAGCATATGGACTATGTTCTCTGTAACACCCCAAATTCTACCCGAAATTATAATGTAGAAATCAGAGTATTTTAAAAACTATCAACAAGCATTTGGGATATCACATTTACTTCATATAAACAACACATAATCAGATACGCATCACTTCAATCTCAGAGGATCACAAATGACTTATATCAGCTCTAAGAACAAACCAACTTTTATTTAATATGCAGCAGAATCATAACATTCGACTTTATAAACAAATCATCTTTATTCAATGAGAAACAACTTTTAAACATCATATTAATTCTCATTATTCGACTTAGAACTCAACACTTATATATTAACTAGATGAAACAAAAAAAATAAACATCCCCCCGAGTGCTACGTATTAGAGCAACACACCAACTGAATTCGATGAAGCTACAAACTTCCACATCTATACTTGAGTACCTGCCCATTTCCCATGGTAGAGGAAACACCAGCAGAAGGGGTGAGATATCAAACAGTATAAAAGAATGTGTGATAATACTTATAGCGAAGATAAGATCGTACATTATTTACCACTTCTCATCTCAAAGCAACTTGCATCACAACAACAATGTTAATAATCAATCATAGTAACATATCCAAATTCACAACTAAGTCATCCACAACTACAACATTTCCTTCATAATCACAACAAGAATCAACGTAACTATCATCACGACAAACATTAACAAAAAATAGCAATGAATTCACAACCATGAATCCAACTTAAACAACAACATAATCAACTTAATCCAACTTAAACAACAACATAATCAACTTAATCCAACTTAGACAACAACATAATCAACTTAACATAACAATCATTCATCAACACAACAACTCGATATGCCACTCATTATGCAACTCAAACTATGCAAATGCATGTGGTACCATTCTAGTAAACTCCAACTTAGAACATTGCCAGTAATTTAGGGGCATAAGGCAAAGCCTTCAAATTAGAACGTACCAATCCAGGCCAACTTTAATGAGCATTAACTCCAACTTAGAACATTGCCAATCCAGGCCAACTTAATAATGCAATGTATGCCATGCGATGCAATGATGCAACATCCACAAGTACAACAATAACAACTTAAACACCCAACAACAACAATATAAACATGCATCAATTGCATCAACTTAAATCAACACTGGTCATTCGACCAACAACTCAACATGTCCATATATTGGGACGATTCAACTTAGTCAACATTGGCCATAGGCCTACAACTTCATCAACGCATCAACAACAAGTTATAATAACAACAGCTCAACAATAACAACATATTCAACTTCACAATACATCGTCATCATATAAGTATCATCATATAATCATCCTCGTCATAACAACAGCTATTCGTCATAAAGAGCATACATCATGTTATTTCAAACATAATCATTTCCAACTATACGACAATATTCACTTCATGCTTATCCACACAATGCAACCTATCAACTTCGACCATAGGATCTACAACAACAAGAAATTCAACATACTAATAACAAACATAATTACATGTTCTCCACAAATCATCAATACCTAACGCGCACAAACATGATTACTTGTTATCAACAATTCATTCAAAACATGATTAGAGTCAATTTCATGAGACTCTAACATAAACCCTAACATTTTCAATTCCACAACTAAACCCATTATTTCACCATCAATGGTTTACCCATAACAAGCACAACAATCTAATGCACATAGATTATCAATTGCACACAACTTATCACATTTATATCATCACATTCCAACTAACCATCTAATACCCAAAATTGCAAATAGAAGAACATGGATATCAAGTATAGAATCTGCCAACCATAACATACTATCATACAACCCTTTATCATGAAAAAACCTCACTCTTACCTTGGTAAATTTGGACTCTTTCACCATAGCTCTAAGCTTTTCTCCAAAAGAAATCCTTCCTAACATCATTTGGAGACACACCTAAAAACCAGTTTGGAAATCGTCTTATCAGACGAACTTAAAACCCTCAAATTGAAAATCGCTCCGGTTAAAACTTACCTTTACGAGTCAGGAACGCCGTGTCCAAGTATCAGAACGATCCAACGGTTGGATTGAGAGATACGTTCGATTTGCCAAGGTGGTTTTCTGCTGAAACTTGCTGCAAAAGTTGAGGCTTCCTCTATAATTTTTCTTCTTCCCTCAAGTGTTCTTCCCTTTGAATTTTTCTCTCTTCTATTTCTTATTTCTCCCCCAAAATGAGTTATGATTCTCCAACCCTAATCTCTACTCTGACTATCTCTTATCTTAATTGGCTTAACCCATAATCCATCTATTATGTTATATTCTACTACTTAGGCCCAAATCATTAAAACCTCTCTAATTACTTAATTAAGTCAAATAACACAAACACACACATAATTAAATACTTATTATATCACATAATAACTAAATAAATAAATAATTATTAACAACATCAAATAATATAATTACTAAATTAATAGCGAATAAAATCGAGCTGTTACAACTCTCCCCCACTTAAAATATTTTTATCCTCGAAAATACAATCAACACAACCATCTCAACGCCAAAACCACACTACTCTCTCCAGATTCGTATCCACACAAAGGCGTCTCACACCTTCGGCCATACAAAACTTCCAAAGGAGTAATACCAATACGAGAATGAAAATTGTTATTATACGTAAACTCAATGAATGGTAAATAGCTATCTCAAGTGTAACATCCCGATTTTTATTAATATTTTTATTAATTATATTAGTAATTATATTGTTTGGTGTTTTTAATAATAACTTATTTATTTAGTTATTATGTGATATAATAATTATTTAAGTATTTAATTATGTGAGTGTTTGTGTTGTTTGACTTAATTGAGTTATTAGAGAGATATAACTAAATTGGCCTAAGTGATAGAAACATAATGGATGGATTGATGGGTTAAGCCCAATTGACATAAGTGAGATAGTAAGAGAAGGTTAGGGTTTTAGAGGTTACTATTTTCATTTGGGGGAAAAGATAGGAAGAAGAGAAAAGAGGCAAAAGGGAAGAAAACAATGGTGGAAGAGAAAAGCTAGAAGAAACCTCATTTTCGCAGCAAGTTTCAGCATTGAGTCACCTTAGCAAAACGGATGTATCTCTCAATCCAACCGTTGGATCGTCGCGTGGTTTTGACACAACGTTCCTGACTCATAGAGGTAAGTTCTGACCGGAGCGATTTTGATTTTGAGGGTTTTAAGTTCGTCTGATAAGCTAATTTCCGAACTGGTTTTTAGGTGTGTCTCCAAATTATGTTTGAAGGATTTATTTTGGAGAAAAACTTAGAGCTATGGTGAAAGAGTTCATATTTGCCAAGGTAAGGGTGGGGTTCTTTCATGCTAAAGGGTTGTATGATAGTATGTTATAGTGGGTTTAATTCTATACTTTGATATCCATGTTCTTCTATGTTGCAATTTTGGGTATTTGATGATTGTTGAAATGTGATGATATAAATGTGATAAGTTGTGTGCAATTGATAATCTATGTGTATTAGATTGTTATATTTGTTGTGAGTAAACCATTGATAGTGAAATAATGGGTTTTGTAATAGAATTGGAAAATAATGGAATAGAAATATAATAGTTGAATTGAAATTAATATAGTTTAATTATTAATTGGATAGTTAAATTATTAGTTGAATTGATTCCAATAAGTCTATGTGATTGGAATATACTTGAACTTGGACCAATTATTCGGTTTATCTGTAAATTACGGTATTTTGAGAAATTGTTTGTAATTGTGTTTTGGCTTGAATATGTATGTTGAGAAATATATATTGTCATGCCAATGATGTTGTTTTGATATTGATTCTTTATGGTTAGTTGGTTAGCATTAATTCTAATGACTAATTGCTTGATGTTGAAAATGTGTGTTCATGTATAATTGGCAAAAATGAGAATTAACATGAGATAGTATGATTACTAGTGTTAATTGGATTGTGTGAATCGTAATTGATTAATTGGCCTCTCATATGTGAATGATGTGTGTGTGTTGTGAATGTTGTGTACAATTGGTGGATAATTCATAGAGTTGAATTATTGTGATATGTGGAAAGTTAAGATGGTAGAGATGATCTTAATTGCATATATTTGTGAGATTGTACATACATTCATATCATAGTGTGCCTTGAAACATAGGTGGAATTGCTTTGAAACACAAGCGTGGCTTGGATTCTAGAGTGAATCGGAAAGCGGTAAACTATATGTTTACATTTGGTGGCTTTGGTCTTGTCCGGATCTGAAGCGTGGCTAGATTCTATATGAATCGGAAGCGGTGGAACTTTGGGTCCATATTGGGTACCACATGCATAGAGTCACATGTCTTGCATTGAGTTACATTGGAGTTATGTGATGTTTGAATATATGTAATTATGTGATTAGGTGATTGTTATGTGTGCATGAGATGTGATAATTAAATTTGGTGATGTTTGATACATGATTTTGGTGATATATGTAAATGAAACGTATATGATGAGAATGCAAATATATATATATATATATATATATATATATATATATATATATATATATATATATATATATATATATGTATTAATGATATATGTATATATGTGGAATATATGAACCATGTTTTGCCATTGTTGATAGTTGTATTAATTTACGTTGTGATTATGAAGTATATGTTATTATGTGCTTGAATGACATACTTGTAAACTTGAATACATTGTTATAGTTGATAGTTAATATTATTGTTGTGATGCAAATTGCTTATATTGAGAAGTGGTGAATTGTGTATGATTTTATCTTTGCTATATGTATTATCATACTTTCCTTTATAATGTTTGATATCTCACCCCTTCTGCTGATGTTTCCCCTACCATGGGAAATGGGCAGGTACTCAAGTATAGTTGTGGAAGTTTGTAGATTCACCGTGTCTGGTTGGTGTGTCGCTCTGATACGTAGCACTCGGGGGTTGTATATATTGTTATTTCTATGTTGTTCATGTTTTAGTTGTTGAGTTCCAAATTGGATAATGAGAAGTACTATGATGTTTGAAGTTGTTTCCGATTAAATAAGATGATTTGTTTATAAATTCGAATGTTATGATTCCGCTGCATATTACTATGAAGTTGGTTTGTCTAAGAGCTGTTATAAGTTGTTTTGTGCTTCTCTGAGATTAAAGTGCTATGTATCTGTTTATGAGTTGTTTATAGGAAGTAAATGTGATATCCCAAATGCATTGTTGATAGTTTTTAAAATACTCTGATTTCTCGCATGATATTTTTGGGTAGAATTTGGGGTGTTACATTAGTGGTATCAGAGCCTGGTTGGTCCGTCCGGCCAAGTTGTCGAGTCAGTTGAGTTGTGTGACAGTTGAATGATGTTAGTGTTTTATTCCTTAGTACGCGACATGTGTGTGAAAAACACTGTTGGTACTTGTTCGTTTTGTTGCAGGGTTAGTTTGAGCGAAGTAGGGAAGAAGCTGTGCTTCTTGGATATGTTTCAGTTGTAAGTTATTGGTGCAATATATTTCTTAAGGAGACAGAGCAAGCAATGTAGAAGTTTGTTGGTTTCCGAATTCGAAGGTAACATGGATTTAAGATTTTGGTTGTTTAATAAGTCGGAACGTCTTGGAATAAGGACAATTGTTATAAGATGGAATTTAGGAAGTTGTCATATTCAGCATTATTGGTGGACTGTGAAGTTATCAGTTTAAGTAACCGTTCTGTAGGATGTTGACGTAAGAATAATTATTAAGTGACGAATTACGATAGACCTTGTCAAGGGATCCTTGGCAAGAGATTGGAAAAGTTGTCGAAGTTGTTGGAACGTTCAAGTCGGAGTTAGAAATGCGAAGGGACGAGTATGATTCCAAGAATAAAAAGTGTTGATAGTGGTCTAAAGGAATTATGTTCAAATGTTATCACAAGGTGTGTGTTAGCATGTTCAGATGATTTTGGGAGTTAATGAAGTATGGTACTTTTGGTGACGTAAAGGATTCTATTGCAGTTAAGTAACGATGGTTTACGCTACCATTATGGTTGTCGGCTATCTATTGACAAATTGAGGAACTGATCACCCTTAATCTCTTGTTGATAGTAGACGGAATCGTATTGGAATGAGATAGACTTGTCTTACCAGCTTGATAATATTGGAAGTGAATAAGTCTGTGCAAGATGGTGCGATGTTGTTTAGGTTGTTTGCAACTTTGGATGTTCATGAGGAAATAACGATTGGGGGATTATCGATAGTTGGCGCATTTGCATAAGTGTTTCCTGAAGATGTAAGTGATTTACCGTCAGAAAGAAAAGTTGAGTTTTCAATCGATTTAGTTCCTGGAACTAGTCTTGTATCGAGGGCTCCATATAGGATGTCTGCTTATGATGTTAAAAGAGTTGAAGAGTCAACTTGAAGATTTGTTTGAGGAGAGGTTGATTCGTTCGAGTGTGTCGTCTAGAGGTGCATATGTTTTTGTTGGTTAAGAAGAAGGAAGGTTTTGCAAGGCTTTATGTTGAAACAAAAAGGACAAGTTGTAGCTTATGCTCCAAAGCAACTTAAGATTCATGAGAGAAATTATCTGACGCAAGATTTTGAGTTGGCCGCCGTTGTTTTTGTTTTAAAACTTTGAAGGCAATACTTATTTGGATCAAGATTCTATGTGTATAGTGACTACAAGAGTTTGAAGTATTTGCTTGATCAGAAAGAGTTGAATATGAGACAGAGAAGGTGGTTGGAATTCTTGAAGGACTAGGACTTTGCTTTGAATTATCATCCGGGAAAAGCGAACGTTGTAGCCAATGCATTGAGTAGGAAATAATTGCATATGTCTATGTTGATGATTCAAGAATTGGAATTGTTGGAATAATTTCGAGATTTGAGTTTGGTATGTTGAAGCTTACTTGTGGTATTCTTGATGAGATTAGAGAAGGTCAGAAATTGGATTTGAAATTGGTTGACAAGATGAAATTGATTGATTGAGGATAAGGTGATAATTTTCGGATTGACGAGAACGGTGTCATGAGATGTCGTGATTGAATTTGTATTCCAGATGTTTCGGATTTGAAAAAGAGAATTTTTGGGATGAAGGGCATCAAAGTGGTTGAGTAATTATCCTGGTGCTACTAAGATGTATCAAGACTTGAGAAAGTTATTTTTGTGGCGAGGTATGAAGAAGGATATTGCGGAATTTGTGTATTCGTGTTTGACTTGTCAGAAGTCAAAGATTGAACATCAGAAACCGTCTGGTTTGATGCAACCGTTGTCCATTCCTGAGTGGAAGTGGGATAGCATTTCTATGGATTTGTTTTGGGTTTTTTCTAGGAAATCGATTAATTGTGAGGCAATTTGGGTCATTGTAGATGGATTGACGAATTTTGCTCACTCTATTCCGATAAGCAGGGATTATCCGATGGAGAGACTTGCAAAGTTGTATTTTGAAAAGATTGTGAGTTGGCATGGTATTCCATCGAGTGTTGTTTCTGATAGAGATCCGAAGTTTACTTCTAGATTTTGGAAAGTTTTGTAGAGTACTTTGATTATTAAGTTGTGTTTGAGTTTTGTTTATCATCCGCAAGCTGATGGTCAAACGGAGAAGACGATTCAGTAACTTGAGGATCTTTTGAGAGCTTATATTTTGAAGCTTTGTATGGTCGAAGGTGTGGAATGCCTTTGGGTTCGTGTGATTCTGGGGAGAGTAAGTGTAGTTTTGGAGATGAGATGGTTGTGTCGATGGTATTTTCGAGGACGAAAATATTCTAAGTGGGGGAGAGTTGTAACATCCCGATTTTTATTAATATTTTTATTAATTATATTAGTAATTATATTGTTTGGTGTTTTTAATAATAACTTATTTATTTAGTTATTATGTGATATAATAATTATTTAAGTATTTAATTATGTGAGTGTTTGTGTTGTTTGACTTAATTGAGTTATTAGAGAGATATAACTAAATGGGCCTAAGTGATAGAAACATAATGGATGGATTGATGGGTTAAGCCCAATTGACATAAGTGAGATAGTAAGAGAAGGTTAGGGTTTTAGAGGTTACTATTTTCATTTGGGGGAAAAGATAGGAAGAAGAGAAAAGAGGCAAAAGGGAAGAAAACAATGGTGGAAGAGAAAAGCTAGAAGAAACCTCATTTTCGCAGCAAGTTTCAGCATTGAGTCACCTTAGCAAAACGGATGTATCTCTCAATCCAACCGTTGGATCGTCGCGTGGTTTTGACACAACGTTCCTGACTCATAGAGGTAAGTTCTGACCGGAGCGATTTTGATTTTGAGGGTTTTAAGTTCGTCTGATAAGCTAATTTCCGAACTGGTTTTTAGGTGTGTCTCCAAATTATGTTTGAAGGATTTATTTTGGAGAAAAACTTAGAGCTATGGTGAAAGAGTTCATATTTGCCAAGGTAAGGGTGGGGTTCTTTCATGCTAAAGGGTTGTATGATAGTATGTTATAGTGGGTTTAATTCTATACTTTGATATCCATGTTCTTCTATGTTGCAATTTTGGGTATTTGATGATTGTTGAAATGTGATGATATAAATGTGATAAGTTGTGTGCAATTGATAATCTATGTGTATTAGATTGTTATATTTGTTGTGAGTAAACCATTGATAGTGAAATAATGGGTTTTGTAATAGAATTGGAAAATAATGGAATAGAAATATAATAGTTGAATTGAAATTAATATAGTTTAATTATTAATTGGATAGTTAAATTATTAGTTGAATTGATTCCAATAAGTCTATGTGATTGGAATATACTTGAACTTGGACCAATTACTCGGTTTATCTGTAAATTACGGTATTTTGAGAAATTGTTTGTAATTGTGTTTTGGCTTGAATATGTATGTTGAGAAATATATATTGTCATGCCAATGATGTTGTTTTGATATTGATTCT
This sequence comes from Vicia villosa, assembly GCF_029867415.1. Taxonomy (NCBI): domain Eukaryota; kingdom Viridiplantae; phylum Streptophyta; class Magnoliopsida; order Fabales; family Fabaceae; genus Vicia; species Vicia villosa. Next base: position 67,572,418 of record NC_081184.1, on the reverse strand, counting down.
TTATGGTTAGTTGGTTAGCATTAATTCTAATGACTAATTGCTTGATGTTGAAAATGTGTGTTCATGTATAATTGGCAAAAATGAGAATTAACATGAGATAGTATGATTACTAGTGTTAATTGGATTGTGTGAATCGTAATTGATTAATTGGCCTCTCATATGTGAATGATGTGTGTGTGTTGTGAATGTTGTGTACAATTGGTGGATAATTCATAGAGTTGAATTATTGTGATATGTGGAAAGTTAAGATGGTAGAGATGATCTTAATTGCATATATTTGTGAGATTGTACATACATTCATATCATAGTGTGCCTTGAAACATAGGTGGAATTGCTTTGAAACACAAGCGTGGCTTGGATTCTAGAGTGAATCGGAAAGCGGTAAACTATATGTTTACATTTGGTGGCTTTGGTCTTGTCCGGATCTGAAGCGTGGCTAGATTCTATATGAATCGGAAGCAGTGGAACTTTGGGTCCATATTGGGTACCACATGCATAGAGTCACATGTCTTGCATTGAGTTACATTGGAGTTATGTGATGTTTGAATATATGTAATTATGTGATTAGGTGATTGTTATGTGTGCATGAGATGTGATAATTAAATTTGGTGATGTTTGATACATGATTTTAGTGATATATGTAAATGAAACGTATATGATGAGAATGCAAATATATATATATATATATATATATATATATATATATATATATATATATATATATATATATATATATATATATATATATATATATATATATATATGTATTAATGATATATGTATATATGTGGAATATATGAACCATGTTTTGCCATTGTTGATAGTTGTATTAATTTACGTTGTGATTATGAAGTATATGTTATTATGTGCTTGAATGACATACTTGTAAACTTGAATACATTGTTATAGTTGATAGTTTACATTATTGTTGTGATGCAAATTGCTTATATTGAGAAGTGGTGAATTGTGTATGATTTTATCTTTGCTATATGTATTATCATACTTTCCTTTATAATGTTTGATATCTCACCCCTTCTGCTGATGTTTCCCCTACCATGGGAAATGGGCAGGTACTCAAGTATAGTTGTGGAAGTTTGTAGATTCACCGTGTCTGGTTGGTGTGTCGCTCTGATACGTAGCACTCGGGGGTTGTATATATTGTTGTTTCTATGTTGTTCATGTTTTAGTTGTTGAGTTCCAAATTGGATAATGAGAAGTACTATGATGTTTGAAGTTGTTTCCGATTAAATAAGATGATTTGTTTATAAATTCGAATGTTATGATTCCGCTGCATATTACTATGAAGTTGGTTTGTCTAAGAGCTGTTATAAGTTGTTTTGTGCTTCTCTGAGATTAAAGTGCTATGTATCTGTTTATGAGTTGTTTATAGGAAGTAAATGTGATATCCCAAATGCATTGTTGATAGTTTTTAAAATACTCTGATTTCTCGCATGATATTTTTGGGTAGAATTTGGGGTGTTACATCAAGCACCTCCTTGCTCCAAAACACAAGCTCTCAAAAGATCCTCAAGCGACTGAATCGTCCTCTCCGTTTGACCATCACTTAACGGATGATAAGTAGAACTCAAACACAACTTGATAATTAAAGCACTTTTCAAACCTTTCCAAAATCTCGACATAAACCTCAGGTCTCTATCAGAAACAATACTTGACGGAATACCATGCAATCAAACAATCTTCTCAATATACAACTTTGCAAGTCTCTCCATCGGGTAATCCATTCGTATCGGAATAAAGTGAGCAGATTTCGTCAATATATCCACAATGACCCAAATCGCCTCACAATTACTCGATGTCATCGGCAAACCCAAAACAAAATCCATAGAAATGTTATTCCACTTCCCCTCATGAATGGATAATGGTTGCATCAAACTAGACGGCTTCTGATGTTCGATATTTGACTTCTGACAAGTCAAACATGAATAAACAAATTCCTCCATTTCCTTCTTCATACCTTGCCACCAAAATAACCTTCTCAAATCTTGATACATCTTAATAGCACCAGGATGTATACTCAAACCACTACGATGCCCTTAATCCAAAATCCTCTTTTCAAATTCGAACATTAGGAACACAAACTTGATCACGACATCTCATGACACCGTTCTCATCAATCCTAAAATCACTATCTTTTTCTTTGATTAATCAATGTCATCTTATCAACCAATTTCAAAATTGATTTCCGACCTTCTCTAATGTCATCAAGAATACCACAAGTAAGATTCCACATACCAAGCTTAACAAATAAAGAAGTCTCTTTACAAACCAAACTCAAAACTCGAAATTGTTCCAACGATTCCAACTATCGAATCATCAACATAGACATATGAAATGGTTTCCTACCCAATGCATCAGCTACGGCATTCTCTTTTCCTGGATGGTAATTCCAACTAAAATCATAATCTTTCAAGAATTACAACTATCTTCTTTGCCTCATATTCAACTCTTTTTTATCAAATGAATACTTCAAACTCTTGTAGTCACTATACATATCAAATCTCGATCCAAACAAGTTGTCCCTTCAAAGTTTCAAAACAAAAACAACGGCGGCCAACACTAAATCTTGTGTCAGATAATTCCTCTCATGAACCTTAAGTTGCCTTGAAGCATAAGCTACCACTTTCCCTTTTTGCATCAACTCAATGCCTCACAGAACATTCCTTCTTATTTAACCAACAGAACAGGTGCACCCCACGATGACACACTCGGACGAATAAACCTCTTCTCAAGCAAATCCTCAAGTTGACTCTTCAACCCTTTCAACTCTGAAGCTGACATCTGATATGGAGCCATCGACACAGGACTAGTTCCAGGAACTAAATCAATCAAAAACTGAACTTCTCTTTCCGGAAGTAAACCACTTACATCTTCAGGAAACACTTATGCAAATGCGCAAACTATCGACAATTCCTCAATCGTTCTTTTCTCATGAACATCCAAAGTTGCCAACATCATAAACAACATCGCACCATCTTGCATAAACTCATTCACTTCCAATATTATCAAGCCGGCAAGATAAATCTATCACATCCAATACGATCCCGTCTACTATCAACAAGAGATTAAGGGTGATTAGTTCCTCAATTTGTCAATAGATAGCCGACAACCATAATGGAGTATACACCATTGTTACCAAACTATAATAGCGTTCTTTTACATTACCAAAAGTACCCTACTTCAATAGCTCCCAAAATCATCTGAACGTGCTAACACACACCTTGTGATAACATCATAACAAAATTCCTTTACACTATTATCAACACTTTTTATTATTGGAATCATAGTCGTCTCTTCGCATTTCTAACTCCGACTTGAATGCTCCAACAACTTCCACAACTTTTCCAATCTCTTGCCAAGGATCCCTTGACAAGGTCTACCGTAATCCGACGCTTAATCATTGTTCTTACGCCATCATCCTACGCAACGGTTACTCAAACCGATAACTTCACAGTCCATCAACAACTCTGAACGTAGTAACTTTCTAAATTCCATCTTATAACAATTATCCTTTTTCCAAGACGCTCCAACTTGTTAAACAACCAAAACCTCGGATCCATGCTACCTTCGGATTCGGGAACCAACAACCTTCTAAATTACTTGCGCTGTTTCCTTAAGCAATTTGGTGCACACCAACAACTTGCAACTGAAACATGTCCGAGAAGCACAGCTTCTCCCCCACTTCGCTCAAACTAAACCCTACAACAAAATAAACAAGTACCGACAGTGTTTCACACACATGTCGCGTACTAAGGAATAAAACACTGACAGCAGTCAACTGTCGTACAAACTCAACAAATGCGACAACTTGGCCGGATGGACCGACTTGCTTTGATACAACTAATGTTACACCCCAATTTCTACCCGAAATTATAATGCAGAAATTAGATTATTTTAAAACTATCAAAAAGCATTTGGGATATCACATTTACTTCATATAAACAACACATAATTAGATACGTAACACTTCAATCTCATAGGATCACAAACGACTTATATCAGCTCTAAGAAAAGACCGACTTTTATTTAATATGCAGCGGAATCATAACATTTGACTTTATAAACAAATCATCTTTATTCAATCAGAAACAACTTTAAAACATCATAGTACTTCTCATTATTCGACTTAGAACTCAATACTTATATATTAACTACATGAAACAACAAAGAAACATCCCCCAGGTGCTAAGTATCAGAGCGGCACACCAACTGGACTCGATGAAGCTACAAACTTCCACAGCTATACTTGAGTACCTGCCTATTTCCCATGGTAGGGGAAACATAAGTAAAAGGGGTGAGATATCAAACAGTATAAAAGAATGTATGATAATACTTATAGCAAAGATAGGATCGTACACTATTCACCACTTCTCATCTTAAAGCAACTTGCATCACCATAACAATGTTAATAATCAATCATAATAACTTATCCAAATTAACAACTAAGTCATCCACAACTACAACATTTCCTTCATAATCACAACGAGAATCAACGTAACTATCATCACGACAAACATCAACTAAACATAGCAATGAATTCACAACCACGAATCCAACTTAAACAACAACATAATCAACTTAATCCAACTTAAACAACAACATAACAACTTAATCCAACTTAGACAACAACATAATCAACTTAACATATCAATCATTCATCAACACAATAACTCGATATGCGACTCATTATATAACTCAAACTATGCAAATGCATGTGGTACCATTCGGAGTAAACTCCCAACTTAGAACATTGCCAATAATTCTGAGGCATACGACAAAGCCTTCAACTAAGAACGTGCCAATCCAGGCCAACTTTAAGGAGCATTAGCTCCAACTTATAATATTGCCAATTCAGGCCAACTTAATAATGCAATGTATGCCATGCGACGCAATGATGCAACATCCACAAGTATAACAACAATAACTTAAACACACAACAACAACAACTTAAACATGCATCAATTGCATCAACTTAAATCAACACTGGTCATTTGACCTACAACTTAAACATGTCCATATATTGGGACAATTCAACTTATTCAACATTGGCCATAGACCTACAACTTCATCAATGCATCAACAACAAGTTATAATAACAATAGCTCAACAATAACAACATATTCAACTTCACAATACATCATCATATAAGTATCATCATATAATCCTCCTCGTCATAACCACAGATATTCGTCATAAAGAGCATACATCATGTTATTTCAAACATAATCATTTCCAACTATACAACAATATTCACTTCATGCTTATCCACACAATACAACCTACCAACTTTGACCATAGGGTCTACAACAACAACAAATTCAACATACTAAAAACAAACATGATTACATGTTATCCACAATTCATCAATACATAACGCACACAGACATGATTACATGTTATCAACAATTCATTCAAAACATGATTATAGTCAATTTCATGAGAATCTAACACAAACCCTAACATTTTCAATTCCACAACTAAACCCATTATTTCACAATCAATGGTTTACCCACAACAAGCACAATAATCTAATGCACATAGATTATCAATTGCACACAACTTATCACATTAAAAACATCACATTCCACCAAACCATCAAATAACCAAAATTGCACATAGAATAACATGGATATCAAGTATAGAATCTACCCACCATAACATACTATCATACAACCCTTTATCATGAAAGAACCTCACCCTTACCTTGGTAAATGTTGACTCTTTCACCATAGCTCTAAGCTTTTCTGCAAAAGAAAACCTTCCTAACATCATTTAGTGATACACCTAAAAACCATTTTGGAAATCGGCTTATCAGACGAACTTATAATCCTCAAATTGAAAATCGCTCTGGTCAGAACTTACCTTTACGAGTCAGGAACACCGTGTCCAAGTATCGGAACGATCCAACGGTTGGATTGAGAGATACGCCCGATTTTCCAAGGTGGTTTTCTGCCGAAACTTGCTGCGAAAATTGAGGCTTCCTCTATAATTTTTCTTCTTCCCTCAAGTGCTCTTCCCTTTGAGTTTTTCTCTCTTCTATTTCTTCTTTCTCCCCCAAAATGAGTTATGATTCTCCAACCCTAATCTCTACTCTTACTATCTCTTATCTTAATGGACTTAACCCATAATCCATGTATTATGTTATATTCTACCACTTAGGCCCAAATCACTAAAACCTCTCTAATTATTTAATTAAGCCAAATAACACAAACACACACATAATTAAATACTTAAATATTATTATATCACATAATAACTAAATAAATAAATAATTATTAACAGCATCAAATAATATAATTACTAAAATAATAGCGATTAAAATCGGGCTGTTACATTCTCCTTTAAAGGGACAGCCATTTTAAGAAGCTTGGTTAACTAAAGAAACTTTTTAAGGGTGTTGGAAAAGAGGTGAAGAATTTTTGCTTCTCTTATGTCCAAGATAAGAGGGTGAAAGAGCTCGAATAATTGGTTATTAACAAGGAGACAACTTTGGATGAAGTTAAGAAATATTTCTCTCACACCAAGACTACTCTAGCCGGGGTCAATGAATCCTTGAATTCCTGCCATAACGGATTCGAAGGAGGTCTTGCTTAAATCTAAAGAGGTTTTGGAGAAGACTCGTGGGCAACTAAAGGCGGCGGAAGGAAAAAAGTTGTGTAATCAATATTTGAAATTCGTTGAGACTGGCTACTCAATCACGCAAGTATTCTTTGGTGATGCTTTGAATTAGATGGAGCTTCTCCATCTCAACTTAAAAAATTTCAAATATGGAACCATGTTGGGTTACTTTTTGGTGACGCCCTACAACTTGGGCATCTTTTCTTTGTTCTAAATCGTATGATGCAACAATATTAGTTTTCTTTTGGAAAAACATATGTATCAACCTTTAGCTCTCTTGTTATGCTTCATTTAATCAATGAATGATATTTCTTGGCATGGTAAAATAGTTTGTTTATTTCCTGCATCGACAAATTAAATATTTTTGACTTAGAAAATTAAACAAGATGGACTTTCATATTTGTTCCTCACTGACCCCTTTAGGGTTGTTGTTCCCGGTTATTTGTGATCTTTCTAGAAATTTAACCTGATTGATTTATTGGGCTCAAATTTTTCACACTCACTTAAAACATAACTTTAGTGTTAAGAGAGTAACCATATTGTAGAGAATTTTTGTGTAACTACTTATATATTATTTTGATATGTAATTGTAAATCAAGAGAGGATTATTCTCTTGACACTTTGATACAGTTAAAAAGGTTACAAGTTGAACCTTGGGTAATAGCTTAGTGTAATAAGGTTGAGGGACAATTGTGTGTTAAAAGTTCTATGGTAGTGGAAATTTCAGGGAGCAATCCTTGGAGATGGGAGTAAGCCTCATAGTTTTTGGCCGAACCAGTTTTTCACAAGTTAAGTCTTTTCCATTTTCCTAGTTTCCATCCTTAAAAAACACCATCAATTGAACGTACCCCATGGCCTTGTTGTCAAATTGTTGAATCCTTGGAGGTCACTCTATATGAATTGAGACTTTCTTGAATCAAGTATAAATTTTCTAAGAGATTGGGTATACATTATTTCATAATAGATTCCTTGATCTACCGAGACCCTTCACATGTCATAATGGTCCATGATAGACCTTATCAACAACGAGACATGAGAATTAAGTTTTCCATTAATTAGCTCCTTTGTCATAAAAGGAAACGGAGAGTCGGGTTTTCTGTTCGCTTCTCAAAGATGTCACATGCAAGTATACATGTTTTGATTGCAGTAAGTAAAAAATATAAGAGTATCTTACCCACAGGGAGTGTACTACTTAGATTTGACTTTGCATTAAGACCATTCTTTCACTTTAAGCATAAGTAAAGAAAAATAACAATAGATGATGATACTAGATCTAGTTTTTTTAATATGCAAACAAGGTAAAAAGAGTAAGGTGTTGTAAAATTAATGAGAGAAATATAGTTGAGCTATAATCCGTTAACATAGTATGGTGTGTTCATGTGTTAATGATGTGTGATGTCATGACATGCAAGGTCAGAAGGATCTAAAGGTGTATCTCTACATCAATCAGTAGCATATATAGAAGGGTAAGGAAAACAAATCTCTAAGATTCTCTTGTAACCCTAATACAAGTCTATTAAAAGTTCTGATTTTCCTTAATGGTTGTAGTTTCTTATGTCTAAGGAACTAATTCAAGTAAATATCTCTATTATACTATTTCAACCATTTTTACTCATGAAATCCACTTGTTGTTGGATCTCTCACAACAACAAGCTTTTACCTATTTCTAAGGTGATCAATCGAAGAAATAAACATTAGAGTTATAAACACGTGGTAAAGCATGCACTAATCACACAAACATATAACATAAACAAACTTATATCATTAACTTCACATAACTCAACTAAAAGGAGTTTAGCTCATAATGAGCTGAGTACATGCCATAAACATGGTTCTCAAAAGAAACATCTTAGGACAAGGAAATGCATAAAAGATAATAACCTAAGAGAAACTTGAAGTGAAACTTGAGAAGGCTACGTCTTCAAGAGAAACCTCCAATCGTGACAGTGTTCAACAGCAAGCACTAAGATGGATAAGGAAAGGAGATTGCAGCACTCTTCTGCAACACGCTTCAGGAAAATAAAACTTGTGTAAAAATGTCCGAACCCTTTTCAATGTTGCTTCAAGCTTCTTTTATAGGCCAAGGATTTATGGCTTTTCTCCTTTGTCTCGGATCATGGCCTAGGATCAATAATATTACCCAGCCCAATGCAATTAGCAACGTTCCATGCAAGACAAAAGGGCTAATTGTACTACCGACAAGGGAGAGGAGACAAGGCAAAATGGACAGTCTGACACAGCAGGTGCAGGCGACGCGCAGGGTCCTTTGGCACTAGATTTTTGTCTTTTAGCGTTGCAAGCTCCCACTATGAATTTGAATTCCACTATCCTTTTTAGCGCCCTTTGAGTCTTTTTTTCCTCCATTCAATACTTCCTCCTATTTCCTTGTTGTTTGTTTTCCATGTGAGCTTGGTATTCCTTTATAACTTATTCTTCCTTACTCAAAGCTCAGCTTCTGATTGGCCCAGTCGTGTCTCAGCTCGCCTGTTTGCTAACTCTTGCACACAAAATAATCATTAAACTAATAAATGGGATCACCTAATGTACTCCCCCTAATATAATAAAAACGGCAAATAACCAAATAAACTAACATACAATCATAAAAATATCACTAATTTAAATACTAAAACGACATGTATTAACTCACAAAATGTGGGTTAACATTTTCCTGAACATTTTTTCCTTGTATTTTGTTCCTGTAGCATAATTTCTCTCAAATTTCTTTTTATCGAGTTACCAAAGGATTCTTCGGAATAACAGAATCTTCATGAAACTACCTTTGTGATAGTCAACATTATATGTTCTAAGGAGATTTCATTTAATTGGTCTCTTCTATCATCTGTTTTTCCTCTTTCACTTGGATCTTTCACTGTGTTAGTAAAAATTGTATCCCATAATTGTAGTGGTTCTTCCTCAACAATCATAAAAATAAGTAGTATTTTCCATTCACTAAACATTCCTCCTACAATGGTGTATGTTACCAACATTTTACTCTCTTTTCTGTGATCAGATTGTTTCTCTTTTTAGCCACTTGGGGAACTTAAATCCTTCTTCTCTATGTGTTTTCTCCATCTTGCCTCTTTTATTTGGTTATGATCTTGTCTTGGTGGGAAAATCTAGACAATTTTCCCTTCCTGATTCAGTTTTCAGTAACATCCTTCAATTGCAAGTATTCTTCTCTTGTGACTATTACATCTATGGAAGCAACAATACTTAGATTTATTAACACTAGGATGTTCTTGAATGGGTTTTGGTGTTTCAAATTTCTCTTCTCATATTCTTGCACTGATGAATTCTTGCAAGATGTATTCTCCCAACATGTTCATGGTGTTGTAATTCCTATCTTGACAGTGGCGCACCCTTTCCCTCTCGGTTGGGTCTGGAATATTTCTTATCTTCTTTTTCTCATTTCCTTGTTTGGTCTCATTGGCTCCCCTTTTGGTTGTCTCTGCCTTCTTAAACCCTCATATGTAAATTACCATATTAGAGCCTAAGAATTAATAAATAATTATTCATCTCATATTCATTACTCTTGATTAATATTTCTTCTCTATCGAACATCTCAATGTAGGATCATGGTGATTTTTATTTTCCCTTCCTGGTGGATCCTAGGCTTTCCAGTGACTTGAATTGCCTTCAAGACGTTGTGAAGTGCAGGGAAAAACATATATGAAGGTCACTACATGAGTTGATTGATTCATTCCTTAACCCTTTGTACCAAGCATAATATTTGATTTTAGAGTAAGAATAAACGAATTGCACTTCTCGGAGCCTTTTCGATACCCTAAAATTCACATGATCACTCGTTTTGTTGTAGGCCCATATTTATAATGGTTTATAGAGTTTACTCCAAATGGGGAACTCGTTGGTTCTTCTACTTGCAGCATTTTAGAAGAAGATGTTCTTCGCAGTCACCATAGGATGAGGAACATGAGGCTTATCAGCAATGACAACCCCAATATCTTGGTTGTCAGTCTTCTCGCTCTAATTAAGACGAATAATTCCTTTTCGGTGGTTGAGGACAAGTTCAGTACCTTCGTTGGCCTCTCGATGCCTAGATGAGTCATCATTATGATTTGTAACTACGTTTTTCTAGAGTCTTGGAGGTATGAAATGGCCCTGATCTACAATTTTTGCTTCTTGAAGTTGCTCATTTCAAAACTCTAGGGTTGCGGGCTTCATATTGACCAATGTTAGATTGTTTCTCAGCAAAGTGTTTTTTGGAACTTAATTGTTGTTTGGTCCATTTGAATGAAGCTCTTAATGTGTTTTTTTACTATATCTTGGAATGGATTTAAGTTTCCTTCCACCGGTGCTAGAAGTTTGTCCTTCAATGGAGAGGCATAGACAACCTCAATAATGGGTAAAGGTTGTATCTAATTCTCTTGGATTGAGGAGGATGTTGTGATTCCCTCTACAAGTTTATGTATTCTTCTCACAGCTTCACTAGTTAAAGATCGTGGATGGTTAGAGTTATGATTCTTTCTTCTTTTTCTTTAAATTTTCCATTCTAAAGTTTTAGCAGATGTTTGAATGCTAGTTATTCTTCCTGTAGAATGCACCAATGATCCTCCCGGTTGTCGCACGCTCGCGAAAAATGAACAGAGTCACCACCAATATATTTATCCCATAAGGGAAAGGAATATCAGACAACCTGGAAAAGGAAGGAACAGGGTCTTGTGACCAGAGAATCTAGGTACGGGAGTCGGTTACGCAAGGGGAAGGTGCTAGCACCCCTCACGCCCATCGTACTCGATGGTATCCACCTATGTCTGTTTCTATCTAATGGGTGTGTACTATGTATATGTCTAAATGCGAAATGAATGCAAAATGTAGGGAAAAGAAAGAATTGTACTCGCACGGGCCCTACCCCGCTGCCTACGTATCCCTTTCAGGAATCAGAGTTACCGTAGCTCGGCTCACGTTTTTTATTTGTTTTTGTGTTTTTTTAGTTGGGCGGCGTTAACGCTCACGCTCTTGCATAAGGGATCGCCTAGGATGCAACGGAGCGGAGATAACTTGCCCTTAAGAAAAGAAAAAAGATTGGTTTGTGTCTTTTAGGGTAATTCCATGATGACGAGAACCTACTACAAGGTTTCGCATCACTTCCTTACTTTGTTTTAAATCTGACCATTTATTAGGTTTTTTGAAGTGTTTTTGGTTGGTGTTTTTTTTTAAGGGGATTTAATTTTGTGACTTAGATCGTACCAAAAGAGTTTTGTTTTTTTGAATATTTAGAGAATGCACATCGAGGCCTACGCCACAATCGTTTCTCTAAGCAACGGTTAAGAAATACATCGAGGTTTCACACCTCAATCATTTCTTCTCCGCTAAATAAAGGAGATACAAAAAGAGTTTTTTGTGAATATTTAGAGAATGCACATCGAGGCCTACACCACGATCGTTTCTCTAAACAACGGTTAAGAAATACATCGAGGCTTCACACCTCAATCATTTCTTCTCCGCTAAGTAGGAAAGAACATACATCGGGGCCTACACCCCAATCATTTCTTTCCTACTATGAAATATGGTAACGGTATGATCTTCATCGATATTTATTAAGTATTTTAAAAGTTGAAAAGGAAAAGAAAATGAAAGAAGGAAACTATTTCTCAATTCTAGTCTAAGTTGTCTATACAAGGGGATTAAAATGATAAACTAGAACTATACACTTTAGTAATAGGAAAAAACTATACATGGAATAGGTAAAGGAAAATCAATATGCGACAAATAAAATTGAGAACTATAGCGAACAAACGATATTCACAAGCATACGTACATCTATTAATACGAAAAATCGAGACTAAAAAATAATTTCTAGGTCTATTAGGGAATTATTTACAACGAAGTGTTAAACAAAGAAAATTCAAGTGTTGTAAAAGAGGAGATTTATTGAAAGGGTTAAAACAATTAAGAAAAATTAGCAAAAACATGACAATTATTTACACATCCTATGATATCTAAAATCATTTTTATGCATTTTTTATTTGAGTTAAAAAGGAATTATGAAGCAAAAGTCAAAAGAAGACAAAGTTAAAATAAAAATGAAATCTAAACAGGCAGGGGGTGTATCAGCATTATTCAAATGAACTACAATTAATGATAAGCAAAACTGGGCCAGAAATAGGGGGTGGAAACAGTAAGGGCGCTCAGGCCCAGTCCAATGGCAGTTGGTGTATTGACAAAACAAGGGTGCATTCAGGAAATCCTATAGGCCTAATCCGCACGGCCCAAACCAACATCTATTCTGCCTTCATTCCAATTCAGCTTTTATTCATTATGTATTTCAGCCATTTATTTCTATACCAACATGTGACTATATTTCGTGACACAAAAATAAAATGCACAATTATCAATTGGTCACAGTCACTTAAATCACTACATGACAAGACCTCTCACAGCCAGTAAGAGCCTAACACCTATCATTCTTTTACCCAACTTTGCATCAAATGAAACAAAAAGGAAATAAAAACATAAAACCCTATCCACTGGGAAGAGGACACGTATGAAGCTCATGCACGCTCCAATAACAAACTTCCGGAGCTAGTCTCCGGCCTTCTTCTCCGATTATCCTCCCCGCCGGAGACGTACGGTAACACCCAGAAATTGGCGAGACAACCACCGTCTCACTCGGAATTTCGTGCTGAGTCTGAATATGAGCTTAGTTTTCATTAACAACTCCTCTAACACACAATCCGAACCACATTTCTAAGACCTTACCATGCATCAACTCTACCCAAAACTGAACTTAGGCATAGCAAATTACTCCTAAGCATCTATAAGGCATGGACACGAGGCTTAACACGTAAATAACTAGCATACCAACACATTTGAACCAGATCAAGAACAAGAATTCCGTAGCAACGTGATATATAGCAAAGCATACATATGAGTTTCATTTCAGATCTAAATGGCCTAACACATGCGACTACTATGCTGAGAGAGTCTTGAAAACATACCTGTTCCGATCTTGTTTCAATCCATGCGAAGCTACCGCTACTCTCCTGGAGATCCTTGCGGATGCTAATATGAGTTGCCGTCGATCCGATGCGATTCCTTGAGAAGTAAATTTGGAGTCCTTGAAGCTTAATCCAACTGAACTTCTTCAAAGTATGATGATGAAGCGGTAGTGTTGACGATTTTCGAAACTTGCGGTGGTGATGATGATGAATCCGTAGGGAGCTAGTTGATGATGATGAGAATGAAGGTGGTCGTAGGTGAGGATTGATGGTGTTGATGAAGGTTGAGAAACTTGAATGATGAAGGTGATGAAGATGAGGAAGATGGTTGCGGTTGTTGTTGGTTGATAGAGATGATGGTTGTTATGGTGGTGATGAGGTTGAAGGAGGAAAACGGTTATGGAAGTTTGTTATGGCGGTTATGGTAGTTACATGAAGATGAAGGTGAGAGAGAGAAAGTAGAGGGAGAATGATGAGAGATCTGAAAGTGGGAAGAGAGAAAAATGAGGCGTGTCCGTTATGAAGAGTTCGTGGGCTTTATATAAGTGAGTGAGGTTGCCTGGGGTTAAGGTGTGGGGCTGTTGCAGTGTAGTATTTGCATGGGCATGCTGTAATGTGATGGTGTATGGATTGTGTGGCTGAGTGCAATAGTGTGGGCTGCAAGAGATTTGGAAATGCCTTATCAAAATGCTACTCATGGTGCTCACTTTATGGTGCATGATAACTCCAGCTATAGTTCCTCAAATGATACAATCTTGGTGTCAATTTAAATAGGGCATGGCATAGAGTGATTTTCATGTTTGGAGGTTTTTGAAATGATGCTTAGAAGTAAGAGAAAAATGACTTGGAACAGGATGGGTTGTGGTTGCATGGGCTTGTGCGTGTGTGACTCTTCCTGGCCTCGTATCCACGACAGAAACGTAACTTGGTCGAGGAGCAACTTTGCGGCTCTATAACTTGCTCATTACTTGTCCCATTGATATGAACCATGTCACGATGGAAAGAGGGTGTGGCAAAGATTGGTTCGGCCCCAAGATTAACTTCATTGGACATTTGTAGACCTCTAAATTTGATATTCAAAATGGTACGCCAGGTGTTTGTGGAAATGCATGCGTATGCCCTAGGATTCTGGCCTTCATCTTGGGCTGTGCATGACTTGGCGAGGAGATGACTTTAAGGCTTTGTAAACAATTCCACACGCATCCAATCATCTTGATTCTTGGCCCATTGTGTAGAGGATATGGGGCAGATTAGAATAAGGCCCAGTTTGCATTTGTAGGGTTTCTATATTGTCCTGAAATTGCCTTCAAATGTAGCACGCCATGTGTTCGATGAGATGCTTGCGTAATGCCCATAATTTACCCAGCAGCAAGGCTTGAGTTAGTTTGGACCTTCCATTTTCTTAGCTTTATATCTTTTTATCCAAGCTTCTATTGAGAAATTGTTCAACTACGAAGTTGTTCATCCCCATGAGATGAACAATTTTGATGTTGAACTTTTCCTGAAATAAAGCCTCTTGCCACATGTAAAATAGGCCTGAAACTGACTGGTCAACCCATTCCAAAAACTCCAAATTTTTCTAAGTATTTTTCTTTTCTATTTTTGGTAACTTTTGTCAAACTCTCGATTTTATTCATTTTTTGACTTTTCTTGATCAATTTTCCATCAAAAGTCAATATTTGAATAATTTTCTCGATTTTGACCCAAAAGTCAACCGTCCCGATTTTTCCGACTATTGATGAAATTCCCGATTAAGTCTCTTTCACTCACATCCAGTCAAACAAACACCTCCACACAGTCAGTATGAGAAGTTTTCCACACATAGAAACCACTTCTGATTAAATGTTGACCAGAAAGTCAACTGGTTGACTTTGGTTAAAGAAAACCTGATTTAAAGAACCAGATGATTTGCAAGCTTGCACTCTTCGATCAACGCCCTGATTTAAAGCAGGGAGACACCCCTAATCCAGGAGGACTTCAATGAACATGGAGCCACATGATTATGCCTCAGTTTTCTCATTCTCTGATCATACTTCTTTGCAATAAAGCTCCTCCTTGTTAATCTTTGAATAGTACCAATGGTATGAATGCATGCGTGTGAGTTATGACCTAAATGATGTATGTACATGAATGCAAAGCCTAAGCCAGTTAGAAGTTAAAGGGTAGGACAAATTTGGGATATGACAGCTGCCCCTATTTAATCGTCTTATACTCGAGGGTGAGATTGGCGTCAGCCTTTCGATCATCCGAAGTGGAAGAAGATTAAATACCGAAGACCTGAAATTTGTCCTGAGGAGATGGAGTGGTTTTTATTCTTTGTTTTTGTTTTGATATCTGCTGGGGAAGGAGAATTTTGTTTTTTTCTGATGGAAATATTTACAGTGAGTAATTGGGAGACCGGTGATAGCTTGTAACGTAGCCGAAGTGCCAATACAAGGTCCTCAAAGGAAATGATTGCTATCTGAAACTGTGGTTGGAAAATACGGGTTTGATGGAAAGGTAGGACCTACGATCCGTGACTCGAAACTAGGGTAAAGTCAACGGACCTACGACCCACAAGAATTGAAAAGATGAGGATAAGGTCAACGGACCTACGATCCCCAAGAAATGAAAAAGATGGGGATAAGGTCAGCAGACCTACGATCCGCAAAAAATGAAAAAGATAAGGATAAGGTCAACGGACCTACGATCCACAGGAATGAAAAAGATAAGGATAAGGTCAACGGACCTACGATCCACAGGAATGAAAAGGATGAGGATAAGGTCAACGGACCTACGATCCACAGGAATGAAAAGATGAGGATAAGGTCAGCGGACCTACGATCCACAGGAATGAAAAGATGAGGATAAGGTCAGCGGACCTACGATCCACAAGAATGAAAAGATGAGGATAAGGTCAACGGGCCTACGATCCACAAGAAATGACAAGATGAGGATAAGGTCAACGGACCTACGATCCACAAGAAATGACAAGATGAGGATAAGGTCAACGGACCTACGATCCACAAGAAATGACAAGATGAGGATAAGGTCAACGGACCTACGATCCACAAGAAGGCAAAGATGAGGATAAGGTCAACGGACCTACGATCCACAAAAAGGCAAAGATGAGGATAAGGTCAACGGACCTACGATCCACAAGAAGGCAAAGATGAGGATAAGGTCAACGGACCTACGATCCACAAGAATGAAAAGAATGAGGGTAAACAACGAGGCCGGAGCACGAGAAGATTATTGAAAACACTTAGGCTGGGGATTGAGAAAACCAAGTACCGGCACCATAGGTGGAGGAGATTTGTAATGGAGTAGCAGATATCAATTGGAATTTGTAAGGACATTTTATGTGAGGATGTATCATTGTCCTGATTGAGGGATGATTTGCATTATCTGGCTTATGCTTTGTATGCATGTTTGACTTTTTCTATGGCGTAATGTTCCGCTTTTGACGGATATGTTACGCTTTTGAGGATGCAAATGCTATATGAAATGGATTCTATATGCAAAGAGTGCCAAATAAAGGCCCTCGGTGGAACCGGAGAGTAGGATCATTGGGGTCCGTTGCCTTGTGGTCTTGAACCATCATCATGAATTGATATTGGAACCCTACAGTACCAAAGATTGTTGGTAACTACGTTGAGGGTTGGAACATAGCCCTGCTGGGGACGAAATGACTTTGCTCGACTTTCCTTACATCCTAAGCTGCTTGGGGAATCGCGAGTTTTGAGAGACCGCTCTTCGTCTGTCATATGGAAGAGGGATATGGACCTTTTCAGGTGCTTCATGCTTACCAGTACTGATGAATTATACTCTGGAACCTTCACGCGGGATGGTGATGACCTTTGTGACATACTATAAGCCAAGATGCCGGCTAGAACCTGCAACCTGCACAGAAGACAACGTTTTGACGCAAATGGCGCCCCTTAGAGTACTTCCATGTTTATGTAACATCATGTTTCGTTTTGATTTTGTGGGTATTATTCCCCATGCTTTCAATGCAATGTTTAATAACGAATTAAATCACACCTCGCATGCGAAAAAAAATGAAAAGCAGGAAAGAACACTTCTTATCAAAAGATCATTTTATTGATGGAATGCCTATGAATAGGCCTCTGTACAAGGAAGCAACTCCTAAATGAGGTAGTTGCGAAAAATAAAATAAAATGCGAAAAGCAAAATGGCAAAGAAAAGTGCTCGGGTTTCCATTAAAACTGAAATTGCTACAGTTCCCATATCCTCGATCCTCTCAATGCTTTGCTTCAGAAGGGTAGTGGTTGGATTGATCCGTCCGTTCTGCCAAGGGCGTATAGTGGTCTTTGTGAAGGATATTCAGACTGCAGCCTCTCGCTTTTGATCCCTAACTTTTGCCTGGATCGCCCTTTCGGGTTTTCAATCCAGCGGGATGCCCCCTTTTCGCCTAAGTCGCCCTTTCGGGTTTTCGACTTAGCGGGTTATTCTCCTTTTTTGTTTTATCCCTAATTTTTGCCCAAACCCTTTTGGTTTGCCGGGATGCCCTTATTTTTGCCTAGGTACGTCGACCTAGCGGGTCTTTTATGCGTAGTATTTTTTGACTGAGTCTGAATTGACTGGAAGCGGAACGTCTTCCCCATCCATCTTTGTCAGGATTAAAGCACCACCTGAAAATGCTTTCTTCACAATGTATGGTCCCTCATAGTTGGGAGTCCATTTGCCCCTTGGATCAGTGTGAATTGGCAAGATCTTCCTTACGACTAGGTCACCTGTGTGGAATTCTCGAGGCCGAATCTTCTTGTCATACGCTTTCTTGATCCTCTTTTGGTACAACTGGCCATGGCAGATAGCAGATAAGCGTTTCTCCTCAATTAGATTGAGATGATCAAGCCTTGTTTGAACCCATTTTGTTTCATCGAGTTTGGCGTCCATCAAGACTCTCAACGAAGGGATTTCCACTTCGACAGGTAGTACGGCCTCCATACCGTAGACGAGAGAGAAGGGAGTTGCCCCAGTTGAAGTACGAACCGAAGTTCTATAGCCATGCAAAGCAAATGTCAACATCTCATGCCAATCTTTATACGTTCTAACCATCTTCTGGACAATCTTCTTTATATTCTTGTTAGCAGCTTCAACTGCGCCATTCATCTTTGGCCGATAGGGTGACGAATTGTGATGTTCAATCTTGAACTCTTCGCACAACTCCGCCATCATCTTGTTATTAAGATTGGACCCGTTATCAGTGATGATCTTGTTTGGAACCCCATATCGGCATATGATCTCTTTCTTGATGAAGCGAGTAACGACTTGCTTGGTTACGTTCTTGTAAGAAGCAGCTTCAACCCATTTGGTGAAGTAGTCGATAGCAACAAGAATAAATCTGTGCCCATTTGAAGCTTGTGGCTCAATCCATCCAATCATGTCTATGCCCCACATAGCAAAGGGCCAAGGCGATGTCAGGACATTCAGAGGAGTTGGAGGAACATGAATTCGGTCAGCATACACTTGACATTTGTGACATTTCTTCACATACACGTAACAATCACTTTCAATCGTCATCCAATAATATCCTGCTCGCAAAATCTTTTTGGCCATAGAATGTCCACCGGAATGAGTTCCAAAAGATCCTTCATGAATTTCCCGCATGATCAATTCTGCTTCGTGTCTATCCACGCATCTGAGCAAAACTGAATCATAGTTTCTTTTGTACAGGACGTCTCCTGACAAGAAGAATTTGGATACTAACCTTCGAAGCGTTCGTTTATCACCAATCGTAGCATCTTCGGGATACTCTTGCTTCTCAACATACCTCTTGATGTCGTAATACCATGGCTTTTCATCATACACATCTTCGGTAGTGAGGCAGTGAGCAGGGAACACATGGGCAGGCTCTTTGTAACGGAGGATCCTTATATCTGGCACTTCTTTAGGGGAGCTAACTCTGAACATAGCTGCCAAAGTAGCCAAAGCATCTGCCAATTGATTTTCCTCTCGGGGGATGTGATTGAAAGTGATCTCCTCGAAAGCGGGCAGCAACTCCAAGATATAGTCCTTATAAGGAACCAAATTGGGGTGTCGTGTCTCCCAATCACCTCTTACTTGATGTATGACCAATGCAGAATCCCCATAAACCTCAAGGATCTTGATCCTCATATCAATGGCTGCTTCGAGGCCCATTATGCAAGCTTCGTACTCTGCGACATTGTTTGTGCAATCAAAGCATATTCTAGCTGTGAAAGGGATGTGAGTTTGACGAGGAGAAGTCAAAACTGCCCCAATACCATGGCCCATAGCATTTGATGCACCGTCGAACGTGAGAGTCCATCGCTCTCCTTGTTCGGGTCCTTCATTATCATCCAGTTTCATGATATCTTCATCAGGAAAGTCAAACTTCATTGACTGATACTCTTCTAATGGCTGATGAGCAAGGTGATCTGCAAGGACACTTCCTTTGATGGCCTTCTGTGTGACATACTGGATATCATATTCTGATAAAAGCATTTGCCACCGGGCTAGTCTTCCTGTAAGAGCCGGTTTTTCAAAGATGTACTTTATCGGGTCCATTTTGGAGATCAATAGAGTGGTGTGGGTCAGCATATACTGTCTCAGTCGGCGAGCAGCCCATACCAAAGCACAACAAGTTTTCTCGAGTAGTGAGTAGCGGGATTCACAATCGGTAAACTTTTTGCTCAGGTAATAAATGGCGCACTCTTTTCGACCGGACTCGTCATGTTGGCCCAGCACACACCCCATAGATCCTTCAAGCACAGTTAAGTACATAAGAAGCGGTCTCCCAGGAACCGGAGGCATGAGGATTGGTGGCTCTTGGAGATACTGCTTGATCTTTTCGAAGGCTTCCTGACAACGATCATCCCAACGGATATCTTGATTTTTGCGCAGCAGTTTGAAGATGGGTTCACAAGTGTCAGTGAGATGAGAAATGAACCTGGCTATGTAATTCAACCTTCCAAGGAACCCTCGAACTTCTTTTTCATTCTTCGGTGCTGGCATGTTCTGTATTGCTCTTACTTTATCAGGGTCGACCTCAATCCCTCGTTGGCTCACAATGAACCCAAGTAACTTTCCAGATCGCACTCCAAAAGTGCACTTGTTCGGATTAAGCCTCAACTTGAATTTTCGCAAACGAGCAAACAATTTCTCAAGATATACCAAATGCTCCTCCTCAGTTTGGGATTTCGCAATCATATCATCAACGTATACTTCAATCTCTTTATGGATCATATCATGGAAAAGGGTCACCATCGCACGTTGATACGTTGCACCAGCATTCTTAAGACCAAAAGGCATCACCTTATAACAATACGTACCCCACGGGGTAGTAAAGGTAGTCTTGGTCATATCCTCAGGAGCCATCTTTATTTGATTATAGCCAGAAAAACCATCCATGAAGGAGAACACCGAATACTGAGCAGTGTTGTCGACTAGCACATCAATATGAGGCAGAGGGAAATCATCCTTCGGACTTGCCCTATTCAAATCTCGGTAGTCAACACACATGCGTACCTTTCCGTCCTTCTTAGGAACGGGTACTATGTTTGCAATCCAAGGAGGATATTCACATACAGATAAGAAACCAGCCTTCAACTGTTTTTCAACTTCTTCCTTGATTTTCAAAGCCATATCAGGTCGTGTTCTTCGTGGTTTTTGCTTTACAGGCGGACATTCTGGTTTGAGAGGTAGCCTGTGCATAACTATATCTGTGTCTAAACCAGGCATGTCTTCATATGACCAGGCGAAGATATCAACATACTCTCGAAGCAACTCAATCAACCTTCTCTTTACATCACTTTGCAAAGCGGCCCCTATCTTGACTTCTCTTTTTGCTTCTTCTGAACCGAGGTTGATGACTTCTATGGCTTCTTGATGTGGCTGAATAGATTTCTCCTCTTGTCTCAAAAGTCTTGCCAATTCTTCAGGGACTTCACAATCTTCCCCACTATCCTCATCAGCTTGGTCAATTGGATTCTCAAGGATATTAAGACGTGGAACTGTAACATTATCATTTTTGATGGAATTCGAGCCGGATCTGCACGATGGATGATTTATGCCTTAGAATGCAATACATAAAAAAGAAAAAGAAAAAGATTTGCCATTTTTGAAAAAGAGTTTTTAAAGTAAAAAAGAAATGGAACGGTAATTGCATGCGAAGATATGATTTTCATTCAATATTAAACAAATTGAAACAACATGGGGGCCCTTCTTTATACAAGTGGTCAAAATGCTTAGGGCGAAGCATATGACTTATCGAAACAAGAAAATTACATCTCCATAAAAGTGACTCTGGGGATGTCCAAGATAGTCCAATTGTTGAGCTCTTGTCCAGGCGCAGCATGGCAAATGAATCTGGAGAGATCTTCTTCATCATCACCATCCACGGCGAGAACCTGACTTCCAGAACTGGTGCTTGCACTGACGAACACTTGAGAAATGGGGGGAATCACCTTCTTTCCAGGAATTATGCTGAGCTGAGTAGAAGAAGATGGTTGATACCCAAGGCCATACTTGTCTCGCTTCTCTTGAACATCAATCAGCTTGCCCCAAGCACTATGGGGAGTACCAGCTTCTAAGAAAGCCTTAGCATCATTTAGAGACGAGAGGGGCGCTCCGAGTTCCTTCTTATTCTCAACCACGGGGAGTTTATCAACCGACACAATCTCTAAGGCTTGAAAAGGTGTCTCTTGTATCTCTCCCTCCACTTCAACATAACGGTATGATGCCAGATTATTGACTATCAAATCCTCTTCACCAGTGATCACAACAATCTTGTCATTCACAACAAATTTCAAACACTGGTGGAGAGTAGATGTCACAGCTCCAGCAGCATGAATCCAAGGACGACCCAAGAGGCAAGTGTATGAAGGGTTTATATCCATAACGTAGAAGGCAATGTAGAACATGTGAGGACCAATCAAGACAGGCAGATCAATTTCTCCTTCTACGGACCTTCTAGAACCATCAAATGCTCTAACACTCATAGTGCATGGTCTCATCATAATCCCATCCATACTCAGCTTAAACAAAGTGGCCTTGGGCATCACATTAAGAGAAGAACCTGTATCAATCAGAACTCGAGACAACACAGCATCCAGACACTTGACGGAGATATGCAATGCTTTGTTGTGCGCTCTACCCTCAGGTGGAAGTTCATCATCAGAAAAACCCAAACAATTACCAGCAGCAATGTTGGTCACAACCCCTTCAAACTGAGGCACGGTAATGTCTTGAGTCACGTGAGCGGAAGCCAGAACTTTCATCAGAGCATCACGATGAGCTTCAGAATGTACCAAGAGAGACAAGATGGAGATCTTGGCTTGGGTCTGATCAAGTTGGTCAATCACTTTGTAATCACTTTTCTTAATGATTTTCAAGAGTTGCTCGGCATCTTGGGCATTACGTGTTACAGGAGGATCAACAGCAACTTGCTTTCCTTTTGCTTGTGTACTAGCCTCCTTGTTGGTCTCTTTAGGAGGCGGAGGAGGGGCAGCAAAGATCCGCCCACTGCGAGTAATGCCACTAGTGCCAGTAATATTAGTGATGCTAGAATTACCCACTGGAGGACAGTCAAACTTCTTCCCTCGAATATACACGGCATTATAACTCCAAGGAACAGCCTTAGAATCATTCACAGGAGAGGGAACAAGAGACGAGGTTGAAGGAGTTGAAGGAACATTTGGGACCTGAATAACCAACGGAGTCCTCGGAGCCTGGATGACCAAAGGAGTACTCGGAGCATGAATGACCAAAGAAGTGTCCTGAGTCTTTGATATCTCATCAGGGTAATAAGGGATCTCTAAAGTAGCCACATCTCCGACAAGAACGACCCTTTCCACTCTAAGAACACCTTCGTCCACCAGTTTCTGGATTTCTTCTCTCAACCTAGTGCATTCCTCAGGATTAGAAGAACATTGCAAACAGTAGTCATGTAGTTCACACAAAACCTTTTGTTGCATAAGATACTCTCTGACAACTGCTAGCGGCATCCTAACCTCATTAACGTCATTTACCAGGATCTGATCATCACATAACTCAATAGCATTGGTCGTACCAGCATGAGGAGGCATAGGATTATTCTGCACATTAGGACCAGTAGGAGCGAACGAGATAAGCTTGTCGTCAAGGAGATCCTGCACTTTATACTTTAATGCTCTACACTTTTCAATAGTATGGCCTGGAGCGCCTGAATGGAATTCACAACGAGCATTAGCATCATATCCCAGAGGAAGAGGACTAGGCGGGGGGCCCATTTCACGGAGTTGCACCAACTGACCAGCAAGTAATTGGGGAAGGAGTTGGGCATATGGCATTGGAATCGGATCTATACGCCTATCAGGGTACCTCTGCCTTTGTGGAGCTCTTTGACCTTGAGGCCTAGGATTCTGTTGACGGTTCTGAGGAGCAGCAGCTTGTTGTTGTGGTACGAAAGGCTGTTGGGGTGCCATCCATGGTTGTGGAAATGCAGCAGCGTATGCCTGAGGGGCATACGGATTGGGAACAGCATATGGCATCGGGTAGTAAGGAGGTGGAACAGCAGAGTACACTGGTGTTCGACTTTGGTCAACAGAGGCAGTGCTAGTCTCACCTTCCTTCTTCTTCACAAACCCAGAATACGGCTTCTTACCATTACCATTCGAGTTGCTAGGATTAGTAACTCCTTGAATGGTACCAGCTTTGACACAGTTCTCAACCCTCTCATCAATGATGACCACATCCGAAAAGGAAGGAGAAGTATTACTAACCATGTGCTGAAGATACGGCCCTTTCAGAGTTCCCATAAACAGATCAATCAATTCTCGGTCCAATAAGGGAGGTTGAACTCGAGCGGCAAGTTCACGCCATCTCTGGGCGTATTCCTTAAAGGACTCTTCAGATTTCTGTGACATATTCTGCAGCTGGGCACGGCTAGGAGCCATAGCAGTATTGTAGTGGTATTGTTTCAAGAAGGCATCAACAAGTTCTCCCCAAGTACTGACATTAGACCTCTCGAGCTTCATATACCACTCTAACGGGGCTCCAGTGAGACTATCCTGGAACAAGTGCATAAGCAGAGGTTCGTTCCCAGCGTGAGCGGCCATCTTACGGCAGTAGGAACGAATGTGAGTCTCTGGGCAGGTAACTCCCTTGTACTTATCAAAATCTGGCACCTTGAACTTCGGGGGAATAACAATCCCAGGTACCAAGCACATAGCGGCGGTGTCGAAGCTTGAAGTTTTAGCAACCTCGACAGCCTTAAGACGTTCTTCAAGAGCTTGGTACATCTTAGCAGTCTCGGTCAACTCAGCAGTGAGATCATGTTCAAGATCAATAACCTCATGGTGGTCGTCCACCACTTTAAGTGTCTCATTAATAGGAGTCTCTTTAGTTTTCACCCCTCCGTCAGCAGAATTGGTAGGAGTATCTTTGACCAAACTAGCGACACTCTTTCTGAGTTCATCCTGTCCTTGAACAACGGCATGGAGAGTCTCCAAAAGTTGGGCCGTTCTTTCCCCCATAACATCCATATCCCTACGGAGGGCAGCTTGATTCTGTTCAAATTGTTCCATGATTCTCTTCTCGTTGTTTCTGGTGCGATAAGGATGTAAGGAAGTCAGCTTTGTTGTTGAAGCAGAAATCTGTTGCTGAAAGGGACCCCAATTAGTTTCTTGTACAATAACCTGAAAAATGCAATGTGATAATGTGAATGTATGAGTGCATGTGTGCGTATGACGTGATGTGCCATTTTCAGAGTATCCAAGGTTTAATATTGATCCAGAATAGCTAACAATGTGACAAAAGATAAGCATCAAGAGAAACTAGTTCTTTTTATTCATAACAGAAATTTAAACTTGGGCGAGCCATACATCAACAAGATAGTTCAACAAGGGAAATAAAAGACCCCATCCAACAAGTCTGGTGGTGGTCGAAACATACAGACTTAAACATCAATCCATCTGAATATAAAACAGGGGTCCTCCTTGTCTGAAGTGCTCATCCCTCCATTTCTTAGTTTCATCAAACAGTTTCTTGGTTGCTTCCCGATCTCTTCCTTTAAGAAGGCTTTGGATCACCTCATCTTTGCGAAACAAATGCCCATCCAGCTTCTTGCAGCACTCCCTGAGTTCGTCACATCCTTTGCATTCTGGGAGATAATCTTTCTCAGATATGTCCTCCATCATTCGGTCTCTGAGCTTGGCATTTTCTTCTGTTAGTCGAGTATTACGGAGGTGACTTCCTTTCAGTTGAGTCTCAATTGCCATTCTTTTAGTGGTCTCTTCTTCCAGTTTCTTTTTCAGATTCTTCACTTCAACTCTAGCATCCCTTTCTATCTTGAGCTTATAAGCTTTCAAGTCTTCTCGGTACTCTCGCTTGAGTTTCTCTTCTGCCTCTTTCATGGCCCTTTTTATGATCTCCTGGTGATCCTCAACAATAACAGTAGTATCCCTTTCACCTCTTTCCGTTCTAGCCCTCTTTTGAACTCTCAAAGTACCTTCTTTCAGCATCTTGGCTTCATGTGTCAACTCAACCCTTTTCTGGTCCACAAGACAATGTTTTGGTCGCGCATCCGATCTCTTTTCGTGCAATTGGGTGTTTTCCATATCTACCTGGGTACATTTCTCAGCAGGCACAGTGGCAATTGGAATCTTAGGTGGTTGCTCGTACAATGGGTTAACCTTCGGGAAAGGCAACAGGCGATCTTTAACTCTATTTTCAACCCAATCTGTGTAGGCTTGTTTGGCAACGGCATTCTTTTCACCTAGAGAAATCTGATCATCTGTATGGATGCTATTCCAGGCACTCTTCACTTTTTCTAGCCCCTTTGGATTGGTTCCCTTTTCAAAGCAAACGGATTCGAATATCTCTTTGTCCAAAGGCTTGTCTTCAAGTGCAAAACCCAACTGACGCAACGCTAGCTTAGGATTATAATTGATAACACCTTTTGTTCCTATGAGAGGAACGTTGTCAAAAGTACCACAGCTAGTTATCACTTTCTCCACGTCCATTCCGGTGGGACACCAGACAATGTCATTTCCAGTAAGCCCCATGATCCTTTGAGGCCATTTCTGAGTAGAAGTAATGAAAGGACCACTTGTAGGTAGGTGGGACTTAAACCAGGTGTATAACAACGGCAAACAATTTCTTATGGCTCCTCCTTTCCCATATCGAGAGTGAACAGAATAGTACGTATCGGCTAGCAAAGTAGGGACCGGATTCTTATCCACAAAAAGACATATAGCGGCCAGATCAACGAACTTGTGAATGTTAGGGAACATCACGATCCCATAGATCAAAACGGCCAGAAGGGCGTTGAAAGCCTCCCACATCTTTTTGTTGGCCAACTCTTGGGCCTTCTCAACCAAGAAACTCATATAGAAACCATGGGTGTTACCATTCTTCTTCCAATTCCCAAGGACGTCTCCTATGCTCAAATAAAGAGCGTTGGCAATGTTGTCCAAATCAGGTTTCTCTGGGACACAAACGAAAGGAACCTTGTGTTGAATCTTGATATTGAGAAAGTGAGAGTACTCCTCGAGAGTGGGAGCCAACTGATAGCCTGAGAAGGTGAAACAACGCAAGTCAGGATCATAGAACTGGAGAAGAGTAGACAAACCCCATTCGTCGACGTGTGAGTCCAAAAGAGTCAAGATGTTTCCATAATTCTCAGTGAATACAGTTTTATTATGACCAGTGATCAATCCACCCAATTGCCCCAACTGAATCAAGCCTTCGCGATGGAAACTGTAAGTGTGAGTACGCCTTGTAGCTTCTCTGGTAGCGGTCACGTTGTTAGCCATCCTGGATGAAAAGTAATAACCTCGGATACCCTGAAAAATGGCATGCATATGAGAAATAATACTATTTTTTTTTCTTTTCTTTTTTTCTCTTTTTTATTACATCTTTTCTTTCTTTTCTTTTCTTTTTTTTTGAAAGGTAAACATGCCATGATGTAAATGATGCAATGGAGGTTTCCCCACATAGGAGAAGTGTGTGTGGCCTCTGAATGAGATCGGACGTTGCAGGATCAAAGGTCCGGTACAGGCACAGTGAAACCATTAAGAACACAAGTCACCAACAGAACAGAACGGTCACCAACGGTACCTGTCATGTATATCCCTCCCCACTCACAGGTGAATCTAGGTCAGGGTAGGTCAAAAAAAAGCCAACAGAGGATTGAAAGTAGGCGTAATCATACGATATTGCCTCTTTCAACCAAGCTCTGCCCGTGGATACATGATCGGATCAATCAGACATACGTCTTCTGTCCGTCAGGGCCACTCTATTCCTAGTTCCTAAGGTATCACTCATGGCCTGGGTATTGGGCCTTTTACCTCATAGAACATCCCACCCAACCTGCAAAACAGAACAGAAGACCCCAAGGAACACAAAATATAATCCATATGCATGATATGCAAGCAGAAATAAACATGATATGCAAGCAGAAAATAAACAGGACATGCGAAACATAAAATAAATACATAAAATAAATAAAGGCACGTATAGAGAAAACATAGCACACCCAGTAAATAAACAAACAAACGGATAGGCTAGGATCGACTCACTAAGGATGGACCAGCAACAGGTCTAGCAACATCCCCAGCAGAGTCGCCAGCTGTCGCACGCTCGCGAAAAATGAACCGAGTCGCCACCAATATATTTATCCCATAAGGGAAAGGAATATCAGACAACCTGGAAAAGGAAGGAACAGGGTCTTGTGACCAGAGAATCTAGGTACGGGAGTCGGTTACGCAAGGGGAAGGTGCTAGCACCCCTCACGCCCATCGTACTCGATGGTATCCACCTATGTCTGTTTCTATCTAATGGGTGTGTACTATGTCTATGTCTAAATGCGAAATGAATGCAAAATGTAGGGAAAAGAAAGAATTGTACTCGCACGGGCCCTACCCCGCTGCCTACGTATCCCTTTCAGGAATCAGAGTTACCGTAGCTTGGCTCACGTTTTTTATTTGTTTTTGTGTTTTTTTAGTTGGGCGGCGTTAACGCTCACGCTCTTGCATAAGGGATCGCCTAGGATGCAACGGAGCGGAGATAACTTGCCCTTAAGAAAAGAAAAAAAGATTGGTTTGTGTCTTTTAGGGTAATTCCATGATGACGAGAACCTACTACAAGGCTTCGCATCACTTCCTTACTTTGTTTTAAATCTGACCATTTATTAGGTTTTTTGAAGTGTTTTTGGTTGGTGTTTTTTTTAAGGGGATTTAATTTTGTGACTTAGATCGTACCAAAAGAGTTTTGTTTTTTTGAATATTTAGAGAATGCACATCGAGGCCTACGCCACAATCGTTTCTCTAAGCAACGGTTAAGAAATACATCGAGGTTTCACACCTCAATCATTTCTTCTCCGCTAAATAAAGGAGATACAAAAAGAGTTTTTTGTGAATATTTAGAGAATGCACATCGAGGCCTACACCACGATCGTTTCTCTAAACAACGGTTAAGAAATACATCGAGGCTTCACACCTCAATCATTTCTTCTCCGCTAAGTAGGAAAGAACATACATCGGGGCCTACACCCCAATCATTTCTTTCCTACTATGAAATATGGTAACGGTATGATCTTCATCGATATTTATTAAGTATTTTAAAAGTTGAAAAGGAAAAGAAAATGAAAGAAGGAAACTATTTCTCAATTCTAGTCTAAGTTGTCTATACAAGGGGATTAAAATGATAAACTAGAACTATACACTTTAGTAATAGGAAAAAACTATACATGGAATAGGTAAAGGAAAATCAATATGCGACAAATAAAATTGAGAACTATAGCGAACAAACGATATTCACAAGCATACGTACATCTATTAATACGAAAAATCGAGACTAAAAAATAATTTCTAGGTCTATTAGGGAATTATTTACAACGAAGTGTTAAACAAAGAAAATTCAAGTGTTGTAAAAGAGGAGATTTATTGAAAGGGTTAAAACAATTAAGAAAAATTAGCAAAAACATGACAATTATTTACACATCCTATGATATCTAAAATCATTTTTATGCATTTTTTATTTGAGTTAAAAAGGAATTATGAAGCAAAAGTCAAAAGAAGACAAAGTTAAAATAAAAATGAAATCTAAACAGGCAGGGGGTGTATCAGCATTATTCAAATGAACTACAATTAATGATAAGCAAAACTGGGCCAGAAATAGGGGGTGGAAACAGTAAGGGCGCTCAGGCCCAGTCCAATGGCAGTTGGTGTATTGACAAAACAAGGGTGCATTCAGGAAATCCTATAGGCCTAATCCGCACGGCCCAAACCAACATCTATTCTGCCTTCATTCCAATTCAGCTTTTATTCATTATGTATTTCAGCCATTTATTTCTATACCAACATGTGACTATATTTCGTGACACAAAAATAAAATGCACAATTATCAATTGGTCACAGTCACTTAAATCACTACATGACAAGACCTCTCACAGCCAGTAAGAGCCTAACACCTATCATTCTTTTACCCAACTTTGCATCAAATGAAACAAAAAGGAAATAAAAACATAAAACCCTATCCACTGGGAAGAGGACACGTATGAAGCTCATGCACGCTCCAATAACAAACTGCCGGAGCTAGTCTCCGGCCTTCTTCTCCGATTATCCTCCCCGCCGGAGACGTACGGTAACACCCAGAAATTGGCGAGACAACCACCGTCTCACTCGGAATTTCGTGCTGAGTCTGAATATGAGCTTAGTTTTCATTAACAACTCCTCTAACACACAATCCGAACCACATTTCTAAAACCTTACCATGCATCAACTCTACCCAAAACTGAACTTAGGCATAGCAAATTACTCCTAAGCATCTATAAGGCATGGACACGAGGCTTAACACGTAAATAACTAGCATACCAACACATTTGAACCAGATCAAGAACAAGAATTCCGTAGCAACGTGATATATAGCAAAGCATACATATGAGTTTCATTTCAGATCTAAATGGCCTAACACATGCGACTACTATGCTGAGAGAGTCTTGAAAACATACCTGTTCCGATCTTGTTTCAATCCATGCGAAGCTACCGCTACTCTCCTGGAGATCCTTGCGGATGCTAATATGAGTTGCCGTCGATCCGATGCGATTCATTGTGAAGTAAATTTGGAGTCCTTGAAGCTTAATCCAACTGAACTTCTTCAAAGTATGATGATGAAGCGGTAGTGTTGACGATTTTCGAAACTTGCGGTGGTGATGATGATGAATCCGTAGGGAGCTTGTTGATGACGATGAGAATGAAGGTGGTCGTAGGTGAGGATTGATGGTGTTGATGAAGGTTGAGAAACTTGAATGATGAAGGTGATGAAGATGAGGAAGATGGTTGCGGTTGTTGTTGGTTGATAGAGATGATGGTTGTTATGGTGGTGATGAGGTTGAAGGAGGAAAACGGTTATGGAAGTTTGTTATGGCGGTTATGGTAGTTACATGAAGATGAAGGTGAGAGAGAGAAAGTAGAGGGAGAATGATGAGAGATCTGAAAGTGGGAAGAGAGAAAAATGAGGCGTGTCCGTTATGAAGAGTTCGTGGGCTTTATATAAGTGAGTGAGGTTGCCTGGGGTTAAGGTGTGGGGCTGTTGCAGTGTAGTATTTGCATGGGCATGCTGTAATGTGATGGTGTATGGATTGTGTGGCTGAGTGCAATAGTGTGGGCTGCAAGAGATTTGGAAATGCCTTATCAAAATGCTACTCATGGTGCTCACTTTATGGTGCATGATAACTCCAGCTATAGTTCCTCAAATGATACAATCTTGGTGTCAATTTAAAGAGGGCATGGCATAGAGTGATTTTCATGTTTGGAGGTTTTTGAAATGATGCTTAGAAGTAAGAGAAAAATGACTTGGAACAGGATGGGTTGTGGTTGCATGGGCTTGTGCGTGTGTGACTCTTCCTGGCCTCGTATCCACGACAGAAACGTAACTTGGTCGGGGAGCAACTTTGCGGCTCTATAACTTGCTCATTACTTGTCCCATTGATATGAACCATGTCACGATGGAAAGAGGGTGTGGCAAAGATTGGTTCGGCCCCAAGATTAACTTCATTGGACATTTGTAGACCTCTAAATTTGATATTCAAAATGGTACGCCAGGTGTTTGTGGAAATGCATGCGTATGCCCTAGGATTCTGGCCTTCATCTTGGGCTGTGCATGACTTGGCGAGGAGATGACTTTAAGGCTTTGTAAACAATTCCACACGCATCCAATCATCTTGATTCTTGGCCCATTGTGTAGAGGATATGGGGCAGATTAGAATAAGGCCCAGTTTGCATTTGTAGGGTTTCTATATTGTCCTGAAATTGCCTTCAAATGTAGCACGCCATGTGTTCGATGAGATGCTTGCGTAATGCCCATAATTTACCCAGCAGCAAGGCTTGAGTTAGTTTGGACCTTCCATTTTCTTAGCTTTATATCTTTTTATCCAAGCTTCTATTGAGAAATTGTTCAACTACGAAGTTGTTCATCCCCATGAGATGAACAATTTTGATGTTGAACTTTTCCTGAAATAAAGCCTCTTGCCACATGTAAAATAGGCCTGAAACTGACTGGTCAACCCATTCCAAAAACTCCAAATTTTTCTAAGTATTTTTCTTTTCTATTTTTGGCAACTTTTGTCAAACTCTCGATTTTATTCATTTTTTGACTTTTCTTGATCAATTTTCCATCAAAAGTCAATATTTGAATAATTTTCTCGATTTTGACCCAAAAGTCAACCGTCCCGATTTTTCCGACTATTGATGAAATTCCCGATTAAGTCTCTTTCACTCACATCCAGTCAAACAAACACCTCCACACAGTCAGTATGAGAAGTTTTCCACACATAGAAACCACTTCTGATTAAATGTTGACCAGAAAGTCAACTGGTTGACTTTGGTTAAAGAAAACCTGATTTAAAGAACCAGATGATTTGCAAGCTTGCACTCTTCGATCAACGCCCTGATTTAAAGCAGGGAGACACCCCTAATCCAGGAGGACTTCAATGAACATGGAGCCACATGATTATGCCTCAGTTTTCTCATTCTCTGATCATACTTCTTTGCAATAAAGCTCCTCCTTGTTAATCTTTGAATAGTACCAATGGTATGAATGCATGCGTGTGAGTTATGACCTAAATGATGTATGTACATGAATGCAAAGCCTAAGCCAGTTAGAAGTTAAAGGGTAGGACAAATTTGGGGTATGACACCGGTCATGAATCGTTTACCTAATTATGAATTTTGTCTTGTCCAGGAAACTTCAGGAATGGAGATGTTTTATAATCTTTCAATATGAGCAGGACGAAGTTGTACCTGCAAACACTCTGACACCTAAATCATCGACTATCAGAAGTGAGGGTATTAAGGTTAAATTGTGTCATTTATTTGATGTCCATGGTCCTTTATATAGGGTTCTTGGAGACCTAGAATCTTCGGATGTAAAACCTTCGTTCACATAAAAAAATGTCAGAGTATAATTTATTTTATTATCTGACATTCATTCTTCAATCATTTTCTCATATCAGATTCTTTTCTAAGTCAGGTATACGCTTGTTCGGGAAGATGATAACTCCTTTTATGTGAGTTATTTAATGCCCAAACAATTAGATTAGTCACTTAGAATTCAAGTGTTTAGGGTTATTTTACCATGTTTTTAAGTATTTTTTCAATTTTAGTAATGAGCACACTAATTGCTCAATCTTTTAGTTTTAACTTTGTTTTTAGTTTACAGGAGTACTAAGTATGATGAGAATTGTCCAAACTGTTATACGAGACAAATTCTCAACAGAATTTGAGCTAGAAGAAACTAGATATGGTTATGACTTATGAGTCGACACTGATTTGGAGAAATTATAAATGAATGATTTAGGGATGAATTTGTAGCGTTAAGAGATAAGGATGAGCATAAAATGACAAATGTCTACAAAAACTACGACACAACCGTCACATGGCTGCCACAAGGTCATATCATCTCTCATGTGGTATGTATTATCACAGTACACATACTAGCATATAAGAATACACCTTCATTCTTGGGCTGTATCACATAAAGAAGTTAAACATTTTTAACCAATCTAATTTTGTTGTAACATTTGATTCCATTTAAAAAAATATATAAGTATTTTTTAAAATTAAAAAAAATTGTTTGAGTATTTTTATGATTAATGGATCAATTTTTTAGCCCAATAAATATTGAATGGATTGAATCTATCTAATTAATCCATAAAAAGAATTTCTTTCCTGACCCCCCTATGGGGGTGACCCCTAGCGAAATTCCAAACTTGCCCCTGCTTCGGAGATGTATCTCCGAAGTAAATTTTTTTCTAGATTTTTACAGACTTCGGAAATGCACTTCCAAAAACACCAAATGGGGAGTGTTTTCGGAAGTTCACTTCGGAAAACACCTTTTTCACATTTTAGGGGGTTTTCGGAAGTGCACTTCTGAAATATGCAGAAATTGTTTTTTTTTTTATGTTTTCCTTAACAATGTTTAGTCCCGTATTTTTAATTAAACGAAAACACCGAAAAAAATAAACGACATATCAACATAAAATACTAATATTATATACAAGCCGAATTATATATACAAGCCGAATAAAATACTAATAGTGTGCGAAAATGTACGTGAATGTCAAGAAATACAACCCGTATATAATAAAATCCAAGAAAAATAAACCGGAACCCCCTACTGAGTATGCCTAACCCTAACGCCCTGGGACCTCCTCTGCCTCCTATATGTCGTCGTACCGCCCGCATCACCGACCATTCTCTCCACCATGTCGACTGCCTCTGGACCGCCCTGATCAATGATACCTCGCTCCAACGCGTCCCGCCCAAGCATCTCTATCCGCTGGCATATCGACAGGAGATCAATGGCATGGTCATCCTCGGTCTGCTGGTTCTCCAGGATCTCCTCGTATACTGGCCTAGGAGCTCCAGGAGCGTTGGGTGTCATCAGAGGATGTGACACCCGATAGAACCATGTCACGTACCCCTCTACACAATGCCACTTCTGGGTGGCCTGCATGCGACGATACTCCTCCGGGACTAAATGATGCTCCCAGTCCGCAAATATGGCAGTGAGCTCCACTCGGGTAACTGTGTCGGGAGCAGCCTCAAACGGTGACCCCGGTATCATCTACACATGTCCAAACTATCGCATGCACCGCTCCGGGAGATACCTCACCATGGTGTTGGCCCCGCATGCCAACCAGCCAGAGTATAACGCGATGCAGTCAAATAGGACAACAGCAGTGTAGTCACTGAATGGCATCCAACGAATGTCATCGTGAGCTTTGCGGTCGAGATACCCGTGATATGGTCTCATTGCGTTGTTCCCCCTTTGGAGAACGTATTGGGCGGCCCTGGGCATGGCGTCATCGTACGCAGGATCAATGGCGAAGCCGTGGATGCAAGGGAAGTAGGATATGATCCAACCTTGAAAGACAAACACGATAATGTATTAAAAATAAATACGAACCCTAAATAAATGTGAAACAATTAAAATGAAACGTACCGTCAAGAGTGTGGCATATCTAGTCAACTTCCTGGTCCTCCAGTTTGGAGGCTTCATTCAGCTTCTGGTATAGGTATACCAGAATAGCTGACCCCCAGTTCCACTGGTGAATGGTAGTCAAGTCCATGAAGTAGCGAAGGTAGGTCACGTCGACGTATGTTGCACTCTTCTCCACAAAGAGTGCAGTGCCTACAAAAAACGTGAACCAACACCGAAGAGCGCAGGCACGGTGATACTCCATAAATAGGTTGTTACCCGCCTCCTCGGAATCGGCCACCGCCACCAAGTGGTGCTCATACAGCTCTCTAAAGGTGGAGAACCGGATATGAGCCCCATTTGTCATCTGGCACTCAAAATTAGCCATATAAGGGTCCATACCCAGATAGATCCCCATCCACTCGACCACATCGACCCTCTGGATCCGGGAATGGTTCAGCAGCATCCCTGTAATCAGCAAGTGGAGAAGACAATGCACATCGTGCAAGGTGATCGTCAACTCCCCAACCGCTAAGTGGAAAGAAGACGTCTCCCTATGTCACCGCTCCACAAAAGTCCCCTACATATCGTGGCTGATGGTGGTATACCCGGTCATGCACAACCCACCTAGCCCGAAAGCAGTCACCACATCATTAAACCATTGTGCCTCTGGTTTAAACAGATCAAAAATCTTCCGCGCGTGGTTCACCATTTTTAGCGTCGCCCTTTCCTGTTACAACAAAAACAAAAACAAAAAGATTGTTAATTAGACCATGAAGAAAACATGAAATAAAAAGCTAAATAAAAAACGGTTAAATAATAAAGTCGGATAAATTATAAAAAATACCTCCCCCTTCCAGACACATCGAGCGACGTGCTCGTGGTAGGAAATCAGCACGGAAGTGTCCCTAGGCCCTCCCGGGTAGCCTCCTCCTCCTCCTCCTCCCCGTGTGGAGGATCAGCATCAGGTATCTCCTCCTCCGCCTCCTGGTATCTCACCTCCTCCTCCTCCCGTACCTCCTTCTGACGGGAAGAAGAATCCCGAGCCAGCTGACTCCTCGATCCAGACGAGGAACCAAGCTCATCTGTCTGGACGGGTGCTCGTACTCTATCCCGCCCCCGCGTCGATGCCAGCTGCGCCGCCCACTCGCGTCTAGTCGACGCTGTCTGTGTCTCTCTCCCCTGTCTAATTCTAGCTGGGTTGCCTGCCATTTTCCTGAAACAATTGAAATCCATAAGCGAGCAGCTTAGAAGGCGAAACAATCAAGAAAATTAAAAAAAATTGGGTCAACTTCGGAAGTGCATTTCTGAAACTGGTCAGGGAGGTGTTTTCGGAAATGCACTTCCGAAAACACCTGCGACTCCCTTTTTGCAGAAAACCCATTTCTTCCCATAAATGCTTCAAAATCAGATTTTTCCTATCTAAACAACCTAAGTGACTAATAGTAACTTCACCCTATATCATTATCCTAATTTCTAACAACCCTAATATGAATTTCAATGCTACAATTTAAGTTTGTGAGAACTTACAATTTGGAAGCTTTGAATGTAGCCTTTGAGTAGTCTTTGAAGGTTGTAGAGCAACTTTAGAGCAAGTTCGTGTAGTAGAAACCACAAATGGGAAGATTTTGAAACTTTTTGAGTTTTAGGGTAAAATGGAATTGGGGGGAGGCTGTTTTGTTTAAACAACAGAACGCGCATTATTTCAGAAATGCATTTCCGAAATGTTGTTTTCGGAAATGTATTTCCGAAATAATTTTTTTTATGTAAAAAAAAGGTGATTTCGGAAATGCATCTCCGAAATCAGTCTTTTTTTCAACTTCGGAAATGCATTTCTGAAGTAAAGGGGCAATTACGAAATTTCAGCGAGGGTGACCAAGAAGAGAGGGGGGTCAATAAAGAAATTCTCATCCATAAAACCGATCAAATCAAATTTGATGAAAACCAAAAGCCTAATAGTCATAATTGACCTTGAGAATGGAACTGTGGTTTGGGATGAATCTATATTTTAGACTGAAATCAACCCACACCAACTGACGGTCCAACCCTAATAATTATTAAATTGGGTTTCTCTACCGTCACTAAGTGCATGTTTGGATTGGCTTCTACAAGCTCCAAAAACACTTCTATTCCACTTCAACTTGAAATTTGATATTTTTTTCTTGTATGGATACTTTTTCAAAGTCAATTCTCCTCCTCCAAAAGCAATTCTAATAGAAGTTACAATTCCTAACTTTTAAGTTTTGTAGAATTAATTCTACATTTATTATATATTATTTACTACAACTCTTTTAAATTTTTCTTCTTTTACCCTTTTTAATTTTCATGAATTACTTCTTTTCTTTTTTATTTGTATTAGAATTTATTATGATTTAAGTAATTATACAATTCAAAACTAATTTTGTTAAAACTATCTAAACAATATTAATCGATAAGAATCACTTCTATATCATTATATCCAAACATAAATCAATTCTTTTAAATCAAATTCTGATGAAATCAATTCTACCAAACTCAATTCTCTTAGAATCAATTTTGTCCACCGTCAATTCAAACCTTAAAACACACATTCACGCATTCCAAGCAATATGATCATATAATCAAGATCGGACGGTTAATGTAAGTTTAATATTTTAAATTATAAAATTAAGGGTTAATACCTATTTTCACCCCTGCCATATGGGGTTGGTTCGAAAAATCCCCCTGCCAAAAAAAAGTTGCAAGAATTCCCCTAACATTTGAAGATTCTCTCGTTTTAAACCTTGTAAATTTTTTATTTTTGAAACAAACCTTGCCACTTGAAGGACTCTCTCATTTTGAACCCTGTAAATTATTATTTTTTAGTAAAACCAACCTTATCCATCATATTCCAAAGGGTTTAAAATGACATAATTTACAAGATTATAGGGTTCAAAATAACCGAATCTTCAAATGGCAATGATGGTTTTAAAAACAAATATTTTACAAGGTTTAAAACGAGAGAATCTGCAAATGTTAGGGAAATTCTTGCAACTTTTCTTTTGGCAGGAGAATTTTTTAAACCAACCCCATATGACAGGGGTGAAAATAGGTATTAACCCTAAAATTAATGTTAAAACTATGCATCAGATTTCAATCCAACATTATTAATGACTTAGAATGTGTGAATTTGTGAACTCACTAACTACAAGGATTCAATTTCACGAGATGATCTCAGATTTTTTTTTAAAGTAATCTTGCACAGATGCACAGTGGTTGGTAGCTAGGGATAACAGTACCTACATGGCCCCCTTTGGTAATTGCCTTTATACTTTTGCTCTATTATTAAAAGGCGTGTCAACTGCTATTTTGTCTTCATCCATAGTGGTTTGCGAACAAATCACAATTTTATTAGTAGTTGACTTGAAACTTGAAGTGAAAAGAAAATGTGGTCTTGAAGGTACATATTTACATCCACAAATTTTGGGTCAACTCTCATTTACATGCACAACACATCCAAGTAGAGTAAACATTGTTATGACTTCAAAAACAATTGAGAAATCATGGAAAGTTGGATTGTGAGAGATGTGATTAAACATTCTTTATAGTTTTTAATCACATTCCAACACTTGATAAATAAATAAAATTCTACTAATAATTTAAATTACAGTAAACCTAATAAATTTTTCAATAACTGCTTATGGATATGCAAACTCTTCCATTATTTAGTAACTATACATTCAAATAGGAGTGTTCTTACTTCTTACCCAATCAACTTCAATTAAGCATAAACTTCAACACACACAAAACTGATACCTTTACTATACACATATGAAAAATTACAAAATGGAAAATAAAATTTAAGAAATAAAAAAAAAAAACTCATGAACAAAGCTTTGGCAAAGATTTACCATAACTATTAGATGCTTTTGATTTTGCCATCTTAGCCATCTGAGTTTGCATTTTCCTACAGATTTTTTCCAACTCCATAACCCTCCACTGCATTCCTTGCAAATGTGCTTTGAGTTTCTCGTTATCGGGTGGAATATCGAAATTGCTAGCATACAATACAACTTGTTCATTGTCTTTTTCTTTCTTTTGAGCCGAACCGCACGATGAATCGCTGTATGGAGTTGAAATGGGAGTTGTAGCTTGGAGTAAATTTTTGAGTTTTGATTGCTGAGAAACAAGAGCTTGAACCGATGATTTTGAGGGAAAGTTTGTGTTCTTTGAGAGGTGTAAGCATGCTTGAGGTGAAAGCTTCTCATAGTTTAAACCACAGCATATCTTTATCCTTTCTTCTTGTGATAGTTGAGTATGAACCTATAACAACAGAATAGTCATAATTTTATTTCTCCATAACATATGAAACACGGACTCCGACAAGACATTTGACACGATATGAATTACAATTTACAAATCCAAATCAAGGACTAACTATGCGGCCATGAAACTAACTAACTCAAGAGGATCAATCTCATCGTCCATTAGCAAATGGTTCATTTAAAGCCAATTGACTGGCCCAACACAAAGATTGTTAGCACCTAGCGAGATTCTGATCAATTAGTTAATAACATCATCAAAGTTATTGGCATTCAAGTATAAAATTCAAAATGGAAAGAATCATTATACCTCAAGATACATGTCCATTGCATGGTAGAGCTCATCACAAGAATCCCTAGCAGAATCTGGAAGAGCTGTGGCCAGAGCCAAAAACTTGGAAGTTTTTAAACAAGGATCGGGAGCTATTTCAGCTATATACAAATCTATTAAGTTAGCAACTTTCCTCATCCGAAGAGGAGCGGCCGCACCGTTTCCATGGCGCAGAAATGCTTTCAAAAATCTCAGAACAAGGTTCACATCATATAAGTAGTTTATCCCATAGGGAGACGGAACAAGTAAATTGTCCAAGGTTACTTGATCCAATTGCGAACCAATCATAATCTCCAACTTGTTCCTACAACTTTTACTTATGTTCAAACACAACGTTACCCGAACAATCCCGAATAATGTCTTGACAGAAACAGAACTCTGGTCCATCTCATAATGCATATCTATCACCATTTCTATGATTTTGCACTTCTCATCCGTTGCAGCGGCTGTGAATTTCGCCTTCTGATAAAAGAGAAGAAACCTGCTGATAACATGATGATCCAACTTACTCGAAAGCATCGCTTTTACCAACACAAAAACCATCGGGGGAGTCAAAAACAAGAGATCCTCAAACCACCACGTCGAACGAGCGAAACTCGTCTTAATACTCTCAGTACTTTTCGAGTCACACGAAAACCGAACCCCTGAACTATCATTAGAGCAACTCGAAGGACACGGGCTTGCTTCACTAGCCAAAACCAACCTCCCAACCACAGCTTCCAAACACCTCTCTACCATCACAGAAGAATCCTCAACTAGTAAACTCTGACATTGCTTCAAAGCAGTCAAAATCTCCGACCACGACCAATAACCAATCCCTCGAAGCAATTTCTCAGTTTGATCACATAAATTAGAACCACTTTTGACAGATTCATTCATCTCCATATATTCAGCACCACAACGCGCGAGTAACAGATTCGAAGGATTCAACTCAGCATTTCCATTGTTATAACAGAATCTTAACATAAGCTCGAAACCTTCCGCGCCTCCCGGAAAATCATGGAATATTACCTTAAGCTTTCCACTAGAACCACTTGATTTTCCAAACACTTTAGCCAATTTTCTTGAATACTGAGTAATAATAGTCTGCAAAAGTTCCAATATAAAAAGATTAATCTCAAGTCTTAGGAAAATTATATACAATTAACAAGTAATTAAACAAAATAACTTACCAATAACATGGAAACACTATAGGTATAAAAATAGGAAAAAATGCAGAGAATTAAAGCACAAAAACCAAAAAAATAATTGATTGGAGTTGTTATAGACAATAAATTGAGAATGAAGGTAAACATCAAGGAACTTTATATGCAAAAATAATAATAAATCAAGCATGGAAGGTTGTAGAAAAGAATTAAATAGGTTGAAAGCAACCCTCATAACCTGTCAAAAATGTGAATAAAAACAAACAAAATACGAAGGTGAGCCATTAAAGCATAAGAAGACCCATAGCAGCAGCATTTAATGTGAAATAAATATTTAATAAAAAATAAATCCAAACATGACAAAAATAAATATGTATTTTCTTGTGCTTGTGGTTGGTTAGTGAAAGGTGTGATTGAAAATCTTTGCAAAGATGGGGAAAAAACAGAACTTGCCCCCACTTTACTTCTATGTAGGTGCAAATTAATTATGGCGGAAAGGAACAATCATAGAAAGTTACCAAAGTGAAATTAAAAAATTTCTAGGTAAATTAATTAAAAAAATTTAAAATCATTATTTCATAATCATTTCTGATTTTAGTAGTAAGAACATTTAACATAAAGTCATAAACTTTATAACATCAATTATAAACCCTAAATTAACGTAAAGAAAAAAAAAGATGAGATTGGATTTGGATTACCTTGTTCACCATGAAGGTTTCTTCTCCATTAACATCTACTTCAAGGTTGCAGTAACAATCTTCCATAGCTTGAAAGAAAAAAAAAATGAAAGAAGAAGAAGAAAAAAAAGTGAGAGACAAGAACAAGACAGAAAAATAAAGAGGTGCTGTGTTGTTTTCTCTTCAATTGAGAAGGTCAAAATGGGGAGGGAAGAGGAAAAGGAAAAGGTGATGTTGATGAGACATGAAAATATTCTGAGAGGAGGAAGATGACAAAG
Organism: Vicia villosa; assembly: GCF_029867415.1. Classification (NCBI taxonomy): domain Eukaryota; kingdom Viridiplantae; phylum Streptophyta; class Magnoliopsida; order Fabales; family Fabaceae; genus Vicia; species Vicia villosa. Next base: position 67,530,689 of record NC_081184.1, on the reverse strand, counting down.
GAGAAGAAGACAAAGAGGGTTGGGTTGGGTTGGGTTGTGGTGAATTGGTGAAGAAGTAATGGGGTTGGTTTGTTTTTGTTGGAATGGATATATGGAACAAAGACAAAGGTCGAAGTGAATAAGAAGCAACAAGGCATGTAAAGACAGAAGATTGACTTATAATATGTGTGGTAGAGGAAATGAGTCAGACAGAACACACAACACAATGTTACAAGGATAATTAAATAAGCTTTGTTTTTAGCATATATCTTTTTTTGTTTTTTGTTTTTATATTGTAGAAATAGGATATTCCTCTCTGCATAATTACATTAATTCCTTTAATAGAAATATTACAATTAACGACAAAATTCTTTATTAAAAGAACTTAACATTGTTTAATTGACTTAGTGCATTATTGGATTAGCTTTTGAAATGGCCAAAAGCAATTCTAGAGGTGTAGAATTGATTTTGGGTGATTTTGATATGTTTGGTTAGACAAAAGTAGAATTAATTCAGCTTCCAGAATTAATTCTATTTGAAGTCTGCCTCCAAAATTGATTCTGGGTGATTTTTACACTGAAATTTATTGTTCAATTCACTTTTACGTAAACGTATCCAAACATAAACCAATTCTGCTAAACTCAATTCTGATAGAATCAATTCTACCAAACTCAATTCTGTTAGAATCAATTCTCTTCGCCAATCCAAACAAGTGATTATTGGTGTTGAACTTATAGGAAGACAACATGTAGGAGTTGAAAAAACTGTCGTGGTCTGTCCGGCTGGCCTACGAATCTGACTCGCCAAAACTTGTCACCCACCATAGTCTGTCCACCGTCAAAGTCCGACTCGCCAAAACTTGTCACCCACCATAGTCCGTCCTGTCAAATCCCACCGCCATCTAAAGCCTCCGCTCCGTCAAAATCTACTTTTTTTTAAATTAATTTTAATAATTTTAATTATTGATAGTTTTATTTTATACATTTATTTATAAATATATGCAATATTTTTTTAAATAAAATTTATTTAAAAAAATGTTGCATAAAAAATTGTTCTAAAAAGTATGCAAAAAATCTAATTAAAATATAGAAAAATTATTTATCTATTACAAAAATAAAAAAAATAAAAAATAGCTGAGCAAACCCGCCAACCTGCCACCTTGGAGGGACGGAGTAAGTTTTTATGTCCATTTTAAATTGGTTGTTTTCCGTTGCGCTTTTTATTTTGCGGGGTGCTTTACCACCTCTAACTACATGTCAATATCCCCACAAATGCAATCAAAAAGAAAATCACTTGATGTCAAAATGGACATTTATACTAAATTAAACGGTCCAATAAATCAGATATTATTGGTGATGGTGGTGGGAATTTTTTTTAATAGTGTTATGTGTTTAACATGAATTCAACTCAATTTTTTTTATTAAATATGTTTATTTTTGTTTATAACCACCGGTTTAGTCCGGTTCGGGGGTCAATTTTGGCATCAAGTGGTTCCAGCCCCTCCCGATCGTAGTTGCATGGAATTGAACCGTGGCCCTCTCTACCAAGTTCAGCGTCAATCACCACTGAACCAACTAACGATTGGTTACATTATGTTATGTTAAGTGCTAGTAAAATATGTAATAAATAATCTAAGTATTTAAAAAAGAATTCAATTTGTATGCATTGGTTAATTGTAGGACAAAACTTAAAGGATAATTTTTTAGGTGTTGTTCTTACTATTTTCTAATGAAAATATGACAAATGTATTTAAATTATCATTTAGTGAATGAAAATAGGAGAAATTTGCATACATGGAAGAGAAAATTAAACACTTGTCATATTTTCATCAGAAAATAGTAAGAAGCACACCTAAAAAATTACACCTAAAGAATTATACCTAACTTTTATCCTTAATTGTAACCATTAAAGCTTTACTAATTTTTATATATAAATCATTGACAAACATTTATTCTTTTTTGTTTAGATGGATCGAACACAATTAAATGTGAGAATAGGTTAGATCGAGTTAGATTTTGTCAAACTTGAATCTGACCTGCTAAAAAATTTAAAGTTTAAATTTGATATGTAGTCTATCATCGACTTATTGTTATATCTAAGGGTGTGTTTGTTTCAAGTTTAGAAAAAAGATTCCCGGAAATACATGAATAAGAAATGTGTATACTCAGGCTTGTTACAAGATTGAAAATAATTATTTCTAGGTATAAAAATTAAAAGATCAATAAGATTATGATTATTCTTATTTTTATTTTTGAAGATATTAAAAATTATAAGTTTTGACTAATTATTTAATCAAAAATATTTCTTCCATGTATAATTTTATAATGGTCACAAATTACTAAATATGATTATTTTTGTTTTATTTAAAAGTATAAAAAAATATTAAATATAACTAATTTATCAATAAGAAACAAATATTTCTTACATGTTAAAAAAAGTTTCTCAAAAGACTCCGTTCTAAAAAAAAGTATGTTAAAAAATTGTAATGGAAAAAATTATTGTTTTCTTGAAGAAAAAATTATAATTTTTTTTAATAAAGCCTTATATATTAGAAAGAAAATAGAACCCAAGATACAAAAGATAATAGGACAGCATGCTAAAAAAAAAAGAGACAAAACCAACTCCATCAACAAGATGAGAACCTAAAACAATGCAAACCTAATCTATTACTTACAAAATTCTTCCTTAAATCTAAAGGAATGGACTCAAAAATGGTTAGAGATGTTAAGTTTAAGCCTACACTAGCTAAAAAATCTGCACAAGTGTTGCCTTCCCGGTAGATGTGGGAGAAGAAAAGACACATGTTAAAATAAAAAGAAATACAAACACTCCACCTCCTTCTGATCTGCCAGGTAACCAAAGAAGGATTAGAAAAAGATTGCACCGCAAGCTTGGAGTCCGACTCAATCCAAAGGTTATTCCAACCTTTTCCCATAGCTATCTTTATAGCACACAAAGCAACCCGGAATTCAGCTATAGTAGACAAAGGCCAAGGGACAAAATTAGCAAACACTGATAAGAAATTTCCTAAATGATGCTGAAAGAGACCGCCACAACCCCAGACGTGGAATTAGGAAGGAAGGCTCTATGAGTATTACATTTCACCCAATGAGGGGGGGAGGATGGCAAAAAATTCAATAATACGAGGAGCATCCGACGACCGAACTTTGATGTTAAACACTTTAAGGATACAAAAATCCTTCATAGAAGAAGAAGAAGCCGCAGAAGTAGACAAACCTGTTAAATAGATTTGATTACGGATCTTCTGAATAGTGGCCCGAATATTGGGATGGATGTTTTTGAATCTAGCCCAGTTTCTGGCCTCCTAGACAAAATAAATGATTAAATAATGGCTGCCTTAAGAACCACCACGCAATATTTGGACCTAGACGAGCACCGAGTCCACCAATCCTCCAAAGACGACGGCGGATTAGTAACATCTATGGACTTGTAAAACCAACTCGAAACATGACAAGCAAAAGAGCAACCAAAGAACAAATGATTGGAAGTTTCCTCATGGTCGTTACAAAGCAAACACATAGAAGCGAACCGCAAACCTTTGAGCTTGAGCTTGTCATCCGAATGGATATTGTCTAACATGAGCTTCCAAACCACCATGGATTTCACTGGCGGAACGTCACTGAACCAAATCGATTTGGGCCAAGAAAGAACTATAAAAGGATGTAACAGTATGCCTCCTTGAGAGATAGCTCACCGGATAAAGAGTGAGGCCAGTGCAAAAGATCCAACTCTGTAGGCGACAGGATAGGGGAATTCCCACATTTGAAGAAAATGGAAAAGTAGATCCCATTCATTTGGAAAACTCTATTGACCTTCAATGAAAAAATCAGCAACCTTAGACGAAACAACAATACCGTTGAAACAGAGAAACTCAAGGGAAAAGTCTTCAATAAGCGACGGTCCGCACCACCTATCCTGCTAAAAATTGATTGTACCGCCATTACCAACAGACCTAACACCAATACTTTTAATAAGAAGAACCTCCGCTTTAATGGAGGACCAAAGAGACGAGAAAATGTGGAACTTAATCGGACCATAGTTCTTAAGGACCTTACTCTTCAAAATAAAGGCTCACTGCTCCTAACCGACAAGCATATCCCAAGCTAATTTAAGATTACAAACTTCATTAAGCTTGATTAAAGATCTGAGACCTATACCACCATGAGCATAAGGTTTACACACCTTTTTCCAAGACACTTGAACAAGCTTCCTGTTCTCGATCGAACCAGTCCAAATAAAGTTGCGAATACGTTTTTCCAGATATTTGAGAAGGGCAATAGACCAGGAGTAAATGGACATAGTGTGCGAGAGCATGCCATAATAGTTGATTTGTTGTAATTATTAAGATTTTATATTGTTGATATTAAAAAACTTATTTTAATTTTAATCGTTTATTTAGTGACAAAAATGTAATTCGTAAATAATTTTATATTAAATATCATTAATAATTGATTAGTAATAAATCATTCTTTATTGATTAATTATATTCTTTAAAAAAAATCTTGAATACAATAAAGTAAAGTGTAGTTTTGTAATTATGATGTGTTTTAATTGTTAGTTTTTATGTCAAAGTATTAAAAGAACTCTAATTTAATACATTATAATATTCTTATTTTTTATTTTAAAAGGTATAAAAAATAATTAAATAATTAACAATAAAAAATTGTCATATATGTTAATTGTATCTTCTCTATTGCCATTTTTAAATAATACTTTTCTAAAAATAATAAGAATTTTTACTAAAGAATATGTGAACAGAATCAAATGACAGCAATGTTCTGTAAATGAGATACGTGCAAGAAAAAAAATTAAAAAAAATGTTATATATCTATTTTTGGTGGTAATGAGATTTCTCAAATTTTATAAAAATAAAATTAAAAGAAAAATGTTATATATGTATTTTTGGTGGTAATGAGATTTCTCAAGTTTTATAGAAGATTGTATCATAATAAATATTACCAAAAAAATTGTAGTATAATAGCATGATTTTAGGGTTTGTTACGGATTAAAATAAAAGTATAAAAAACATAAATTACAATTGAAAAATATTATTGTTAAGATGATTTTTCATTATGTTAAAAATTAAATGACATAAATTTTCTTTCAATTTTAAAACATTTTTTTTTAAAAATAATTAAATTTCAATGTTAAATTATTTTCTTATATAATTTTGTTTTTAAAAAGGCAAACATAATTTAAACATGAAAAATGAATATTAGCATGCTTTTATTTTATGAATACATTATTAACGGGGATCATTATTAATGGGGATACTAGTAATATACCCGTGCGTCTGCACGGGTAAATATTATTTAGTAGTGTAAAATTATACTGCAATTTGAGAATTAGGTTTATGTGTGTTTTACTGTTTATAATTTAATTTGTTATGTCCCATAACACTTCATAAAATATTTCATTCACATTTTCAACATTAAAGACATGTACAAATGAGTGATAACTCAACACCTATTAAATAATAAATTATTTTTATAGTTAGAATAAATCGGTTTTTCAATAATATTACAATGAAAAGTTGCAATACATATTAATATTTAAAATATTTCATTATTGAAAAGATCAATTTATGTATTTTTTTGTCTAGATCTAACTAATTGTGTCTAGTGTCACTTTATCAAGTGCAAATTAACATCTATACATATTTTGTTGGTTGGATCTAACTTGTTGTGTCCAATAACATTAAAGACAAGTGCAAAGTTAACTAAATAATGATCTTATGTAGCAATGAATATATATAGAATTGTCATTCATTTGTGTATTTATATAGAATGGTTAATAAAAATAAAATAGGTACCGTGTTGATAGTGCCCCATGATAAAAATAGAATAATTGACATTTGAAAATAAGAATTTTGTGTCTCAAATAAAGACAATTTTGTTAATTAAAATAAAATAGATATTTTGCTGATAATGCCCCGTGAAAAAAATATAGCTAAAATGAAAAATGAATTTTGTTGATAGTGACCCGTCAGTAAAGTAGAAATTTGAAAATAATTTTTTTAATAATTATCAACAATTTTTTAATAATCATAAAATAATCATGTTTTTTGTTGAGTGAATTTTACGTGTTCATTTCCGTTCCATTAAGAAAGATTCAATTTATTAATTTATTTATGTTTAGAAAAATAAAAAAGAAAAAAGAAAATTGAAGGGGAAAATTAAAATAAAAGTGAAAATATTGGAGAGAGAACATGTGAAGAAAAGGTGAGACAAAAGAAAATTCAATGGTCAATACACATGTCACTTGGACATTTGTTTGAATGTTAGAATATTTGCTTGATTATGAAAAGACAAAACAACCATTTTAGATTTGTAAATTTTAAAAGAGTGAAGAACATTTTTGGTAGAACTAGTAACAAACCCGTGCGTTCGCACGGGTTTTGGTACGGGACGCGCATTTGTTTCATATTTATTTTTTTAATAAAAAAATGTCTGATTATCCGTGAAAAAATAATAATTAAAGGTATAATTAATAAAAAATATATATAGATCACTAACTTTATGTCTCGTTAATAATCAATATTTTGATCAATAACTTCATGTTCCGTTTGAGATGTTAATTTTTTTTTGAATATTAGATATACATTTTTTTAATATAAATTTTTTTAATTAAAATTAATAATCATTATTTGGAAAATAAATAATCAACATTAAGTAACTTCATGTCCCGTTAAAAAAACATTTTGATCAGTAACTTCATGTCTCGTTAATAATCAATATTTTGATCAATAATTTCATGTCCCGTTAATAATCAATATTTTGATCAATAACTTTATGTCCCATTTCAGATGTATTTTTTTAAATATTAGATGTACATTTTTTTAATTAAAATTAATAATTATTATTTGGAAAATAAATAATCAACATTAAGTAACTTCATGTCCCGTTAAAAAAATATTTTGATCAGTAATTTCATGTCTAATTAATAATCAATATTTTGATAATAACTTCATGTCCCGTTTCAGATATACATTTTTTTTAATATTAGATGTACATTTTTTTAATATAAAATTTTGTTTTTATTTTTAATTATTAACATGATTTTTAACTTTTTTTACTTCGCAAAGACTTCCGTACTTCAATTTCGCGTGTATTCTCTCCAATGTCATCATTCGCGTCACGTTATAACCTTTATTATATGGATAACATTATAATCTAATTTTTTCCAAATAATTAAAGACTGCAACAATGTGATTCGTGTTATTCGCGTTACGTTTAAGATAATTGAAGAATAAAATGAGATCATTTAATTAGAACAACGGAGTTATTGTATTAAGTAGGAAAATTGAATTTTAAAAAGTCTGTTAACATTATAATATAAATATAAAGATTTCATAGGTATCACTGAAATCAGAATTTTAATTAAAAATTATAATTACAAAATAATTATAAAATATTATTGATTAAATTGTTCATTTGTTATTGTGATATTTTTGGATTTGTGTGTTGATATTATGAAATATTCATCTGAATCAATAGGTTTTGGTACGGAACGTGCATTTGGTTCAGATGTATATTTTTAATAGAAAAATATCTAATTACCTGTGAAAAAATAATAATTGAATGTAAAATGTAAAAAAAATTGACCAGTAACTTCATGTCCCGTTAATAATCAATATTTTGATAAAAAAACTTCATGTTCCCGTGTACAAATATTAGTTTAATCAATAACTTCATGTCCCCGCATACCTTAAAAAATATTTTGATCAGTAACTTCATGTTCCGTTAATAATCAATATTTTATATTTTTATCACTAACTTCATGTTCCCGGTACAAAAGGTTTAGTAAAACCTAATCTTATTTTTTTCATCATATTTTATACACTAAATCTTATTTTTTTTCATCATATTTTATACACTAAATCTTATTTTTTTCATCATATTTTATTCTGTATTTATCAATCGATTATATTTTTAAATGAGATGTTAGTAATCCTTTTGAAAAGAAAATGCATTCATTTTCAAATGGCAAGATGTAGAGGAGCCACACTTTGATTTACACTCTCTTGCAAGAATAAATTCATTTAAATAGTCTATGTTAATTTATATCGAACCTAACAAAAAGTACTTTTTTATTTGTAATATATATTGCCACCTGGGTCGTTATCCTAATATAAAAAATTGCTTTTTAAGATGTTTTACAAAATCAATACCTTAATTAATACATAGAGAAGATATTTTTATTGTATAATAAATCAAAATTATAATTTTTTAATAATTATTTGAGAAACTTTATTACTTAATAATTTATAAAATCACTTAATCTTTTAGTATTATTGAGTAGATTGAAGAAAAAAACTCAAAAAATGAAATATATGCATGCAATAAATAAATAATTATTATTAATTTATAAAATTAATATTTAAGTCGTCTCTAAAAATTATCAATAATTTATGTAACTTTTAATAAAAATTAACTTTCAAAATAAAAGAGTTAAAAATACTCTTGTAAATATTTACGATCTTAATTATAGAAAAATATACTATGATAAATTTTTCACTTAGGGGGAGTTTTGTTTCCCCTCCTCAAGGGTCTACACAGTTTATATAGTTTCAATAAGTATCTGTCATGCACCATCATCATTGCCAGCACATTACTACATTGTTGCAGCCTTAGCCTCTTTATAAGATTTCCAATAAGAAACTCTTTCCAACCTTATCTTCATCCCTGCCACCTCACCTTATGTCCGCCCTTTATTGGCCATTTCCAGATTGCCGCTCTTTATTGGTCGTTTGTAGATTGCTTTTGAGTATTTGTCTGTTCAAGATCATATATTAGTCCTATAATAGTGAAGATAAAATGTATGACGTGATTTTTGCAGGTTTACACAGTTCTAATGGCAAGTACTGGCCTAATAGTATGTGCAGAGCTACATGTAAAAGAAAATCTAATAGGAATTGAGATAAGATAAAGGAAAAGTAAAAAATATCATTGCTTCAGTGAACATCATTGCCAAGACATTACTATATGTTAGAGTGAACACTAACATATGATTTTTTTTTTTACTTTATTACGAATAAAATACAACCAATTTCATTTTACAATAAGTTTCAACTACTGCAATTTCAATAAAATTGATGAATAAAATAAATCATTAGATTATATAAAGCATTATCCATAAAGTAAAAAATTGCAATCATTTTAAATATAAAAATTCATATAAATGCATTAATCAATCTTAGTCAAGAAAAAGAGAGAAGCAATATACCTCAAATTATTTTATTCATGTTAATAGAAAACCTAAAACACTGAAATAAATAAAATAAAATTTAAATAGTCATCAATGACGAAATCAAAACTTACAATTTTTATGTTCTAAAAATGATATATATTTTTTAGAGGATGAATGTTGAACAAACCGAAAATAATAATTTTGTAAATCAATATTGATGGAATTAAATGAATGAAATAAAAAATAAAATAAAATAATTTTAAAATAAAATAGAAAGAAAAGAAATATTTATTTGCATATTCATTAGATTTCTAAGAAAACATACATAGTTATGTCTCAACAACTTAAAGAAAAAAACATGCAAATAGCAAATGATATAAAAAATAATCAAATTAAAAGTAGTATTAAATGAAAACATATCTGAAAGTACCATCATGAAATTTTATATAGTCTCATTTTAAATTTGGAAGTTTTTGTTCCTCCTAATTATAGATCTGCAAAAATCGATAATATATGAAAATTATATTTTAATCAGGGAGGCTGTGTAAAAAATACCAAGTATATGAACCCAAAGGAAACAAATGAGACAAAGATAAAAGATAAAAACTAAAAAAATAAAAAATAAAATTAATGATCCAGTGATATGAGATAGAGAAGAAAGGAAAGAAACAATGAAATAATCTATCTTTATTGTTCAGATTGAGGGCATGCTTCTCTTTGATTTGGACCTAAAACATACATGAAAGAAGAAGAAGAAGTTTAACAAAAGGTAAATTAACAGATCTATCAAATCCATAAGATTAAACATATCATTCTCTTAAAAAGTAACATAAAAAAAAGGAATACGGAAGAAGAAAAAGAGGAAGTTTGAGCTGAAGTTGCAAGAAGAAGGCTTGATCTGAGGGAGAAGAAAGAAAAAGTAGAAAAATGTTAGATTTCGGTGGAGGAGATTCTTTCGAATGGTCTGGCCATGGTAGAGAGACGGAGGGAGATTTTCGGTGGAGGAGAAATGGAAGATGAGTACAGAAGGTAAGAAGTATTTGGGTGGGATATTGAAGAGAGAGAGAGAGATTTGGGTGGGATATTGAAGAGAGAGATGAAATAGCTTTAGTTGTATGGAAAGAACAAATGGTTTGTATGGAAGCAAGGAAAACCAAAATGCAAGTAAAGTAGGTAGATAGCTGCTAGGTAGTCATTTGATGGGAAAGGATGGAAAAAAGATTTGCTGTTTTTGATAAAAAAAAAAAAAGAAAAAGTAGTTTTGCAGAAAGGTATAGAAGCATTAAAAGGTAAATTTTGAAAGCCTGTTGAAAAGGCTAGCCACTTGGCAAGTTAAAATGCAAAGAAGGGCAAAATTGGTTTTTTAAGAACAATAGATTTTCTTATATGATAGATGGTGACATCTTTCATTAATTGCTAGATAGTAGATAGATCAGTACAGTACTTCCGATCTGGAAACACCACTCAGTGAATGTAATTTATTTATCAATGATTGTTTTATCCTTATCTAATAATAATAATTTTCCATAAGGTGAAATTAAGATCTATTTTTTTCATAAGATTGTTTTATCTTTTTTTTTTATAAGTATATTGCAATTAATTGCCCTATTTTAATTCACAAAACTAATTGTTTTACCAATTTTCTTATATCAATAACTTTTAAAAGTAAAAAATTAGAAAAACGAGAAAATATTTTAATGTGAATTCTTATTTACCCAACTTAAAAAGTTGGGTAAGGTTACTCTTAGAGTAAAATATCTTGAAAACAACAAATAAATGTATTATTTAATAAATAATTAAATATGTAAAAGTTAAATGGTGTTATGTGATTGAGTAAAGGTACACTACTCATCTTTTTGTGATGGGTAGAGAAGTTGTCCCCATATTTTAAATAAAATCCCAATAACAAAGTTTTTTAATTAAAAGAGATGAAATAGGATGAGGCAGGAAGTATTCGTTGATGTTCATAGGCTGATTTATATACAAATGTACAACTTGCTCTACATTATCAATAGGCTGATTTATATACAAATGTACAACTTGCTCATTTATTACACCAAATCACTGTTATAAATGAATAAAAAAATTGAAAGCAAATAACTATACCTTAATGACAGTAATTAAGTGTTAAATCCTTTGTGATATTTATCTTAAATTTTTAATATTATTCTAATACTCCTTCTGTCCAAAAAAAAAAGTTGGAGCATGTAGGAAGAGCTGTCAAAATAGAGTGGCCCATAAAGGCCGGCCTATCAGGCACGAAAAATTATAGGGTTTGGGCCTCAAAATTAGAGTCCATATTTTTCAAGGTCTTTTTAGCCAAGTCCTGAAAAGTCCGCTACCCATTAGGGCTAACCCATATGGGCCGTGGGTAGCCCATTAGGCCCGCACAATCATAAATTTTAAAAAAATATATTAAAATTTATATTATTTTACTCCAAAATAGCATATTGATTTTTCTCACTTCACTAAATTTTATGTCTATTTTATTCAATCTTTCTCTTTTAAATCTTATACATTAATATAATCAACATTTTTCATCGTATTATTATATTAGGTTTTCTCTTATAATAAATATTCAAGTATTATTTTATACAATTTAAACATATATTATATTTAGAAACACATTATAGTATTTATAAGAGATAATATAGTATTTAAATAAAAATATATTATATTTAAAATAACATAATTTTTCATTTTATTTATAATAAATATTATGGAATTTTTATTTTAGTTTTTTTAAATAAAAAAGCCCATTTAGGGTCGGGTAGCCCGAAGCCCATCTAGGTCCAGGCTCGGGTAGTAAATCTCGAGCCCATGTTACACAGGACCTTTTTTGCCCAGCCCTAAAAAGCCCAGAGCCCGCCAGGACCGGCCCGCTTAGGGCCGGGTAGCCCATATTGACAGCTCTACATGTAGGAATGCAATTAGAATTTGACCTAACTTATCTTTATAAAATTGGCTTGTAGGGTGATGGGTGTCAGTTGTCACTCAATATAAATTTCTTGTGGGCTCTATCTTTAATCAATGTGGAATTTGAGTTTTTCCTAATACACCCCCTCACGTCAACACTATTGGGCTTGATGCGTGAATATAAACGATGGATGACCTAAATTATCGATATGTGAGACTTGATTTTTTGAATGCACCCCCTTACGCCTGTGACTATTGGGCTTGATGCGCATATAAATGGTGGATGTCCCAAATCGATTAGCTCGTGATATCATGATAGTATTATATTTTGATCTAACTCATCCCTACAAAACCGACTTGTAAGGTGAGGGCGTCACTCTATATAAACCCTTTGTAGGCTCTATCTTTAACCAATGTTGGACTTAGGTTTTTCTCAATACACCTCTCACGCTCAACACTATTGGGCTATGTGTGTGGATATAAATGATGGGTTGCCCGAATTATCGATATGCGGGACTTAGTTTTTCCAATACACCCTCTTACGCCTAACACTATCGGGCTTGGTACGCATATAAATGGTGGATGACTCGAATCGATACGTTTGTGATACCATAATAGAATTAGAGTTTAGCTTAAGTAATCCCTACGTACAAGTAATCGATTATAAGTTCAAAAAAGTAAATAAATGATATCTAGCCATTGCACATCATTAAGATGTTGTCATAATTGCTTAGATCTCAATTTTGAAATAAGGCAATATATTAAGTTAATGTGCCAATCAATTGGCAAAGACAAAACTTTTCCTAGAGCTATTCTGACAGCTCCTAACTCATTTGACACAACTTCAAGACATTTTAGAAAATATTTTCTTGAGAAAAATCTGTTTGAAAAGATGTTTTTTATGTATGTGTTTTAGCCATATACTTTTACAAGAATGCCCTTATGATTTACAAAGTTTTCGCTCAGACTAATCAGGGTAGGGATTTCTTGTACTTCAAGACTTTGTCAGATACTTTATTTTGTAAAAACTTGCTTGATTTCACTTGAGGAGAGGCTTGAGTTTATATTCCATTTTATTGTCATCATCAGATAGTCAAGTCCATCAAATTCTAATACTTAGGTTTGCATCTTTATCCGCTTAATCGCTTGTGCTTGACATTGTCAGAAGAAATTATTTCTCATCATCAAAAATTGTTGTCCTTGTTCAAATCATATCACCTGCAAAACAAGGTTCCACAATGATAGTCACCCCCTTCAACTTTATGTTGCCATGAATAACGAATCTTGCTTTGTGCAGCTCAACAGACCAATGTGAATTATATTTGATCTTATATATCCATTTGTATCCTATAGCTTTCTTTCTTAGTGGTAAGTCTCTGGTTGTCCATGTACTATTTTCCTCAAAATCTCAAACTTCTTCCTCATGACATTTTGCCATTTTTTATCCTTAATAACTTTGACAAAATAATTTGGCTCTTGTCCAGCTGTAGTCGCTACCAAGAAAGCACAATGTTGTATAGATGAGATAATGTATACCTAAGGATTCTGAATGAAGTGGTGAACTAGATGAGATGATTGGAGTCATAGTAAGTGTGACGTGATCCTTCAGACATGTAGGGGGCTTCTTGATTCTATGTCTCCGGCCAAGAATTTCATCAATTTGAAAAATTTGTTGATAACCCAATCTCTCACATTGATTTGTATCTTATTTTGTCTCACTTTGATGTTCCATAACATGTACTCCCTCAAGTTTTCAATGGCTACAATATTATTTCCCACATGCGCAGTCTCCAAGTCATTAGTAGTCACGGTATTTCTTGTTTCATTTCCTTTCTCACATTCATTAATTGGATCAAGTGTCCATACCCATTCATCTATGTGTGTTTCAATCATCTTGCGATTGCTATAAAAGGGAATATGGTTTCCACAAAGTTCACATTTTGAGATGCAAAATACTCTTCAATTTCAATATCATACACTTCCCACCCCCCTTTTTCCAAAGGGGTAGCTTATATAAATACACTTTCAACTCCTAGTATCAAATTTATCTAGCCCCTTATTTTCATTAAGATCATATCACAAACATCAGAATGTCTGAATTTGTGTATATGTAGACTCAACATTAAGCAACATTTTATAAGGAGTTTTTCCATCAAGTAGTGCAGAGGGAGTTTAGTTAATCAAATATGCAATAGTAAGAATACACTTCCCCCCAAATTTTAAAGAAAAATTGGCATGAAACCTCAAATCCCTTGCCAAATTTAATATATTTCAATGTTTCCTTTTCACCCTTCCATTTTGTTGCGATATATAGTGAATTGAAGTTTGATAAAGGACACCAATTTCTTGAAATTAACTTTGCAGTCCTTTCAACTATGTTCCATCATCACTTCTCAAAACTTTAATTTGCTTGTTATGTTGCCTACGTACCGTAACAATTTTTTTTAATGGTATGAGGGACTTCACCTTTTGTTTTCAATAAATATACTCATACCACAAGCGAAAAATTATCGAATATAGTTAAAAATTAAACAGCACCACAAGAGGCATATGTTTTATAAGGTCCCCATAATTCACAATGAATCAAATGAAAACAACTATTTGCATTTTTCTAACTATACCAAAATGATTTTTTTTATTTTCTTGGCTTAAAACAAACTTTGCATGTCTTTAGTCTACTATTAATATATTTTTCACTTACATTAGGTAACCTACTAGTTATCTTAGATGATGGGTGCGCCATTCTTCTATGCCATAACTCGCAAAATCCAACACCATTATCTTATATGTTGTTCTTCCTCTTGGATTACTGCATGATTTTGCCTACGTTGAATAGGAGCTTCAGGGACACCAAAGAAATCTTCTATTCACGCCATCTGCGTTGACATTCACTTGTAGGTTTGTATGTTTTCCTGATTCGTTCTATTGACATTTTGGATTAGGGGGAGAAGATGGTACCCATCTCACAGGAAAGCACTCCTACCATGTTCTGGTTACTAGCGTCCATTTATTGCCTAAATGCTGTCTGATTATTTATTTTCAATATGGGCAACAAACCTTGATTCAAGGTATTCCGACCTACATTATTCATGCCAAAACCAGATGTTTGGATAGGCGAAAAAGTTGTAACTACATATGTGGGTGTGTTGTTATTCAATCCTTCCATGAAAGTGCTGGCATTCCATATTGAGGTTGTTCTCTCAAAGGTCTGAATGTTTCATACCCTGGAGGCCTAGGGGTCAAAGGCTGGGCCTGGGTTCCTACATATGACAACATAGATTCCACTTGAGTATTCGACGGGATACTCGCTGCGCTCGAAGAAGGAGGCAGGTTTGTCGAATTATTTATGGCCACGGAACCTATAGACGAGGGTATGGCCTGTGAATTGGGGATCACAATAGATGTATCAGTCGAACTTGCAACGATTGTACCTGCCCCCTGGAGAGGGTTTTCTTCCCCGCCATGGCTAGATGTATTAACCATCTTCCTTGTGTATTTTCTTTTAGGTATTGGTTGGTTAATATTGGCTATTTTACCACTTCTAAGGTTCATACAACAACCAACAAGAAACAGATACTCACACAAGAAGAGGAAAGTTTAAACTTTGACACTGTCCCATTGGGCGTGCTAATTTGTTTATAGTGATTTCTGGTAAAACAACCGCTAGTCTTCTAAATTGAATATTTTGGTAACTTACAGGATCGACTAGATTGATCCTAGGACATGTGTCTAAGTTTTATTACACTTATGGTTGAATTCATGTTCTGATTCTACTTCGCTTGACAAAGATAATAAAAGTTTCTCTAAATATTATGACTATTTAAGAATGTGAATACAAGTAACTTCGACTGTAAAACTCTAAATGATTAAAATAAAGGTTCAAATTGAAAGTTTAAAGGAAAGTGAAAGACATATAAAATTATTCTAAAAACTAAGGACTTCGATTGGAAAAGTAAAGAAATCGAAAGGTATATAAAGAACTTGTATTGATAAAGTAAAATAACTTTGAAAGATAATGATGGTGTTTCTTATACGTACATTCTCAGCAAAACTCTTTTCTCACGCTGGTACTTTGAGTGTATTTGAGTGATTTTTCTACAAAGTGAACACTCTGAATCCTAACATTAAGACTCCTATTTATACTAATTCGACCCTAACGGTCTTCCTACATAAACATGCCACGTTAGATGTCTGCATGATCCTTTTGAATAATAAACTTCCATGCGTCTTTGACGGATGACTTGGCCGATTTTAAATTCAAATCTTCTCTGCTTGCAGGCGCCAAGTCTTCGACGTCTTTCTAACAAAACTTCAAATTCGAATTCGCCAATGAACATATTTATTTGAAATCTTCTATTCCTAAAACAACTTGGGCCATTGTTCGACTTCATTCAAATGAAGCCCAAAACCACGTAACAGTGTTTTCCTCTTCGACCCAACTATTGTCGAAACTTCCAATTAACACTCTCTTACAAGATTTTGTTTTTTCTTTACAAAAGATTAACTTAATACACCTTGAGTAAAGTTTGTAATATCACTCAAAGAGTCTTCACTACTCAAATCAAAAGGAAACACGTGGACCTATCATTTTCAAATAAATTCAAACATGAGTAAAATGTTATCACATTCTCTAGTTCATCTACTCAAAGGACAAAAATCATGAAGCCTCAAAGTACAATTCTGGCAAAGTACTCTCAACGGATATTTCTCAAACAAGGCTATAAAAACATCATTAACCTAGTGCAAAGATCATCAAATGAAAAAGAAAATATCAATCACACACATTCTTGATAAGTCTCATTTTATTTTAAGATAAGAAGTTCTTTTCAAAAGGAAAGTTTTTTCACTGCCAGATAGTGAGTTAACTTTGTTTCAAAATTTACATTATGTATATCCTCAAGAGATATAAAACCTTGAAAGGAATAGAGTAGAAAAATCTAAAGTGGCGAAAGCTTGAGTAAGTGTAAGAGCCTTTTGAGGCTCTGTAAGAATTATCACATTTATCTCTCTTTAGGATAACAGTGTGAGGAATAGAAAATTTTCACTATGTGTGAGGACTGGAGTACCAAATTGGTGAACCAACATAAAATACTGTGTGTATTTGCTTTATTATTTTTTCCTATTTATCATTACATTTTCTAACTACTCAAATCATTGTGAAAACAAAAAGGGGTCACTATTCAAACCCCCTTTCTAGTGACATTTCTTGTTTTAACATCTAGACGCCGGGCATTAAACCGTGTGGTCATGAATTTAGGACCACTCAATCCCATAAGTAATTGGTCAAGACTTTACTTATGATATTTAATTTAATTTGGATAACATGAATTCTATGATATTTTATTTATTTTTATACATAAAAATACTTTTTGTTTCCGTTAAAGCAACTTAGTCGATAATTATACAGAGACTTCATATTGTAGAAACGCGAGTTAGAATCCGCAACATTTAATTTCTCCACTTTTAAAAAAGGAAAATTCAGGTCATTAAATTACTAGACCAAAATAATAGTCAAGAATTTATCCTTAAAATAATATATTGGCTAAATTACAGTTTTGATCTCCTATTTTGGTGTTTTCACGATTTTAGTGCCCCTATTTTGTTTTTAAACAATTTTGGTCCCTAATCCTCATTTTAACTACAAAAAACACTTATGTTTCACTTTTTAAAATACGTAGTTCATCCTCAAGTGGGGATGGGGGACCAAAAGTGACAATGGGGGACAAAAAACGTATTTTAAAATGTGACACATAAGCATTTTTGTAGCAAAAATGGGGATGAGAGATCAAAACTCAAAAGTGTTTAAAAACAAAATATAAAGACTAAAATCGTGAAAACACCAAAATAGGAGAAACAAAACTGTAGTTTAACTTAATATTTTTATTAATTTCTTAATTTTTTGAAAACAAAATTATCCAATAATTTCCTATTCAAAAGACCAATTTTGAGATCAATAACCAAAAAAAAAAAAAAAGAGACCAATTTGGAGATCTACTCCACAATTATATAGTCCCACTAAACAGCCCTACGACATTCCTTCAAAAAACATGACATGTCCTATAAAAAAACACTCGTTGTTTATGAAGAACATTATTTTAACTTCTCAACAAATCTCAGGAAAACAAAAACAAAGGGCAAACTTAAAAGTCAAGCTATATATGTAGCCTGGCACTTTTATTAATATATCTTGATTTCTACAAACTGTTTTTATATACGTGCACCAACACCATAGTCCAATATTTTAATTGCCCTCATGACCCTGTCTCTCTTTTTCTTTATTTTATGGTGTCAACTGTCAATTAATTGACCTAATTTACAATGTAAGTCTTTTTCTTGGCACGTGCATCCGGGACCAAATCAGTCTTTACTCCACTAGCTTTTTAATTCGATTTCGTTGAATATTATATATTATATTTCATCGTTTTGTTAACTGATCACACAAGTCGATATGTCCGAGTGGTTAAGGAGACAGACTCGAAATCTGTTGGGCTATGCCTGCGCAGGTTCGAATCCTGCTGTCGACGATTTCTTTTTATTTTCGCTTTTTTACTAGTTATGCAACAGAGAACGTAACAGTTTATTTTTCTTTTTATTTTCGCTTTTTTACTAGTTATGCAACAAAGAACGTAACAGTTTAAATAAAGAGTAATCGGATAATTGAATTTAGGAGTATCACAAAGGCAATTTGACTTGTAACAATTATGACACGTCATATATATGAAAAATATTGATCAAACTTCAAAGTCAGTATAATACTTGTTAATACATATATTTTATAACCAATGACAACTTTAAAAATAAAATTATATCAACGTAAAGTACTTAATCATGGAAATAAAACTTAATCATGGAAAAAAAATTACAAACACATGCCTTTAATAGGTAAAATAACACAAATTATTTAAATGTTAATAAACATAACATAGAAATAACATGTAAACATTAATTTCAATTAAATTTTAATAATTTTTATTATATTGGAGTTATTTTTGTTGACAAATTTAAATGGTACTGTTTCAATTTTTTTTTTGCAGGGACCTTCTTACTCCCTACTTTTCAATTAGAAGAATTAGGGCCAGGTTGTTTTGGTTTTTATTTTAAATGATTTTTATAGTGTTACATAATTTTGTGTAAAAAAATTTTACAAATAATTTTTTTATAAAAGTTTCAAACAAAAATTTATTTTGAATAGTTATTTTTAAAATGTGATTTTAGGTATTTCTTCTATTTATAGAAAAAAAAATTAGATATTAAAATTTTAAAAAATCACTTAATTTTGAAGCTATTTCTAATATATTTTCATGAAAATCATTTTTGAAATACAACTTTTTGAAAAAATTGCAATTTTGACTAAGTTTTGGTCTTCAATAATGTATGTTTATGTTATAGAATGTCAAAATTAGCGTTTCAAAAGGACCAATGGTTAGTACTGACTTCTATCTTATATACGCGAAGCTAGCGCAATCAAATTGATAGGGATTAACAATACTTAAGTGAATAATTCACTTAAGTTAAAACAGCTTAAATAAATAAGCACTTTTGAAAAATAGCTTAAATGGATTAAACTCGGAATTAATTTGAAAACAAACAGGACTTAGGGTCATGATTCCTTATCTAACGTCTCTACGTAACTGACTTATTTTAATTATGAGAATTCTTGCGCTAATCATAAAAAACAGATAGATATAGACAACGCTTGCTTTCACCAGCACGTCGTCTTACCTTCGATAAACAAGACGCCCGTCGGCTTTCGCTCGCGCATAGTTATTTATCGAAGGTCATTACTTTTGTACGGCTATAAAGATGGGATATTTCTCAATTGCATTCGAGTACTTTCGTATCATCGAATTTGATTATTTACAAACTTGTTGTCGGGTATCGAAACAAGTTCTTTCGAATCATTATCGATACCTGAGAACTCTTTTACTTTTGTAACAAGGGTATAAAATAAAAACTCAAGTTTATAAAATAATCGCGGTTTTGAATTCTCATAAGTAATAAGTCGGTTACACAAATAATTTAGAGTTAGGCCTCATGACCCTTCATCCTTATAAAACTACTCACTCACTGTGAGAAATAAAATCGACTAAGCAATTTGTGTAAACATGATTATAACGATAACAATAATAAAAACAAGGAATAAGAAATAATAAAACCTGAATCAAAATGCAATGGTTGAAAATTAGGATCACTTTCTCCTAGGGAGACTTTTACAAGAGTATTCCAAAACCTATAAAATTATTCTACGGTAAAACTTGAATGATTGTTTCTTTGCCTAAAACTTAATTTAAATAGCCAAAGACAAAGAAACAAGGAAATCCTAGAATTCAAGGGTCATCATGGACAGTCCCAAAATGCCTCAAAATCCCAAAATAGATGTTCCCTGACGAAAAAGGAAAGAATCGAAAGTTGCAGCGCACCCCTTTTACGGGCCGTAATGTGCATTACGGGTACCCGTAACAGGCCTCTGGTTTTCGTACTGGGGCGAAACAAAAGCAAAAAAGGTCCAAGTCTGGGGCGCATTACGGACCGTAATGCATATTACGGGTACCCGTAATGCAGCTCTGGATTTACTATTGGAGAAAATTTGTCTTCGCGCAATTTTTCGTCTTTCTTTCAAATCTTGCCTTTCATCATCCAAAAAGCTTATTTAAACCTTAAACGAAAAAAAACAACAAACCAAAGCATAAAACATGGAAATAAAGGTAAAAGTGATTATAAAACGGTGAAAAGGCTAAAGAAACAACGGACGAAAAACGATATAAATACCACTTATCAAGTTCCCAAAACTTAAATTGTTGCTTGTCCTCAAGCAACAAAGCTCGTAAAACAAATTTTTGGAAAAAGCAAAAAGAAAGACTTCACAAAAAATTGAGACACACTGGTACTTGTACGTGAGCTTTTGTTCATAAAAGCCTTGGGTCAATCTTTCCGGTACCATTCGACTCTAAGAGCCGTTTTTTTAAGAACACAAATTGTAGTAAGCCTACGAACCTAAGCTTCCTTACTTGGAAACCTCTCTAACTACGCTTTGTACTTAAATCTCGTCTTCGATTTTCTTTCCTTTTCATTCAGACAATCAAATTAAGGAAATGGAAGTTATGATAATCACTACATGCACAAGATCGATTGAGATTTTTTTTATTTATGCAACATTTATTCACAGATGAAATTTTCAAAACCTTTTTAGGTTTGTATATTCTCCTTCGTTTAGGACGACGCTAAGGATCAACCAGCATTGGGCTGAATAATCTGGTGAGGGTTACCCGACTTAGAGGGCTAATTTCCTTTTACCGCCTTTTCATCTTTTTGGTGTTAATTTCTCTTTTTGTTTCTCAACCAACCATACATGCATGAAAATCTAATTTATGCCAGACTGTCAAATTAAACTAATTAGGTAATACTTCTCAAGGTTCAAGCACTATGGTACAAATCTACGCGTTAGACTCGTGACACTTTTCGAGAAAACTTAGGGTGTTCAAATAGAGGTTCTTTTTTTCTTTCAAAATTTTCCGGTTTTCTTGACCTCAACCCTTTATTCCTCTAACTCTATATACTTTCTTGGTGGTCTAAAAATTGGAAGTCTTTTTTGGAAAAAAAATTCGGTTTTTGCTCGGAAGAAATCAAAAAGTGGTGTGTTATTAAAGGGAAAGAAAATGGAAGCAAATAATTAAAATGAAAAACAAATAAACAAAAGCAGATAAAGCCCCCCCCCCCCCCCCCCAAACTTCAACTAAACATTCTCCCCAATGTTTTAGCTAAAAAGAGGAACAGGAACTCATAGAGGGTGTCACTGAGGAGGAGGGGTAGTGGAAAGTTCAGCATCATTTGCTGCATCATCATTTGAATGTTATCTAGGACCAAGCCTTGGCAAAGTTGCTCTACTCTTATGGTATGGGTGTCATTTTCCATCCTATCCCACATATCTTGTGTCGGTGTTGAGGTTTCCACTTCGGTATTAGTGTTGTCGGGACGGCTCCGGGTCCGAGGACAGAAAGTTGGAGAATTTCCACCAAATCGTCGACATCACAAGTGATGTCTTGATTCATCAGTCTAAACTTGAAGGTTCCAAAATACACCCTCACACCATCCTGCCACTTTTTCTCAAGTTTAAAATTGATGGTGCTAAAAAATTGTATGTGGAGCATCCCTCGTCATGAACTCCAAAAGGCCAATATTGCTTAACAACCTGTCAGTTTCATATTTTTTCCTAAAGAAGTTAAGTTAGTATCACAGAGATACCTGGTCAGAATTAATTTCCGCTTGGAGAGGACCTTGTACCGATCCACTTAGTTATCATTGGCGAAGACGATGCCGTGAGGGTTTGCCTCTCTTTCTGGGTCGGGAAGACTCACCGGCTTCACTCCTTTGAACATTCCACTTTGGGGCCATTTTGAGAAAATCAAAAATATTTTTCTTGAGCTTTTTCGAAAAAAGAACCTGGAACGTTGATGAGGGGGTTAAGTGGTGAAGTTTTTGTGAAGGGAGTATGGGTGTTTGAGTAGTGTAGAGGTTTAAAGTTGGAGTTTTATGTTGGGGTTTTAATGGAGGTTTGAAGGTTTTTGAAGAAAGAGAGACTTTTGGGAAGAAGATGGTGATGGTGAGTGATAATGAGTGGGAGAATATTTGGTAAAAAGTGGTTAGTGATATAATTAAAATTAAATTAAATGGGGTTGATGAGAATTAATTGGATGGAGAGAGAGGTGGAAGAGTGATGTGGAGAGATAAAGAGTTTGAAAATTTTCAAATTTTTTTCACCCGCGCATTACGGGTTGTAATGTACATTACGGGCACCCGTAATGCACCTCTGGTTTTTGTATGGGGGAGGCTATGGGCTGTGTTACGGGCCGTAACACACATATGTTTTTTTGTATGGGAATTTTTTTATTTTTTTTCGTTTTTGCCTCGATTTTCTACATTGTTTTTTACTCGATTTCTCGGCCCTTTTACCCGCTTTCCTTAAAAAATAGAAAATTAGCTCAAAAACGGTGGGTTGCCTCCCAAGTAGCACTTCGTTTAACGTCACATGGCTCGACGGTCTTCGAGTGTTACCACTCAAGACGGTTCCTTCAGAAACATATTCGTGCCTTGCTCTATTACATCCCCGGTGGTGTAGTGTTTTAGGCGTTGGCCATTAACTGTAAACGAACCTGTAGATTTGCTCTAAACTTCAACCGCTCCATATGGTTTTACATCCTTAATGACAAACGGTCCCGACCATCTAGACCTTAATTTCTCGGGAAATAATTTTAGTCTTGAGTTAAATAGCAAGACTAACTCTCCTTCCTTAAAAACTTGGTTTAGAATTCTCTTATCATGCCATTTTTTTGTTCTCTCTTTGTAGAGTTTGGCATTTTCATAGGCATCAAGCCTTAGTTCCTCCAACTCGTTCAAATGTAACTTTCTTTTCTCTCCTGCTGCCTGATAATCTAAGTTAAGAGCTTTGATGACCCAATAATCTCTATGCTCTAAATCAACGGATAAATGGTCGGACTTCCCATAAATCAACTTAAAAGGTGTCATACCAATGGGTGTCTTATAAGCACTACAGTACGCCCACAATGCGTCGTCGAGTTTTAAGGACCAATCTTTCCTAGAGAGGGAGACCGTTTTTTCTAATATAGATTTTATTTCTCTATTAGAAACCTCTACTTGACCACTTGTTTGTGGGTGGTAGGGTGTAGCAACTATATGCTTAACCCCATATTTCATAAGAAGGCTTTCAAATTGCTTAGCAATGAATTGTGATCCTCCATCGCTTATGACTAGCCTAGGGACCCCAAATATTGGAAAAATGATTCTTTTGAACAATTTTATAACCACTCGTGCGTCATTTGTTGGAGAGGCAATGGCCTCGATCCACTTAAACACATTGTCGACAGCAACGGGTATGTATTAATTTCCCATGGAGGATGGGAAGGGTCCCATAAAGTTAACTCCCCATACATCAAAAATCTCCACTTCGAGGATGTTATTAAGAGGCAGTTCGTTCCTCTTAGATATTTTTCATGTACGCTGGCATTGGTCGCATTTCTTTATGAAAGCGTTAACATCTTTAAAGAGAGTAGGCCAATAGAAGCCTGCTTGAAAGATCTTCGACGCGGTTTTGTCGGTACTAGCATGTCCTCCGTAAGAGGAGGCATGACAATGAGTTATTATACTCTCAAATTCATCCTCGGGGATACATCTTCGAAAAATTCCGTCGGCGCCTCTCTTAAAAAGTAGAGGCTCATCCCAATAATAGTGCTTAACATAGGAGAAAAGCTTTTTTTTACGTTGGTCGTATATATACGGAGGTAATACTCCGGCGGAAAGGTAATTGACAAAGTCGGCATACCACGGTGTCTATCTTTGAATCAACGCAAAAAGTTTGTCATCCAGTAGGGAATCATCAAGAGGTAACTCTTCTGCTTTCAAATCGGTTAAACGGGACAAGTGGTTGGCCACCACATTTTGGGTCCCCTTCTTGTCTCTTATTTCGATGTCAAATTCTTGTAATAACAGAATCCACCTAATGAGTCTAGGTTTAGCATCCTTCTTATTAAGGAGGTATCTAATGGCCGCGTGGTTCGTCTAGATGATTATTTTTTATCCTACTAGGTAGGAACAAAATTTGTCAATGGAAAAGACCAAGGCCAATAGCTCTTTCTCTGTGGTTGCATAATTAATTTGAGCTTCATCAAGTGTCCTACTAGCGTAATAAATGGCATGCATCTTTTTTATCCTTATTTTTCCCCAATACTGCACCTATCGCATAGTCGCTAGCATCACACGTTATCTCAAATGAATCGTCCCAGTTAGGGGGTTGCATCACCCACTGAGTACGATTAGGCCAAGTAGCACACCACTCCTCTGTTACCATGAACCTATCCAACCGACTCATGACACGACCATCGCCACGATATCAAGTAAAATGTCTCCCACATAAAGGAAAATCCACTAAAGCATTATATTCAATAAACCTATTGAAAGAGACATCCACCACTGAACGATCCACCGACTCAATACTATGTCTTTCAGACGGATGCCTGACCGCACCCTAACCATGCACCAAGAACCTTCCCCTGAATTCTCTAGAATTTCCCCTAAGTTTCTCCATAACACTTGACGCCCCGCTCCGTCGCACGACGCTTACACATTTGCCAGATAAATTTCTCCCCACTCTTAATAAACCTACTCTGTATAATCAAGACATGCGCTAATGACTGTGTAAAAGGTTTGAATTTACACCTTTTATTATTACAAACATATCATGAAATATTATACCAAAAAATTAAAAAAATAAAATCATGAAATCATTCAAATAAAATTTAAGTTTAAATATAATCGTTTTCACATTCAAATAATTAAAATAAGTTAATTTATATCTTTAAGAAAAAGCTTTATTATCATAAAAGTAATGATAATTTCCATAGGACATGTTTGCTTTAACTTTAAAAAAATAATTTTTTTTGTATTTTTATAAAATGTTACAAGGTTTTTTAAATTCATTTTTTTAAAATTAAAAGATTAATTTGCATCCTATAACATAAATATACATTATTGAATCTCAAAACATAGTTGAAATCAAAAAATTTCAAAAAATTGCATCTCAAAATAATTTTTATGAAAAACAATTTGAAATTACTTCACAATTAAATGATTTTTTTTTAAGTTTTGATATCCACAAAATTTTTCAATAAAATAATATTTTAAAATAACTAGTCAAATCAAATTTTCATTTGAAATATTTATGAATAAACTTTTTTGTAATTTTTTTAAAATAAAAATATGTAACACAATAAAAATCACTTTTCATAAAAGCTGAAAAAAAGGCCCATAATCTAATAAATATTAATCATTCTACAAATATTATAATTTACAATCACAAGCATAAACAATAAAAACCTAAATCGTGGTTAAATGTTAACTACGTTTAAATTTTTTAATTTGTCTTAGCATTTAGAATATATACTTTAATTATAATATATTATAAGGTGGGTAATTGAGAGGATATTTAATATTAAATATCAATTAAAATGTTCTAATAAATTTCTCAACAAATTTTACCAATGACTAAGGGACAAAATATATTACAATTAAAGAACTTTTTGAAATTAAATAAATTTAAAATTAATAATATTTAAATAAATTTCAAATAAAATTATAAATAACTATTTGATTAAATATCATATTAACTTATAGGGTCAAAATAAAAATGTAAGTTTTTTGAGATATTTATTGAAAAATAAAATAATAAATTTTGTAGAAAAAACAAAAGTCTTAATATAGAAATCAATGTGCATAAACAAATGTAATCATTTTTAAAAATATCAATAGATAAATAATTAGTTTCGTCGAAATAAATCATGTTAAATTTAATTAGAAGGAATAACAGAATTAATCAATGGATATATGTATAATTTGTGAGATAAAAGAATTGGGAGTGGAACTTGGGCATATAAATGCTAAATTACTTAAAAATTAAAAAAAAAACTATTTAAAAACTTGTGTCAAAATAAAATTAGAAATAAATTCTTTATTAAAATTTTAAACTAATAAACCTAATTAAATAAAATATTTAGGGAAAAATTATGTGTGATTGTTAAAATATTTATTGTAGCTGAAAAATAGTTTTGTAAAAGAAAAAACTGATAATTAGTGAGGGACTCGTGTAAATAACAAACAATATATATATATATATATATATATATATATATATATATATATATATATATATATATATATATATATATATATATATATATATATATATATATATATATATATATATATATATATATATATATATATATATATATAAACTAATTGATTTGATTTACAGAATAATTTAAATTGTTCTATTATTTAAATTTCAACAAATTATTAAAAAATAAATCAAATATTGAATAGAAATAACCAAAGTAAATATATTTAGTTTGTTGAGATATTTATGGTTTAAATTGATCTATTTAAACTAATTGATTTGATTTACAGAATAATTTAAATTGTTCTATTATTTAAATTTCAACAAATTATTAACAAATAAATCAAATATTGAATAGAAATAACCAAAGTAAATATATTTAGTTTGTTGAGATATTTATGGTTTAAGTTGATCTATTTAAAGTTTTAAACTAATTGATTTGATTTACTGATTAATTTAAATTGTTATATTATTTAAATTTCAACAAATTATTAAAAAATAAATCAAATATTAAATAGAAATAACCAAAGTAAATATATTTAGTTAGTTGAGATATTTATGGTTTAAATTGATCTATTTAAACTAATTGATTTGGTATACAAAATAATTTAAATTGTTCTATTATTTAAATTTCAACAAATTATTAAAAAATAAATCAAATATTGAATAGAAATAACCAAAGTAAATATATTTAGTTTGTTGAGATATTTATGGTTTAAATTGATATATTTAAACGAATTGATTTGGTAATTTACAACATAATTTAAGTTGATCTAATATTAAGCTAAGATATTATATAATATCATATCTTGTGTTGTATCTCTATAAATCAAGATTCTTTTAATTTGATGGTGTAGAATTTTATACACAAGAAATCTTCTTCTTTTTATAGCGAAAGTTGGTGGTCAAAGATTCAAGTTGCAATGTCTCCTATTCATTTGTTAAACGGTGTGTTTGAAAATTCAATAGAACTCCTATCATCTCCTTATGATGAACTTGGTATGTAGTGTTTAATTTATTTTCTTACTTCCATAACAAATGTGTTTGAATTAATTAATGTGACTTGCTTAACCAAAATATGTATGCTTAATTTCACACAGATTATCTTAAACCTTCAAAGATCCCTGCTCATATTCAAATTCAACAAGAGTTAGAATCAAAATCTTGGAATCCCAACTTACTAAGATGTTCGAGTTTTACATCGGATGTTTGTTTTCCTGATGAGGACACGCTGATTGAATTTATTCCTGATGTTGGTTTTCCTCGTGAAAACAATCTGATTAAAGATGATTTCGGTGAATCAGACTCAACTTTTGATAGGATTAAGAATTTATCGGAATCTATATTCAACAATGATGATGATGATTTTGATTATGACGAATCTAGTATGGATTATATTATGGCGGAGCTAATGAAGCATGGAGCTAGAATTGGTTCTAGCAAAATTCTTGAGGTGCCTTCATGCAAGGAGAAGCCAAGCATAATCCAAGATCTATTAGAATAATAGGATCCAAGCTTATAATGAGAAAATCTGGTTAGGATCCGTTGAGAGTGGTTTGTGGTATTATGAAGATTTATGTTTTGGAGGCTTTCAAATATAAACATATAACCTTATGAACATTTATAAATATTGGTGTTCGTATGGAAAGGAATTTTCAATTTTTATTATCAATATCACCCTACTCTTATAAATATTGTTTATTTGTTTTTTTTTAACTGAAGTGTTAGTTTTCTAAATATATACATTACATGATTGCAATCTCATAATGCTTAGGGGGTAGAAGGTTAGAGCATGGAAGGTGTAGGTAAGCTTGATAGTAATATTTGCCATTAAATTTTGATGAATGTCACTCTATTGAAAGATGATTCATTCTAATAATATACTTGTGAATCATTTAGCAATTTCAATAAATTTAAACTATTTTAAACCTTGTTAAATCGAACTTTTATAATTTATGTATAAAAATCCACCGAAGAAGTTGTTTACTCCGAAAATAGAACTTTCAAAATCAAACTTATACATATTGTAATTATAATTATTCTATACTCTCCCACTCAGAAATTCAATTGTTGTTGATAAGGCTTACAATGAATCAAACAAATTCGAAAATAGTTCAAAATTCGATTCGAAAATTAAATCGTTGAATTAGGTTTATGAAATAAATGAGTTGAGTATGAGTTCAAAACTAAGTTCGTTAACTAAATGAGCTGAACTTGAACTATACATAGTTCAACTCGTTAGGTTCATGAGTCAACTCGATTATATATATGAGATAGATTATGTTGTCTTTAAGAGTAGATTTGAAGATTTGCTCTAAATCTTAGTATCATATTTTATTTTAATCCAACGGTTATCAATGATATCATTGATAATTTATATTCTCAAGTGAGAAAAATATTTCTACAAATAATTATACAAATACAATTAACATCGTATAAATTCCAATCTTATAACTTTTATTTTATTTCTATATTTTTTATTTAAAATATATTGATTTAAAATGTCAAATATATATATATATATATATATATATATATATATATATATATATATATATATATATATATATATATATATATATATATATATATATACACACACACACACACACACATAAGCGAGTTGAACCTAACAAGAGTAATCTAACAAGTTGAATCGAGATGTTCGTGAACTTCTAACAAGTCGAGTTTGAGCTGAAAAAAATTTGTGATAAACTCGAAGTCGAACTCAAACTCGGCCAATTCTTAACGACTCAAGTTTGAGCTGAAAAAAAGTTCGTCTTAAACTCGAACTCGAACTCAAACTCGGCCAATTCTTAACGAGTCGAACTGAGCTGAGGCGAGTTCGACTTGACTCGACTCATTTCCAGCCCTAGTTGTTGAACTCTCTGAGTAATTTGTTCTTTCATTTATATGAGTTGGTGGCTCAAATCTAGTGTTCTTTTACACAAATACATTATCCAACACCACGTACACGTCCACCATACTCATATATATTTTAATGATTTCTACTTATATATCATGACGTCCATGTGAACAAAATCAGATTCCCTAGTTTTTTCAACCAACAGGTCCTACAAAACAAATAAAAGTGTAGAATCAATTGTAAAGTAACCTACAACTAAGATTTTTTAGCCATAATTTTTCTTTTAACTTTTAACCTGTTATAAACATAGTGGAAATTTCAATTTGCAGCCTACAAACTTTGAATGCAGACGAATTTCGAGACTCGATAAATTCTCCCAAACCTCCTTTGAAAAAATTATACTTCACAACAGGATGAAGAAGATTTTACTTTAGATTTACTATGTAATATGTAATGAGTTGGATCTTAATTCCCCTCCAACACTCGTTGGCATAAGAAATCTATTTTTTCTTTAAATTTCACTTTCTTAAACATCAAAATGAATCTACATTTACATTGAAAATTTGGTATTATTATTTTAAAAAATAAATTGTTATATATATATATATATATATATATATATATATATATATATATATATATATATATATATATATATATATATATATATATATATATATATATATTTATATATATATTACAAGAGGTGACAATTGTAAGATCAAATCATATAAGTTGAAGTTAATACTTGAACATCACCCAATATATTGTTTTACACTCCATTTAATACCATCATTTAAGACCATTTTCCAATCTTTTGTCAAGATACTAATTTTATTACGACCGAGGAATGTCACATAACTCCTAAATGTTAGAACATCTACACCAAATACCTTTCAGTTTGTAGATCAAACTTGATCAATAACTTACTGTGTTGCAGACTTTGGTTAAGGCTGCCATTATTATGGTATCTGTGAAAAAATATCCTTGAAAGTTGATGACTAAGGGAAAGAAAAATATCAAATACAAGAGTAATTTTGAAGTCCAAATAGAGAGATGCAAGTTATAGAAGTCAACTTAGAGAATCAATGTCTATTTTAAGAATGGAGGACCATCCCAATCAGAATGTTAATGGAGGTATTTCTAAGGGAAATAGATCTCAACATTCCCTTAGCAAGGTATGTAACCTTTTGGCTTTCATCTCACAAATTGAGCCAAATAAAGATGAAACTATCATCAAAGAACATTGGCATTTTGCTATATAAGAAAGGTTAAATTAATTTGAAAGAAACAACGTTAAGGAACTCAATCCCAAAGCTTCTTCTAATTCACTGATTGGTATCCGAAGCTTTGTTATGAAAGGATACAATCAACAAAAAAGGATAGATTTAGATGAAACATATGCCCATGTGGCTAGATTAGAATCAATAATGATGTTATTAGCCTTCTCTTGCATAATGAATTTCAAATTGCTTCAAATGGCTGTAAAAAGAGTGTTTCTAAATGGCTATATCCAAGAGGAGATATATGTTGATCAACCTCCACACTTTATCAACTCGACCTTTCCCGATCATGTTTTCAAGTTTTAGAAAGCGTTATGTGGACTGAAATAACCTCCTAGAGCTTGGTATGATTGTCTAAGCAAATTATTTCTTGAAAAAAGTTCCAAAAGGACAAGTTGATAAAACTTTCTTTATCAATAAGCAAGGAATTTTCTGAAATGATGGAGAATGAGTTTGAAATGTCAATGATGGGGAGCTTCGGTATTTCTTCAGACTTCAAATCTATCAAACTAAATAAGGAACCTTTACAAGTCAAGCCAAATACTATAAAGAATTTCTAAAAAAGTTTGACATGGAGAAGTCTAAAGTAATAACAACCCCAATGTCAACATCATGTAACCTTGATTAGGATGAAAATGGAAAACCAATTGAGGAAAGAAACTGAAGGATAGAAAAACACTTAGAAAGGGGGGGGGGGATTGAATAAGTGTGACTTTAAATCTTGGACGATAAAAATAAAATGCACAATTATTTTTATCCTGGTTCGCTGTTAACGAAGCTACTCCAGTCCACCCCCGCAGAGATGATTTACCTCAACTGAGGATTTAATCCACTAATCGCACGGATTACAATGGTTTT
The DNA here is from genome assembly GCF_029867415.1 of Vicia villosa. Lineage (NCBI taxonomy): Eukaryota > Viridiplantae > Streptophyta > Magnoliopsida > Fabales > Fabaceae > Vicia > Vicia villosa. The sequence goes on along the minus strand of NC_081184.1, from coordinate 67,498,891 downwards.
CCACTTAGTCCGCAACTAAGTCTTCCAGAGTCTTCTGATCACACACTGATCACTCCAGGAACAACTGCTTAGATACCCTCTAAGACTTTTCTAGAGTCTACTGATCAACACGATCATCTAGGCTTAGTTCACTCCTAAGACTTCCCTAGAGTATTCTGATCAACACGATCACTCTAGTTACAAACTGCTCAGCCAACTGCTAAGACTTCCTAGAGTATACTGATCACACTGATCACTCTAGTTCCTTACAACTTAATGTAATTCTAAGAGTATTACAAATGCTTCTTAAAAAGCGATAATCACAACTGTGATATTTCTCTTAACGTTTAAGCTTAATCTCACTAAGATATTACAACAGCAATGTAGTGAGTTGATGAAGATTCTGAGCTTTGATTGAATAGCGTTTCAGCAAGTTTCTTTTTGTTCAGAGTTGTTAAGAATTGGTAACCTAGCTTCTCATCAGAACTTCATATTTATAGGCGTTGAGAAGATGACCGTTGAATGCATTTAATGCTTTGCGTGTTCCGTACAGCATTGCACTTAATGTTATACGCTTTTGTCAACTACCTCGAGCCTTGTTCACGCTGTGTCTACTGACGTAGCCTTTAGTAGCTTTTAACGTTCCTTTTGTCAGTCAGCGTAGTCTGCCACCTGTACTTCCTTCTGATCTGATGTTTGTGAATACAACGTTTGAATATCATCAGAGTCAAAACAGCTTGGTGCATAGCATCTTCTGATCTTCTGACCTTGAAGTGCTTCTGAGCGTGATACCATCTTCTGATCTTCAGTGCTTCTGATCTCATGTTCTTCTGATGCTTCCATAGACCCATGTTCTGATTCTGCTTCGACCATCTTCTGATGTCTTGCCAGACCATGTTCTGATGTTGCATGCTGAACCATTTGAGATACCACTTCTGAGCGCTGAATTATGCGTACTCTTTATATATTTCCTGAAAGGGAAATTGCAATGGATTAGAGTACCATATTATCTTAAGCAAAATTCATATTATTGTTATCATCAAAACTAAGATAATTGATAAGAACAAATCTTGTTCTAACAATCTCCCCCTTTTTGATGATGACAAAAACATATATAAATGATATGAATTTGCGATCAGAAAGAGTAGACGGCAAAAGACAAATTACACAGCTATAGCATAAGCATATGAATATGTCTCCCCCTGAGATTAACAATCTCCCCCTGAGATAAATAATCTCCCCCTGAAATAAATACTCGAAGAACTTTGATAAAAGACTTCCCTGATTATTTCGGTAGAGACGATCATATAAGCTTCTGCCTTCAGAGAATTCATAGCTTCTGACTTCTGCTTCCATTGGACAGCTTCAGAACTTGAATTTCTTTGATCTTCAGAACATTCACAGCTTCTGACTTCTGCTTCCATTCGTGGACAGCTTCAGAACTTGAATTTCTTTGATCTTCAGAACATTCACAGCTTCTGACTTCTGCTTCCATTCAGGACAGCTTCAGAACTTGAATTTTCTGGATCTTTTAGAACATTTACATCTTCTGATTTCTGCTTCCCTCGGATAGCTTCAGAACTTTGAATGTCTACCAACATCACTTCATGCTAGATTTGTATCAGAACATTGTTGAATGTACCAGAGCATCATCAGAGCATCTCTACATCCTGAAATGTTACAGAACAAAAACTAAACGACAAAAGTCAGCATGAACGAGTTAGAACATAAAATGTATGTTTGAACACATTATATGTATCAGAGCCATATAGGCTGAAATAATGTATCAGAGCAAATAATGTATCAGAGCCATAACATTATATGTATCATAGCAAATAGAATTTTGTCAGAACAGGATAGACAATGATATTCAAATTCTATTATCAGTGCTTCTGATTCATTCTTCTTTCTTGCTTCTGATCTCTGAAGCTTGACAGCACTCAGCTTGCTTCAGTTTCCATGGTTTTGCTTCTTGTGTTTGCTTCTGAAGATTCACTTCACTTCTCTGTACCTGCAAAACACTTAAACCATGTAGAACTTGCAGTTCTTGTTAGTGAATGTGTGGGAGCCTTTACCCAGCAACTGATAGATTAATCAAATCATTTATCATTTATCTTCTCCCCCTTTTTGTCATAACATCAAAAAGAATATTAAAGAAATTCAGATGCATAAAACGACAAATAAACTTGCTGAAACGAATGAAGAAAAGCATTTAATGTTACGTGACGTGAGGAGAGATAATAAAGACAAATGAGGTGACTAGCACAGTTACCTATGGTCGGCGTCCCTTCAACTGCACACGCGCTTATCCATGAATAGTAACGACAGGTTTACCATCCCGAGATAAAACGTAACAGCTGTTTTGCTTTAAAAGAGGTTCTGAATCAACTTAGACAATGAAACGTTAGTAATAACCGAATCATAATTTCTAAAAGATTTTAATCAGAACTTCTGATATAAAAAAAATAATCCATTTTCATTTCAGAAGATACTCATACATGAGAACTTCTCATCTTCTCATTCTGGGCATAAATCCATACTGATGTTCTTCAGAATGAACTTAAACCTATCTTCAGCCAGGGGTTTTGTAAAGATATCAGCCCATTGATGGTCTGTATCAACAAAGTTTAAAGATATGACACCCTTCTGAGCATAGTCCCTTATGAAATGATGTTTAATCTCAATATGTTTAGCTTTTGAATGAAGAATAGGATTCTTAGATAAAGATATAGCAGAAGTATTATCACAGAATATAGGAATGTTACTCTCAAATATCTGATAATCTTCTAACTGACTCTTCATCCAGAGCATCTGTGTACTACAACCAGCAGCAGCTACATATTCTGCTTCTGTGGTTGATAGAGCAATAGTTGCTTGCTTCTTGCTGTACCAGGAGATCAAATGACTTCCAAGAAATTGGCAACTTCCTGAAGTACTTTTTCTTTCAATTCTGTCTCCAGCATAATCAGCATCGCAGAATCCTACTAAGTTGTATTCTTTAGATTTTCTGTAAACTAAGCCAACATTAGTAGTACCTTTCAGATACCTTAGAATTCTCTTAACAGCAGTTAAATGAGATTCTCTAGGATCTGATTGGAATCTAGCACACAAACAAACACTGAACAGAATGTCAGGTCTAGAAGCAGTCAGATATAGAAGAGATCCAATCATACCTCTGTATAACTTCTGATCTACCTTCTTACTTACCTCATCCTTACCTAGGATGCATGTTGGATGCATAGGAGTTTTGGCTTCTTTGCAGTCTAGAAGATTAAACTTCTTCAGAAGTTCCTTCACATACTTGGTTTGGTGAACATATGTTCCTTCTGATGTTTGATTTATTTGTATTCCAAGGAAATACTTGAGTTCTCCCATCATGCTCATTTCAAACTCAGCCTGCATAGACTTAGCAAACTCCTTTCCAAGTGTAGCATTAGATGTTCCAAAAATAATATCATCTACATATATTTGACAAATTAAAATATCCTTTTCAAAGGTTTTACAAAAGAGAGTAGTGTCCACTTTTCCTCTAGTGAAACCATTATCTAGAAGGAAAGAACTTAAGCGTTCATACCAAGCTCTGGGAGCTTGCTTCAATCCATATAATGATTTCTTTAGTTTAAACACATGATTTGGAGACATAGAGTCTTCAAAACCAGGAGGTTGATGGACATAAACTTCTTCATCTATATAACCATTTAAGAAGGCACTCTTAACATCCATTTGATAGAGAGTGATGTTATGTTGAGTGGCAAAAGAAATTAATAGACGAATAGATTCTAACCTGGCCACTGGTGCAAAGGTTTCTGTATAATCAATCCCTTCTTGCTGACTATAACCCTGAGCCACCAGTCTGGCTTTGTTTCTTACCACTTCACCTTTCTCACTGAGCTTGTTTCTGAAGACCCATTTTGTACCAATTATATTGAATCCATCTGGTCTAGGAACAAGATCCCAAACATCATTCCTTGTAAACTGATTTAGTTCTTCTTGCATAGCAATTATCCAGTCTGGATCTTCTAGAGCATGATCAACAGAAGTTGGCTCGATCAAAGATACAAGACCTAATTGACAGTCTGCATTGTTCTTAAGGAATGCTCTTGTTCTGATTGGATCATCCTTCTTTCCAAGAATGACATCTTCTGAATGACCAGAGATGAGTCTGGATGATCTTCTGACAGATGGTTCTTCAGAAATACTTAGATCCTCCAGAGAAGCTGATACATGATCTTCTGGTTCTTTGCTTCTGAGGAGCTCTGCTTCTGATGCGTTGCTTCTTGGCTCAACAACTTCTGATATATCAATATCACAATCTGCAAAATTATCAAACTGCTTTGGTTTTTCAGAACCAAGCTTATCATCAAACCTGATATTGATTGATTCTTCTACAACCAATGTTTCAGTATTGTATACTCTGTAGCCTTTTGAGCGTTCAGAATATCCAAGAAGGAAACACTTTTGAGCTTTGGAATCAAACTTACCAAGATGATCTTTAGTGTTCAGAATAAAGCATACACATCCAAAAGGATAGAAATATGAAATGTTGGGCTTTCTATTCTTCCACAATTCATAAGGAGTCTTATTTAGAATAGGTCTGATAGAGATTCTATTCTGAATATAGCATGCAGTGTTCATTGCTTCTGCCCAGAAATGCTTAGCCATATTGGTTTCATTGATCATGGTTCTGGCCATTTCTTGCAGAGTCCTATTCTTTCGCTCTACAACCCCATTTTGCTGTGGAGTTCTAGGACAAGAGAAATCATGGGCAATACCATTTTCTTTGAAGAATTCTTCAAAGGATCTGTTCTCAAATTCACCACCATGATCACTTCTGACCTTTATGATTTTACACTCTTTTTCAGATTGAATCTGAATGCAGAAATCAAAGAACACTGAATGAGTCTCATCCTTGTGTTTTAAGAATTTTACCCAAGTCCAGCGGCTATAATCATCTACGATGACTAATCCATATTTCTTTCCTCTGACAGATGCTGTTTTGACTGGTCCAAACAGATCAATGTGCAAGAGTTCTAATGGCCTTGAGGTAGAAACAACATTCTTAGATTTGAATGCAGGTTTGGAGAACTTGCCCTTCTGACATGCTTCACAAAGAGCATCTGATTTGAATTTCAGATTAGGGAGTCCTCTGACCAGATTCAGTTTGTTAATCTGAGAAATCTTTCTCAAACTAGCATGACCTAATCTTCTGTGCCAGACCCACTGCTCTTCAGAAACAGACATAAGACAGGTCACCTTCTGACTCATAAGATCTTGCAGATCTGTCTTATAAATGTTGTTCTTCCTCTTGCCTGTAAATAGGATTGAGCCATCCTTCTGATTTACAGCCTTGCAAGACTTTTGATTAAAGATTATATCATAACCATTGTCACTCAATTGACTGATAGATAAGAGGTTATGAGTTAATCCTTCTACAAGAAGTACATTAGAAATGGAAGGAGAGTTACCAGACTTTATAGTTCCAGAGCCAATTATCTTGCCCTTCTGATCTCCTCCAAACTTGACTTCTCCTCCTGACTTAAGCACCAGGTCTTGGAACATAGACCTTCTTCCTGTCATGTGTCGTGAGCATCCAGAGTCCAGGTACCATGACATGTTGTGCTTTGTCCTTCTTGCAGCCAAGGATATCTGCAATAGGAATAATCTTATCCTTAGGTACCCACATTTTCTTGGGTCCTTTCTTGTTAGTTCTCCTCAAGTTCTGATTGAACTTGGGTTTAACATTGTAAGCAATAGGAGGAACAGTATGATAATTCTTAATGTGAGTTTCATGATATTTCCTAGGTTGTGTCACATGCTTCTTGGTGTGTGTTATGTGAAAACTTTGAGCATGTGAAGTGTGCCTAATATCATGAGAGTGGCCATACTTGAACTGATCATACAATGGCTTGTATGTGAGTTTCATTTCATCAACAGGTTCAAGTTTGTATGGGGTTTCACCCTCATAACCAATGCCAACTCTTTTGTTTCCAGACACGGCATATATCATAGAAGCTAGCTGACTTCTGCCAATACTTCTATACAAGAACTTCCTGAAACTTAAATCATATTCTTTCAGAATATGGTTTAGACTAGGAGTGGATTTTTCTGAATCAGAAGGAGATCCAACATTATTGGATAATTTTAAAAGTTTTTCTTTTAATTCAGAATTCTCCAACTCAAGCTTCTTTGTTTCAAATTCAAATTGCTTTTTCAGCTTTTTGTATTTGAGACTAATCTGAGACTTGAGTTCCAGAAGTTCAGTTAGACCGGAAACTAACTCATCTCTAGTAAGTTCAGAAAATACCTCTTCAGAATCTGATTCTGATGTAGATTCTGATCCGTCATCTTCTGTCGCCATCAGCGCACAGTTGGCCTGCTCATCTTCTGAATCATCTTCTGACTCATCCCAGGTTGCCATAAGACCTTTCTTCTTATGAAACTTTTTCTTGGGACTTTCCTTCTGAAGATTTGGACATTCATTCTTGTAGTGTCCGGGCTCATTGCATTCATAGCACATGACCTTCTTCTTGTCAAATCTTCTGTCATCAGAAGATTCTCCACGTTCAAATTTCTTTGAACTTCTGAAGCCTCTGAACTTCCTTTGCTTGGTCTTCCAGAGTTGATTTAGCCTTCTGGAGATCAGGGACAGTTCATCTTCTTCTTCAGATTCTGATTCTTCAAGATCTTCTTCTTTGGCCTGAAAAGCGTTAGTGCATTTCTTGATATTAGATTTTAATGCAATAGACTTACCTTTCTTTTGAGGCTCATTTGCGTCCAGCTCTATTTCATGACTTCTCAAGGCGCTGATAAGCTCTTCCAGAGAAACTTCATTCAGATTCTTTGCAATCTTGAATGCAGTCACCATAGGACCCCATCTTCTGGGTAAGCTTCTGATGATCTTCTTCACATGATCAGCCTTGGTGTATCCTTTGTCAAGAACTCTCAATCCAGCAGTAAGAGTTTGAAATCTTGAAAACATCTTTTCAATGTCTTCATCATCCTCCATCTTGAAGGCTTCATACTTCTGGATTAAGGCTAGAGCTTTAGTCTCCTTGACTTGAGCATTTCCTTCATGAGTCATTTTCAAGGACTCATATATGTCATAGGCCGTTTCCCTGTTAGATATCTTCTCATACTCAGCATGAGAGATAGCATTCAGCAAAACAGTTCTACATTTATGATGATTCCTGAAAAGCTTCTTTTGATCATCGTTCATTTCTTGCCTTGACAGCTTCACGCCACTGGCATTTACTGGATGTTTGTAACCATCCATTAGAAGATCCCATAGATCACCATCTAGACCCAGAAAATAGCTTTCCAGTTTATCTTTCCAGTATTCAAAGTTTTCACCATCAAATACCGGCGGTCTAGTATAACCATTGTTTCCGTTGTATTGCTCAGCAGAGCCAGATGTAGATGCAGGTGTAGATGTAGACTTTCCACTTTCATCAACCATCTTTTAAATGAAGCGTTTTTCTCTTCCTGAATCTTTTCTAAACACGGTTAAGTGCTTGCACCTTAGAACCGGCGCTCTGATGCCAATTGAAGGATAGAAAAACACTTAGAAAGGGGGGGGATTGAATAAGTGTGACTTTAAATCTTGGACGATAAAAATAAAATGCACAATTATTTTTATCCTGGTTCGCTGTTAACGAAGCTACTCCAGTCCACCCCCGCAGAGATGATTTACCTCAACTGAGGATTTAGTCCACTAATCGCACGGATTACAATGGTTTTCCACTTAGTCCGCAACTAAGTCTTCCAGAGTCTTCTGATCACACACTGATCACTCCAGGAACAACTGCTTAGATACCCTCTAAGACTTTTCTAGAGTCTACTGATCAACACGATCACTCTAGGCTTAGTTCACTCCTAAGACTTCCCTAGAGTATTCTGATCAACACGATCACTCTAGTTACAAACTGCTCAGCCAACTGCTAAGACTTCCTAGAGTATACTGATCACACTGATCACTCTAGTTCCTTACAACTTAATGTAATTCTAAGAGTATTACAAATGCTTCTTAAAAAGCGATAATCACAACTGTGATATTTCTCTTAACGTTTAAGCTTAATCTCACTAAGATATTACAACAGCAATGTAGTGAGTTGATGAAGATTCTGAGCTTTGATTGAATAGCGTTTCAGCAAGTTTCTTTTTGTTCAGAGTTGTTAAGAATTGGTAACCTAGCTTCTCATCAGAACTTCATATTTATAGGCGTTGAGAAGATGACCGTTGAATGCATTTAATGCTTTGCGTGTTCCGTACAGCATTGCACTTAATGTTATACGCTTTTGTCAACTACCTCGAGCCTTGTTCACGCTGTGTCTACTGACGTAGCCTTTAGTAGCTTTTAACGTTCCTTTTGTCAGTCAGCGTAGTCTGCCACCTGTACTTCCTTCTGATCTGATGTTTGTGAATACAACGTTTGAATATCATCAGAGTCAAAACAGCTTGGTGCATAGCATCTTCTGATCTTCTGACCTTGAAGTGCTTCTGAGCGTGATACCATCTTCTGATCTTCAGTGCTTCTGATCTCATGTTCTTCTGATGCTTCCATAGACCCATGTTCTGATTCTGCTTCGACCATCTTCTGATGTCTTGCCAGACCATGTTCTGATGTTGCATGCTGAACCATTTGAGATACCACTTCTGAGCGCTGAATTATGCGTACTCTTTATATATTTCCTGAAAGGGAAATTGCAATGGATTAGAGTACCATATTATCTTAAGCAAAATTCATATGATTGTTATCATCAAAACTAAGATAATTGATAAGAACAAATCTTGTTCTAACAGAAACTACTGAGGTATGATAAGCTTTCTTCTCTATCTCACTGCATCTCGTCCAAATATCATGTTTGTCGTTTGTCTTTGTGCTCGCTTTAAATAATTCTCAACAGAAACACATATTAGTGCTATCAAACACATTATGAGTTATCTCACTGGCACACAGTAAATGGCTCTATGGTACCCCAAGGAAGTGGATTGTAACTTAGTTGGGTACACTGATTCTGATTTTGCAAGGTGTGGATTGGATAGGAAATGTACTGGTGGTATGTGTCACTTACTTGTGAACTTGCTGACAAGAAACCATGATACAATACGCACTGAAAAACAAATATTTCCCTTAAGTCAATCCTTACGAATGAGCATGATCAGTGATAGAAACGATTACCTTTTGTGGAAACTAAAACCTTTGATGTAGAATTTGATGAACGATCACAAGCTAAGAACAAAGAACAACACCTCTACTTCGTCCACTCGAATAAAGTGCCTTCAATCTTAGTGCTAGTTGTTACGAACGAAGACCTTGAGAGAGAGTGTGTGAGTACAATTAAGGTTCCAAATTAAATTTCACCAAGTGTGAAAGCTTATGCGTAAGGATTCTTTTTATAGAACCATTTGTATGGGTGACAAGCTATAAAGCCCACTTAAGTGCGTCGTACTTTATGGTGTACTATTTTTCATTTAAGCGCACAGTATCTTACCATATTCAATATTCCACTTAAGTTCACCGCACCTTACAATATTCTACAATTCACTTAAGCACAATGTATGTTATGGTGTTTCGTGATTCTCTCAATGGGTAATAACAAGTTGTGAGCAATAAGAGGTGATCATGCTAATATAAATATAGAGAAGCATGAATTCTGAAGCAAAAAGAGGATGATATAATAGAAACTTTTAATGAGATCTATACTCGGTATGAGGGAGAACCTAGCTACAAGAGTCATATTTCACTACGCCAAAAAAGAGTTTAGGCAACACCCTCTTTACCAGCGCTTTTTAATAAAAATGCTGCTAAAAAAATAAGAGGACATTAGACAGCGCTTTTTGATAATAAGCATTAGCATAAGGTTTCCACACAGGAAAAACTTTGTAATATAAGTGTTGTTGTATGTTACATGAAAAATAATAATTTTTTATAATTAAGACAGCGCTTTTACTTTAGACAGTGTTTATAAATAAAAATGTTGCTTTAAGTAGTACATTAGGCAGCACCCATAAATAAATAATAATGAGGTCTAATGCACATATAGAATCTTTAAAATTTTAATTAATTAAAATTTTCGAAAAAATAAACATGTGTGATAAGATAATAGAACCCCCTAAAGCTTCGCTTCTATATATATATATATATATATATATATATATATATATATATATATATATATATATATATATATATATATATATATATATATATATATATATATATATATATATAACCATTTTTTTTCCAAAAAATAGGCTATTTATATGACCGTTTAATCAGGTACTATTAACGGTTGAGATTTGATGTGAAATTAAATTTTGACACATTGGTGTCATTTAATCTAAATTCCAAATTGTTTGCTATAATAGGGGATCAAACCTCTGCTTTTAGGGATATTCACAAACTTCTCAACCATTCAACTATATTTTATGCTATTTTTCTCATATTTAATAGTTAATAACTATTTTAAAAATAAACTTAAAAAATAAAAAATTATTTTTCTTTCAACTCAATTATTCCCTTATTTTTCATTCCCTTCTTTTCAATTATTTTTCAGAGTTTGTCACTTCTTCTCTTTCATTTTGTAGGTTTTATGTTTCTTTTTTTATTATTTAAGGTTTGTGATTTTTTTTTATTCTTTTTCTTTGTGCTTGCAATGAAATTTTTTGTTTTATTTTTCTTTGTGCTTGCAATGAAATTTTTTGTTTATTTTTCTTTGTGCTTGCAATGAAATATTTTTAATTTGATTATTTAGGGTTTAATTTTTAATTTTGTGGATTTTTTTGTGAAGTTTATGTTTGGTTGCAAATAACCATAACGAGTCTAGAAATCAATTCTTAATAGTTGTTAAGATTGAACCATGTTAACAATGTCTACAATTTTTTTAATTATATTTATATAAAGTGAAAATAAGTATTGTTTGGAAGAATGGAAACATGCAGGGCAATGAGAGCAATATGTGATATTGTAAGATTTACTGTTAACTTGATGGTTTTAGATCAAATTTAATAACTAAATTTCATATTATCCAATTCAAAAGAATGGATATTTGAAGCATTGTGGCATTTTCTTCATTTTGAGATAAGAGAGAGGTTATATTGATACTCTTAATTGAAAGATACCTTTAGTAATAAGAAACTTTAATTTGATGTTTGTTTGTTTGTCAATAGAAATGTTTCGGTATTAACAAAATAGTGGAACACTATCAAATAAGAGCTCGAGTATCAAAGACTAAATCAAACATTACACGGATCAAAGTACATAGTGAGTATCATATTTTAAAAATGGTATGGATTTATAATTTATTTACTATTTTGATGCTCAAAGATTTTTTTTATCTAATTAATTTTAACTCAGTTATATTATGTTATATTAGGTAGTACTTTGATAACTTCAAGTTTTTCACTTAGTCGGAAGATAAATTGAATAAAATTAAGGAGGATTGTAGTGAATACAGATATGTGAAATAATAGTTACTTAAAGAAGTTTGTAAGTTATCAATTGTGATCCTAGAAGTTAAAAATTAATTAATAGTTTTTTCAAAAAAAATAAAAGATATTGATATAATATGATTGTCATTTTTCCTTACTTTCAAATGGCTTATCCCACCACTTTAAATGCAACCACTGAAAATATGCATTTTGGTCAACCTCTTCTGCTCCTAAGTATTTGGCCAGGCGTAGTCCGACGAGGAAGGCCTCATACTCTGCTTGGTTGTTGGAGGTCGAGAAAGTGAGGGTGAGGGAGACCTCGACCATGATTCCTTCCTCATTTTCCAAAATGATGCCTGCTCCGCTTCATGTCGAGGAGGATGCACCGTCCACAAAGATGGTCCATTTGTGTGTCCTACTCATCGTCAAAATGATGGGAGAACAAAATAATGAGCTAGCATAGTGCGTATCATATTATTAATGGTTCTTATTTTGCGTTCCTCTTTTCCATTTTGTGAGGATGTGTGAGGATAAGAGAAACGAAAAACAAGGCCATTATCAGCACAATATTTTTGAAATAGCTCATTATTATATTCATCGTCATTGTCGCATTGAAAAGATTTGACTTTTTGCAAAGTTTGTGTTCGAATAAGTTTTGTAAGTGGCTGAAACATTTCAAATACTTGAGATTTTCTGTTAATAGAAAATGTCCATAGGAAATTTGTAAAATCATTTAAGAATATGACATAATATTTATGTACAGCGGAACTTAGAATTGGAGATGTCCACAAATTACCATGTAAAATATCAAAGGGCACCAAAGTTGTAGTTTGAGAATAAAAAAATGGCAATTTAAGTTGTTTGTCTAAATTTTTGTAATTAATTTGGAATGTCAAATTGGCATTTTTTTTAAAATTTTTTTTAATGCCATGTTGGCATTTAAATTTTCTTTTCTATTATTATTAATCAATAATATTTTAGAAATAAAATTAATTAAATGTGCACCCTAATTATAATTAATCAAATAGGAATAAAATTAATAAAATAAAGTGGGGACCTTTAGATATAACTAAAATCGAACTTTAAAAAATTAAATGTGGCGACCAATCCATCAATATAGCGGTTGAAATCTACAATATAAGAAAATTACATGCTCTGAAAAATATCATATTGTCCTTCTGTTACCAAATTCAGCCACGTGGATGCCTTAACAATCTTTCTTTTCCTTTTTTCTTCTACTACCAACCCTAATTGCTTCTATTTTGAAAAACCATCATGTTCTCTCTTCCTCTTCCTCTTCCTCTCTATTCTGAAAAATCTTCTTCTGCATCTTCTTCCATACCCATAAATTGTTATTACAGTTTTGTTTTTGATTTTAATAGGTGACTAAATCATACATCAAGTTTAACAAATCTCAAAGATGGATCAAGTATCAGATCTGATTTACTCATAAATATTTTTTTCTCACAAATCTCTTTTTTACCTTCTTTCTAACATATTCCCCCTTTTGTTTGTTCAGGATGTAGATAGACTTGTATTTTTATTGATAATACATGGAGATTTATATTAAAACAACAATAACAATGTTGAACACCGACAGTTGAAACGAATGCTACATGGAAAGTTGGATATGCACACGGGGAGAAGATTGGGCATAACTGGGTCAATTTCTCTCTTTTATTTTTAATTTTGGCTTGAATTTTCCTCTGAATTTTGTGCACATGAACGATCTTGGAGGGAAAGAGGTGAAATGGTAGAAGACAACAAAAGAGCAACACCGGTCAATTATCGGAACCTTTACTAAATTTCATCTTTTTGATTATTTTTTGAAACCTATTTAACTTGTAAAATTAGGTTACTATATGGAAGAAAAAAGTAATAGTGATAAATAAATTTCATCTTGCTGAATCAGATTTTCTTTACTTTTGCACCCTCCATGGTGGTGAGTAGTAGAAAGATTAGCATAGGAGAAACATTTATAATTTTTTTTTTATTGTTCAGCAAATTTGTCCCTTTAACATTATGGTTTTTAATTAGTAGTAGAGAGATTATACATAGTTGATTTCAATTTATGGCTCTCTTTAATTCAAAATAATGGTTTTGTAAATTCAAATTTATGGGTCCTTTTAATTTAAATTTATGATTTTTTTAGTTCATATTTATATCTATTTTTTAATTCAGATTTATGACAATGACACGACAGATTTATGGTTCTTTAATTCAAATTTATGATAATGATAATTTGTGATTATTTTTAATTCATATTTATTGTTAGTTTTAATGATGAATTTGGAGTGATAATGGTTCTTTCTTTTAGTTCATCTGTTGACAAATGGTGTGATTGTTTTAGTGTTGTGGTTTGAATTTTTATTAGTTAATTTTAAGATAGTGTTGATTGTTCTAGGGTTGAGGTTGGAATATTTGTTGCTGGGGTTTTGAAAATTTGTTGTTAGATATAAAAAACTATTTAAATTTTTTAAATGATGAAGATAAGTTTTGATGTGTATGTTTGATATGGTTTTATTAAATTTAAATCTTTTTGATCTAAGCATGCGTTTATGCAAAATGTTTGAATTATTTTATAGTCTGTTACAATTCTTTTTGGTTTTGTGTATGTTCTTTTTGGTCTTTTAGTTTATGCACAAGCATTTGAGGTTTTAGAGACAATTCTCAAGGACATGACTTTTTAAAATACAACAAGGTTTTTTAAATTCATTTTTTTAAAATTGAAAGATTAATTTGACATCCTATAACATAAATATACATTATTGATAAAATTGACAATTTTAAAAAAATTGCATCTCAAAATAATGTTTATGAAAAACTATTTAAAATTGCTTCAAAATTAAATGATTTTTTTTAAAGTTTTGATATCCAAAATTTTTTCAATAAAATATCTAAAATATAATTTTAAAAATAACTATTCAAATCAAATTTTCACTTGAAACATTTATGAATAAATTTTTTTAAAAATAAAAATATGTAACGCAATAAAAATCACTTTTCATAAAAGCTGAAAAAAAAAGGCTCATAATCTAATAAATATTAATCATTCTACAGATATTATAATTTACAATCTCAACAAATTTTACCGTCTACAATGAATAAGGGACAAAATATATTACAACTAAAGAACTTTTTGAAATTAAATAAATTTAAAATTAATAATATTTAATTAAATTTCAAATAAATTTATAAATAACTATTTGATTAAATATATTAAGTGATAGGGTCAAAATAGAAATGTAAATTTTTTGAGATATTTATTGAGTAATAAAATAATTAATTTTGAAGAAAAAACAAAAGTCTTAATATAGAAGTCAATGTGGATAAAAAATGTAATTATTTTTAAAAATATCAATAGATAAATAATTAATTTCGTTGAAATAAATCATGTTAAATATAATTAAAAGGAAGAACAAAATTAATCAATGGATATATGTATAATTTGTGAGATAAAAGAACTGGGAGTGGATCTTGGGCATATAAATGCTAAATTATTTAAAAATTACAAAAAAATATTTAAAAAACATATGTCAAAATAAAATTAGAAATAAATTAGAAATATTTATTGTAGGTGAAAAATAGTTTTGTAAAAGAAAAAACTGATAATTAGTGAGGGACTCGTGTAAATAACCTAAATTGATCTATTGTTTAAATTTCAACAAATTATTCAAAAAAATAAATCAAATATAAAAGAATAGACACGACGAAAGTAAATGTCAGAAAGTAAATATATTTAGTCTGTTGAGATATTTAAGGTTTATATTGATCTATTTAAACTAATTGATTTGATTTACAGAATATTTTAAATTGTTCTATTATTTAAATTTCAACAAATTATTAAAAAATAAATCAAATATTGAAATAACCAAAGTAAATATTTTTAGTTTGTTGAGATATTTATGGTTTAAATTGATCTATTTAAACTAATGGATTTGATTTACAGAATAATTTCAATTGTTCTATTATTTAAATTTCAACAAATTATTAAAAAATAAATCAAATATTGAATAGAAATAACCAAAGTAAATATATTTAGTTTGTTGAGATATTTATGGTTTAAATTGATATATTTAAACGAATTGATTTGGTAATTTACAACATAATTTAAGTTGATCTAATATTAAGCTAAGATATTATATAATATCATATCTTGTGTTGTATCTCTATAAATCAAGATTCTTTTAATTTGATGGTGTAGAATTTTATACACAAGAAATCTTCTTCTTTTTATAGCGAAAGTTGGTGGTCAAAGATTCAAGTTGCAATGTCTCCTATTCATTTGTTAAACGGTGTGTTTGAAAATTCAATAGAACTCCTATCATCTCCTTATGATGAACTTGGTATGTAGTGTTTAATTTATTTTCTTACTTCCATAACAAATGTGTTTGAATTAATTAATGTGACTTGCTTAACCAAAATATGTATGCTTAATTTCACACAGATTATCTTAAATCTTCAAAGATCTCTGCTCATATTCAAATTCAACAAGAGTCAAAATCAAAATCTTGGAATCCCAACTTACTAGGATGTTCGAGTTTTACATCGGATGTTTGTTTTCCCGATGAGGACACGCTGATTGAATTTATTCCTGATGTTTGTTTTCCTCGTGAAAACAATTTGATTAAAGATGATTTTGGTGAATCAGACTCAACTTTTGATAGGATTAAGAATTTATCGGAATCTATATTCAACAATGATGATGATGATTTTGATTATGACGAATCTAGTATGGATTATATTATGGCGGAGCTAATGAAGCATGGAGCTAGAATTGGTTCTAGCAAAATTCTTGAGGTGCCTTCATGCAAGCAGAAGCCAAGCATAATCCAAGATCTATTAAAATAATAGGATCCAAGCTTATAATGAGAAAATCTGGTTAGGATCCGTTGAGAGTGGTTTGTGGTATTATGAAGATTTATGTTTTGGAGGCTTTCAAATATAAACATATAACCTTATGAACATTTATAAATATTGGTGTTCGTATGGAAAGGAATTTTCAATTTTTATTATCAATATCACCCTACTCTTATAAATATTGTTTATTTGTTTTTTTAACTGAAGTGTTAGTTTTCTAAATATATACATTACATGATTGCAATCTCATAATGCTTAGGGGGTAGAAGGTTAGAGCATGGAAGGTGTAGGTAAGCTTGATAGTAATATTTGCCATTAAATTTTGATGAATGTCACTCTATTCAAAGATGATTCATTCTAATAATATACTTGTGAATCATTTAGCAATTTCAATAAATTTAAATTATTTTAAACCTTGTTAAATCGAACTTTTATAATTTATGTATAAAAATCCACTGAAGAAGTTGTTTACTCCAAAAATAGAACTTTCAAAATCAAACTTATACATATTGTCATTATAATTATTCTATACTCTTCCACTCAGAAATTCAATTGTTGTTGATAAGGCTTACAATGAATCAAACAATCTCGAAAATAGTTCAAAATTCGATTCGAAAATTAAATCGTTGAACTAGGTTTATGAAACAAATGAGTTGAGTATGAGTTAAAAACTAAGTTCGTTAACTAAATGAGCTGAACTTGAACTATACATAGTTCAACTCGTTAGGTTCATGAGTCAATACGATTATATATATGAGATAGATTATGTTGTCTTTAAGAGTAGATTTGAAGATTTGCTCTATATCTTAGTATCATATTTTATTTTAATCTAACGGTTATCAATGATATCATTGATAATTTATATTCTCAAGTGAGAAAAATATTTCTACAAATAATTATACAAATACAATTAACATCGTATAAATTCCAATCTTATAACTTTTATTTTATTTCTATATTTTTTATTTAAAAAATATTAATTTAAAATGTCAAATATATATATATATATATATATATATATATATATATATATATATATATATATATATATATATATATATATATATATATATATATATATATATATATATATATATATATATATATATATATATATATATATAGACACACACACACACACACACACACACACACACACACACACATAAGCGAGTTGAACCTAACAAGAGTAATCTAACAAGTTGAACCGAGATGTTCGTGAACTTCTAACAAGTCGAGTTTGAGTTGAAAAAAATTTGTGATAAGCTCGAAGTCGAACTCAAACTCGGCCAATTCTTAACGACTCAAGTTTGAGCTGAAAAAAAGTTCGTCTTAAACTCGAACTCGAACTCAAACTCGGCCAATTCTTAACGAGTCGAACTGAGCTGAGGCGAGTTCGACTTGACTCGACTCATTTCCAGCCCTAGTTGTTGAACTCTCTGAGTAATTTGTTCTTTAATTTATATGAGTTGGTGGCTCAAATCTAGTGTTCTTTTACACAAATACATTATCCAACACCACGTACACGTCCACCATACTCATATATATTTTAATGACTTCTACTTATATATCATGACGTCCATGTGAACAAAATCAGATTCCCTAGTTTTTTCAGCCAACAGGTCCTACAAAACAAATAAAAGTGTAGAATCAATTGTAAAGTAACCTACAACTAAGATTTTTTAGCCATATTTTTTCTTTTAACTTTTAACCTGTTATAAACATAGTGGAAATTTCAATTTGCAGCCTACAAACTTTGAATGCAGACGAATTTCGAGACTCGATAAATTCTCCCAAACCTCCTTTGAAAAAATTATACTTCACAACAGGATGAAGAAGATTTTACTTGAGATTTACTATGTAATATGTAATGAGTTGGATCTTAATTCCCCTCCAACACTCGTTGGCATAAGAAATCTATTTTTTCTTTAAATTTCACTTTCTTAAACATCAAAATGAATCTATGTTTACATTGAAAATTTGGTATTATTATTTTAAAAAATAAATTGTTATATATATATATATTTTACAAGAGGTGACAATTGTAAGATCAAATCATATAAGTTGAAGTTAATACTTGAACATCACCCAATATATTGTTTTACACTCCATTTAATACCATCATTTAAGACCATTTTCCAATCTTTTGTCAAGATACTAATTTTATTACGACCGAGGAATGTCACATAACTCCTAAATGTTAGAACATCTACACCAAATACCTTTCAGTTTGTAGATCAAACTTGATCAATAACTTACCTGTGTTGCACACTTTGGTTAAGGCTGCCATTATTATGGTATATGTGAAAAAATATCCTTGAAAGTTGATGACTAAGGGAAAGAAAAATATCAAATACAAGAGTAATTTTGAAGTCCAAATAGAGAGATTCAAGTTATAGAAGTCAACTTAGAGAATCAATGTCTATTTTAAGAATGGAGGACCATCCCAATCAGAATGTTAATGGAGGTATTTCTAAGGGAAATAGATCTCAACATTCCCTTAGCAAGGTATGTAACCTTTTGGCTTTCATCTCACAAATTGAGCCAAATAAAGATGAAACTATCATCAAAGAACATTGGTATTTTGCTATACAAGAAAGGTTAAATTAATTTGAAAGAAACAACGTTAAGGAACTCAATCCCAAAGCTTCATCTAATTCACTGATTGGTACCCGAAGCTTCGTTATGAAAGGATACAATCAACAAAAAAGGATAGATTTAGATGAAACATATGCCCATGTGGCTAGATTAGAATCAATAATGATGTTATTAGCCTTCTCTTGCATAATGAATTTCAAATTGTTTCAAATGGCTGTAAAAAGAGTGTTTCTAAATGGCTACATCCAAGAGGAGATATATGTTGATCAACCTCCACACTTTATCAACTCGACCTTTCCCGATCATGTTTTCAAGTTTTAGAAAGCGTTATGTGGACTGAAATAACCTCCTAGAGCTTGGTATGATTGTCTAAGCAAATTATTTCTTGAAAAAAGTTCCAAAAGGACAAGTTGATAAAACTCTCTTTATCAATAAGCAAGGAATTTTCTGAAATGATGGAGAATGAGTTTGAAATGTCAATGATGGGGAGCTTCGGTATTTCTTCAGACTTCAAATCTATCAAACTAAATAAGGAACCTTTACAAGTCAAGCCAAATACTATAAAGAATTTCTAAAAAAGTTTGACATGGAGAAGTCTAAAGTAATAGCAACCCCAATGTCAACATCATGTAACCTTGATTAGGATGAAAATGGAAAACCAATTGAGGAAAGAAAATATTGAGGTATGATAAGCTTTTTTCTCTATCTCACTGCATCTCGTCCAAATATCATGTTTGTCGTTTGTCTTTGTGCTCGCTTTAAATAATTCTCAACAGAAACACATATTAGTGCTATCAAACACATTATGAGTTATCTCACTGGCACACAGTAAATGGCTCTATGGTACCCCAAGGAAGTGGATTGTAACTTAGTTGGGTACACTGATTCTGATTTTGCAAGGTGTGGATTGGATAGGAAATATATTGGTGGTATGTGTCACTTACTTGTGAACTTGCTGACAAGAAACCATGATACAATACGCACTGAAAAACAAATATTTCCCTTAAGTCAATCCTTACGAATGAGCATGATCAGTGATAGAAACGATTACCTTTTGTGGAAACTAAAACCTTTGATGTAGAATTTGATGAACGATCACAAGCTAAGAACAAAGAACAACACCTCTACTTCGTCCACTCGAATAAAGTGCCTTCAATCTTAGTGCTAGTTGTTACGAACGAAGACCATGAGATAGAGTGTGAGTACAATTAGGGTTCCAAATTAAATTTCATCAAGTGTGAAAGCTTATGCGTAAGGATTCTTTTTATAGAACCATTTGTATGGGTGACAAGCTATAAAGCCCACTTAAGTGCGTCGTACTTTATGGTGTACTATTTTTCATTTAAGCGCACAGTATCTTACCATATTCAATATCCCACTTAAGTTCACCGCACCTTACAATATTCTACAATTCACTTAAGCACAATGTATGTTATGGTGTTTCGTGATTCTCTCAATGGGTAATAACAAGTTGTGAGCAATAAGAGGTGATCATGCTAATATAAATATAGAGAAGCATGAATTCTGAAGCAAAAAGAGGATGATATAATAGAAACTTTTAATGAGATCTATACTCGGTATGAGGGAGAACCTAGCTACAGGAGTCATATTTCACTACGCCAAAAAAGAGTTTAGGCAACACCCTCTTTACCAGCACTTTTTAATAAAAATGTTGCTAAAAAAATAAGAGGACATTAGACAACGCTTTTTGATAATAAGCATTGGCATAAGGTATCCACACAGGAAAAACTTTGTAACATAAGTGTTGTTGTATGTCACATGAAAAATAATAATTTTTTATAATTAAGACAGCGCTTTTACTTTAGACAGTGTTTATAAATAAAAGTGTTGCTTTAAGTAGTACATTAGGCAGCACCCATAAATAAATAATAATGAGGTCTAATGCACATATAGAATCTTTAAAATTTTAATTAATTAAAATTTTCGAAAAAATAAACATGTGTGATAAGATAATAGAACCCCCTAAAGCTTCGCTTCTATATATATATATATATATATATATATATATATATATATATATATATATATATATATATATATATATATATATATATATATATATATATATATATAACCATTTTTTTTCCAAAAAATA
Source organism: Vicia villosa (assembly GCF_029867415.1). Taxonomy (NCBI): domain Eukaryota; kingdom Viridiplantae; phylum Streptophyta; class Magnoliopsida; order Fabales; family Fabaceae; genus Vicia; species Vicia villosa. The sequence continues at coordinate 67,477,908 of NC_081184.1, read as the reverse complement.
GGCTATTTATATGACCGTTTAATCAGGTACTATTAACGGTTGAGATTTGATGTCAAATTAAATTTTGACACATTGGTGTCATTTAATCTAAATTCCAAATTATTTGCTATAATAGGGGATCAAACCTCTGCTTTTAGGGATATTCACAAACTTCTCAACCATTCAACTATATTTTATGCTATTTTTCTCATATTTAATAGTTAATAACTATTTTAAAAATAAACTTAAAAAATAAAAAATTATTTTTCTTTCAACTCAATTATTCCCTTATTTTTCATTCCCTTCTTTTCAATTATTTTTCAGAGTTTGTCACTTCTTCTCTTTCATTTTGTAGGTTTTATGTTTCTTTTTTTATTATTTAAGGTTTGTGAATTTTTTTTATTCTTTTTCTTTGTGCTTGCAATGAAATTTTTTGTTTTATTTTTCTTTGTGTTTGCAATAAAATTTTTTGTTTATTTTTCTTTGTGCTTGCAATGAAATATTTTTAATTTGATTATTTAGAGTTTAATTTTTAATTTTGTGGATATTTTGTGAAGTTTATGTTTGGTTACAAATAACATAACGAGTCTAGAAATCAATTCTTAATAGTTGTTAAGATTGAACCATGTTAACGATGTCTACAATTTTTTTAATTATATTTATATAAAGTGAAAGTAAGTATTGTCTGGAAGAATGGAAACATGCAGGGCAATGAGAGCAATATGTGATATTGTAAGATTTACTATTAACTTGATGGTTTTAGATCAAATTTAATAACTAAATTTCATATTATCCAATTCAAAAGAATGGATATTTGAAGCATTGTGGCATTTTCTTCATTTTGAGATAAGAGAGAGGTTATATTGATTCTCTTAATTGAAAGATACCTTTAGTAATAAGAAACTTTAATTTGATGTTTGTTTGTTTGTCAATAGAAATGTTTCGGTATTAACAAAATAGTGGAACACTATCAAATAAGAGCTCGAGTATCAAAGACTAAATCAAACATTACACGGATCAAAGTACATAGTGAGTATAATATTTTAAAAATGGTATGGATTTATAATTTATTTACTATTTTGATGCTCAAAGATTTTTTTATATAATTAATTTTAACTCTGTTATATTATGTTATATTAGATAGTACTTTGATAACTTCAAGTTTTTTACTTAGTCGGAAGATAAATTGAATAAAATTAAGGAGGATTGTAGTGAATACAGATATGTGAAATAATAGTTACTTAAAGAAGTTTGTAAGTTATCAATTGTGATCCTAGAAGTTAAAAATTAATTAATAGTTTAAAAAAAAAGAAAAAGATATTAATATAATATGAGTGTCATTTTTCCTTACTTTCAAATGGCTTATCCCACCACTTTAAATGCAACCACTGAAAATATGCATTTTGGTCAACCTCTTCTGCTCCTAAGTATTTGGCCAGGCGTAGTCCGACGAGGAAGGCCTCATACTCTGCTTGGTTGTTGGAGGTCGAGAAAGTGAGGGTGAGGGAGACCTCGACCATGATTCCTTCCTCATTTTCCAAAATGATGCCTGCTCCGCTTCATGTCGAGGAGGATGCACCGTCCACAAAGATGGTCCATTTGTGTGTCCTACTCATCGTCAAAATGATGGGAGAACAAAATAATGAGCTAGCATAGTGCGTATCATATTATTAATGGTTCTTATTTTGCGTTCCTCTTTTCCATTTTGTGAGGATGTGTGAGGATAAGAGAAACGAAAAACAAAGCCATTATCAGCACAATATTTTTGAAATAGCTCATTATTATATTCATCGTCATTGTCGCATTGAAAAGATTTGACTTTTTGCAAAATTTGTGTTCGAATAAGTTTTGTAAGTGGCTGAAACATTTCAAATACTTGAGATTTTCTGTTAATAGAAAATGTCCATAGGAAATTTGTAAAATCATTTAAGAATATGACATAATATTTATGTACAGCGGAACTTAGAATTGGAGATGTCCACAAATTACCATGTAAAATATCAAAGGGCACCAAAGTTGTAGTTTGAGAATAAAAAATGGCAATTTAAGTTGTTTGTCTAAATTTTTGTAATTAATTTGGAATGTCAAATTGGCATTTTTTTTAAATTTTTTTTAATGCCATGTTGGCATTTAAATTTTCTTTTCTATTATTATTAATCAATAATATTTTAGAAATAAAATTAATTAAATGTGCACCCTAATTATAATTAATCAAATAGGAATAAAATTAATCAAATAAAGTGGGGACCTTTAGATATAACTAAAATCGAACTTTAAAAAATTAAATGTGGCGTGAAATATTGTCCTTCTGAAAAATAAGTGTGCTCTGAAAAATATCATATTGTCCTTCTGTTACCAAATTCAGCCACGTGGATGCCTTAACAATCTTCCTTTTCCTTTTTTCTTCTACTACCAACCCTAATTGCTTCTATTTTGAAAAACCATCACGTTCTCTCTTCCTCTTCCTCTTCCTCTCTATTATGAAAAATTTTCTTCTGCATCTTCCTCCATACCCATAAATTGTTATTACAGTTTTGTTTTTGATTTTAATAGGTGACTAAATCATACATCAAGTTTAACAAATCTCAAAGATGGATCAAGTATCAGATCTGATTTTTACTCATAAATATTTTTTTCTCACAAATCTCTTTTTTACCTTCTTTCTAACATATTCCCCCTTTGTTCAGGATGTAGATAGACTTGTATTTTTATTGATAATACATGGAGATTTATATTAAAACAACAATAACAATGTTGAACACCGACAGTTGAAACAAATGCTACATGGAAAGTTGGATATGCACACGGGGAGAAGATTGGGCATAATTGGGTCAATTTCTCTCTTTTATTTTTAATTTTGGCTTGAATTTTCCTCTGAATTTTGTGCACATGAACGATCTTGGAGGGAAAGAGGTGAAATGGTAGACGACAACAAAAGAGCAACACCGGTCAATTATCGGAACCTTTACTAAATTTCATCTTTTTGATTATTTTTTGAAACCTATTTAACTTGTAAAATTAGGCTACTATATGGAAGAAAAAAGTAATAGTGATAAATAAATTTCATCTTGCTGAATCAGATTTTCTTTACTTTTGCACCCTCCATGGTGGTGAGTAGTAGAAAGATTAGCATAGGAGAAACATTTATGATTTTTTTTATTGTTCAGCAAATTTGTCCCTTTAACATTATGGTTTTTAATTAGTAGTAGAGAGATTATACATAGTTGATTTCAATTTATGGCTCTCTTTAATTCAAAATAATGGTTTTGTAAATTCAAATTTATGGGTCCTTTTAATTTAAATTTATGATTTTTTTAGTTCATATTTATATCTATTTTTTAATTCAGATTTATGACAATGACACGACAGATTTATGGTTCTTTAATTCAAATTTATGATAATGATAATTTGTGATTATTTTTAATTCAGATTTATTGTTAGTTTTAATGATGAATTTGGAGTGATAATGGTTCTTTCTTTTAGTTCATCTGTTGACAAATGGTGTGATTGTTTTAGTGTTGTGGTTTGAATTTTTATTAGTTAATTTTAAGATAGTGTTGATTGTTCTAGGGTTGAGGTTGGAATATTTGTTGCTGGAGTTTTGATAATTTGTTGTTAGATATAAAAAACTATTTAAATTTTTTAAATGATGAAAATAAGTTTTGATGTGTATGTTTGATATGGTTTTATTAAATTTAAATCTTTTTGATCTAAGCATGCGTTTATGCAAAATGTTTGAATTATTTTATAGTCTGTTACAATTCTTTTTGGTTTTGTGTATGTTCTTTTTGGTCTTTTAGTTTATGCACAAGCATTTGAGGTTTTAGAGACAATTCTCAAGGACATGACTTTTTAAAATACAACAAGGTTTTTTAAATTCATTTTTTTAAAATTGAAAGATTAATCTGACATCCTATAACATAAATATACATTATTGATAAAATTGACAATTTTAAAAAAATTGCATCTCAAAATAATGTTTATGAAAAACTATTTAAAATTGCTTCAAGATTAAATGATTTTTTTTAAAGTTTTGATATCCAAAATTTTTTCAATAAAATATCTAAAATATTATTTTAAAAATAACTATTCAAATCAAATTTTCACTTGAAACATTTATGAATAAATTTTTTTGTAATTTTTTTAAAAATAAAAATATGTAACGCAATAAAAATCACTTTTCATAAAAGCTGAAAAAAAGGGCTCATAATCTAATAAATATTAATCATTCTACAAATATTATAATTTACAATCTCAACAAATTTTACCGTCTACAATGAATAAGGGACAAAATATATTACAACTAAAGAAATTTTTGAAATTAAATAAATTTAAAATCAATAATATTTAAATAAATTTCAAATAAAATTATAAATAACTATTTGATTAAATATATTAAGTGATAGGGTCAAAATAGAAATGTAAATTTTTTGAGATATTTATTGAGAAATAAAATAATTAATTTTGAAGAAAAAACAAAAGTCTTAATATAGAAGTCAATGTGGATAAAAAATGTAATTATTTTTAAAAATATCAATAGATAAATAATTAATTTCGTTGAAATAAATCATGTTAAATATAATTAAAAGGAAGAACAAAATTAATCAATGGATATATGTATAATTTGTGAGATAAAAGAACTGGGAGTGGAACTTGGGCATATAAATGCTAAATTATTTAAAAATTACAAAAAAATATTTAAAAAACTTATGTCAAAATAAAATTAGAAATAAATTAGAAATATTTATTGTAGGTGAAAAATAGTTTTGTAAAAGAAAAAACTGATAATTAGTGAGGGACTCGTGTAAATAACCTAAATTGATCTATTGTTTAAATTTCAACAAATTATTCAAAAAAATAAATCAAATATAAAAGAATAGACACGACGAAAGTAAATGTCAGAAAGTAAATATATTTAGTCTGTTGAGATATTTATGGTTTATACTGATCTATTTAAACTAATTGATTTGATTTACAGAATATTTTAAATTGTTCTATTATTTAAATTTCAACAAATTATTAAAAAATAAATCAAATATTGAAATAACCAAAGTAAATATATTTAGTTTGTTGAGATATTTATGGTTTAAATTGATCTATTTAAACTAATGGATTTGATTTACAGAATAATTTCAATTGTTCTATTATTTAAATTTCAACAAATTATTAAAAAATAAATCAAATATTGAATAGAAATAACCAAAGTAAATATATTTAGTTTGTTGAGATATTTATGGCTTAAATTGATATATTTAAACGAATTGATTTGGTAATTTTCAACATAATTTAAGTTGATCTAATATTAAGCTAAGATATTATATAATATCATATCTTGTGTTGTATCTCTATAAATCAAGATTCTTTTAATTTGATGTTGTAGAATTTTATACACAAGAAATCTTCTTCTTTTTATAGCGAAAGTTGGTGGTCAAAGATTCAAGTTGCAATGTCTCCTATTCATTTGTTAAACGGTGTGTTTGAAAATTCAATAGAACTCCTATCATCTCCTTATGATGAACTTGGTATGTAGTGTTTAATTTATTTTCTTACTTCCATAACAAATGTGTTTGAATTAATTAATGTGACTTGTTTAACCAAAATATGTATACTTAATTTCACACAGATTATCTTAAACCTTCAAAGATCCCTGCTCATATTCAAATTCAACAAGAGTTAGAATCAAAATCTTGGAATCCCAACTTACTAGGATGTTCGAGTTTTACATCGGATGTTTGTTTTCCCGATGAGGACACGCTGATTGAATTTATTCCTGATGTTTGTTTTCCTCGTAAAAACAATCTGATTAAAGATGATTTTGGTGAATCAGACTCAACTTTTGATAGGATTAAGACTTTATCGAAATCTATATTCAACAATGATGATGATTTTGATTATGACGAATCTAGTATGGATTATATTATGGCGGAGCTAATGAAGCATGGAGCTAGAATTGGTTCTAGCAAAATTCTTGAGGTGCCTTCATGCAAGCAGAAGCCAAGCATAATCCAAGATCTATTAGAATAATAGGATCCAAGCTTATAAAGAGAAAATCTGGTTAGGATCCGTTGAGAGTGGTTTGTGGTATTATGAAGATTTATGTTTTGGAGGCTTTCAAATATAAACACATAACCTTATGAACATTTATAAATATTGGTGTTCGTATGGAAAGGAATTTTCAATTTTTATTATCAATATCACCCTACTCTTATAAATATTGTTTATTTGTTTTTTTAACTGAAGTGTTAGTTTTCTAAATATATACATTACATGATTGCAATCTCATAATGCTTAGGGGGTAGAAGGTTAGAGCATGGAAGGTGTAGGTAAGCTTGATAGTAATATTTGCCATTAAATTTTGATGAATGTCACTCTATTGAAAGATGATTCATTCTAATAATATACTTGTCAATCATTTAGCAATTTCAATAAATTTAAATTATTTTAAACCTTGTTAAAACGAACTTTTATAATTTATGTATAAAAATCCACCGAAGAAGTTGTTTACTCCGAAAATAGAACTTTCAAAATCAAACTTATACATATTGTAATTATAATTATTCTATACTCTCTCACTCAGAAATTCAATTGTTGTTGATAGGGCTGACAATGAATCAAACAAACTCGAAAATAGTTCAAAATTCGATTCGAAAATTAAATCGTTGAACTAGGATTATGAAATAAATGAGTTGAGTATGAGTTAAAAACTAAGTTCGTTAACTAAATGAGCTGAACTTGAACTATAAATAGTTCAACTCGTTAGGTTCATGAGTCAACTCGATTATATATGAGATAGATTATGTTGTCTTTAAGAGTAGATTTGAAGATTTGCTCTAAATCTTAGTATCATATTTTATTTTAATTTAATGGTTATCAATGATATCATTGATAATTTATATTCTCAAGTGAGAAAAATATTTCTACAAATACAATTAACATCGTATAAATTCCAATCTTATAACTTTTATTTTATTTCTATATTTTTTATTTAAAAAATATTAATTTAAAATGTCATATATATATATATATATATATATATATATATATATATATATATATATATATAGGGGACGACTCAAGTGAGAACACTTGGTTATTATGAGAAATGAGAACAATGAATCACGACCATTAAATATTGATTGGTTAATTTTAATGATCTGGATTGGTTTCTCTTTCTATGTTGATTTAAAATAAATATTGAGGATCATAGAAAGAGAAATCAATCTAGTCCATTAAAATCAACAAATCAAAATTTAATGGTCGTGATTCAGTGTTCTCATTTCTCATAATAACCAAGTGTTCTCACTTGAGTCGTCCCCTATATATATATATATATATATATATATATATATATATATATATATATATATATATATATATATATATATATATATATATATATATATATATATATATATATATATATATATATATATATATATATGAGGAGAGATCAAATTACACCAATATATTACACTAATAGTTACACTTATTTATAACCCTTGATATGATTTTAATCTAATGGTTAAAAATGCCCACTTAGTGACTCATGATTGTTTCTTAAAATAGTTCACTCATATTTTTGGTAATAAATAATTTTTTATTTTATCAAATCATAATTTATATTTCACATAAAATTAAAAAAGATCTCTCCTGCTTTTTCTAACAATTAAATTACTCTTCATTTTAAAAAAGAAAACTTGATTCTAAATATTTTTTTTTTAAAAAAGAAAACGTGATTCTAAATAATTTTTATTAAACCAATCAAGATTCTTAAAAAAAAAACTTTTTTTTAATTTTAAAACAAATTTACTTTTTTATTTTCTTTATATAAAATCATATTCTATTATTTAAAGTAAATACTGAAATTGTACCAATTTTAAATAGAATATAAAATAATGTTCAAAATGTGTATAAAAAATTAAATAATGAATAATGAATACATAAATTTTTGTTGAGAATTAAAAAAAATAAAAAAAATGAAATTGTTTAAAAATAATAGAAAATTGATCTGTTTTTAGTATTCACTTCGTATATATTTTTTCGGGTTAATCATTACTCATTATTTGTAATTTATTTTTATATTATATGATTTTGAATGATATTTAAAAATATATCAATTTTGTAGTGTAAAATAAGTAAATACAATATAAGCGACCGAAGTCCCGCTAACACTACTATTACATGAATAGCATGGCTATGCTTTTCCTATACTTATGGTGTGCCCACCCTCTATAAACTATAACATCAATGATGTTCTTAGCTTGAATCCGATTGTCAGTGCTGTTTCCGAAGATGACAGCGTTTCTATAACTCCATAGCTCATAGATTGTTTCAGTTATTGCAATTTTCAAAATTCCAGCTGAATTACTCTTGCTTTTAGTACTACTCTTTAGCCATTCCAATTCAAGATCCCAGCATTGAGGCTGCCGATTGATGCCTAGCCAGTTCAAAACCTCTTTCCATATCATACTCGTCTTGCTGCATTCAAAAAGAAGATGACCAATATTTTCAACAGCCAGATTACATAAAGCACACACATCATCATGAATGAAACCAAACCTTTTCAATCTAGCCTTAGTGGCTAACCGACCATGGCAGGATAACCATAGATACAAAACAGCCCTAGGCCTTGCATAGTTCCTTTGAATCAAATGTTTCCAGTTAACCTCATCAGTCAAGATCATGGCTTTGTCATACATCTTCTTCATATTAAAATTATTGGTAGCCATCATTTGATCCCATAAAGGTTGGTAGCAACAGATTTTTTCCCTTGCACCCATAATTGCCTTCAACATCCATGTCGTATTACTGTTAACTTGAGCATCATGGAGGCTTTTCTTCTTCAGGAAATACGCATGGACCCAACGCACCCAAAGGTTATCTCTCTTCATGCTTATGTTCCATAGACATTTCAGCACTGCTATTTGATTCCAAACATCCAAATTGATGATATTAAGACCACCTTTTCGCACAGGGGTGCACACAATTTTCCACGCCATAGGACTCTTTTTACTTTCCTCTTTACCAGCCCATATAAACGCTCTACAAATAGCATCTATCTTGTGCAACACACCTTTGGGAATAGGAAAACAGCTCATCCAGTATTGGGCTACTGCTGTCGTCACACTTTTAACCAGCTGAATACGACCTGCGGTACTCAGTAATTTAGTGGTCCAGTGTCTAATTTTCCCTACTATTCTCTCAATTAGAGGAAGGTACTGAGCTATACTGAGCTTCTTGCTTGTTAATGGTATGCCAAGGTATCTAACTGGTAGGCTGCCACTACTGAATCCAGAAAGACTTTTAATCCTTTTCACTGTATCTTCATCCATGCCACTACAAAACATCTTACACTTGTGAGGATTTACTACCAGCCCAGTAGACTCAGAGAACTCCCTGAATGCAGTAAGAAGAAGCTCAATAGATTGGTAGTCACCCCTGCTGAACAACAAGACATCATCAGCAAATGTCAAATGAGTAAGACCTATCCTTGCACACTTGCTATGATGTTTAAATCCAAGATTTTGCTGTAATCTACTCATGATTCTATTCATATATTCCATCATAATGACAAAGAGCAAGGGGGATATGGGATCCCCTTGCCTTATACCTCTCTTGGCCTCCATGATCTCAGTAAATTCACCATTAACACAGAATCTGTATGTCACAGATGTGATGACTGCCATGATCCATTGTATGAATTTTGAAGGAATACCTAATTCATGAAGAACATACCTCATTGCTGTCCAATCTATCATATCGTATGCTTTCTGTAAATTTAGTTGAAACATGCATCTAGGGGCCCCTCCTTTTCTACCATACCCTTTTAAAAGTTCAAATGCAATGGAAATGTGGTTCTGTATGTTCTGTCCAGGCACAAAAGCTGCTTGGCTCTGATGAATTATTGCAGGCAGAACCTCACCAAGTCTCTTAGTCAATATCCTGGAAATAATTTTGTAGAAAACAGTGCACCCAGCTATTGGCCGGAATTACTTAACAGTCTTGGCATCTTCAGTCTTCGGGATGAGAGTTATTATAGTGCTATTAAAGGCTTTTGTGATCGTACCTTTAAGAAAGAACTCTTGGACAGCTCTCACAACATCATCTTTCACAATGTGCCAGCTTGCTTTATAGAATTTAGCTCCAAAGCCATCTATGCCAGGAGATTTTAAGTCTCCAATGCCATGAAGGGCCTCTTCAATCCCTTTCTCTGTAACCTGTGCAATAAGTGCATTACCCTGCATATGGTTCAACTGTTTCCCCTTTCGCATAGCCTCAATATCAATCATTTTTATATGACTTTCCCTGCTTCCCATCAGATTAGTATAGAATTGCAGAACCTCAGATTTGATTTCTTCATGATTACTTATCACAGTGCCATCCTCTCTTTGTAACATATCCATACTCTTGTGTTTACTTCTTGTTTTTATAGTTGCATAGAAGTATGCATTATTACTATCTCCTAACCTCAACCAATCAATTTTTGCTCTTTGCATCAACATTTTTTCTTCAAGATTATTCCATCTTATAAGATCCTCTGAGCATTGCTTCACTTTATCAATACAGTTGCTATTCATCATATCCAGATTCAGAGCTCTCTGTGCTAACTCTAACTCAGTTCTGGCCTTTTCAACTTGAGTCTTCAAATGGCATATGTTCATACTAAATTGGATCAGAGTTGGCTTTAACCTTTGCATTTTCCTCCAAAGTACATGCATGGCAGTCCCCTGTATAGGTAGATTCCAACTGGTTTTAACCATTTCATCATAACCATTCAAGGTTGTAACATAGTTATAAGATTTGAATCTCCTATTTCCTTTGAAGTTACAAACTTTATCTTCTATACTCAGCAGGGCATGGTCAGAGACACTTGCAGGAAGGCATTTAAGCTGACTTTCAATGCTAAATTGGAACCAATCAGTATTGCCTATGACATGATCAATACGAGAGTAAATGGCCCCTGTGTTGTGCTTATTATTCCAAGTGAAATAATCACCTATGCTGTCCATTTCACTCAAACCAACTCTGGTCATCATCTCCTGAAGGTCAGCATATTCACCTTCTACCACAAGCCTACCTCCAATTCTATCCTTGGCAGACAGCACATTATTAAAATCGCCCATGATACACCAAGGTCCCATATTGGCCTTCTGAAAACTCTCAATTGTATTCCAAAGTCTTCTCCTTTGATCCAATAGATTCTGAGCATACACAGCTGTTAGCCAGAAATTAAAGGTTCCATGCTGATCATACACACCACAATGTATAGCCTGGTCAGTACTATTTACTATATGTATGTCCCCTTTAGCTTCATTCCAAGTTATCCAAATTCTACCATTAGCATGTCTATCATAGTTATCAATGTAGTTATCATACAACTTCAGGTTATCTCTAACAACCTTGGCCTTAGACACTTTAACTCTAGTTTCTAACAGAATCATGATGTCAGGTTTAAGACTATGGAGACGGGAGCTAATCTCACGCAACTTTCCTGAATTATTTATCCCCCTAACATTCCATGAGGCTAACATGGATCCCCATCCCTGGCCATTAGAGGGTCATTCAAAGCCTCTAAAGCCTCAAAACCATTCATACAATTGACTTGAGAAGTAGTACCAGGGAACATGATTCTCTTACCTCTATCTTTAATAGCTTTTACTCTTGTCCATTCTTCGTCATTCTGCTCTTGATGTTCTATAGAATTCCTGATCACATCTTCCTTAGGTGTCTCAATCGTGGCCTGAATCACCACTGGAGGAACAACCTTCGGCTTCCATATCCTTTCAATCTTCTTGACAGGATCTTTATAGCTATGTCCTATACATTGACATCTCTCACAGTACCTAGGCCTCCATTCATATTCCACTTGTTGGTTTAGTTTCCTGCCTTCACAATCTTTAATGGCTATTTCCTTTACCATTTCCTTAGTGATATCAACTTCAACAAGGATGCGGGTGTAAGAGACTCTAAGCTTACTCGCTGTGCATTCATCCATTACCAATGGTACCTCGATAGCACTCCCTATTTTGCTCAGATTCTTAGCCCCCCATAGGTATAGAGGGAGTTGAGGGAGCTTTACCCAAATAGGTAGAGTGCGCAGCATATCCCTTTTCAGATTGAAATCCGGTTTCCAATCCATCAGAAGCAGAGGAATGTTTCGCAACGTATACGGTCCCTTCATCAATACTTCATCCTTATCTGAGTTTGACTGGAATCGAAGGATGAAATAACCCTCATCGTTGTAGTATAGATCCGACAATTTGACGAAGTTCCATGATTTCTGCATATAATTCTTCACCACGCTGAGACTTAGATTTTCTCCAAACGCATACATGATGAGTGACGATTCCCAAAATAGGATTTCTGATTCGATGTCTTCTGCCTCAATTTCAATTTCCACTGTTCCATCGATCATCGATGGTGCTACAAATTGAATCGGAAGACCTTTCGTTGGATTTCTATTCTCCGATAGAACATCCACCCAGAGTATCCTCGATTCCGTCGGTGTATCTTCCTTCTTCTTCCCCTTATCTAGGGTTTGAACATCCATGTGGTTGCTATGATTTTCTTCCTCTGTTACTGGTTCCTCTTGTATCGTTTTCGGTTCTGATGTCTTGGTATTCTTCACCGTTGAGAGTGCTGACGGTGGCGGTGGCGCCGAAATTGGCCTCCCTCGTCCTCGTTTCCCTTTCGCTCCCATGCTCTTCGACTCAAATTTTAATCCGATTTAATTTGCTTTTTTTAAATACAATATAATTTTATTTAAATAAAATAGTAAAATTTGTTTAGTGTTTAGAAAAAATATTTGTTTTTAATTTAAAAATAATTTTTTTTATTAATAAATATTAAAAATCACATTATTTGTTTTTTAAAATTAATAACATTAAGTGAATTGAATGTAATTTTATTTTATTAATAAATTTGATTTGTTTAAAATTGAGAGTAAACAATATTTAATGAAAAATAACATTTGTTAATAAGAAATACATAAAGTTACGTAGTTTTATGAAATATTAATAAAAAATTTATGCTTTTTATTAATATTTTTTTGAAAAACGTGATTTCTAATATTTCTTAATAAAAATATAATTTTTTAATTAAAAATATGTATACTTAATTTTAAAGAAATTTCAATATTTTTAAAAATAATATTATATTTTACTCACAAAATATTACAAATTTCAATATGTTTAAAATTTGTTTAAAATTAAGCTGAGCATATATTATTGATTTCATATGTGATTGATATTTTGTGATTTTATATTTGATTGATATATTACTGAGCATACATTCAATTCACTTAATGTTTTTTTAAATGAAGAGTAATTTAATTGTAAGAAAAAGTAGGAGAGATCTTTTTAATTTTATGTGAAAAATAAATTATGATTTGATAAAATAAAAATATATTTATTATCGAAAATATGGGGAAACTATTTTAAGAAACAATCATGAGTCACTAAGTGGGCATTTTCAATCATTAGATTAAAATCATATCAAGGGTTATAAATGAGTGTAACTTTTAGTGTAATATATTGGTGTAATTTGATCTCTCTCTCTCTCTCTCTCTCTCTCTCTCTCTCTCTCTCTCTCTCTCTCTCTCTCTCTCTCTCTCTCTCTCTCTCTCTCTCTCTCTCTCTCTCTCTCTCTCTCTCTCTCTCTATATATATATATATATATATATATATATATATATATATATATATAAGTAGACTTTAAAAAATTACTTTTAAATCCGTGAAATAAGCGAGTTGAAACTAACAAGAGTAATCTAACGAGTTGAACTGAGATGTTCGTGAACTTCTAACAAGTCGAGTTTGAGCTGAAAAAAATTTGTGTTAAACTCGAAGTCGAACTCAAACTCGGCCAATTCTTAACGAGGCGAGTTTGAGCTGAAAAAAAGTTCGTCTTAAACTCGAACTCGAACTCAAACTCGGCCAATTCTTAACGAGTCGAACTGAGCTGAGGCGAGTTCGACTTGACTCGACTCATTTCCGGCCCTAGTTGTTGAACTCTCTGAGTAATTTGTTCTTTCATTTATATGAGTTGGTGGCTCAAATCTAGTGTTCTTTTACACAAATACATTATCCAACACCACGTACACGTCCACCATACTCATATATATTTTAATGACTTCTACTTATATATCATGACGTCCATGTGAACAAAATCAGATTCCCTAGTTTTTTCAACCAACAGGTCCTACCAAACAAATAAAAGTGTAGAATCAATTGTAAAGTAACCTACAACTAAGATTTTTTAGCCATATTTTTTCTTTTAACTTTTAACATGTTATAAACATAGTGGAAATTTCAATTTGCAGCCTACAAACTTTGAATGCAGACGAATTTCGAGACTCGATAAATTCTCCCAAACCTCCTTTGAAAAAATTATACTTCACAACAGGATGAAGAAGATTTTACTTGAGATTTACTATGTAATATGTAATGAGTTGGATCTTAATTCCCCTCCAACACTCGTTGGCATAAGAAATCTATTTTTTCTTTAAATTTCACTTTCTTAAACATCAAAATGAATCTACATTTACATTGAAAAGTTGGTATTATTATTTTAAAAAATAAATTGTTATATATATATATATATATATATATATATATATATATATATATATATATATATATATATATATATATAGTTTACAAGAGGTGACAATTGTAAGATCAAATCATATAAGTTGAAGTTAATACTTGAACATCACCCAATATATTGTTTTACACTCCATTTAATACCATCATTTAATACCATTTTCCAATCTTTTGTCAAGATACTAATTTTATTATGACCAAGGAATGTCACATAACTCCTAAATGTCAGAACATTTACACCAAATACCTTTCAGTTTGTAGATCAAACTTGATCAATAACTTACCTGTGTTGCAGACTTTGGTTAAGGCTGCCATTATTATGGTATCTGTGAAAAAATATCCTTGAAAGTTGATGACCAAGGGAAAGAAAAATATCAAATACAAGAGTAATTTTGAAGTCCAAATAGAGAGATTCAAGTTAAAGAAGTCAACTTAGAGATTCAATGTCTATTTTAAGAATGGAGGACCATTAAGGACAATCCCAATCAGAATGTTAATGGAGGTATTTCTAAGGGAAATAGATCTCAACATTCCCTTAGCAAGGTATGTAACCTTTTGGCTTTCATCTCACAAATTGAGCCAAATAAAGATGAAACTATCATCAAAGAACATTGGTATTTTGCTATACAAGAAAGGTTAAATTAATTTGAAAGAAACAACGTTAAGGAACTCAATCCCAAAGCTTCATCTAATTCACTGATTAGTACCCGAAGCTTCGTTATGAAAGGATACAATCAACAAAAAAGGATAGATTTAGATGAAACATATGCCCATGTGGCTAGATTAGAATCAATAATGATGTTATTAGCCTTCTCTTGCATAATGAATTTCAAATTGTTTCAAATGGCTGTAAAAAGAGTGTTTCTAAATGGTTACATCCAAGAGGAGATATATGTTGATCAACCTCCACACTTTATCAACTCGACCTTTCCCGATCATGTTTTCAAGTTTTAGAAAGCGTTATGTGGACTGAACTAACCTCCTAGAGCTTGGTATGATTGTCTAAGCAAATTCTTTCTTGAAAAAAGTTCCAAAAGGACAAGTCGATAAAAC
Organism: Vicia villosa; assembly: GCF_029867415.1. Taxonomy (NCBI): domain Eukaryota; kingdom Viridiplantae; phylum Streptophyta; class Magnoliopsida; order Fabales; family Fabaceae; genus Vicia; species Vicia villosa. The sequence goes on along the minus strand of NC_081184.1, from coordinate 67,462,273 downwards.
TCTCTTTATCAATAAGCAAGGAATTTTCTGAAATGATGGAGAATGAGTTTGAAATGTCAATGATGGGGAGCTTCGGTATTTCTTCAGACTTCAAATCTATCAAAGTAAATAAGGAACCTTTACAAGTCAAGCCAAATACTATAAAGAATTTCTAAAAAAGTTTGACATGGAGAAGTCTAAAGTAATAGCAACCCCAATGTCAACATCATGTAACCTTGATTAGGATGAAAATGGAAAACCAATTGAGGAAAGAAACTACTGAGGTATGATAAGCTTTCTTCTCTATCTCACTGCATCTCGTCCAGATATCATGTTTGTTGTTTGTCTTTGTGCTCGCTTTAAATAATTCTCAACAGAAACACATATTAGTGCTATCAAACACATTATGAGTTATCTCACTGGTACACAGTAAATGGCTCTATGGTACCCCAAGGAAGTGGATTGTAACTTAGTTGGGTACACTGATTCTGATTTTACAAGGTGTGGATTGGATAGGAAATGTATTGGTGGTATGTGTCACTTACTTGTGAACTTGCTGACAATAAACCATGATACAATACGCACTGAAAAACAAATATTTCCCTTAAGTCAATCCTTACGAATGAGCATGATCAGTGATTGAAACGATTACCTTTTGTGGAAACTAAAACCTTTGATGTAGAATTTGATGAACGATCACAAGCTAAGAAGAAAGAACAACACCTCTACTTCGTCCACTCGAATAAAGTGCCTTCAATCTTAGTGCTTGTTGTTACGAACGAAGACCTTGAGAGAGAGTGTGTGAGTACAATTAGGGTTCCAAATTAAATTTCATCAAGTGTGAAAGCTTATGCGTAAGGATTCTTTTTAGAGAACCATTTGTATGGGTGACAAGTTATAAAGCCCACTTAAGTGCGTCGTACTTTATGGTGTACTATTTTTCATTTAAGCGCACAGTATCTTACCATATTCAATATTCCACTTAAGTTCACCGCACCTTACAATATTCTACAATTCACTTAAGCGCAATTTATGTTATGGTGTTTCGTGATTCTCTCAATGGGTAATAACAAGTTGTGAGCAATAAGAGGTGATCATGCTAATATAAATATAGAGAAGCATGAATTCTGAAGCAAAAAGAGGATGATATAATAGAAACTTTTAATGAGATCTATACTCGGTATGAGGGAGAACCTAGCTACAGGAGTCATATTTCACTACGCCAAAAAAGAGTTTAGGCAACACCCTCTTTACCAGCGCTTTTTAATAAAAATGCTGCTAAAATAATAAGAGGACATTAGACAGCGCTTTTTGATAATAAGCATTGGCATAAGGTATCCACACAGGAAAATTTTTGTAATATAAGCGTTGTTGTATGTTACATGAAAAATAATAATTTTTTATAATTAAGACAACGCTTTTACTTTAGACAATGTTTATTAATAAATAAAAGTGATGCCTTAAGTAGTACATTAAGCAGCGCTTATTAATAATTAAAAGCGATGTCTTAAGTAGTACATTAGGAAGCGCTTTTTATTAAATAAAAGTGTTGCTTTAAGTAGTACATTAGGCAGCACCCATAAATAAATAATAATGAGGTCTAATGCACATATAGAATCTTTAAAATTTTAATTAATTAAAATTTTCGAAAAAATAAACATGTGTGATAATGGAACCCCTAAAGCTTCGCTTATATATATATATATATATATATATATATATATATATATATATATATATATATATATATATATATATATATATATATATATATATATATATATATATATATAAAACTTATTTTTCTCCAAAAAATAGGCAATTTATATGACCGTTTGATCAGGTACTATTAACGGTTGAGATTTGATGTCAAATTAAATTTTGACACATTGGTGTCATTTAATCTAAATTCCAAATTGTTTGTTATAATAGGGGATCAAACCTCTGCTTTTAGGGATATTCACAAACTTCTCAACCATTCAACTATATTTTATGCTATTTTTCTCATATTTAATAGTTAATAACTATTTTAAAAATAAACTTAAAAAATAAAAAATTATTTTTCTTTCAACTCAATTATTCCCTTATTTTTCATTCCCTTGTTTTATTTTTCTTTGTGCTTGCAATGAAATTTTTTGTTTATTTTTCTTTGTGCTTGCAATGAAATATTTTTAATTTGATTATTTAGAGTTTAATTTTTAATTTTGTGGATTTTTTATGAAGTTTATGTTTGGTTACAAATAACATAACGAGTCTAGAAATCAATTCTTAATAGTTGTTAAGATTGAACCATGTTAACGATGTCTACAATTTTTTTAATTATATTTATATAAAGTGAAAGTAAGTATTGTCTGGAAGAATGGAAACATGCAGGGCAATGAGAGCAATATGTGATATTGTAAGATTTACTGTTAACTTGATGGTTTTAGATCAAATTTAATAACTAAATTTCATATTATCCAATTCAAAAGAATGGATATTTGAAGCATTGTGGCATTTTCTTCATTTTGAGACAAGAGAGAGGTTATATTGATTCTCTTAATTGAAAGATACCTTTAGTAATAAGAAACTTTAATTTGATGTTTGTTTGTTTGTCAATAGAAATGTTTCGGTATTAACAAAATAGTGGAACACTATCAAATAAGAGCTCGAGTATCAAAGACTAAATCAAACATTACACGGATCAAAGTACATAGTGAGTATCATATTTTAAAAATGGTATGGATTTATAATTTATTTACTATTTTGATGCTAAAAGATTTTTTTTATCTAATTAATTTTAACTCAGTTATATTATGTTATATTAGGTAGTACTTTGATAACTTCAAGTTTTTTACTTAGTCGGAAGATAAATTGAATAAAATTAAGGAGGATTGGAGTGAATACAGATATGTGAAATAATAGTTACTTAAAGAAGTTTGTAAGTTATCAATTGTGATCCTAGAAGCTAAAAATTAATTAATAGTCTTTTCAAAAAAAAAAAAAAAGATACTAATATAATATGAGTGTCATTTTTCCTTACTTTCAAATGGCTTATCCCACCACTTTAAATGCAACCATTGAAAATATGCATTTTGGTCAACCTCTTCTGCTCCTAAGTATTTGGCCAGGCGTAGTCCGACGAGGAAGGCTTCATACTCTGCTTGGTTGTTGGAGGTCGAGAAAGTGAGGGTGAGGGAGACCTCGACCATGATTCCTTCCTCATTTTCCAAAATGATGCCTGCTCCGCTTCATGTCGAGGAGGATTCACCGTCCACAAAGATGGTCCATTTGTGTGTCCTACTCATCGTCAAAATGATGGGAGTACAAAATAATGAGCTAGCATAGTGCATATCATATTATTAATGGTTCTTATTTTGCGTTCCTCTTTTCCATTTTGTGAGGATGTATGAGGATAAGAGAAACGAAAAACAAGGCCATTATCAGCACAATATTTTTGAAATAGCTCATTATTATATTCATCGTCATTGTCGCATTGAAAAGATTTGACTTTTTGCAAAATTTGTGTTTGAATAAGTTTTGTAAGTGGCTGAAACATTTCAAATACTTGAGATTTTCTGTTAATAGAAAATGTCCATAAGAAATTTGTAAAATCATCTAAGAATATGACATAATATTTATGTACAGCGGAACTTAGAATTGGAGATGTCCACAAATTACCATGTAAAATATCAAAGGGCACCAAAGTTGTAGTTTGAGAATAAAGAAATGGCAATTTAAGCTGTTTGTCTAAATTTTTGTAATTAATTTGGAATGTCAAATTGGCATTTTTAAAATTTTTTTAATGCCATGTTGGCATTTAAATTTTCTTTTCTATTATTATTAATCAATAATATTTTAGAAATAAAATTAATTAAATGTGCACCCTAATTATAATTAATCAAATAGGAATAAAATTAATCAAATAAAGTGGGGACCTTTAGATATAACTAAAATCGAACTTTAAAAAAATTAAATGTGGCGACCAATCCATCAATATAGTGGTTGAAATCTACAATATAAGAAAATTACATGCTCTGGAAAATACCCTTCTGTTACCAAATTCAGCCACGTGGATGCTTTAACAATCTTCCTTTTCCTTTTTTCTTCTACTACCAACCCTAATTGCTTCTATTTTGAAAAACCATCACGTTCTCTCTTCCTCTACCTCTCTCTTCCTCTTCCTCTTCCTCTCTATTCTGAAAAATCTTCTTCTGCATCTTCCTCCATACCCATAAATTGTTATTACAGTTTTGTTTTTGATTTTAATAGGTGACTAAATCATACATCAAGTTTAACAAATCTCAAAGATGGATCAAGTATCAGATCTATTTTTACTCATAAATATTTTTTTCTCACAAATCTGTTTTTACTCACAAATATTTTTTTCAGATCTGATTTTACTCACAAATCATACATCAGATCTGTATCTTCTCACAAATATTTATTTCTTTTATAATCAGTATCATTTTTCTTTTTTTACCTTCTTTCTAACATATTTCCCCTTTTGTTTGTTCAGGATGTAGATAGACTTGTATTTTTATTGATAATACATGGAGATTTATACTAAAACAACAATAACAATGTTGAACACCGACAGTTGAAACGAATGCTACATGGAAAGTTGGATATGCACACGGGGAGAAGATTGGGCATAACTGGGTCAATTTTTCTCTTTTATTTTCAATTTTGGCTTGAATTTTCCTCTGAATTTTGTGCACATGAACGATCTTGGAGGGAAAGAGGTGAAATGGTAGAAGACAACAAAAGAGCAACACCGGTCAATTATCGGAACCTTTACCTTGGCGTTGAGAGTATGAGTGACTTAAATTTCATCTTTTTGATTATTTTTTGAAACCTATATAACTTGTAAAATTAGGTTACTATATGGAAGAAAAAAGTAATAGTGATAAATAAATCTCATCTTGCTGAATCAGATTTTCTTTACTTTTGCACCCTCCATGTGGTGGTGAGTAGTAGAAAGATTAGCATAGGAGAAACATTTATGATTTTTTTTTATTGTTCAGCAAATTTGTCCCTTTAACATTATGGTTTTTAATTAGTAGTAGAGAGATTATACATAGTTGATTTCAATTTATGGCTCTCTTTAATTCAAAATAATGGTTTTGTAAATTCAAATTTACGTGTCCTTTTAATTTAAATTTATGATTTTTTAGTTCATATTTATATCTATTTTTTAATTCAGATTTATGATAATGACACGACAGATTTATGGTTCTTTAATTCAAATTTATGATAATGATAATTTGTGGTTCTTTTTAATTCAGATTTATTGTTAGTTTTAATGATGAATTTGGAGTGATAATGGTTCTTTCTTTTAGTTCATCTATTGACAAATGGTGTGATTGTTTTAGTGTTGTGGTTTGAATTTTTATTAGTTAATTAATTTTAAGATAGTGCGATTGTTCTAGGGTTGAGGTTGGAATATTTTTTGCTGGGGTTTTGATAATTTGTTGTTAGATATAAAAAACTATAAATTTTTTAAATGATGAAAATAAGTTTTGATGTGTATGTTTGATGTGGTTTTATTAAATTTAAATCTTTTTGATCTAAGCATGCGTTTATGTAAAATGTTTGAATTATTTCATAGTCTGTTACAATTCTTTTTGGTTTTGTGTATGTTCTTTTTGGTCTTTCAGTTTATGCATAAGCATTTGAGGTTTTAGAGACAATTCTCAAGGACATACTTTTTAATTAGATTTGAGTTTTTATAGCCATTTAGATAATGTTATACATATACAATATATTTAGATTCTTGTGGATTATGATCAAAAGGACATGTCCTTTTAGTTGTGTATTTAAAATAAAGAAGAAAATTATTTTTAACCTATCAAGTCATAAATTACCGTAGAGGAAGTTATTACCTTAGTCGTTCAAAAGACAAAAGTAATCCTTTCTGTCTAAACAGAAAACCCGTCTGTCATCATTGGGAAGAGAGACTGATAATGCCAAAGATAAATCATGTGGTTTAATGACAAAACAAGAAAATTATGTGATATAAAGTGATATAAAGTAGTTTCACCTATTGAAGTACACCTATTAATGACCATATTGAAGTACATATATGACTACTATTTGAAGTAATATAAAGTAGTTTCACAAAGTCAGAAAATTATGATCATACTATTTAGCTAAATTGCAGCACTCATATTCATATTCTCTCATGATTTAAATAGTACTAGCTATTAACATTATATTCATATATACTCTCTCATAGTTATTTATCATACACATATCCTATCTATCTCTCTTTTAAAATGGTTTTCTTAGATATATAACCTATAATTTATAAAATAAAATTGAAGCACTCCTCTAATAACTTATAAACTAATATTTATATCTTTTATTTATTTTAATTTATATTTACTTTAATTTATATTTACTTCAATATTTAAAATACTTAGAATTAGGGGAGCTTATAAAAATTTTTGAGTAGATATTTATAAATTGTATTCTCTTATAAAATAATTTTCTTGTTTATATATAATGTCAAAATAAAAATATTTATATAGAGGAAAAATAAATTGTAGATTAAAATATTTTTATATACGGAGAAAAATACTATTGGTATAAACGGAAACAACTTTACTACTGATCCAAATATTGAGTAATGAAATATATTTACCATTTATTTTTGTAAGGATACCTAAACAAAAATAATATTTGTATACGGAAATTTTTTTATTATTTATTTAAATGTTTTTATATACGAAAAATACTATTTATGATCTGTTAAATTTTTATTAAAAAATGGTAGACGGGAAAAAATCTATTATTGATTTAAATAATTTTATATACGAACAATGATATTTATATAAAAAAAATTGATTCAAAAATGATATACGGGAAAATCTATTACTGATCTAATAATATTTGAATACGGGAAAAAATCTATTATTGATTTAAATATTTTTATATACGAAAAATGATATTTATGATCCAAAAAATTTTGATTCAAAAATGGTATACGGGAAAAAATTTATTATTAATCTAAATATTTTTATATACGAAACTTTACTATTAATCCAAATATTTTTGTATGCGATACCTAAACATATATAATATTTGTATACGGGGAAAAAAATCTATTATTGATTTAAATATTTTTATATACGAAAAATGATATTTATGATCTAAAAAAATTTGATTAAAAAATGGTATACGGCAAAATAATCTATTATTGATCTAAATATTTTTATATACGAAACTTTACTATTGATCCAGATATTTTTATAAAAGATATCTAAACAAAAATAATATTTGTATACGAGAAAAAATTTATTATTGATCTTAATATTTTTATATACGAAAGATGATATTTATGATCCAAATATTTATGATCCAAATATGGTATTCGGGAAAAAATGTATTATTGATTTAAATATTTTTATATACGAAAAAAAATCAAAAATCTATCTTTGATCAATTTTTTTAATCATCAATTTAAAATAAATATATTAAATAAATATTTAAAATAAATATATATATATATATATATATATATATATATATATATATATATATATATATATATATATATATATATATATATATATATATATATATATATATATATATATATATATATATATATATATATATATATATATATATATATATATATATATATATATATATATATATATATATATATATATATATATATGGGACGTATAAAATGAGAACTTTAGTTATTATCAGAACTAAGAACTTTTAATAATAACTCATTACAATCTCACACATGAGAGATAATTTAACAGAAATTCCCACCACTCATTACAATCGTATGAGAGATAATTTAACAGAAATTCCCACCACTCATAAAAATTATAGATTAGACTGTTTAAATCAATTTGAAGCCGCCACCAAAAGAAGATCTTAATCTTGTAAAATTGATCAATTTAAACCAATTGATTTGATTTACTTGGTATGTATTGGTATGTATTGTTTAGTCACTCTGGTTTTCTAATGTTTAATTTATGGTTTTTTCTTGGTTGCCTTCAAAAAAGAATGGGTAAATTACCCCAACTTCACAATTTTTTTTAAATTATTATTAATGATATTTTTTTTTAAAATTTTTTATATTATTATATTTTCAAAAAGATTTTTATCTCCTTTTTTTTCCGCTACTACATCTCCTTCATTTTTTTTTAAAGTTTTCTACTTATACATTTTTTTTAAAGTAATCAAAATATAAAATTCATATTCATTAGAGAAGAAAGAGTTCTGATGATCGATGATTTATTCTTTCTTTGAATTAGTAGAAGGATTAATATCTTTTTAGATTTAAAAAATTTTAAATGTTATTTTAGAGAAAAAAGTAGATATGAAAATTTCGACTTAATTCATAAAATTACTCAAGATTTAAAGATAATTATTAAATTCAAAATAAATTTTGTATTTATTTATTTGGGTATTGTTGCATTTAAGAAATTAGAAAATCATTTTTCTTTGGATGAATTTATGGGCAAATGATTTATTTTTTTCATTAGGTTTCTGAAATTGAAATAGAAATACTTATCTTCATCAAGTTTTTTTTTACATGTCTGTTCAATATAAATTAGAAAATATTTATATATGAACATATATAATTTAGTTTTGCTTTCACATAAATCATGGGTGGGTGGTTATTTAAAGTTATGGTTGACATAAATTTTTGTGTTTCTTCGAGTGTGTGTCTCATATAAATAATCAATTTTCTTAGAATAAATTATTAATTTAGTATATGAGTATCATTTCCTAACATATATAAAATTATTAAGTAATAGAAATTCACCATAATAGTCTATGAAATAGTATATTAAGTTTCTGTGTGATAAGACACATTTTTGAACCTCTAATTTTATCAAATATTTCAATTAGTTTATTAACTATTAGTTTCAACTATCAGTTATAAGCTATAAACCATCAATCATCAGATATAAATTATAAGCAATTAATTAGCTTATCAGTCAACTGTTATTTTTATCAAACAAATTTTAAAATTTCCAATTTAAGTCCTTAGATTCATATTCCTAAAATGTTTTTTTGATTCAATTATTAAATTGGTGGAACCATGTGTACATAAGGTTTAGAATTATAAGGATCAATGCACAAGTTTCAATTAGATTTTGAATTATCTCTACATCTAATGATCTAACAACCATTGAAGTGGACAATGAATGACATTTGTCCATATAGAAGTGTTCTGGACCGACCAAATGCTCCGAACATGTTATTCGGTCAACAAACCGCACTGCGCGATACGAGCAGCTATTCGGGCCTCTTAGTCGAATCGCCTCTGAACTCTTGATCCGATCAGATGATCACCGACTAATCACTCCGGTTCGTTCAGATCAACGACTAGTTTACCGAGGATGATACCCGATATAACGACTAGCTTGCCGAGCCAGATCCGCCTCCTATATTTTCGGAACCGCTTATCCCTCCTAGAATATAGGAGCCAATCAGGATCTTCCATTCTCATTATATAAACCCCCTCTTGTCTTGGGGGAAATGTATCTCTTTCTTAACCCTACATTCTAATACTCTAATATTCTCCTCATCCACATACTTACTTTGGCATCGGAGTACCTTGTAGGTACACCACCCCCTCGTTCCAGAATCACCTGCTCGAAGTGAAGATCTCCGCTCGGCCGTCCAGATTCTGATCATCTCGTTCAGATCAGTGGCGCCGTCTGTGGGAACTATCTTCCCCATCTTCAAACTCTCCAGTCGCACAAAGATAAAAGACCATCTACATTCATCAAGATGGCCGAAAACAACGACCCTTTCACTTCCGGCAAAGAGGTCCTCTCCCCCTCGAGAAATAAGGACAAACTACTTATCTCTTCGGTCCTCCAGAATCTTCTTGATCGTCAAGATGGCCGCACAACCTCCCCAGATTTCGAAGATGCTCCTCTACAAGAACCAATCTTGGAGAACCCGGTCGCCAAAGATCCACCCGACAACCAAGTCGCCCAGCAGCAATCAGGATCCGTCTCGACTGAGTCGGATTCCGCGCTCGCCGCAATTTTGTCCGCCCTCAATCAAACCAACACCATGCTCTTCCAGCAGGGTCAACGGATTGAAGCGCTGGAAAAGACCCGTTTCTCTTCTCCTCCTAGGAAAGAAGGAACGGTTGAAAGAAAGAAGGGACGCTCCCCGTCCCACGCCACCAAAGACTCCCCGACTCTCAAGAAACCCCGAGCCGATACCAGTAAAAACTCTCCCCCTCGAAGGTCAGAGCGAGGCTCCCCGTCACACTGAGGGAGACATCATCGTTCCGCATCCCCCCTCTCTGATCATAGCGACGATGACGACCACCACGGTCCATTAAGTCGGGAAATCATGGATATTCCCATCCCACCCGGATTGGAAAAACCGCCTAAGCTCGGACAATATAATGGTACGACTGACCCCGACGAACACATAGAAAATATCGACGCTCTGCTCGACTACCGGGGCGTCAGAGGAGCCACCAAATGTCGTCTTTTCCCAACCACTCTGAGGAAGGGCGCCATGGCCTGGTACAAGAGCCTCCCAGACGGTTCCATCACTTCTTGAAGCATTTGGGAAAACTCTTTTCCCGACACTTCACGACATCTTGTCGTCACCCTAAATCGGAAGCCTCCCTCGAGGCCATCATTCAAGGGAAGGAAGAATCCCTCCGAGCTTACATCGAGCGATTCAACAAGGAGGCCGTACAAGTATCTACCACCGACGACATGAAAAAATATCTCCTGGAAAGAGGCCTTCGACCCAGGAGCGATTTTGCTAAAGCGGTCGGTATCGAAACCCCCTCCACACTGGACGATTTCCTCAAGAAAGCACAAGCGTACATCCAGTACGAGGAGAAGGAGACCGCGAACTCCACCCGAGACTCAAGGCACAGAGAAAGTGCCAAGAGTTCTAAACCAGAAGATCCCTCGACATCTCGTCGAGGAGGGGAGAAACGGAGGGAGGAGAGGCCCCGTGAGTCTAAGGAGCATAAAGGCCCGATAAGTCGCTTCCACGACTACACGCCCCTCAACGCTTCTCGCGAGCGCATCCTGACGGACTGCGCAAACGCCGAATTCAAGCAAGCCGGAGTTCGGTATCCGAGGCAGACGCAGGCGAAGCCCGGTACCGATAAGAGCAAATACTACAGGTTCCATCGCAACCACAGTCACCTAACCGATGACTGCATACACCTCAAGGACGCCATTGAGATACTAATCAGGGACGGGCACCTGAAACAGTATAAAAAGAAGGAATCACCCAAAAAAGAAGCAGCTTCGACCTCCAAGGTCGAAGAAGAGAAGTCCACGGATCAAATCTATATGCCCGTGGCACTAAGCATATCAAGGCCGGAAGACTTCCTACCTCCGGATAACTTTATATTCCCAGGATTGGACGCCACTCCTAATTATTTGGCCGCAACTAATCGATGGGAATCCTTCCCAACTGCCATGGTCATCTCCGGGGGAGGATTTTCGAAGTGCACCATCGGATCAATAAAGAGGCGGTTCGACGATCTGATTCGAACAAGTTCCGACCTGGGAGCCACGCTCGATAAAGCGGAAGGGAAAACTCATCCGTTATCATTTTTTATGGAGGAGCTGCCCGGTGGATCTCCTAACGCCCAGATCCCTCTCCTGATAAGAGCCCAGATGGCCAACTTCGACGTTAGGCGCATCTTGGTCGATGAAGGAAGCTCGGCCGACATATTGTATTCCCAGCTATTCAGGACTCTCCAGCTCAACGAGAGTCACCTGACTCCTTACCTCGGTTCCGACCTCCAGGGATTCAATGGGTCGACCGCAAAACCATGGGGATATGTCGAACTAATAGTCACTTTCGGAGCCGGCGAGACAGGCCGATCGATCAAGGTCCAGTTCTTGGTGGTCGATTGTCCCTCCCTCTTCCAGTGCATATTCGGGCGCCCAGTGCTCGCCTCCCTGATCGCAGTACCTTCAACTGTTCATCTTAAGATAAAGTATTACACTACGGATAAGAAGGTCGCCACCTTGCACGGGGACGTGCAAGCCGCCCGCCGCTGTTTTGAAGCATCATCCAAAGGCCTTGATTCGATCGTTAATCAAGCTCGGACATCTACCAAGGTCGATCTCTCACAGATTTCACATAAACCAGAGCCTCTCCCCCACGTCGATACCATCGACCTCGACAGCCGCTTCGAACCTGAAGACCTAGTCGAGAGGAAAAGAAAAGGGAAGGCTCCCATGAGCGAAGATGAAGAACGCAACACCAGCTGCCCAAAGGATCCCTCGACTCTCCCTATGCGACCAATTCCCGATGGAGAATTCGAACTAGTCCCCCTCGGGGACAACCCAGAGAAGGGCGTCAAGATCGGCAAAGACATCCCTCAACACGCTCGAGACCAACTCAGGGCATGCTTGAAGGAAAATGTAGACCTCAACTACAATATGATGGCCCAGACTCGACCCCGAGGTCGCCTGTCGCCATCTCTCCATCGATCCTGCTCAAAAGGCTGTAGCTCAACTCATAGAGAGATTTATGGAGTAGTTTTCTCGAGATTCAGAATTATGTGCATTTCGTACATTGAACCCTTCAGGGAGTTTCATGTAAATTTCACTATCAAGTGAACCATACAGATAAGTTGTTACAACATCTATCGTGTGCAAATTAAGCCCTTCATGTGCTACAAGGCTTATTAAATATCAAAAAGTGCTTGCATCTATTACAAGTGAGTATGTCTCATCAAAATCAATTCCAGGTCTTTGCGAAAATCCTTGAGCGACAAGTCGAGATTTGTATCTCACAATTTCATTATTTTCATTTCGATTTCTCACGAAAACTCATTTGAAACTAACTAGCTTCACACCTTGAGGTGTTCGGACTACAAGTCCAAAAACTTCTCTTTCTTAGAGTGAGTTTAATTCTTCTTCAATTGCTTCTTTCCATTTTGCCCAATCCTCACTTTGTCTACAATTTTTAATAGACGTTAGTTCATGATTCTCTTTGTCATTTATCACATTTAGCGCTATATTGTATGAAAAAATATCATCAATGTCGACTTCATGTCGGTTCCATTGTATTCCATTTTGGACATATTTTATTGAGATCTCTTTATTTTCATGAGTTTCAGCTACCTGGTCAATCTCTTCTTGAGATGAAATGTTCATTATGTCTGGAGATTCTTTTAGATTTCCAGTATACTCACTTGGGCCATCTTTATTCTTATCTCCCTTTTTTGTTCGAGGATTTTTATCTTTGGAACCGGTTGGTCTACCACGCTTCAGGCGTGGTTGAGACTCACTGGATTGTCCAACCGGGATATCCCTTTTTATTGGAGCATTTGCAGTTGGTATATATGATTTAATCACACCTTTTGGATCAGTGAATTCATTTGGTAGTTGATTTGCTAAGCTTTGCAAGTGAATTATCTTTTGAACTTCTAGTTCACATTGTTTCGTTCGAGGATCAAGATGAGATAATGATAATTCATTCTAACTGATCTCTTTTTCCAACTTCTTATTCTCTCCCCCCTAATGCTAGAAAATTTGATTCATCAAAATGGCAATCAGCAAAACGAGCAGTGAATAAATCTCCGGTTGTCGGTTCAAGGATTTTATAATAGATGGAGATTCCTATCCGACATATATTCTAATCCTCCTTTGAGGACCCATCTTAGTGCGTTGTGATAGAGAAATTGGCACATACATCGCACATCTAAAAATCCTTAGATGGAAAATATTAGGTTATTTACCAAAAACTTATTCTAAAGGGGAACAGGTGTTATAACTCGTTGGCCTGATGCAAATCAATGTTGCAGCATGCAAAATTGCATGTTCCCAAGTAGAAACCGGGAGTTTGCATCTCATAATAAGATGTCTTGCAATCAACTGTATGCGTTTGATAAATGATTCTGCAAGTCTATTTTGTGTATGAACATGTGATACTGTATGTTCAATGTCAATTCCAATAGACATACAATATTCATTAAATGCTTGAGATGAAAATTCTGCAGCATTATCAAGATGTATTTTCTTGATAGGATAATCAGGGAATTGAGCTCTTATACGAATTAGTTGAGCTAACAATCTTGCAAACGCTTGGTTGCGAGTTGACAATAAAATCATAAAATATCTAAATGGTCCACATGATGGGTGTATTGGCCCACAAATATCACCATGTATACGCTCTAAAAAACTGATATATTCATTTTTAGTGTTTGTAGGTGATGGCCGAATTATCAACTTCCCTTGCGAGCACGAGTTACATGAGAAATTATTTGATTGAATAATTTCCTGGCTCATTAATTGATGGCCATGGTTGTGCTCGTGTGCATGGCCGCGGCCGTGGTCGTGCTGATAATGTGTTATGAAATATAGAGAAGAGAAAAATAAAGGGAAGAGAGAGAAAGATAGAATGATTCTGTATTTTTATTCGGGATAATCGTATACAATGAAATAGGTCCTATTTATAGGACAACGTACCAATAATATAATAAATACAAATTGATTAAATAAGAATATTGAAAGACAAATCATCCAATTATTCATAACAAATTTATTATTATTATTATTATTATTATTATTATTATTATTATTATTATTATTATTTTAATTTCGTCCAAAAGAAATAGTTTTCATCCATAACCACAAACCCACGAAGTCATTACCACATTAATATATATTTTTTCTTTTGAAACTATCAAGCGATAATTTTTTAATTATGAAACTAACTAGCTACATAAAATTAAAATATTCTTTAGTAATGTTACTTAATTTGAGTTCAAAATTTTCTTCTTATTTTATTTTTACATATATCAACATGTTAGAATGGAAAAATTAAATATAGAGATAAGCTGTGGTTTATTATATTATTCACTTGACAATAAATATTTAATACTAAATATTTGATATTTGTATGTTCATAAATATTTACTATAATACACATTTTGTTAATAATAAAATAAAAAATATACTCATTCAAATCTATTTCCATAAAAATTGGAAAAGAACTCATTCAAATCTAATTCCATAAAAATTGGAAAAGAAATATCACCTTCAAAAACGTTTTCTTATATTTAAAAAAGTTATAATAATAAATTAATAAAATTAAAATACTCATTAAAATCTATTCCCGGCAAAACTAGACACAGTAATAACTAATTTATTACATTATTAAATAAATTAGAAACATATTTTGAAAAAAATTATTTAATTTATAAAATAATAATAATAATAATAATTGTAATAATTTATTAATTAATAATGATGATTAAGTTAAAAAAAATAAAAATTCCATAATTCCAATCAACATTGATTTTCTTTATAAGATAATAATTATTAATTATATAAAATTATTATTTATATGAAATGTCACACAATTCAAATAACAACTCCCACGTCTACGAGAAAAAAGACAAGTTTTGCAAAATAATAAATGCTTATTAAATACAAATAAAAAACAACCCCACCACATAATAACCTATACAAATGGCATAATTATATTGGATGGGTAATTTACCCTTATTTTTGAAAGGGTAACCTAGTCCTCACCTTCACACAGATTATCTTAAACCTCCAATGATCGCTGCTCATATTCAAATTCAACAAGAGTCAACATCAAAATCTTGGAATACCAACTTAAGAGACAATCTCATTAAAGATGGTTTTGGTGAATCAAACTCAACTTTTGATCAGATTAAGAATTTAGTGGAATCTATATCCAACAATGATGATGCTTTTTTCATTATGACGATTCTCTAATGGATTATATTATACCGGAGCTAATGAAGCATGGAGCTAGAATTGGTTCTAACTATATTCTTGAAGTGCCTTCATGCAAGGAGAAGCTAAGCATAATCCAAGATCTTTTAGAATAATAGGATCCAAGCTTGTCAGGATTCTGAGGAAGCCATTGTGAAGATTTGTGTTTCGGAGGCTTTCAAATATAAACATATACCCTTATGAACATTTAAAAATATTGGTGTTTGTATTGATAGGGATTTCCAATTTTTGTTATCAATATCACCCTACTCTTATAAATAGATGATAAAGAGCTCTTAGTCATAGATATACATGAAAAGTCCCGTTGCTCTACAACAAATTCTCTTATTCTTAACGCAAGATTTATTCTTTTTTGTTTTGAAGTTTATGTTTTTACACATTAATCTCAAATTTGACTCGGATTCAATAACTTTCCCGGTTCTTGACAGATTGAGCCGATTTTTTATATTATTTCCCGGTTTTGACATAGTGACAGTTTTTAAAAAATATTCTGATCAAAACCAAATCTAACTGTGCTGTTTGTTTTGAAATGGAAGAAGATACGGTGGTTGAAGGAAGAGGATAGTGGTGCAAATCACCATAGTGCTGACAATAGTCCTTCTCAGGCGCGTGAGACACAAGCTCCCCAAGGAGGGAGTGTTACTACGGAAGATGCTAGCCATGTGGTCCCACCAAAGTCCAACGTTCAACTTTCGCAGGGGACAAGCATTAATGGGAAATCATTAGCTCATAAAATGGTCTTTGACGTTTCCTCATTGCATTCATTCTCCAATCATAGCCAGATTGTAACCGCACCAGACAAAGTTTTAATTGCTCACCGACAGCCAAATGAAGAGTTTAATGATTATGTTTTGGAACCTGTTCGGGACCCCACCAAGTCTGGCCCACGTGATGACTCCTACCCAAATGCCCTCACTTTTGTCCCTACCACTACCCATAATGTCCCTACCTTGTCACCCACACCATATCTCTTTAGTGCTACTACCAATAACATGAACACACTTATTCCCCCTAATAATCATGGTGTGTCGGCCATAGGGAGTTCTCAACCAACCAATGTTGACTTTGCTTTGCCACCCACAAAAATAACCGTGCCCAATTTGATTACTAGTGAACCCATGCAGTTGAATAATACCCTCTCGAAACACCATCTAAAACTCAAACAAAAATCTGTTCTCACTAAAACTCATAACACCAAGCCTCATAAACCCAATGCAACCCGTAAGTATTCAACCAGTCCCGCCATCCCCCCCCCCCCACAATACAGTGTTCTCCCAGCAGTGAATTCAACCTTAGTACTACACACTCCAACAACTCTTTGGAGTTGGTGCAGACAGAAAAGAAGCGGAGAAGAGATGATGATGTCGTACACGGGGAAAAGACGAATACAGAAGTTCAGCATTTTTTATCGGCAAGTCCTGGCAGCCAGGACTGCCGGGATTAATGAAGATTCTAAGTTGGAATTGCCGGGGCTTGAGCAACCCGAGAGCGATTCCTAATTTGCGGGCTCTGGCTCATCGACACCATCCTGACATTATTTTTCTTTTAGAAACTCTAGCTAATTCTCAGAAACTGAAACGTGTTCGTGTATCTCTTAAATTTGAAGCATGCTTATCGGTAGATGTAGTCGGTAGAAGTGGTGGCATTGTTGTTCTATGGAATAACAGTAAGAAGTGCAGTATTCAGAACTTTAACAAAAACTATATTAACATTCATGTGCAAGATGCTGAGAGAGGTGACTGGAGGCTCACGTGTTATTACGGTTTTCCGGAACGGAACAGACGAAGGCAAGCTTGGAATATGATTCGCGAGTTACATAGTATGTCGAATTTACCGTGGTGCATTATTGGAGATTTTAATGATCTGCTGTCTCAGAATGATAAAAAAGGTTTAAATATTCATCCGCACTGGTTATGTTCTGGCTTTCAAGAAGTTGTTACTGAGTGTGATCTCACTGATATCCAGTTGGAGGGCTATCCTTTCACTTGGACTAAGAGTCGAGGAGCGGCGAATATGATTAAGGAAAAGTTGGATAGAGCTCTTGTTGATTCGGTTTGGCTACAGTCTTTTCCTTCTGCTACATTAACTAACCTTGTGGCATCCCATTCGGATCATAGCCCTATTTTTCTTTGTTGTGATCCGGCGAAAAGTCGGGATAAGAGGAGAAGCTTCAAATTTGAAAATTGGTGGCTTAAAGAAGAGGGGGTGGAAGAAGTGGTTCATGAGAGCTGGAATGGGGTTCTTCAACAGCCTGTTGTTGGTAAAATAGCAAGTTGTGCTACTCATCTTGATTGTTGGAATATGTTACGCATACGGCAGAATAATGAGGAAAAAGACCGACTCCGTGCAACATTGGAATTATTCCGAGGGAGTAGTGAGCCGGTTGCTGTAGACCAATACATGGCAGCGCACAATGATTTTAATAGAGTGCTTATTCGGGAAGATACTTATTGGAAACAACAGGCAAAGACTCATTGGCTTCGTAATGGTGATCTCAACACTAAATTTTTCCATAGGTCCGCGTCTATTCGGCGTAGCTTTCAGCAAATAAAAGTGCTCACAGAAGATGGGGGTGATGAAATCCGTGATCAAGAAGGTATATGTGGAATTGCGAAAAGATATTTTGATTCTTTGTTTGAAGCGAGGGCAGGAAGTTATGAGATGATGTTGAATTTGATTCAACCGGTTATCTCTGATAATGACAATGAGATACTCACAGCCCCCATTTTAAAAGAAGAACTATATCAAGCGCTGATTCAGATGCATCCTGATAAGTCCCCTGGCCCGGATGGTTTTAATCCGGCGTTCTATTAGAATTTTTGGGAGATTTGTGGGGAGGATATTTTTCTTGAGGCAAAGATCTGGTTAGAAAGAGGTTATTTTCCGGATACGCTTAATGATACTAATATCTGTTTGATCCCGAAGTGTGGTAATCCCAACAGCATGAAGGATTTACGTCCAATCTCTTTATGTAATATAGCCTACAAGATTGTTTCCAAACTTTTGGCTAATAGATTAAAGACATGTTTGGATAAATGTATCGGTGAGGAGCAATCTGCTTTTGTTGAGGGGAGATCTATTCTTGATAATGCCATGATTGCGTTTGAAGTTATCCATGCACTAAAGAGAAGGAATTTGGGAAATAATGCACAATTGGCCTTGAAGATTGATATAAGTAAAGCTTATGATAGGGTGGATTGGGGTTTTCTGAGAGGAATGCTGACTAGGTTGGGTTTTGCAGAAAGTTGGATTCGGTGGATGATGATGTGTGTCACGTCGGTGAATTACTCTGTGCTTGTGAATGCAGAAAGTGTTGGTCCAATTACGCCAGGGAGAGGCTTGAGACAGGGGGATCCTCTTTCCCCGTATCTCTTTATTCTTGTTACTGAAGGTCTTTCGGCTCTGGTCAGGAAAGCTGTCGCTAGCGGGGATCTTCACGGGGTCCAAATTTGCAGAGGAGCACCCAGTGTGTCTCACCTGCTTTTTGCCGACGATTATTTTTTATTTTGCAGGGAAAATCTCACTGAAGTTCACAATATTATGGAGATTCTTAATCTTTATGCTGATGCGTCAGGTCAAGACATTAACCTTTCCAAATCTGAGGTGTTTTTTAGCAGGAATATCAGTATACCTGCTCAGGAGGATCTGGCTAGTATCATGGGGGTTCGTCATGTTCTTGGTACGGGTACCTATTTGGGACTACCGTCCCTGATAGGTAGGAGTAAGAAGGCCACTTTTGGTTATGTGAAGGATAGAATTTGGAAGAAGATTAATTCGTGGAGAGATAGACCGATTTCTAAAGCTGGGAAGGAAGTGATGATTAAATCGGTTCTTCAATCTATCCCTACCTATATTATGAGCCTCTTTATTCTCCCAGAGGGTATTGTTTCTGACATTGAGAAAATGTTTAATTCTTTTTGGTGGGGAGGTGGTGGTGAGCGAAACTGTACCAGGTGGATGTCGTGGGATAGAATGGCAGGTGCTAAGTTCGAATGTGGGTTAGGTTTTCGTGATCTTAAGTCCTTTAATATGGCTATGGTGGCTTAGAGAGGGTGGCATCTCTTGTCTAAGCCCCACTCGCTGGTTTCCAGAATCTATAAAGCAAGGTATTATCCTCATACGTCGTTTTTTGATGCTAATTTGTGTAATAATCCTAGCTTTGTGTGGAGAAGTATTTGGCAAGCTCGAAAGCTTTTAACTCTTGGGTGTAGGTGGAGCATTGGTGATGGTAGGAATATACCTGTGATGGGTGCCTCGTGGATTAGAGGAGAGAGTGGAGGAATGGTTAAAGGTCCTCAACGACAAGGTATGTATGATCTCACTGTTAACGACTTATTGTCCAATAATGGAAAATTTTGGAACATACCTTTAATTCGGGACTTGTTTGATTTTGTAGCTGTGAAGGATATTATCCAAACTTCGTTGGTGGATGACGTCTTGGAAGACAAATGGGTTTGGAAAGAGGAGCAAAATGGTTGCTATAGTGTTCGGCCGGGGTATAGATTGTGGTTAAATGAGCATGGAAAGTCGGGTTTCAGCGGAGTGAATGGAGATTGGCGTAGTCTTTGGAATATCAAGGCACCACCCAGAGTTAAACACCTTCTCAGGTGAAGATACGGTGGCGGAAATTAGAGCAGAAAATAAAAGAGGTGGTGGTGGCACTTCACGGTGGTTGAAGGAAGAGGATAGTGGTGCAAAACACCATAGTGCTGACAATAGTCCTTCTCAGGCGCGTGAGACACAAGCTCCCCAAGGAGGGAGTGTTACTACGGAAGATGCTAGCCATGTGGTCCCACCAAAGTCCAACGTTCAACTTTCGCAGGGGACAAGCATTAATGGGCAATCATTAGCTCATAAAATGGTCTTTGACGTTTCCTCATTGCATTCATTCTCCAATCATAGCCAGATTGTAACCGCACCAGACAAAGTTTTAATTGCTCACCGACAGCCAAATGAAGAGTTTAATGATTATGTTTTGGAACCTGTTCGGGACCCCACCAAGTCTGGCCCACGTGATGACTCCTACCCAAATGCCCTCACTTTTGTCCCTACCACTACCCATAATGTCCCTACCTTGTCACCCACACCATATCTCTTTAGTGCTACTACCAATAACATGAACACACTTATTCCCCCTAATAATCATGGTGTGTCGGCCATAGGGAGTTCTCAACCAACCAATGTTGACTTTGCTTTGCCACCCACAAAAATAACCGTGCCCAATTTGATTACTAGTGAACCCATGCAGTTGAATAATACCCTCTCGAAACACCATCTAAAACTGAAACAAAAATCTGTTCTCACTAAAACTCATAACACCAAGCCTCATAAACCCAATGCAACCCGTAAGTATTCAACCAGTCCCGCCATCCCCCCCCCCCCCCCACAATACAGTGTTCTCCCAGCAGTGAATTCAACCTTAGTACTACACACTCCAACAACTCTTTGGACTTGGTGCAGACAGAAAAGAAGCGGAGAAGAGATGATGATGTCGTACACGGGGAAAAGACGAATACAGAAGTTCAGCATTTTTTATCGGCAAGTCCTGGCATCCAGGACTGCCGGGATTAATGAAGATTCTAAGTTGGAATTGCCGGGGCTTGAGCAACCCGAGAGCGATTCCTAATTTGCGGGCTCTGGCTCATCGACACCATCCTGACATTATTTTTCTTTTAGAAACTCTAGCTAATTCTCAGAAACTGAAACGTGTTCGTGTATCTCTTAAATTTGAAGCATGCTTATGGGTAGATGTAGTCGGTAGAAGTGGTGGCATTGTTGTTCTATGGAATAACAGTAAGAAGTGCAGTATTCAGAACTTTAACAAAAACTATATTAACATTCATGTGCAAGATGCTGAGAGAGGTGACTGGAGGCTCACGTGTTATTACGGTTTTCCGGAACGGAACAGACGAAGGCAAGCTTGGAATATGATTCGCGAGTTACATAGTATGTCGAATTTACCGTGGTGCATTATTGGAGATTTTAATGATCTGCTGTCTCAGAATGATAAAAAAGGTTTAAATATTCATCCGCACTGGTTATGTTCTGGCTTTCAAGAAGTTGTTACTGAGTGTGATCTCACTGATATCCAGTTGGAGGGCTATCCTTTCACTTGGACTAAGAGTCGAGGAGCGGCGAATATGATTAAGGAAAAGTTGGATAGAGCTCTTGTTGATTCGGTTTGGCTACAGTCTTTTCCTTCTGCTACATTAACTAACCTTGTGGCATCCCATTCGGATCATAGCCCTATTTTTCTTTGTTGTGATCCGGCGAAAAGTCGGCATAAGAGGAGAAGCTTCAAATTTGAAAATTGGTGGCTTAAAGAAGAGGGGGTGGAAGAAGTGGTTCATGAGAGCTGGAATGGGGTTCTTCAATAGCCTGTTGTTGGTAAAATAGCAAGTTGTGCTACTCATCTTGATTGTTGGAATATGTTACGCATACGGTAGAATAATGAGGAAAAAGACCGACTCCGTGCAACATTGGAATTATTCCGAGGGAGTAGTGAGCCGGTTGCTGTAGACCAATACATGGCAGCGCACAATGATTTTAATAGAGTGCTTATTCGGGAAGATACTTATTGGAAACAACAGGCAAAGACTCATTGGCTTTGTAATGGTGATCTCAACACTAAATTTTTCCATAGGTCCGCGTCTATTCGGCGTAGCTTTCAGCAAATAAAAGTGCTCACAGAAGATGGGGGTGATGAAATCCGTGATCAAGAAGGTATATGTGGAATTGCGAAAAGATATTTTGATTCTTTGTTTGAAGCGAGGGCAGGAAGTTATGAGATGATGTTGAATTTGATTCAACCGGTTATCTCTGATAATGACAATGAGATACTCATAGCCCCCATTTTAAAAGAAGAACTATATCAAGCGCTGATTCAGATGCATCCTGATAAGTCCCCTGGCCCGGATGGTTTTAATCCGGCGTTCTATTAGAATTTTTGGGAGATTTGTGGGGAGGATATTTTTCTTGAGGCAAAGATCTGGTTAGAAAGAGGTTATTTTCCGGATACGCTTAATGATACTAATATCTGTTTGATCCCGAAGTGTGGTAATCCCAACAGCATGAAGGATTTACGTCCAATCTCTTTATGTAATATAGCCTACAAGATTGTTTCCAAACTTTTGGCTAATAGATTAAAGACATGTTTGGATAAATGTATCGGTGAGGAGCAATCTGCTTTTGTTGAGGGGAGATCTATTCTTGATAATGCCATGATTGCGTTTGAAGTTATCCATGCACTAAAGAGAAGGAATTTGGGAAATAATGCACAATTGGCCTTGAAGATTGATATAAGTAAAGCTTATGATAGGGTGGATTGGGGTTTTCTGAGAGGAATGCTGACTAGGTTGGGTTTTGCAGAAAGTTGGATTCGGTGGATGATGATGTGTGTCACGTCGGTGAATTACTCTGTGCTTGTGAATGCAGAAAGTGTTGGTCCAATTACGCCAGGGAGAGGCTTGAGACAGGGGGATCCTCTTTCCCCGTATCTCTTTATTCTTGTTACTGAAGGTCTTTCGGCTCTGGTCAGGAAAGCTGTCGCTAGCGGGGATCTTCACGGGGTCCAAATTTGCAGAGGAGCACCCAGTGTGTCTCACCTGCTTTTTGCCGACGATTATTTTTTATTTTGCAGGGAAAATCTCACTGAAGTTCACAATATTATGGAGATTCTTAATCTTTATGCTGATGCGTCAGGTCAAGACATTAACCTTTCCAAATCTGAGGTGTTTTTTAGCAGGAATATCAGTATACCTGCTCAGGAGGATCTGGCTAGTATCATGGGGGTTCGTCATGTTCTTGGTACGGGTACCTATTTGGGACTACCGTCCCTGATAGGTAGGAGTAAGAAGGCCACTTTTGGTTATGTGAAGGATAGAATTTGGAAGAAGATTAATTCGTGGAGAGATAGACCGATTTCTAAAGCTGGGAAGGAAGTGATGATTAAATCGGTTCTTCAATCTATCCCTACCTATATTATGAGCCTCTTTATTCTCCCAGAGGGTATTGTTTCTGACATTGAGAAAATGTTTAATTCTTTTTGGTGGGGAGGTGGTGGTGAGCGAAACTGTACCAGGTGGATGTCGTGGGATAGAATGGCAGGTGCTAAGTTCGAATGTGGGTTAGGTTTTCGTGATCTTAAGTCCTTTAATATGGCTATGGTGGCTAAGAGAGGGTGGCATCTCTTGTCTAAGCCCCACTCGCTGGTTTCCAGAATCTATAAAGCAAGGTATTATCCTCATACGTCGTTTTTTGATGCTAATTTGTGTAATAATCCTAGCTTTGTGTGGAGAAGTATTTGGCAAGCTCGAAAGCTTTTAACTCTTGGGTGTAGGTGGAGCATTGGTGATGGTAGGAATATACCTATGATGGGTGCCTCGTGGATTAGAGGAGAGAGTGGAGGAATGGTGAAAGGTCCTCAACGACAAGGTGTGTATGATCTCACTGTTAACGACTTATTGTCCAATAATGGAAAATTTTGGAACATACCTTTAATTCGGGACTTGTTTTATTTTGTAGCTGTGAAGGATATTATCCAAACTTCGTTGGTGGATGACGTCTTGGAAGACAAATGGGTTTGGAAAGAGGAGCAAAATGGTTTCTATAGTGTTCGGTCGGGGTATAGATTGTGGTTAAATGAGCATGGAAAGTCGGGTTTCAGCGGAGTGAATGGAGATTGGCGTAGTCTTTGGAATATCAAGGCACCACCCAGAGTTAAACACCTTCTCAGGTGAAGATACGGTGGCGGAAATTAGAGCAGAAAATAAAAGAGGTGGTGGTGGCACTTCACGGTGGTTGAAGGAAGAGGATAGTGGTGCAAAACACCATAGTGCTGACAATAGTCCTTCTCAGGCGCGTGAGACACAAGCTCCCCAAGGAGGGAGTGTTACTACGGAAGATGCTAGCCATGTGGTCCCACCAAAGTCCAACGTTCAACTTTCGCAGGGGACAAGCATTAATGGGCAATCATTAGCTCATAAAATGGTCTTTGACGTTTCCTCATTGCATTCATTCTCCAATCATAGCCAGATTGTAACCGCACCAGACAAAGTTTTAATTGCTCACCGACAGCCAAATGAAGAGTTTAATGATTATGTTTTGGAACCTGTTCGGGACCCCACCAAGTCTGGCCCACGTGATGACTCCTACCCAAATGCCCTCACTTTTGTCCCTACCACTACCCATAATGTCCCTACCTTGTCACCCACACCATATCTCTTTAGTGCTACTACCAATAACATGAACACACTTATTCCCCCTAATAATCATAGTGTGTCGGCCATAGGGAGTTCTCAACCAACCAATGTTGACTTTGCTTTGCCACCCACAAAAATAACCGTACCCAATTTGATTACTAGTGAACCCATGCAGTTGAATAATACCCTTTCGAAACACCATCTAAAACTCAAACAAAAATCTGTTCTCACTAAAACTCATAACACCAAGCCTCATAAACCCAATGCAACCCGTAAGTATTCAACCAGTCCCGCCATCCCCCCCCCACAATACAGTGTTCTCCCAGCAGTGAATTCAACCTTAGTACTACACACTCCAACAACTCTTTGGACTTGGTGCAGACAGAAAAGAAGCGGAGAAGAGATGATGATGTCGTACACGGGGAAAAGACGAATACAGAAGTTCAGCATTTTTTATCGGCAAGTCCTGGCAGCCAGGACTGCCGGGATTAATGAAGATTCTAAGTTGGAATTGCCGGGGCTTGAGCAACCCGAGAGCGATTCCTAATTTGCGGGCTCTGGCTCATCGACACCATCCTGACATTATTTTTCTTTTAGAAACTCTAGCTAATTCTCAGAAACTGAAACGTGTTCGTGTATCTCTTAAATTTGAAGCATGCTTATGGGTAGATGTAGTCGGTAGAAGTGGTGGCATTGTTGTTCTATGGAATAACAGTAAGAAGTGCAGTATTCAGAACTTTAACAAAAACTATATTAACATTCATGTGCAAGATGCTGAGAGAGGTGACTGGAGGCTCACGTGTTATTACGGTTTTCCGGAACGGAACAGACGAAGGCAAGCTTGGAATATGATTCGCGAGTTACATAGTATGTCGAATTTACCGTGGTGCATTATTGGAGATTTTAATGATCTGCTGTCTCAGAATGATAAAAAAGGTTTAAATATTCATCCGCACTGGTTATGTTCTGGCTTTCAAGAAGTTGTTACTGAGTGTGATCTCACTGATATCCAGTTGGAGGGCTATCCTTTCACTTGGACTAAGAGTCGAGGAGCGGCGAATATGATTAAGGAAAAGTTGGATAGAGCTCTTGTTGATTCGGTTTGGCTACAGTCTTTTCCTTCTGCTACATTAACTAACCTTGTGGCATCCCATTCGGATCATAGCCCTATTTTTCTTTGTTGTGATCCGGCGAAAAGTCGGCATAAGAGGAGAAGCTTCAAATTTGAAAATTGGTGGCTTAAAGAAGAGGGGGTGGAAGAAGTGGTTCATGAGAGCTGGAATGGGGTTCTTCAATAGCCTGTTGTTGGTAAAATAGCAAGTTGTGCTACTCATCTTGATTGTTGGAATATGTTACGCATACGGCAGAATAATGAGGAAAAAGACCGACTCCGTGCAACATTGGAATTATTCCGAGGGAGTAGTGAGCCGGTTGCTGTAGACCAATACATGGCAGCGCACAATGATTTTAATAGAGTGCTTATTCGGGAAGATACTTATTGGAAACAACAGGCAAAGACTCATTGGCTTTGTAATGGTGATCTCAACACTAAATTTTTCCATAGGTCCGCGTCTATTCGGCGTAGCTTTCAGCAAATAAAAGTGCTCACAGAAGATGGGGGTGATGAAATCCGTGATCAAGAAGGTATATGTGGAATTGCGAAAAGATATTTTGATTCTTTGTTTGAAGCGAGGGCAGGAAGTTATGAGATGATGTTGAATTTGATTCAACCGGTTATCTCTGATAATGACAATGAGATACTCACAGCCCCCATTTTAAAAGAAGAACTATATCAAGCGCTGATTCAGATGCATCCTGATAAGTCCCCTGGCCCGGATGGTTTTAATCCGGCGTTCTATTAGAATTTTTGGGAGATTTGTGGGGAGGATATTTTTCTTGAGGCAAAGATCTGGTTAGAAAGAGGTTATTTTCCGGATACGCTTAATGATACTAATATCTGTTTGATCCCGAAGTGTGGTAATCCCAACAGCATGAAGGATTTACGTCCAATCTCTTTATGTAATATAGCCTACAAGATTGTTTCCAAACTTTTGGCTAATAGATTAAAGACATGTTTGGATAAATGTATCGGTGAGGAGCAATCTGCTTTTGTTGAGGGGAGATCTATTCTTGATAATGCCATGATTGCGTTTGAAGTTATCCATGCACTAAAGAGAAGGAATTTGGGAAATAATGCACAATTGGCCTTGAAGATTGATATAAGTAAAGCTTATGATAGGGTGGATTGGGGTTTTCTGAGAGGAATGCTGACTAGGTTGGGTTTTGCAGAAAGTTGGATTCGGTGGATGATGATGTGTGTCACGTCGGTGAATTACTCTGTGCTTGTGAATGCAGAAAGTGTTGGTCCAATTACGCCAGGGAGAGGCTTGAGACAGGGGGATCCTCTTTCCCCGTATCTCTTTATTCTTGTTACTGAAGGTCTTTCGGCTCTGGTCAGGAAAGCTGTCGCTAGCGGGGATCTTCACGGGGTCCAAATTTGCAGAGGAGCACCCAGTGTGTCTCACCTGCTTTTTGCCGACGATTATTTTTTATTTTGCAGGGAAAATCTCACTGAAGTTCACAATATTATGGAGATTCTTAATCTTTATGCTGATGCGTCAGGTCAAGACATTAACCTTTCCAAATCTGAGGTGTTTTTTAGCAGGAATATCAGTATACCTGCTCAGGAGGATCTGGCTAGTATCATGGGGGTTCGTCATGTTCTTGGTACGGGTACCTATTTGGGACTACCGTCCCTGATAGGTAGGAGTAAGAAGGCCACTTTTGGTTATGTGAAGGATAGAATTTGGAAGAAGATTAATTCGTGGAGAGATAGACCGATTTCTAAAGCTGGGAAGGAAGTGATGATTAAATCGGTTCTTCAATCTATCCCTACCTATATTATGAGCCTCTTTATTCTCCCAGAGGGTATTGTTTCTGACATTGAGAAAATGTTTAATTCTTTTTGGTGGGGAGGTGGTGGTGAGCGAAACTGTACCAGGTGGATTTCGTGGGATAGAATGGCAGGTGCTAAGTTCGAATGTGGGTTAGGTTTTCGTGATCTTAAGTCCTTTAATATGGCTATGGTGGCTAAGAGAGGGTGGCATCTCTTGTCTAAGCCCCACTCGCTGGTTTCCAGAATCTATAAAGCAAGGTATTATCCTCATACGTCGTTTTTTGATGCTAATTTGTGTAATAATCCTAGCTTTGTGTGGAGAAGTATTTGGCAAGCTCGAAAGCTTTTAACTCTTGGGTGTAGGTGGAGCATTGGTGATGGTAGGAATATACCTGTGATGGGTGCCTCGTGGATTAGAGGAGAGAGTGGAGGAATGGTGAAAGGTCCTCAACGACAAGGTGTGTATGATCTCACTGTTAACGACTTATTGTCCAATAATGGAAAATTTTGGAACATACCTTTAATTCGGGACTTGTTTGATTTTGTAGCTGTGAAGGATATTATCCAAACTTCGTTGGTGGATGACGTCTTGGAAGACAAATGGGTTTGGAAAGAGGAGCAAAATGGTTGCTATAGTGTTCGGTCGGGGTATAGATTGTGGTTAAATGAGCATGGAAAGTCGGGTTTCAGCGGAGTGAATGGAGATTGGCGTAGTCTTTGGAATATCAAGGCACCACCCAGAGTTAAACACCTTCTCAGGTGAAGATACGGTGGCGGAAATTAGAGCAGAAAATAAAAGAGGTGGTGGTGGCACTTCACGGTGGTTGAAGGAAGAGGATAGTGGTGCAAAACACCATAGTGCTGACAATAGTCCTTCTCAGGCGCGTGAGACACAAGCTCCCCAAGGAGGGAGTGTTACTACGGAAGATGCTAGCCATGTGGTCCCACCAAAGTCCAACGTTCAACTTTCGCAGGGGACAAGCATTAATGGGCAATCATTAGCTCATAAAATGGTCTTTGACGTTTCCTCATTGCATTCATTCTCCAATCATAGCCAGATTGTAACCGCACCAGACAAAGTTTTAATTGCTCACCGACAGCCAAATGAAGAGTTTAATGATTATGTTTTGGAACCTGTTCGGGACCCCACCAAGTCTGGCCCACGTGATGACTCCTACCCAAATGCCCTCACTTTTGTCCCTACCACTACCCATAATGTCCCTACCTTGTCACCCACACCATATCTCTTTAGTGCTACTACCAATAACATGAACACACTTATTCCCCCTAATAATCATGGTGTGTCGGCCATAGGGAGTTCTCAACCAACCAATGTTGACTTTGCTTTGCCACCCACAAAAATAACCGTGCCCAATTTGATTACTAGTGAACCCATGCAGTTGAATAATACCCTCTCGAAACACCATCTAAAACTCAAACAAAAATCTGTTCTCACTAAAACTCATAACACCAAGCCTCATAAACCCAATGCAACCCGTAAGTATTCAACCAGTCCCGCCATCCCCCCCCCCCCCCCCCCCACAATACAGTGTTCTCCCAGCAGTGAATTCAACCTTAGTACTACACACTCCAACAACTCTTTGGACTTGGTGCAGACAGAAAAGAAGCGGAGAAGAGATGATGATGTCGTACACGGGGAAAAGACGAATACAGAAGTTCAGCATTTTTTATCGGCAAGTCCTGGCATCCAGGACTGCCGGGATTAATGAAGATTCTAAGTTGGAATTGCCGGGGCTTGAGCAACCCGAGAGCGATTCCTAATTTGCGGGCTCTGGCTCATCGACACCATCCTGACATTATTTTTCTTTTAGAAACTCTAGCTAATTCTCAGAAACTGAAACGTGTTCGTGTATCTCTTAAATTTGAAGCATGCTTATCGGTAGATGTAGTCGGTAGAAGTGGTGGAATTGTTGTTCTATGGAATAACAGTAAGAAGTGCAGTATTCAGAACTTTAACAAAAACTATATTAACATTCATGTGCAAGATGCTGAGAGAGGTGACTGGAGGCTCACGTGTTATTACGGTTTTCCGGAACGGAACAGACGAAGGCAAGCTTGGAATATGATTCGCGAGTTACATAGTATGTCGAATTTACCGTGGTGCATTATTGGAGATTTTAATGATCTGCTGTCTCAGAATGATAAAAAAGGTTTAAATATTCATCCGCACTGGTTATGTTCTGGCTTTCAAGAAGTTGTTACTGAGTGTGATCTCACTGATATCCAGTTGGAGGGCTATCCTTTCACTTGGACTAAGAGTCGAGGAGCGGCGAATATGATTAAGGAAAAGTTGGATAGAGCTCTTGTTGATTCGGTTTGGCTACAGTCTTTTCCTTCTTCTACATTAACTAACCTTGTGGCATCCCATTCGGATCATAGCCCTATTTTTCTTTGTTGTGATCCGGCGAAAAGTCGGCATAAGAGGAGAAGCTTCAAATTTGAAAATTGGTGGCTTAAAGAAGAGGGGGTGGAAGAAGTGGTTCATGAGAGCTGGAATGGGGTTCTTCAACAGCCTGTTGTTGGTAAAATAGCAAGTTGTGCTACTCATCTTGATTGTTGGAATATGTTACGCATACGGCGGAATAATGAGGAAAAAGACCGACTCCGTGCAACATTGGAATTATTCCGAGGGAGTAGTGAGCCGGTTGCTGTAGACCAATACATGGCAGCGCACAATGATTTTAATAGAGTGCTTATTCGGGAAGATACTTATTGGAAACAACAGGCAAAGACTCATTGGCTTTGTAATGGTGATCTCAACACTAAATTTTTCCATAGGTCCGCGTCTATTCGGCGTAGCTTTCAGCAAATAAAAGTGCTCACAGAAGATGGGGGTGATGAAATCCGTGATCAAGAAGGTATATGTGGAATTGCGAAAAGATATTTTGATTCTTTGTTTGAAGCGAGGGCAGGAAGTTATGAGATGATGTTGAATTTGATTCAACCGGTTATCTCTGATAATGACAATGAGATACTCACAGCCCCCATTTTAAAAGAAGAACTATATCAAGCGCTGATTCAGATGCATCCTGATAAGTCCCCTGGCCCGGATGGTTTTAATCCGGCGTTCTATTAGAATTTTTGGGAGATTTGTGGGGAGGATATTTTTCTTGAGGCAAAGATCTGGTTAGAAAGAGGTTATTTTCCGGATACGCTTAATGATACTAATATCTGTTTGATCCCGAAGTGTGGTAATCCCAACAGCATGAAGGATTTACGTGCAATCTCTTTATGTAATATAGCCTACAAGATTGTTTCCAAACTTTTGGCTAATAGATTAAAGACATGTTTGGATAAATGTATCGGTGAGGAGCAATCTGCTTTTGTTGAGGGGAGATCTATTCTTGATAATGCCATGATTGCGTTTGAAGTTATCCATGCACTAAAGAGAAGGAATTTGGGAAATAATGCACAATTGGCCTTGAAGATTGATATAAGTAAAGCTTATGATAGGGTGGATTGGGGTTTTCTGAGAGGAATGCTGACTAGGTTGGGTTTTGCAGAAAGTTGGATTCGGTGGATGATGATGTGTGTCACGTCGGTGAATTACTCTGTGCTTGTGAATGCAGAAAGTGTTGGTCCAATTACGCCAGGGAGAGGCTTGAGACAGGGGGATCCTCTTTCCCCGTATCTCTTTATTCTTGTTACTGAAGGTCTTTCGGCTCTGGTCAGGAAAGCTGTCGCTAGCGGGGATCTTCACGGGGTCCAAATTTGCAGAGGAGCACCCAGTGTGTCTCACCTGCTTTTTGCCGACGATTATTTTTTATTTTGCAGGGAAAATCTCACTGAAGTTCACAATATTATGGAGATTCTTAATCTTTATGCTGATGCGTCAGGTCAAGACATTAACCTTTCCAAATCTGAGGTGTTTTTTAGCAGGAATATCAGTATACCTGCTCAGGAGGATCTGGCTAGTATCATGGGGGTTCGTCATGTTCTTGGTACGGGTACCTATTTGGGACTACCGTCCCTGATAGGTAGGAGTAAGAAGGCCACTTTTGGTTATGTGAAGGATAGAATTTGGAAGAAGATTAATTCGTGGAGAGATAGACCGATTTCTAAAGCTGGGAAGGAAGTTATGATTAAATCGGTTCTTCAATCTATCCCTACCTATATTATGAGCCTCTTTATTCTCCCAGAGGGTATTGTTTCTGACATTGAGAAAATGTTTAATTCTTTTTGGTGGGGAGGTGGTGGTGAGCGAAACTGTACTAGGTGGATGTCGTGGGATAGAATGGCAGGTGCTAAGTTCGAATGTGGGTTAGGTTTTCGTGATCTTAAGTCCTTTAATATGGCTATGGTGGCTAAGAGAGGGTGGCATCTCTTGTCTAAGCCCCACTCGCTGGTTTCCAGAATCTATAAAGCAAGGTATTATCCTCATACGTCGTTTTTTGATGCTAATTTGTGTAATAATCCTAGCTTTGTGTGGAGAAGTATTTGGCAAGCTCGAAAGCTTTTAACTCTTGGGTGTAGGTGGAGCATTGGTGATGGTAGGAATATACCTGTGATGGGTGCCTCGTGGATTAGAGGAGAGAGTGGAGGAATGGTGAAAGGTCCTCAACGACAAGGTGTGTATGATCTCACTGTTAACGACTTATTGTCCAATAATGGAAAATTTTGGAACATACCTTTAATTCGGGACTTGTTTGATTTTGTAGCTGTGAAGGATATTATCCAAACTTCGTTGGTGGATGACGTCTTGGAAGACAAATGGGTTTGGAAAGAGGAGCAAAATGGTTGCTATAGTGTTCGGTCGGGGTATAGATTGTGGTTAAATGAGCATGGAAAGTCGGGTTTCAGCGGAGTGAATGGAGATTGGCGTAGTCTTTGGAATATCAAGGCACCACCCAGAGTTAAACACCTTCTCAGGTGAAGATACGGTGGCGGAAATTAGAGCAGAAAATAAAAGAGGTGGTGGTGTGTCATACCCCAAAATTTGCCCACACTCTTTAGTGACAAAAAAATTCAAAACTATTTCAAAAATTGGATTTCATACAATCTCGGGTTCATTTACATTGACATCCTGAATTTTATAAATATTCGATTTAAAGTCTATTTCAAAATATAGTAGTTTACTCTTAAATTGCTTATATTTTAATAAATAGAAAATGTTGGCCGATGCTTCATATACTTTCAATTGGTTTTTTATTTCAAATAAATAAAATAGCACAATTGGTAAGAATGGAAGGCTTGCAAACAGAAGGTCACAGGTTCAATTCCCGCTTGGTGCATTTCTATGTTTTTGAAACTATTTTTTTAATCTTTTTTTTGCACCTGGACGCACCTAGACACAAGTGCGTCCAGGTTCATAATCTTGGTCATCAGGAAAGATCCATGGGCCTCTGGGTTGGATCTTTTCCTTTTTAGGATTGGTTTGACCTAAATTTCACTCTATAAATAGAGCACTCCATTCTAACATTTTCCATCAACAAAGTCATCAACAACTTTTCTAACCCTAATCAACAATTTTCTAATCCTCATTCTCACACTTTCATTCATACATTTTTAAGCTTTACACGCTTTTTATCAAAAACTTTTCACTTTTCACGGTTTTTTTTAATCTCGTCTTGGCCAATGATGACACCTGAGGCCTCATATTTTTCAAAATGTTTTTTTTACAATGTTTTTGGCCAATGATTTTATATGAGGCCCCTCAAATTTACCTTCGATTTTTACCCCGTTTTATTTTTAATTTGTTAAAACCAAATGATGAACGCATGATGGTTCTATTTTTTTATTCTAGGATTATAACCTAACAATGTTTACATTCACTAATTTTTTCATGTATAATATACAGTCCACGTTCTTGAAAGACCAAGTGACACAACACAAAACCTTTGTTTTTTTATTAATCATATGCAATTTCTAAACTAATATTTGACCACAATTTTTATTGTTCCACGTATTTTTTTTCTAGTGTGTATATACACACGTTAACATCACTAATACATCCCAATTTTGTTTTCACATAGCCATGAGAAACAGATTAAGAAAAGTTAATCTTGCACAGTAGCGATCCAAAAGGTGAAATCTCCAAAAAGAAAGTACAATAACATAATGAATTTGCTTGAATTTTCTTTACAGGATATCAGTTCGGACCAAACGGGAGTACGGCCAAAACTCGGCGGAAGCCCCTCCGAATCCGATCCAACCCCTCCCTCACGAGCAGTACCGCAGCCACTCAATGACTACGGCATCCAACAACATAGCACTGTGTTCATCATTACCGGAAACGCAACAACTTCAACATCATAGCTCAAACTAATTTCCATCTTTCCATTAAATCTTACACCGACAACATACATGAACATGAAGCTTTGGTGAAATTCACGGCACACTAATCTTTTGTACTTGCATTAACTTGATTTTGTTTTTGCAGAACAAACCAAAGACCAAGTTTATCACCTACAGATCATCATCATCCGATTCAAGAAAATCCGAAGACGACATTAACAGATTCAGCAACGTTCAATGTAAGATACCGATTCAAACAAATACATTCGTTCACCTCCGGTCATGAACAGCACATAATCACCACGTCAGATTCAAGTGAACGTCATCAACGACTCGGCATCACATCTTCGAGATTTTTTTCTTCTCCGACGGTAACCTTTATTATTGATTCTTGTTAATGTTTGCCTATGAATGAATCGGACCTTGATTAGGATTTTTTTGTTCTTCCATTCTGTTGATTTCATCGATTGAGTAGTGTGTTGATGCTTTGTTTTCCTGTTAAGTTCGAGACACCATAATTGATTCCTCTCTTGGTTTAGAATAAGAAATGAGTGTTGTTTTGTTGAATTGAGGAGATGAAGCCATGGAAGTAACAGAAACAAAGTGTGAGTTGAAAGGGAGAGGAGGCGGATCAATAGGGTTCTATATCTAAACCGGGTTTATATGTTAATGGTATCGGATCCGGGTCAAAATCGAACCGGCCCCATAAGCTGGTTTTTCCTGGACCTTTTCTTTTGCACTTATGGGCTTTAAACTCAACCTGTTTACATGCTGCATATTACTCTCAGCCAACGCCCATTTTTCTTTTACACCCCCTCTTTTATTGGTTTTTTTTAAGTTATTTACTTATTAATTTTAATTTCTATAATAGTTTTAACTTTTTATAAAAAAAAAAAATATCAAAAATAGATTTTATTAATTAGTTTTCTTTTAGTAAATAAAATACAAAAACATGCTTTTTTTTAAGTTTAGTTTTAATTATCAAAAATCCAAAAAACATTTTAATTAGTCATCTTTTAGAATTTGATAGGTTAAATCTTATCTTCATTGTAATTAATAATTTTACCATTTCTCACGCGTCATTTTATATCCGTTGCTAACTTTTTTCTTGATTTTTTGTGAGGTACTAAATTCAAGCTATTGGACTATCCTTGTGGACATTTGCAAGTTTATGCTTAACTTCGTACCTTTAACTATTTTTATTTCCACTTTTAATTTCATTTGGGTTTGTAATAATTTTATCCTCATTCGGTAGTTTGTAATCCCCATCCCCGAAGCCATGTAATAGCGTAGATTTTACATTCCGCTCTTTAATTTTCTGTACATATTTAACTGCTAGATGTATGGCTAATAGGATTGTATGGCAAGATAATAACTGGATGGTAGCTCACTAACTCCAAGATTAAATACTCGAATCCGACACACTTGCACGCACTCACCCTTAGGGTACGCCCCTCTTCGGTTGCCTTCGATTATAAGGTCGTGTCCCTCGAATGTAGAGGTACCAATTAGCAAAGTCCCTCGATTAAAAATCATCGCAAAGATCATAAGTCCCTCGATGACCCACGATGTTGCCTACAATGATATGATCTAGTCCCTCGAATGGTTGCCTACGAAACGATGATTGTCCCTTTGAATATTGCTAAAGGTATCTCTACCTGTTGCCTTCAACGACCTCGATGACCCTTCGATGACCCGCACGTCCAATATAACAAGGATTTCCTACTTCTATATAGTATGGATGATCCTAGGAATTGTAAAAAATATAGAAAAGGACCAAGTAATTAGGGTAGTTCTCATAACCTGCCTAGCTCAATAAAAATCTTTTCAATACTCTTTCAAAAACTAAGGCTACGCATTTACGCTAAAGTCCTTACGCCCCTTTTCAACTCAAAATAAACAAACAAACATGAGCTAAGCAAATTAAGAGCCCGTAGATAACTACGGATGAAAAGGGTGCTTACACCTTCCCTTTTCATAACTAACCCCCCGAGTCCGTTTTCTTTTCAAAAGGTCTTTTTCTGTACTTTTTACCTTTCCTAACATTGGACAAAATAAAAGTCGGTGGCGACTCATGCTTACTGCAACATTGTTGCGTATTAAAAATAAAAGTCAGTTCACCGAGTTACAGAACTGGCGACTCTGCTGGGGATTCTTTAAGAGGGGTTTACCTTAGGGCTTAGTTCATTGTAAATGTTTTTAATTGTTTGTTGGTATGCTTTATTTTTAAGGGAAATGCTTGGGTTTGTTATTGTGTGAAAGATCCTACACCCGGATCTGAGTACCTTAGGTAAATGGCATGAGATCAAGGAGACTGCACAACGTATACTGATGTGGTTGATTTGATGGCCATCGTTAGTGTGACACATTGGTTTGTCCTGGTGTTCCTTGGGATCCGACCTGAGGAAATGCTTGGCTACCGCGTGGTGTCATTAAGCACTAATTCGCCCCTAGAACCTTAGTTGAACTAAACTTCGGCCTTTTAGAAAGTAGCGAGATGGCTGGCTTTAGTTCCGACTGAAGTTGGTTGATACTCGAAGCTACACTCATATGGACTGAACTTTCGGGACCTTTTCAGTTGGTGATTCGATCGCCGAACTGAGATAAGCGCCTTCGAGAAAGGTCAATGATATGAGCTCCCTAGAACCCGATCTTTATCTAGGACAGGTTGAACCAACTAACTTTCAGCGGGGAGGGTACTTACCTATGAACTTCATGCTATCCTTTAAACCTAAGGATACTTGTGTGACTTGTTTGTATTCATTATCTAACCGTTTGGTTTCCTTGCAGGATTTGTTTATATCCTAACAATTTGATTTCCTTGCAGGTTTTGTGTGTAGGACTTACTTGTCCATATTACCTTATGCTTTTACCTAACATGTTGACTAACCTTTTTCAAAGATCTTAGGGATTCGTGGCGCATACTTTCCAGGTACTATGGAAGGATTATTAAGAGCCTAAACTTCTGTCAAGGGGCAAGAGGATTTATTTTCCTCTAGCCAGATGCCTTCAAACTCAAGGGTACAGTTCCTATCAAGGGGCAAGAGGATTTATTTTCCTCTAGCCAGATGCCTTCAAACTCAAGGGTACAGTTCCTATCAAGGGGCAAGAGGATTTATTTTCCTTTAGCCACATGCCTTTAAGCTCAAAAGTACCATACCCCGAATCAGAGGCTATGACCCACTGGATATGGTGAGCTTGATTCCTATAGAAGAATGTCCAAGAATCAGAGTTCTTCAAACGAAGAGGCGACCAATCAACTTTCTAATGTTGCAAACTGGATTATCTAAAGATATTTGAAAACATTGCATATGCATTTGCATACATATAATCGCATAACAGGTTTCCAGACAACGAGTTTCTCAACTTCTTCCTCAAATCCCTGAAGCTCTCTAGGGCACTTGGTTTATCGATTGATGTTTGTCAGCCGATCCGAGACAAGGTTCAAGACTTGATTGATGCAAAGGTCATCACATTCACACCTACAATCCAGATTTGAAGTTCTCCTTCGACTCAACAGATCTTCTGAAGCAATAAGTCCATACGGAGAAAATCTCCTCAACTCTGACAATCTCTACACATCATGCATGTTCATGCGTAGTCTTTCTTGTTTTGATTCAATACTGTTTATATGCAATACTTGTTTGTTTTTGAACTATAATAATGATGCATTGAATATGTTTGTCTTGAAAAATTCATTCGCTCTCGCTCTAACATGTTTTCTTTGCTTGTGATACTAAACTCTCAGTGATAAAGCATGATGACTCTGAAAGGAGAATGACGAACATATAATACCAATAATCTCAAATGGTGTGCTTTCGAGTAAAACCCTGTTGATGATGTACAGGCATTGTTTCAAATCCCCAAACACTGGAGATATAAGGAAGTTATCCCTTGTCAACCCCTTTGAGCCTTGAAGTAGGAGTTTCCTTTCTATACAAAAAAACACCCTCATATTTAACCTAGGGGCAGGGTAGTGTTCAGTTAACCTGATCGAGCGTTCAAAATTCATCAGGAGCTCGCATCTAAGGATACAACAATGGTTATCTTTCAAAAGGTTGAGGAAAGCCAATACCACAATGGTTATCCTTCATCAAGCAAGAAATGAGGCAGTCGCTATCTCTCCAAAGAATCGAATACATCTCAGGATCATACGACTGGTTCAAAAGAAGAAAAATGAATGAAAAAATAAGAGAAAAGAAAGCTCGCTAAGTCAACAAACTTGAAATCAAATGACTTAGGCAAAACTTAGGGCATCCCGGTGGACATCGAAATCATAATTCAAAAGACTTTGTCCACGCAAAAGTTAGGGAAACAAAAAGATCCTCA
Source organism: Vicia villosa (assembly GCF_029867415.1). Taxonomy (NCBI): domain Eukaryota; kingdom Viridiplantae; phylum Streptophyta; class Magnoliopsida; order Fabales; family Fabaceae; genus Vicia; species Vicia villosa. The sequence goes on along the minus strand of NC_081184.1, from coordinate 67,423,877 downwards.
ACAAAAAGGAAAAGTCGTGTGACTAAAAATTTGAGATCGTGTGATCAAACACCAAGAATAAAAGGTTAGTGACTGCCATGTCTAAACACCTCATAAACTCCTCAATCGTACGTCTCAAGCTCCTCTTGAAGGGCGAATGCTCGCGTCAAGTTAACTGAACTTAGGTTGGAGAACATCATGAAGGGGGTGGGCACCAATAAATTTTGAGCCTAAAAATCTTTTTTTCTGAAACCATGAACCTGGCCATGCTACAACCCTCAAAAGTCCTAATTGAAGCAGGGTTAATTCGAAAGCATACTATAAACGAGAATACGGTAAACCGACTCCTAGGAGTTTTGCTAAAACGTTTGAGTTGGTATCTCACCATCTTTCACAAAAATCGATGTTTTGACATCCTTTCCAAAAAAATTCTTTTTTAAAAAAAAAAAACTTCAAGACAAACATGCACTTTGCCTTAGAATTATATTTCTCATACTAAACATTCTTTGCATATGAACAAGTACTTGACACCAAGAAAGCTTCCATCATGAACTGCGGATGAAAATCCTCCCAAGGGACAATTTGTCTTCAGAACTCCGTTGAGTTCGAGCGAGAATATCTCAAATACTGATCACCCTTAGGGGCACAAAAAAAAGTTGAATACCCTTTTGAGTAAGAATTCATATATCTGGGGCAATCAAGTCAAGACTCGAAGACTCTCTCAGAAGTGTTGATCAATCAGGGGCATCGTTCCTAAACTCATGATACTGGGGCAGGTTGCTTGTGGTATCACAGAACTCAGAAAGTCCTCCCGACAGACAAAGTCGCTTCAAAAGCGCATCAAAAGCAGAAATGTTTCCTACGCCTGACTCAGTCAGCTAAAAAGCTTGTATATAGAAGGAGCATATTATCACTCCATCTACCAGAGGCAATTTGGCCACAGTTCATAGAACCTCTCAAAGACGTTGAACCAACAGAGAGGCAAGCCTATCACTTGGGGCATGTTGCATTAGTCACAAACTTCAAGAAGAGCTGTGTAGCTACCAGTATCACATGGTGTCGGTATCAGTCTCTCATACGAAGTTCTAGTTCCCGTAATCTCAAGTATCAAGCATACCGGGTTACTGAAACCAGGGGCAGGCAGCCTCCCACAAGCGAAGGATCATATATGGTTAAAAAATGTTTTCCAACAGCAAGTACTCAGAGACATGGGGCAATAAAAAAATGAAATCTCAGGGAATCTTCCCCACAGAGTAGTTTCCACAAATATCCCCACATAGCGATCCTCAAGAAGGTGTCTTCAAATAATCTCTTCTCAACAGAGACTTGGTTCCCCAACGGAGTTTACATCTCTAGCACTACCGGTTCTCCGATACGATCTTCTTCTCCAACAGGGTTTATTCAAACTCACTGTTCCCAGTAAAGTTGGCACTCACAGTGGAAACTTGGTTAGTTATCCATCTCTCTTATCCCCAATCAGGGCGCATCAGGATCAAATCACTCAAGCTACTTTCATCCCAAGCGGTAATAAAAATCCCCAGCTGGATATCATCGAATGGAAGACAGGAATTCTCAATACCCTTGTCATCATCTTCGGCATCACACAGAGATTTATTTTCTCAACCAGCAATTAATATACATAGTTACCAATATGCTTCGACTATATAGTCCATCCATGCATCATCCACAATACATACAACATTCTCGTTTATTTCGAGAATCTCATTCACATTACATACATAACATACAACATTCTCGTTTATTTCGAGAACCTCACCAATACATGCATCATGACATTGCATAAAACTTATTTTGCCTTTTCAGGTCATTCCACAATCAAAAGAACATTATCATCCAGATACAGTGCAAAGGCGATTGTATCAACAATTCAATCTTAACGCTCATTCAAGACATAAATACGATTCTGATGCTTCATTCCAGGTCTTTCTCCAAAGATAATTCAAAGAATTTCTCATCCTTTATAGGAACCTTTCTAGGTAGTCTTTTCTAAGACATTTCATATCCTTTCTAGGAGCCTTTCTAGGTAGTCTTGTTTAAGACGTTTTATATCCTTTTTAGGAGCCTTTCTAGGTAGTCTTGTTTAAGACGTTTCACATCCTTTATAGGAGCCTTTCTAGGTAGTCTTTTTTAAGACGTTTCATATCCTTTCTAAGAGCCTTTCTAGGTAGTCTTGTTTAAGACGTTTCATATCCTTTCTAGGAGCCTTTCTAGGTAGTCTTGTTTAAGACGTTTCATATCCTTTTTAGGAGCCTTTCTAGGTAGTCTTGTTTAAGACGTTTCACATCCTTTATAGGAGCCTTTCTAGGTAGTCTTGTTTAAGACGTTTCATATCCTTTCTAAGAGCCTTTCTAGGTAGTCTTGTTTAAGACGTTTCATATCCTTTCTAGGAGCCTTTCCAGGTAATCTTCTCTAAGACATATCTCCACCTTTTTTAGGTTATCTTCTCTAACATATTTATCCAATCTTTTCTAAGACATCTCTTGCCCTTTCAAGGAGCTTCTCAGTTAATCTTCTACAAGACACTTCTTCCCGAGCTTTGTTTAAAGCCTAATCTCCTTTACACCAGTCAATGATCTACCCTATTCAGGAACCTCTCCAGGTAGTCTCCCGTAAGACATTACTTCATCTCTCCTTCAGATACAATCAATGCACACGATCCAGCCTGAAAAAGCGTATGCTTTAGACAAACATCTTGTCGAACACCCGGATGGCATCTTCAAGCCCATCTCCGTTAAAAGTCCCTGCATCAGCAAGGGCAAATTTCTTGGTATTCTAGTGTTCAATCCTCTTCCACCTTCAGATTTCGACTGGCACACAAGCCAATCTACATCCTCAGGTTTAAGAAGATTGAACAGGGGCAGCTGTCATACCCCAAAATTTGCCCACACTCTTTAGTGACAAAAAAATTCAAAACTATTTCAAAAATTGGATTTCATACAATCTCGGGTTCATTTACATTGACATCCTGAATTTTATAAATATTCGATTTAAAGTCTATTTCAAAATATAGTAGTTTACTCTTAAATTGCTTATATTTTAATAAATAGAAAATGTTGGCCGATGCTTCATATACTTTCAATTGGTTTTTTATTTCAAATAAATAAAATAGCACAATTGGTAAGAATGGAAGGCTTGCAAACAGAAGGTCACAGGTTCAATTCCCGCTTGGTGCATTTCTATGTTTTTGAAACTATTTTTTTAATCTTTTTTTTGCACCTGGACGCACCTAGACACAAGTGCGTCCAGGTTCATAATCTTGGTCATCAGGAAAGATCCATGGGCCTCTGGGTTGGATCTTTTCCTTTTTAGGATTGGTTTGACCTAAATTTCACTCTATAAATAGAGCACTCCATTCTAACATTTTCCATCAACAAAGTCATCAACAACTTTTCTAACCCTAATCAACAATTTTCTAATCCTCATTCTCACACTTTCATTCATACATTTTTAAGCTTTACACGCTTTTTATCAAAAACTTTTCACTTTTCACGGTTTTTTTTAATCTCGTCTTGGCCAATGATGACACCTGAGGCCTCATATTTTTCAAAATGTTTTTTTTACAATGTTTTTGGCCAATGATTTTATATGAGGCCCCTCAAATTTACCTTCGATTTTTACCCCGTTTTATTTTTAATTTGTTAAAACCAAATGATGAACGCATGATGGTTCTATTTTTTTATTCTAGGATTATAACCTAACAATGTTTACATTCACTAATTTTTTCATGTATAATATACAGTCCACGTTCTTGAAAGACCAAGTGACACAACACAAAACCTTTGTTTTTTTATTAATCATATGCAATTTCTAAACTAATATTTGACCACAATTTTTATTGTTCCACGTATTTTTTTTCTAGTGTGTATATACACACGTTAACATCACTAATACATCCCAATTTTGTTTTCACATAGCCATGAGAAACAGATTAAGAAAAGTTAATCTTGCACAGTAGCGATCCAAAAGGTGAAATCTCCAAAAAGAAAGTACAATAACATAATGAATTTGCTTGAATTTTCTTTACAGGATATCAGTTCGGACCAAACGGGAGTACGGCCAAAACTCGGCGGAAGCCCCTCCGAATCCGATCCAACCCCTCCCTCACGAGCAGTACCGCAGCCACTCAATGACTACGGCATCCAACAACATAGCACTGTGTTCATCATTACCGGAAACGCAACAACTTCAACATCATAGCTCAAACTAATTTCCATCTTTCCATTAAATCTTACACCGACAACATACATGAACATGAAGCTTTGGTGAAATTCACGGCACACTAATCTTTTGTACTTGCATTAACTTGATTTTGTTTTTGCAGAACAAACCAAAGACCAAGTTTATCACCTACAGATCATCATCATCCGATTCAAGAAAATCCGAAGACGACATTAACAGATTCAGCAACGTTCAATGTAAGATACCGATTCAAACAAATACATTCGTTCACCTCCGGTCATGAACAGCACATAATCACCACGTCAGATTCAAGTGAACGTCATCAACGACTCGGCATCACATCTTCGAGATTTTTTTCTTCTCCGACGGTAACCTTTATTATTGATTCTTGTTAATGTTTGCCTATGAATGAATCAGACCTTGATTAGGATTTTTTTGTTCTTCCATTCTGTTGATTTCATCGATTGAGTAGTGTGTTGATGCTTTGTTTTCCTGTTAAGTTCGAGACACCATAATTGATTCCTCTCTTGGTTTAGAATAAGAAATGAGTGTTGTTTTGTTGAATTGAGGAGATGAAGCCATGGAAGTAACAGAAACAAAGTGTGAGTTGAAAGGGAGAGGAGGCGGATCAATAGGGTTCTATATCTAAACCGGGTTTATATGTTAATGGTATCGGATCCGGGTCAAAATCGAACCGGCCCCATAAGCTGGTTTTTCCTGGACCTTTTCTTTTGCACTTATGGGCTTTAAACTCAACCTGTTTACATGCTGCATATTACTCTCAGCCAACGCCCATTTTTCTTTTACACCCCCTCTTTTATTGGTTTTTTTTAAGTTATTTACTTATTAATTTTAATTTCTATAATAGTTTTAACTTTTTATAAAAAAAAAAAATATCAAAAATAGATTTTATTAATTAGTTTTCTTTTAGTAAATAAAATACAAAAACATGCTTTTTTTTAAGTTTAGTTTTAATTATCAAAAATCCAAAAAACATTTTAATTAGTCATCTTTTAGAATTTGATAGGTTAAATCTTATCTTCATTGTAATTAATAATTTTACCATTTCTCACGCGTCATTTTATATCCGTTGCTAACTTTTTTCTTGATTTTTTGTGAGGTACTAAATTCAAGCTATTGGACTATCCTTGTGGACATTTGCAAGTTTATGCTTAACGTCGTACCTTTAACTATTTTTATTTCCACTTTTAATTTCATTTGGGTTTGTAATAATTTTATCCTCATTCGGTAGTTTGTAATCCCCATCCCCGAAGCCATGTAATAGCGTAGATTTTACATTCCGCTCTTTAATTTTCTGTACATATTTAACTGCTAGATGTATGGCTAATAGGATTGTATGGCAAGATAATAACTGGATGGTAGCTCACTAACTCCAAGATTAAATACTCGAATCCGACACACTTGCACGCACTCACCCTTAGGGTACGCCCCTCTTCGGTTGCCTTCGATTATAAGGTCGTGTCCCTCGAATGTAGAGGTACCAATTAGCAAAGTCCCTCGATTAAAAATCATCGCAAAGATCATAAGTCCCTCGATGACCCACGATGTTGCCTACAATGATATGATCTAGTCCCTCGAATGGTTGCCTACGAAACGATGATTGTCCCTTTGAATATTGCTAAAGGTATCTCTACCTGTTGCCTTCAACGACCTCGATGACCCTTCGATGACCCGCACGTCCAATATAACAAGGATTTCCTACTTCTATATAGTATGGATGATCCTAGGAATTGTAAAAAATATAGAAAAGGACCAAGTAATTAGGGTAGTTCTCATAACCTGCCTAGCTCAATAAAAATCTTTTCAATACTCTTTCAAAAACTAAGGCTACGCATTTACGCTAAAGTCCTTACGCCCCTTTTCAACTCAAAATAAACAAACAAACATGAGCTAAGCAAATTAAGAGCCCGTAGATAACTACGGATGAAAAGGGTGCTTACACCTTCCCTTTTCATAACTAACCCCCCGAGTCCGTTTTCTTTTCAAAAGGTCTTTTTCTGTACTTTTTACCTTTCCTAACATTGGACAAAATAAAAGTCGGTGGCGACTCATGCTTACTGCAACATTGTTGCGTATTAAAAATAAAAGTCAGTTCACCGAGTTACATGGTGGCACTTCACGGTGGTTGAAGGAAGAGGATAGTGGTGCAAAACACCATAGTGCTGACAATAGTCCTTCTCAGGCGCGTGAGACACAAGCTCCCCAAGGAGGGAGTGTTACTACGGAAGATGCTAGCCATGTGGTCCCACCAAAGTCCAACGTTCAACTTTCGCAGGGGACAAGCATTAATGGGCAATCATTAGCTCATAAAATGGTCTTTGACGTTTCCTCATTGCATTCATTCTCCAATCATAGCCAGATTGTAACCGCACCAGACAAAGTTTTAATTGCTCACCGACAGCCAAATGAAGAGTTTAATGATTATGTTTTGGAACCTGTTCGGGACCCCACCAAGTCTGGCCCACGTGATGACTCCTACCCAAATGCCCTCACTTTTGTCCCTACCACTACCCATAATGTCCCTACCTTGTCACCCACACCATATCTCTTTAGTGCTACTACCAATAACATGAACACACTTATTCCCCCTAATAATCATGGTGTGTCGGCCATAGGGAGTTCTCAACCAACCAATGTTGACTTTGCTTTGCCACCCACAAAAATAACCGTGCCCAATTTGATTACTAGTGAACCCATGCAGTTGAATAATACCCTCTCGAAACACCATCTAAAACTCAAACAAAAATCTGTTCTCACTAAAACTCATAACACCAAGCCTCATAAACCCAATGCAACCCGTAAGTATTCAACCAGTCCCGCCATCCCCCCCCCACAATACAGTGTTCTCCCAGCAGTGAATTCAACCTTAGTACTACACACTCCAACAACTCTTTGGACTTGGTGCAGACAGAAAAGAAGCGGAGAAGAGATGATGATGTCGTACACGGGGAAAAGACGAATACAGAAGTTCAGCATTTTTTATCGGCAAGTCCTGGCAGCCAGGACTGCCGGGATTAATGAAGATTCTAAGTTGGAATTGCCGGGGCTTGAGCAACCCGAGAGCGATTCCTAATTTGCGGGCTCTGGCTCATCGACACCATCCTGACATTATTTTTCTTTTAGAAACTCTAGCTAATTCTCAGAAACTGAAACGTGTTCGTGTATCTCTTAAATTTGAAGCATGCTTATCGGTAGATGTAGTCGGTAGAAGTGGTGGAATTGTTGTTCTATGGAATAACAGTAAGAAGTGCAGTATTCAGAACTTTAACAAAAACTATATTAACATTCATGTGCAAGATGCTGAGAGAGGTGACTGGAGGCTCACGTGTTATTACGGTTTTCCGGAACGGAACAGACGAAGGCAAGCTTGGAATATGATTCGCGAGTTACATAGTATGTCGAATTTACCGTGGTGCATTATTGGAGATTTTAATGATCTGCTGTCTCAGAATGATAAAAAAGGTTTAAATATTCATCCGCACTGGTTATGTTCTGGCTTTCAAGAAGTTGTTACTGAGTGTGATCTCACTGATATCCAGTTGGAGGGCTATCCTTTCACTTGGACTAAGAGTCGAGGAGCGGCGAATATGATTAAGGAAAAGTTGGATAGAGCTCTTGTTGATTCGGTTTGGCTACAGTCTTTTCCTTCTTCTACATTAACTAACCTTGTGGCATCCCATTCGGATCATAGCCCTATTTTTCTTTGTTGTGATCCGGCGAAAAGTCGGCATAAGAGGAGAAGCTTCAAATTTGAAAATTGGTGGCTTAAAGAAGAGGGGGTGGGAGAAGTGGTTCATGAGAGCTGGAATGGGGTTCTTCAACAGCCTGTTGTTGGTAAAATAGCAAGTTGTGCTACTCATCTTGATTGTTGGAATATGTTACGCATACGGCAGAATAATGAGGAAAAAGACCGACTCCGTGCAACATTGGAATTATTCCGAGGGAGTAGTGAGCCGGTTGCTGTAGACCAATACATGGCAGCGCACAATGATTTTAATAGAGTGCTTATTCGGGAAGATACTTATTGGAAACAACAGGCAAAGACTCATTGGCTTTGTAATGGTGATCTCAACACTAAATTTTTCCATAGGTCCGCGTCTATTCGGCGTAGCTTTCAGCAAATAAAAGTGCTCACAGAAGATGGGGGTGATGAAATCCGTGATCAAGAAGGTATATGTGGAATTGCGAAAAGATATTTTGATTCTTTGTTTGAAGCGAGGGCAGGAAGTTATGAGATGATGTTGAATTTGATTCAACCGGTTATCTCTGATAATGACAATGAGATACTCACAGCCCCCATTTTAAAAGAAGAACTATATCAAGCGCTGATTCAGATGCATCCTGATAAGTCCCCTGGCCCGGATGGTTTTAATCCGGCGTTCTATTAGAATTTTTGGGAGATTTGTGGGGAGGATATTTTTCTTGAGGCAAAGATCTGGTTAGAAAGAGGTTATTTTCCGGATACGCTTAATGATACTAATATCTGTTTGATCCCGAAGTGTGGTAATCCCAACAGCATGAAGGATTTACGTCCAATCTCTTTATGTAATATAGCCTACAAGATTGTTTCCAAACTTTTGGCTAATAGATTAAAGACATGTTTGGATAAATGTATCGGTGAGGAGCAATCTGCTTTTGTTGAGGGGAGATCTATTATTGATAATGCCATGATTGCGTTTGAAGTTATCCATGCACTAAAGAGAAGGAATTTGGGAAATAATGCACAATTGGCCTTGAAGATTGATATAAGTAAAGCTTATGATAGGGTGGATTGGGGTTTTCTGAGAGGAATGCTGACTAGGTTGGGTTTTGCAGAAAGTTGGATTCGGTGGATGATGATGTGTGTCACGTCGGTGAATTACTCTGTGCTTGTGAATGCAGAAAGTGTTGGTCCAATTACGCCAGGGAGAGGCTTGAGACAGGGGGATCCTCTTTCCCCGTATCTCTTTATTCTTGTTACTGAAGGTCTTTCGGCTCTGGTCAGGAAAGCTGTCGCTAGCGGGGATCTTCACGGGGTCCAAATTTGCAGAGGAGCACCCAGTGTGTCTCACCTGCTTTTTGCCGACGATTATTTTTTATTTTGCAGGGAAAATCTCACTGAAGTTCACAATATTATGGAGATTCTTAATCTTTATGCTGATGCGTCAGGTCAAGACATTAACCTTTCCAAATCTGAGGTGTTTTTTAGCAGGAATATCAGTATACCTGCTCAGGAGGATCTGGCTAGTATCATGGGGGTTCGTCATGTTCTTGGTACGGGTACCTATTTGGGACTACCGTCCCTGATATGTAGGAGTAAGAAGGCCACTTTTGGTTATGTGAAGGATAGAATTTGGAAGAAGATTAATTCGTGGAGAGATAGACCGATTTCTAAAGCTGGGAAGGAAGTGATGATTAAATCGGTTCTTCAATCTATCCCTACCTATATTATGAGCCTCTTTATTCTCCCAGAGGGTATTGTTTCTGACATTGAGAAAATGTTTAATTCTTTTTGGTGGGGAGGTGGTGGTGAGCGAAACTGTACCAGGTGGATGTCGTGGGATAGAATGGCAGGTGCTAAGTTCGAATGTGGGTTAGGTTTTCGTGATCTTAAGTCCTTTAATATGGCTATGGTGGCTAAGAGAGGGTGGCATCTCTTGTCTAAGCCCCACTCGCTGGTTTCCAGAATCTATAAAGCAAGGTATTATCCTCATACGTCGTTTTTTGATGCTAATTTGTGTAATAATCCTAGCTTTGTGTGGAGAAGTATTTGGCAAGCTCGAAAGCTTTTAACTCTTGGGTGTAGGTGGAGCATTGGTGATGGTAGGAATATACCTGTGATGGGTGCCTCGTGGATTAGAGGAGAGAGTGGAGGAATGGTGAAAGGTCCTCAACGACAAGGTGTGTATGATCTCACTGTTAACGACTTATTGTCCAATAATGGAAAATTTTGGAACATACCTTTAATTCGGGACTTGTTTGATTTTGTAGCTGTGAAGGATATTATCCAAACTTCGTTGGTGGATGACGTCTTGGAAGACAAATGGGTTTGGAAAGAGGAGCAAAATGGTTGCTATAGTGTTCGGTCGGGGTATAGATTGTGGTTAAATGAGCATGGAAAGTCGGGTTTCAGCGGAGTGAATAGAGATTGGCGTAGTCTTTGGAATATCAAGGCACCACCCAGAGTTAAACACCTTCTCAGGTGAAGATACGGTGGCGGAAATTAGAGCAGAAAATAAAAGAGGTGGTGGTGGCACTTCACGGTGGTTGAAGGAAGAGGATAGTGGTGCAAAACACCATAGTGCTGACAATAGTCCTTCTCAGGCGCGTGAGACACAAGCTCCCCAAGGAGGGAGTGTTACTACGGAAGATGCTAGCCATGTGGTCCCACCAAAGTCCAACGTTCAACTTTCGCAGGGGACAAGCATTAATGGGCAATCATTAGCTCATAAAATGGTCTTTGACGTTTCCTCATTGCATTCATTCTCCAATCATAGCCAGATTGTAACCGCACCAGACAAAGTTTTAATTGCTCACCGACAGCCAAATGAAGAGTTTAATGATTATGTTTTGGAACCTGTTCGGGACCCCACCAAGTCTGGCCCACGTGATGACTCCTACCCAAATGCCCTCACTTTTGTCCCTACCACTACCCATAATGTCCCTACCTTGTCACCCACACCATATCTCTTTAGTGCTACTACCAATAACATGAACACACTTATTCCCCCTAATAATCATGGTGTGTCGGTCATAGGGAGTTCTCAACCAACCAATGTTGACTTTGCTTTGCCACCCACAAAAATAACCGTGCCCAATTTGATTACTAGTGAACCCATGCAGTTGAATAATACCCTCTCGAAACACCATCTAAAACTCAAACAAAAATCTGTTCTCACTAAAACTCATAACACCAAGCCTCATAAACCCAATGCAACCCGTAAGTATTCAACCAGTCCCGCCATCCCCCCCCCCACAATACAGTGTTCTCCCAGCAGTGAATTCAACCTTAGTACTACACACTCCAACAACTCTTTGGACTTGGTGCAGACAGAAAAGAAGCGGAGAAGAGATGATGATGTCGTACACGGGGAAAAGACGAATACAGAAGTTCAGCATTTTTTATCGGCAAGTCCTGGCAGCCAGGACTGCCGGGATTAATGAAGATTCTAAGTTGGAATTGCCGGGGCTTGAGCAACCCGAGAGCGATTCCTAATTTGCGGGCTCTGGCTCATCGACACCATCCTGACATTATTTTTCTTTTAGAAACTCTAGCTAATTCTCAGAAACTGAAACGTGTTCGTGTATCTCTTAAATTTGAAGCATGCTTATCGGTAGATGTAGTCGGTAGAAGTGGTGGCATTGTTGTTCTATGGAATAACAGTAAGAAGTGCAGTATTCAGAACTTTAACAAAAACTATATTAACATTCATGTGCAAGATGCTGAGAGAGGTGACTGGAGGCTCACGTGTTATTACGGTTTTCCGGAACGGAACAGACGAAGGCAAGCTTGGAATATGATTCGCGAGTTACATAGTATGTCGAATTTACCGTGGTGCATTATTGGAGATTTTAATGATCTGCTGTCTCAGAATGATAAAAAAGGTTTAAATATTCATCCGCACTGGTTATGTTCTGGCTTTCAAGAAGTTGTTACTGAGTGTGATCTCACTGATATCCAGTTGGAGGGCTATCCTTTCACTTGGACTAAGAGTCGAGGAGCGGCGAATATGATTAAGGAAAAGTTGGATAGAGCTCTTGTTGATTCGGTTTGGCTACAGTCTTTTCCTTCTGCTACATTAACTAACCTTGTGGCATCCCATTCGGATCATAGCCCTATTTTTCTTTGTTGTGATCCGGTGAAAAGTCGGCATAAGAGGAGAAGCTTCAAATTTGAAAATTGGTGGCTTAAAGAAGAGGGGGTGGAAGAAGTGGTTCATGAGAGCTGGAATGGGGTTCTTCAACAGCCTGTTGTTGGTAAAATAGCAAGTTGTGCTACTCATCTTGATTGTTGGAATATGTTACGCATACGGCAGAATAATGAGGAAAAAGACCGACTCCGTGCAACATTGGAATTATTCCGAGGGAGTAGTGAGCCGGTTGCTGTAGACCAATACATGGCAGCGCACAATGATTTTAATAGAGTGCTTATTCGGGAAGATACTTATTGGAAACAACAGGCAAAGACTCATTGGCTTTGTAATGGTGATCTCAACACTAAATTTTTCCATAGGTCCGCGTCTATTCGGCGTAGCTTTCAGCAAATAAAAGTGCTCACAGAAGATGGGGGTGATGAAATCCGTGATCAAGAAGGTATATGTGGAATTGCGAAAAGATATTTTGATTCTTTGTTTGAAGCGAGGGCAGGAAGTTATGAGATGATGTTGAATTTGATTCAACCGGTTATCTCTGATAATGACAATGAGATACTCACAGCCCCCATTTTAAAAGAAGAACTATATCAAGCGCTGATTCAGATGCATCCTGATAAGTCCCCTGGCCCGGATGGTTTTAATCCGGCGTTCTATTAGAATTTTTGGGAGATTTGTGGGGAGGATATTTTTCTTGAGGCAAAGATCTGGTTAGAAAGAGGTTATTTTCCGGATACGCTTAATGATACTAATATCTGTTTGATCCCGAAGTGTGGTAATCCCAACAGCATGAAGGATTTACGTCCAATCTCTTTATGTAATATAGCCTACAAGATTGTTTCCAAACTTTTGGCTAATAGATTAAAGACATGTTTGGATAAATGTATCGGTGAGGAGCAATCTGCTTTTGTTGAGGGGAGATCTATTCTTGATAATGCCATGATTGCGTTTGAAGTTATCCATGCACTAAAGAGAAGGAATTTGGGAAATAATGCACAATTGGCCTTGAAGATTGATATAAGTAAAGCTTATGATAGGGTGGATTGGGGTTTTCTGAGAGGAATGCTGACTAGGTTGGGTTTTGCAGAAAGTTGGATTCGGTGGATGATGATGTGTGTCACGTCGGTGAATTACTCTGTGCTTGTGAATGCAGAAAGTGTTGGTCCAATTACGCCAAGGAGAGGCTTGAGACAGGGGGATCCTCTTTCCCCGTATCTCTTTATTCTTGTTACTGAAGGTCTTTCGGCTCTGGTCAGGAAAGCTGTCGCTAGCGGGGATCTTCACGGGGTCCAAATTTGCAGAGGAGCACCCAGTGTGTCTCACCTGCTTTTTGCCGACGATTATTTTTTATTTTGCAGGGAAAATCTCACTGAAGTTCACAATATTATGGAGATTCTTAATCTTTATGCTGATGCGTCAGGTCAAGACATTAACCTTTCCAAATCTGAGGTGTTTTTTAGCAGGAATATCAGTATACCTGCTCAGGAGGATCTGGCTAGTATCATGGGGGTTCGTCATGTTCTTGGTACGGGTACCTATTTGGGACTACCGTCCCTGATAGGTAGGAGTAAGAAGGCCACTTTTGGTTATGTGAAGGATAGAATTTGGAAGAAGATTAATTCGTGGAGAGATAGACCGATTTCTAAAGCTGGGAAGGAAGTGATGATTAAATCGGTTCTTCAATCTATCCCTACCTATATTATGAGCCTATTTATTCTCCCAGAGGGTATTGTTTCTGACATTGAGAAAATGTTTAATTCTTTTTGGTGGGGAGGTGGTGGTGAGCGAAACTGTACCAGGTGGATGTCGTGGGATAGAATGGCAGGTGCTAAGTTCGAATGTGGGTTAGGTTTTCGTGATCTTAAGTCCTTTAATATGGCTATGGTGGCTAAGAGAGGGTGGCATCTCTTGTCTAAGCCCCACTCGCTGGTTTCCAGAATCTATAAAGCAAGGTATTATCCTCATACGTCGTTTTTTGATGCTAATTTGTGTAATAATCCTAGCTTTGTGTGGAGAAGTATTTGGCAAGCTCGAAAGCTTTTAACTCTTGGGTGTAGGTGGAGTATTGGTGATGGTAGGAATATACCTGTGATGGGTGCCTCGTGGATTAGAGGAGAGAGTGGAGGAATGGTGAAAGGTCCTCAACGACAAGGTGTGTATGATCTCACTGTTAACGACTTATTGTCCAATAATGGAAAATTTTGGAACATACCTTTAATTCGGGACTTGTTTGATTTTGTAGCTGTGAAGGATATTATCCAAACTTCGTTGGTGGATGACGTCTTGGAAGACAAATGGGTTTGGAAAGAGGAGCAAAATGGTTGCTATAGTGTTCGGTCGGGGTATAGACTGTGGTTAAATGAGCATGGAAAGTCGGGTTTCAGCGGAGTGAATGGAGATTGGCGTAGTCTTTGGAATATCAAGGCACCACCCAGAGTTAAACACCTTCTCAGGAGGATTTGTCGGGATTTTTTACCGACTAGAACAAGGTTGCAACAATATCATGTTTCTTGCCCGTTAGAGTGTCTGTTATGTCTTCATCAAATGGAAGACTCTTGGCATGTCTTCTTCGGGTGTAATATTACGAACCAGAGTTGGCATACAACAGGTTTGTCTCATATTATTGATTCCCGTTTTCATACTTTCCATGACACTTCTTCTCTTATTCTGGATATCTGTAGTCAGAAGGATAGTATGGTGGCGGGGAGAGTCGCTATGTTGATAGACATTCTTTGGAGAAATCGTAATAACATGATTTGGAATAATGAAAGTGAGGCGTATTCTAAACTTGGGTTGAATGCTTTTTGTAGTTGGCAAGAATGGTTTATGGCTCAAGAAAGTAGCGTCCGGGAGCAAACACATCAACCTATTTTGATTTGGAATCCACCGTTAATTGGTAGGTTGAAATGAAACGTTGATGCGGGCTTTAATGTTAATCGGGGTACCACTAATAGAGGTTGGTGTATAAGAGACCACATGGGAAATTTTGTTTATGCCGGTGCAGCTTGGGATTTTGTTTCATTCCCAACTCTAGAAGCGGAAGCGTTGGCTCTCAAAGAAGCTATCCAGATTGCGATTGATCTTAATTTAGCGAATGTTACCTTTGAGAGTGATTCCCAAAATACGGTTCATGCTATTCGTAAGGTTTTTGTTAAGTCCTCCGATTTTAGTGCTATTATCTCGTCTATTCGTAGTTTATTGTTTAATTGTCCTAACTTTGAGGTAAAGTGTGTAAAACGCCAAGCGAACTCGGTTGCTCACGGCATAACGAAGGCGGCCGACTCTTGGACTAGGCGTAGTTTCTTTCATTTGGCACCTCCTTGTATTGCATCTTTACTTATTAATGATATGAGTTGATTTTTCTTTGGTAAAAAAAAAATATATTCAATTCAACTTTTAAAACATTATTAAGAACATAGTGTTAGAACAAGATTTGTTCTGATCAATATTCTTAGTTTTGATGATAACAATGTATATGAATTTTGTATGAGATAATGTGGTACTCTAATACTATGCAATTTCCATTTCAGGAATTATATAAAGAGTATGCACAAAATCAGCGCAAGAAGCACTGACTCAGAAGGTTCAACATGCAACATCAGAACATAGTCTGGCAAGACATCAGAAGATGGTCAAGCAGAATCAGAACATGGTCTATGGAAGCATCAGAAGAACTTGAGATCAGAAGCAGAAGCACTGAAGTTCTCATGGTATCACGCTCAGAAGCACTTCAAGGTCAGAAGACAAGAAGATGCTCTGCACCAAGCTGTTTGACTCTGATGATATTCAAATGTTGTTTACACAAACATCAGATCAGAAGCAAGTACTAGCTGGCAGGCTACGCTGACTGACAAAAGGAACGTTGAAAGCTATTAAAGGCAACGTCAGTAGACACAGCGAAAGCAAGGCTCGAGGTAGTTGACAAAAGAGTGAAACATTAAATGCAATGATGTACGGATCACGCAAAGCATTAAATGCTCCCAACGGTCATCTTCTCAAACGCCTATAAATATGAAGTTCTGATGAGAAGCAAGGTTACGAACTTTGAACATAACATTCGATCCAAAAACGCTGAAACGCTGTTCAATTCAAAAGCTCTCAAACTTCATCTTCAACCTCACTTATTGCTGTTGTAATATCTTAGTGAGATTAAGCTTAAACTTTAAGAGAAATATCACAGTTGTGATTATAGCGTTATAAGAAGCATTGTAACTCTTAGAATTTGTTTACATTAAGTTGTAAGAACTAGAGTGATCAGGTTGTTGATCAGTATACTCTAGAAAGTCTTAGAAGGTATCTAAGCAGATTGTTCCTAGAGTGATCAGGTTGTGATCAGTATACTATAGAAGACTTAGAAGTTGTCTAAGTGGAAAACCATTGTAATCTTGTGTGATTAGTGGATTAAATCCTCAGGTGAGGTAAATCACTCCAAGGGGGTGGACTGGAGTAGTTTAGTTAACAACGAACCAGGATAAAAATCATTGTGCAAATTGTTTTTATCTTACAAGTTTTAAAGCTACACTTATTCAAACCCCCCCCTTTCTAAGTGTTTTTCTATCCTTCAATTGGCATCAGAGCGCCGGTTCTAAGGTGCAAGCACTTAACCGTGTTTAGAAAAGATCCAGGAAGAGAAAAACGCTTAAGTCAAGATGTCTGGTGAAAATCCAACAAATACATCTACATCTGGCTCTGCTGAGCAATACAATGGAAATGGTAACAATGGTTACACTAGACCACAAGTATTTGATGGTGAAAACTTTGAATACTAGAAAGATAAACTTGAAAGTTACTTCCTTGGTCTAGATGGTGACTTATGGGATTTGCTGATGGATGGTTACAAACATCCAGTGAAAGCTATTGTCGTAAGGCTTACAAGACAAGAAATGAATGATGATCAAAAGAAGCAATTCAAAAATCATCATAAGTGTAGGACTGTTTTGCTGAATGCTATCTCTCATGCTGAATATGAGAAGATATCTAACAGGGAAACTGCCTATGACATATATGAGTCATTGAAAATGACCCATGAAGGAAATGCCCAAGTCAAGGAGACTAAAGCTCTAGCTTTGATCCAGAAATATGAAGCCTTCAAGATGGAGGATGATGAAAACATTGAGAAGATGTTCTCAAGATTTCAAACGCTAACTGCTGGATTGAGAGTTCTTGACAAGGGATACACAAGGGCTGATCATGTCAAGAAGATCATCAGAAGCTTGCCAAGAAGATGGGGTCCTATGGTGACTGCTTTCAAAATTGCCAAGAATCTGAAAGAAGTCTCTCTTGAGGAATTGATCAGTGCTATGAGGAGTCATGAAATTGAGCTGGATGCTAATGAACCTCAGAAGAAAGGTAAGTCTATTGCGTTAAAATCTAACTATAAAAAATGCACTAACACTTTTCAGGCTGAAGAAGTAGATTCTGAAGAATCAGAATCAGAAGAAGAAGATGAATTGTCCATGATCTCCAGAAGGGTAAACCATCTGTGGAAGAGCAAGCAAAGGAAGTTCAAGAGCTTCAGAAGTTCAAAGAAGCCTGAAAGAGGAGAATCTTCTGGAGGCAGAAGATCTAACAAGAAGAAGGTCATCTGCAATGAGTGCAATGAGCTTGGACACTTCAAGAATGAATGTCCAAAACTTCAGAAGGAGAATCCCAAGAAGAAGTTTCATAAGAAGAAAGGTCTTATGACAACATGGGATGATTCAGAATCAGAATCAGACTCTGAAGGCGAGCAAGCAAACTTTGCACTGATGGCCACAGTGGACGATGGATCAGAATCTACATCAGAATCAGATTGAAGAGGTATTTTCTGAACTATCTAGAGAAGAGTTAGTTTCCAGTTTAACTGAACTTCTGGAACTCAAGGCTCATCTTAGTATCAAATACAAAAAGCTGAAAAAGCTATTTGAATTTGAAACTAAGAAGCTGGAAGTGGAAAATTCTGAACTGAAGGAAAAAGTTTTAAAATTATCCAAAGATATTGGATCTCCTTCTGAATCAGAAAAATCCATTCCTAGTCTCAATCATATTCTGAAAGAATATGACTCGAGCTTCAGGAAGTTTCTATCTAGAAGTATTGGCAGAAGTCATCTTGCTTCTATGATATATGGTGTTTCTGGAAACAAAAGGATTGGCGTTGGCTATGAGGGTGATACCTCACAAAAATTTGAACCTGTTGATGATTTGAAAATCACATACAAGCCATTGTATGATCAGTTCAAATATGGCCACTCACATGATATTAGGCTCACTTCACATGCCAAAAGTTTTAACACTTCACACACCAAGAAGCATGTGACACAATCTAAAAAATATCATGCTGCCAAACCTAAAGAATATCATGCTGTTCCTCCTGTTACTTATCATGCTAAACCCAAGTTCAATCAAAACTTGAGGAAAACTAACAAGAAAGGACCCAAGAAATTGTGGGTACCTAAGGAGAAGATAATTTCTGTTGCAGATATCCTTAGCAGCAAAGAAGACAAAGCACAAAATGTCATGGTACCTCGACTCTGGGTGCTCGCGACACATGACGGGAAGAAGGTCTATGTTCCAAGACCTGGTGCTTAAATCTGGTGGAGAAGTCAAGTTTGGAGGAGATCAGAAGGGCAAGATCATTGGCTCTGGAACCATAAGTATTGGTAACTCTCCTTCCATAACTAATGTACTTCTTGTAGAAGGATTAGCGCATAACTTATTGTCCATAAGTCAATTAAGTGACAATGGTTATGACATAATCTTCAATTAAAAGTCTTGCAAGGCTGTAAGTCAGAAGGATGGCTCAATCCTATTTACAGGCAAGAGAAAGGACAACATTTATAAGATTGATCTTTCAGATCTTGAGAAGCAGAAGGTGACTTGCCTTATGTCTGTTTCTGAAGAGCAATGGTGTAGCGGGGAAAATCTGAGATCAAAGCCATAGGATTGACTCGACTCAATATTTCAGTGAAAGTCGCCATTTTTTCTGTAGCGGGGAAAATCTGAGATCAAAGCCATAGGATTGACTCGACTCAATATTTCAGTGAAAGTCGCCACCGCGCTTTATTATTTCCAAAGGAAAAGGGAAAAGAACGAAGAAAACCCAAAGTTTGTTTTTAAAACAAAAAAGAAGAGATCTTAGGTACGGGTGTTGATTATACAAGGGGAAGGTTTTAAGCACCTGTTGCACCCCAAAATTTGCCCACATATTTATTTCTAATTGGCTTAAGCTTCTCATTTCATCTGCATACCTTCATTAGAGCATTAACAAATTCATGCATCATTAATCAATAAATTTGGCTTGGGATCGAGGATCTTGGAAGCTAGGGTTCTTGTATGGTCGTTCATGATGGACTTCTTTCTCCTAAAGCTACAAGGTTTTTCTCTATGAAGACTCATCAAGGGCAAGAGGACTATGGTTCTTATGCGCAGTGGCTACAATCGTTAATTCAACTGAGATTCAGTGGTTTTCAGGTTGAGGTGTTCTTATGCGCTCCAATTCTTATCTTCCTCAAGAATTCCTCAAAGAATTGTTGTTATGTCGGATTGAAGTACAATGCATGTCATGGTGTGAGAATTAGACTTGTGGGTTCATTGTGTTCAAGGCGCCACTATACGTAATTGGTTGGTGGTTTGGTTTGAATTGAGGGATCGGGATTGAATTAAAGTCACGATGATTTGAGGATGAATTTGATGATTTAATTGACCTTATTATTCGAATTTGGTTCAAGGCATCTTGTTCATTGAGAAATTAATTTGAGCTAAGATACTAGATACATGATACAAGAAATAAGGTTGTGGATTGCTTGTGATCAAAGTTTTATCAATTCTCTCATTGATTTGTTGATTGTGATGCAAAGGGAATCGTGTTAGAGGTTGAATTCAGGTTTGCTATGCAAAGATTTGAAATGGAAATACAAAGTCATTTAAGGTTTTTCATTGAATTCATTCATCAAGTCAAGATAATCCACTCAAAGTTTCATCCATGGGTTGTACTCAAAACCAAGTACATACATTCATTCATCATTTCCATGTTTATATCAAAATTTCATACAAAATTCATTACCAAAAATCATTATACATTTCATGTTCCAAATCCAGTCCATTACAAAATTCATATACTACATGAAAGAAAAATACAAAAGGAAACAAGTTTCAAGACATAAACCTATGCTGCCAAAACCTATAAGTTCTATGGTTCGTCACTTTGGCTCAGTACATCCAATTATCATGCTTCAGAGCCGGCCAATGAGATTTGTAATGGTATTCTTTCTCGACCTTCTACTGAAGAACCAAGTCCGAACCTGCACCTGTTCAGAACAGAAGATTAGAACAAAAACCGGTTCCTACACAAAACGCAACAGCATTACACCAGAAAAATTGAGAAGAAAGCAGCAACAAAAAATCAGAAAGACCGCAACGGTTAACACCGCATACCATATTCAATTCAGTTCCGATTTTTGTTATCCCAAAGCAGCCTACACATTTCTAAACCAATTCATAAACATACCATACATTAAACCATTCAATCAAAACTAAACCATTTCCAAAAGCTATCACTAACAGCCTATTAACAGTTAACAATTTCTAACAGCTTATAACTCTTTCTCACTCTCTAACTGTCAAACATAACTAACTGAAACAGAATCCCAATAGAAATATAACTAACTCCATCTCGTTCCTAAACCAAACCATTTTCACATACTGCACTAACCAATAAACCGTTCCTAACAGAACCTAACTCCCTAACAGAATTCCAACCTCTCTAACTACCTTCATTCAATCTCCCTAGTGAGCATATTACTAACCAACTGTTCTATTTGATTCACTAACAGAATTCAAAACAGAACCATCCACTTATAGCTACCATTTGCAACTAACTCATAACAGAAAAAACAGAATTTCCTAGCAAGCCTAACCGATTCCTAACTACCTATCAGTCACCTATAACAAATTCATAACTGAATCAAAACAGAAAAATCAGAAGAAGGAACTCACCTCTATAAACAGAACCACATTCTTCAATTCAGCTCTCTTCACATTCTTCCTCTCTCCATCATATTTCACACACCCTCGATCCATTATTTCACAGTCTTCACCATTTCTCCACAAACCTCCACCATTCATTCATCATCACTCTCTTCACTTCATCACCATAACCTTTCTCTCCCACCTTCATCCTCTCTTTGCATAATCTTCATCATCGATCTTCTTCCACTCTTCACAAACTTCATCTCCTCCAATCTTCTGAATTCAACGTCTTCACCACCTCTCATTCTTCTTCATCATCAACCATAATCAAGCAAAAAAAGAAGTTCACAACAGAGGTTCATAACAGGAAAAGGCATAACAGAAATTGGAGTAGAAAAATCTAAAAGAGAATTGAAACAACCTGTAACAAACTTTGTGATCTCATCTTCAACCTTCACGATTCGTCACTCCCTCTGACAATTCGATCTTTCTCTCTCGACCTCTTCAATCCACCACGCTTTAGCAACTATCATCTTCAATCACCGGGAATCAATTCTTCAGAAAAATTCTTCAACCTTCAAACGATTCATCCAAGCTCCTCCATCGGTTCTTCACTCAACTACAGCCATACACCCTCACCTTCACCATTATCGTCACAAGATTCGCAAGCTTCAGAACAAGGAATCGTGACTCAGAAGAAGAAGAATCGAACGAAGATTATCGGATTACTCTAGGTCGAACTTGAAGAAGCATCGGATGTCTCCGATTGGTTAACCTTTCCGACTATTGCATTACATTTCGCGTGAATCTGAAGGGGAAGGAAAGCATCGATCGGCGAAGAATCTTTGCTTCTGATTATATGTTCGCAAGAGAGTAAGAGATTAGGGCAAAGAGAGTTTGATTCAGAATTTGAGAGGAGATGGAGAGTCAGAGAAGGTCGATGTCCTCCGCCGTGCGTCGTCAAAACTCCGGTGAAGTGGTAAACCTCCGTCGTGCGCCGTATGAAGGGGAAGGAGACTGTGTTCAAGAAGTTTATGCGTCGCAAGAGGTAACCCTAATCCTCTTTCTTTCCCTTTTTTTCGTTTTTTTAATTAATTAATTAATTAAATATGTTAATACAAAACAAACAGAAAATCATGAGCCGAACTACGGTCGCTCTGATTCCTTGTAAGGGATACGTAGGCATTGGGTCGCGGGGCCTAAGCGAGCACACTTGTAAATAATTCCTTCTTTTCCCCGTATTTCTTTAGCATTCATTCGCATTTAGGTTTAGACATAGATACACCCTTTAGATAGAGACAAACATAGGTGGATACCATCGAGTACGATGGGCGTGAGGGGTGCTAACACCTTCCCCTCGCGTAACCGACTCCCGTGCCCTGTTCTCTGGTCGAAAGACCTTGTTCTTATTTTGAGTTAGGTTTCCTGGTATTCCTTTCCCTTGATGGGATAAATATATTAGTGGCGACTCTGATTCTATTTTTCGCGGTAGCGACAACACCCCTCATATCTGTGGTACTCCACAGGAACCTTTTTGAAAATCTGTGTTGTGTGTGTGCTAAAAAGGGTTTGTTTTATTTTTAAAATAAGCTCGGAAAGACATTAAGCCTTGTGCCTACATACCTCCTCAGTGCAATGGAGAAGTCAGAGCTAATGTAGTTCCGCTTAAAAGGGAAAACGTTTAAAAAACGAATAAACACTTTATCGTCGTCGGAGAGAAATACTCAGCCATTGATCTTGAGCATGAGAACAAATGAGTTCTTTGCATCGCAAATGAAAGAAGGGCTCCAACTCGGATAGAAATCGACGAGTATGCCACTAGCTCTCTCACGCGGAAAAGATCTCATTATATCAATCAATTTCAAAATCGTGGGGTATTGCCACTCGTTTCGACAATTAGTCGTGTCTAAACTTTTTGAAGAAAAAGGCCACTAAGGGCAAAAGATATTTTTTAAGAAAGATTTTGAAAAGGTTGCAAACATAAGAAGGTTTTGTAAAAAGAGAGAAGATTTTGAAAATTAAAGAAGGGGAGGAGATGAAGAGGCTATCCTATTGCGTAAAATAAAAGCTAAGGAAAAGAACGGTCTGACCGAACTAAGAAGCCAACACTTGACATTATGAGTCAAGGTAGATTTCCCATCCTTTGGAATATCGACACTAAACAAAAACATTATCACTTGGGGATCCAGATGAACTTATTATCTTTAGCACCACTTTGCATTAAGTACATTAAAATTCTGACGAAAATCGGGCAGAGTAACGGTTGTTTTCGGGTAAAATCCTTATATCAATGCCTTGGAATTAGCCATCAAGGACTTTCAAGGAAATACCTGCATATACAAACAGACAACAATCCAATGCCAGACAGACAGAATAACAGCAGAGTAATAACGGAATAAGGGTCCAGAGGTACTAAGTCCATAAGTCCAAATCTCCATAATGCTCGGGATAGTAACCAATAGTCCGAAAGAGAGCCTTAAGCGTTTTTTAGATTTTGTTGTTTATTAGTGTTTTAGCGTAAAAGTAAAGTATGGTCCAAGTGGACAAAAAGAAAATAGCGGAAACATAAACGATACGTCCAAATGGACAAAGAAAAAATAGCGGAATATAAATGATACGTCCAAATGGACAAAGAAAAAATAGCGGAATATAAACGTCCAAATGGACAAAGAGAAAATAGCGGAATGTAAATATGATGAAATGATAAAATAAAGCGATAAAGCGAGAAATATAAAGAGCAATATAATAAAGTGCGGAAATTAAAGTTAGTTGTTAGATGTTAAAGATAACCATCTTGAAACTTGTCAAGTATGTTATCAAAGTTAGTAATAAAGATCGATGGTGAGTGAAGGATGTTCTCGGATTTAAATTCAATGGACATTTATCAGAAGCTTGATAAAATCATAGCGACTACACGATAAACTTCCATAAGTCATAAATCAACCGCATACAATTCTCTTCCATGTTTGATCTTTTTTTATTCGGGACACGAAATATTGCGCTATGTTACACAGATCGCCAAGTGATTTATGTAGAAATCACCCTACAACGAGGCCGGTCAAAACTTTATGTGCTAATGCATGCGAGAGAAGCGATATGTAGATCACTCTCCGAAAGCAATACCGCACGAAAAGAAAAATAGGGAGCGATCTAGTCTTTACCAAGAATCCATAAGAATTCTCAAGGTATTAAGACTTTCATCGATCAAAATAAAAAGAAGCAAAAGATGGAACCACATTAAAAGCTCCTTTCATCCATAATTTCAATCACTTAATTTTGCGAATTTGGATTCTCATCCTATCGACGCCCTAAGTCCATTGATATTAGAGAGAAATTAGGCTTCTAATTTGTGATTCAAAGAAAATATCAAAAGAATGGAGTAGAAGAAGAGTTAGAACCAAAAACAAGTCAAAAATAGCAAAAAACAAGCATTCTGCCTCACTGGAAATCGATTTACCTCTGTAGGAAATCGATTTCCTGAGTGCAGAGTTCAAAATTGGCATAAAAACAAGGTGGAAATCGATTTCCTACAGAGGGAAATCGATTTCCTGCACGCAGTTTTCAAAAAATCAGCATTAGGAAGCATAAAACTTGACTTAAGCAAACATACAAACACCTTATGATCACATATCAATTGGAGCACGAATTTTCCATTAATTCACCATCAAATAGGACCAATATAGCATCAAAGATGCATTAAACACAAGCAAGAAAGATCTACATCTTAGAGTTTAGGAATTTACCAATTCTTGAACCAAATTGTTGGAGTAACTTCAAGAACAAGCACAAAGTGTGTAGATCCTTCAAAATTGGAGATGAACCAACAAAGAAAAGAGAGAAATGTAGGAGGTTTAGTTCAAAACTAGTAAGATTCAATGTGAATCTCACTAATTCTATGAAAATGAACTTTGGGTGAGGGTTTTGGAAAGGGTGAGAAATGAATTTGCAAGCAATTTTTTGGCTCTCCAAGCTAGTGAAATGAGGGAGTAGAGACCTCTATTTATAGGATGGGAGCAAGAGTAGTGGTAGTTTGGTCTTTTTGCATTTGGTAATTAGCTTGTGTTTATTTGGTGTTTAAATGGTATTTAAATGGTAAAAATGGTAAAATGGGGTTTAAGTGGGTTTAATGAAAGGGATTAATTTTGGTGGGGTGGAAAATTGGTAAAATGATCAAAGAAAGTGTGTTTGGTGCCAAAATGATGTCATGCTTCCCTCTTTTTTTTCAAATTTCGTTTCAGGAAATCGATTTCCCTCTGTAGGAAATCGATTTCCACAGCAAAATTTTCAAAAACTTTCTTTCTTGCACTGTTTTGGTTCTTGCTCGATCTTTTACCTGTAAAATATAAACAAAAGAGGCAAAATACATATTTTTGGATTTTGGTTAGTATAAAACAAATAAAAAGCTAGAAGTGCTTGGTGATTCCCCTCAGAGACAAAATGATACCTCAAGATTGTGATCTTGATTGATGATTGAAATGCAAATGATGTATGATCTTAGGGTCAAAAATTGAGGTATGACAGATGCCCCTATTTAAGTTTCTTCTATCCGGAGATGTGAGGGTTAAAATCCTCAGCTCGACGTGATTAAAGAGACTTAAATATAAAACACACAGTTTTTGAACCTAAGGTATAATGTGATGCTAATGGATGCATCAAGTATGATTATGGAATAGAGAGAAATATAACACCACTGGGGGATGAGAAAGGACTCCACTGGGGAAAAGGTGTGTGTTATCCAGGAATAAAACTTGGACTTCACGGGAGAAAGAGACAGTAAACAGAAGCTCCCAAAAACATGACTGAATTTGGAAAGGACATCCAGGAATGGCACTAGATAAAAGAATCACGATATTCAAGAATAGCAGTGAATAAAGTGAAGATCACAACATCCGAGAATAGCATTGAATGAAGTGAGAAAATGAATATCCAGGAATGGCACTAGATAAAGGAATCACGATATTCAAGAATAGCAGCGAATAAAGTGAAGATCACAACATCCGAGAATAGCATTGAATGAAGTGAGAAAATGAATATCCAGGAATGGCACTAGATAAAGGAATCACGATATTTAAGAATAGCAGTGAATAAAGTGAAGATCACAACATTCGAGAATAGCATTGAATGAAGTGAGAAAATCACGATATCCAGGAATGGCACTAAATAAGGTGAGAAACATCTTTCAGGAATGGCACTGACAGAAAGAAGAATCACAACACTCAGGAATGGCACTGAATGAGGTAAGAAATCACAATATCCAGGAACAGCACTGAATAAGGTGAGAGATATCTTTCAGGAATGGCACTGAAAGAAAGAAGAATCACAACACTCAGGAATGGCACTGAATGAGGTAAGAAATCACAATATCCAGGAATGGCACTGAATAAAGTGAGAAACATCTTTCAGGAATGGCACTGAAAGAAAGAAGAGATAAGAAACATCTTTCAGGAATTGCACTGAAAGAAGAAATGAGACATCTAGGAATAGCACTAGACGGAGAAGACAAACAAGTATCTGTTTTTGGTAGGTGCCAAGTGAGTTGGACTTTGATCTCAAGGTAAGATGTTGATAACAACAAGATCTCGGAAGAATGTAAATGAGTATGAATTTTTTTCTATGCATGATGTTAAATTTTCTATGCATTATGAATGCTTAATGCAACGCAATAATTTGTGACGATTGAGGTAAACTCTTTTGTGAGGCACGGTAGGAACTCTGATTCCTCAACACGGGAGCTCTGCCAACTCTGCTTATGAAGAAGATGCTTGGACACACTTCTTGTCACATTGGTAACTGTATCAGACTGGTGATCCTCTGAGAAGGGCTGATAAAGTTGCTTGGGGATTACTGAAGAAGATTGCCCCTTATTGACTAATTGTTGCAAGTTAACTGATCATGGCTTCAGCTGAACTGTATTTGGGATGAACTGATCATGGCTTCAGTTCTTGAAATGCATGTTGGGATGGCTTGCCCCAGTATAAGTCTTGAAATGATATTCTGATCAACAAGACTTGATTGAACATCTGAACAACAGGATCTTGAAGTAACGTGCCCCTGATAGGACCACTGATCAAGTTTCTCGACTGTTTGAACTTCCTGAAAAATGAGTGCTTACTTGCAAATAAAATGTTCATTCAAGAATGGTAATTTTAATGCAATGCTCAAAACATATTTTTGAAATCAAAATCAATATTGGAATGATGTTATTGATGTAAAGCAAATGGAATCACTGGTCAAAACACAAAGGTTAATACATTCAAAGTGAAAGATAAAACAAGGATATGGTATCAAAACAAATGATTGGTAAATCTCATGGGAGTCAGCTTACGCAACCTTGTTGTAGTATGCTTTCAAACAAACCTTGCTTCAATTAGGTCTTTTAAAGGTTGTAACGTGGCCAGGTTCACGGTTTTAGAAACAAAGGATATAAGGCTCAAAATTTGATTGTACCCACCCCTTCTTCGTGATGATCTCCAGTCCTAAAACTCAGTTAATTCAACTCATGCATTCAGGTTCCAAGAGACTTCTGGAATTGCACCTTTGTAATGATGATGGTTCACAAGCAAAGAGAACTTTTGAGATGGCAGTCACTTCTTCCTTTTGGTAGTCACAACATTGTGTTGTTTGAGGACTTTATTGACTTCCTTTTTTATCTTTTTCTTTTTGATATCTCTAACTTTTGCCTGAACTGTTTATTTTTGAACTTACAGTCAGCGGGATGCCCTTATTTTTTGCCTAAGTCATCCTTTTGATTTTGACTTAGCAGGCTTTTCTTTGATTCTATTTTTTTTATACATATTTTTTTTTGAAAGATAGTGACTGCCTTGCTTAATGATTGATGAACCTTCATTGCCTTTTGATTGGCATCTCCAACATTTCTTTGATGTATGCGGAGGATAGCTTGTGATTGAAGCACTTGTTGAAAGGTGTACTGAATGATTCTCTTAAAATAGAATGCACAGCCAAATTAACTGAGAACTACGCTGCCCCAGGTTAAAAATGCGGGTTTTTCGTACAGAAAGAAACACCAACTTCGAAGGCTTCGAGGGGTTGACAAGGGATTAACTTCCTTATTTCTCCATTGTTTGGGAATTGAAACAATGCCTATACATCATCAGCAGAGTTTTATTTGAAAGCATACAGTTCAACAACTTGGGTATTTCGTTGTCATCATCCTCCCTTCAATCTTTGCATAAAACACAAGTTTGATAAAGAAAGAAAATGGAAGAAAAAGTTTTGTAAAAGAAGGTATAAACATAAACACAGTGGATAATATTGAATTCAAAATATGCAATGCTCATTTCATTAAAATCACCATTCAAAAGCAAACAAAGTCTAAAAGTAAACAGTACAATAAAGGAAATACAAACAGCAAAGAAACATGGCCTAGTGACTAATCCGTGACGAGGATGAGCTGTCCTGTCTTGATACACTGGCTTTAGGAAGATTATTTTCTTTAACCTGTCTTCAGCCACTCTGGTCTGGTAAAGGATTAGTGACAACATTAGGACCCATATCCCTGAAAGATAGCATCTTTGATCTAACCAACTCTTGAACTCTAGTCTTCAAAGCATAACAACCTTCTAAATCATGGCCAGCACCACCCTGATGGAATTCACAATGAAGATCAGGTCGGAATCCTTTCGAGGGAGGATTTCGAGGAGGAGGCATAACTCTTGTTGTAATCAACCCTTTATGAACCAATGCAGGATACAATTCAGTGTAAGACATAGGAATAGGATCAAAGTGAGTCCTATCGCAATTCTGATTAGCATTTTGAACTTGCACAGGAGCAACAACAGCTACATAAGGTTGATCACCATTTTGAGGTCTACGACGAGATCCCCTTCTGTCATCTGACACAACATTAGTCTCATTCTCCTTCTTCTTGTGGAAGTTTCCATAAGGTTTCTTCGATCCACCATAAGATTCAACAACATGAGTAACTTTCCCATTCTTGATTCCTTCTTCAAGTCTCTGACCAATAGTTACCAGGTCTGTGAAGTTGGAAGATACACTGCCAATCATCTTCTCCCAGAAGAAAGGTGAGAGAGTGTCCATAAACATGCCATTCAGTTCCTTTTCAGCTAAAGGTGGCTCTACTTGAGAAGCTAGCTCTCTCCAGCGTTGAGCGTACTCCTTGAAAGATTCTTTCTCTTTTTGAGACATGTTTTGGAGTTGTCGGCGATCAGGTGCCATGTCCAAATTATATTTATATTGTTTCATGAAAGCATCAGTCAGATCTTGGAAGCAATGAATGTGACTCTTCTCAAGCCCCATATACCATTTCAGCGAAGCTCCACTCAAACTATCCTGAAAGCAATGGATAAGCAATTTATCATTCTGGGTATAAGCAGCCATCTTGCGATAGTACATGGTCAAATGGCTTCTTGGGCAAGTGTTCCCTTTATATTTCTCAAACTCAGGAGTCATGAATTTTGTAGGCATGACAAAGTCGGAAACCAAACACATACTCTCATCAGCAACCCCAAAGTAATCATTTCCTTCCATGGCTCTCAGGCGCCTTTCTAAAGTATGATACTGCTCTTTGACATCTTCAATATCTCCAGCATCTCCTTGGCTTCCATTATGGGAACGGGCAGCTTGATATTCAAATAGAGGATTCACATAAGTAGGCTGAGCAACAGTGTGCACAATAGGCTGAGATTCAGTCATGATAGGAGCATGAAAAACTTGGTTTGAAGCTTGACCAATCACAAGTTGTGAAGACTGACCAATACCAGGAGTCTTCTCAAAGGGAGGAGTGTAACCAGGTGGCAAACCAAACTCAGGCCATGTAGAAGGTGGTTGTTGAGTAGGTTGAGGGTCAACATCAGCACTTGAGACTTTAACAATGGCAGTCTTCTGAGGTGGTTCTCCTCTAGCAATCAAAACTTGCAGCATCTCGGTGAGCTTGGTCATTCCTGACTTCAACTCATCAATTTCCACCCTGACCTCTGCATTGTGTTGCTCTTGGTATTCCATTCTCAATCTGACGTTGGCTCTAGTTCCGTACTTGTGTGGAGGAATCAGCTTGACAGTAGACAGACAAACTCTGAAGATGGAGATAGACAAGGATAAGTTTTCTGGACAACCTGGATGTATGTATGCAAATGATGCAATTGTTGTTTTTTTGTTTTTTATTTATTTGATTTTCAAGGAATTCAAGTTATTAATTTGTAAACATCAAAACATGAAGGAGGTAAATCTTATATTGGATCAAAGCTTTGATCAAGTTATCATCAAGATCAATCATCCATTTTGGTGGATTAGAGTTTTCACCCCATCAACACCCAAGATCCATTGAGTTTGATGAAACTTATGATGTTTACAAAGAAAGACCTATGAGTTCCTTGGAAATCAAATGAATGCATGGATGTATGGTTTATGCATCAATCACAATCAGGACCACACATGGTCGCACAAACAGGGTTCAAAGGTTCGACGTCACGAGCATGGAGTCAAAGTTAAGAACCACCCATAAAGGTATGTACTAGGGAATTTTGTACCTGCCGAACGGGTTCTACAAAAGTTCCCAGAGTTTTCAATCTTCTATCGGATATTACCGGCACGCACAATTGCTCATGGGCGCCAATAATATGCCTAAAAAGACCTCGTCTGAGTGTAGCATCGCATGACAACAAGCTCAAATTGGTACTTGAACTTGTTTCTGCGCTACATCCTAAAAAGGCTTAGATGGGTTAAAAGGGTTCTAGGCCATTCAGCTTCTACGGACACTCACTATTGAAAGTAATAGCGTTCTTACGATAGTTCGTAACAACATCTACTACCTTCCATGAGGCCTCCACTGATTGGGGTTCCACCATATGATGCTCATGTTAAGGATTGCTCCTGACATGCAACTATTGGTCTTACCACCTCCTATCTCAAGTTACTCACCAAAGTCCGGGTTAGGACTTTATCTCATCACAGAGGAACCATCGAGCACCAAAAAGAAAAAAATAAAAACAAACAAAACACACAATAATATATACAAATAAAACACACAGATAAACAAAAAAGGCTTAACACACTTAAAACTGGATCCCTAGTGGAGTCGCCATTTTTTCTGTAGCGGGGAAAATCTGAGATCAAAGCCATAGGATTGACTCGACTCAATATTTCAGTGAAAGTCGCCATTTTTTCTGTAGCGGGGAAAATCTGAGATCAAAGCCATAGGATTGACTCGACTCAATATTTCAGTGAAAGTCGCCACCGCGCTTTATTATTTCCAAAGGAAAAGGGAAAAGAACGAAGAAAACCCAAAGTTTGTTTTTAAAACAAAAAAGAAGAGATCTTAGGTACGGGTGTTGATTATACAAGGGGAAGGTTTTAAGCACCCCTCATATTTGTGGTACTCCACAGGAACCTTTTTGAAAATCTGTGTTGTGTGTGTGCTAAAAAGGGTTTGTTTTATTTTTAAAATAAGCTCGGCAAGACATTAAGCCTTGTGCCTACATACCTCCTCAGTGCAATGGAGAAGTCAGAGCTAATGTAGTTTCGCTTAAAAGGGAAAACGTTTAAAAAACGAATAAACACTTTATCGTCGTCGGAGAGAAATACTCAGCCATTGATCTTGAGCATGAGAACAAATGAGTTCTTTGCATCGCAAATGAAAGAAAGGCTCCAACTCGGATAGAAATCGACGAGTATGCCACTAGCTCTCTCACGAGGAAAAGATCTCATTATATCAATCAATTTCAAAATCGTGGGGTATCGCCACTCGTTTCGACAATTAGTCGTGTCTAAACTTTTTGAAGAAAAAGGCCACTAAGGGCAAAAGATATTTTTTAAGAAAGATTTTGAAAAGGTTGCAAACATAAGAAGGTTTTGTAAAAAAGAGAAGATTTTGAAAATTAAAGAAGGGGAGGAGATGAAGAGGCTATCCTATTGCGTAAAATAAAAGCTAAGGAAAAGAACGGTCTGACCGAACTAAGAAGCCAACACTTGACATTATGAGTCAAGGTAGATTTCCCATCCTTTGGAATATCGACACTAAACCAAAACATTATCACTTGGGGATCCAGATGAACTTATTATCTTTAGCACCACTTTGCATTAAGCACATTAAAATTCTGACGAAAATCGGGCAGAGTAACGGTTGTTTTCGGGTAAAATCCTTATATCAATGCCTTGGAATTAGCCATCAAGGACTTTCAAGGAAATACCTGCATGTACAAACAGACAACAATCCAATGCCAGACAGACAGAATAACAGCAGAGTAATAACGGAATAAGGGTCCAGAGGTACTAAGTCCATAAGTCCAAATCTCCATAATGCTCGGGATAGTAACCAATAGTCCGAAAGAGAGCCTTAAGCGTTTTTTAGATTTTGTTGTTTATTAGTGTTTTAGCATAAAAGTAAAGTATGGTCCAAGTGGACAAAAAGAAAATAGCGGAAACATAAACGATACGTCCAAATGGACAAAGAAAAAATAGCGGAATATAAATGATACGTCCAAATGGACAAAGAAAAAATAGCGGAATATAAACGTCCAAATGGACAAAGAGAAAAAAGCGGAATGTAAATATGATGAAATGATAAAATAAAGCGATAAAGCGAGAAATATAAAGAGCAATATAATAAAGTGCGGAAATTAAAGTTAGTTGTTAGATGTTAAAGATAACCATCTTGAAACTTGTCAAGTATGTTATCAAAGTTAGTAATAAAGATCGATGGGGAGGGAAGGATGTTCTCGGATTTAAATTCAATGGACATTTATCAGAAGCTTGATAAAATCATAGCGACTACACGATAAACTTCCATAAGTCATAAATCAACTGCATACAATTCTCTTCCATGTTTGATCTTTTTTTTATTCGGGACACGAAATATTGCGCTATGTTAAGCAGATCGCCAAGTGATTTATGTAGAAATCACCCTACAACGAGGCCGGTCAAAACTTTATGTGCTAATGCATGCGAGAGAAGCGATATGTAGATCACTCTCTGAAAGCAATACCGCACGAAAAGAAAAATAGGGAGCGATCTAGTCATTACCAAGAATCCATAAGAATTCTCAAGGTATTAAGACTTTCATCGATCAAAATAAAAAGAAGCAAAAGATGGAACCACATTAAAAGCTCCTTTCATCCATAATTTCAATCACTTAATTTTGCGAATTTGGATTCTCATCCTATCGACGCCCTAAGTCCATTGATATTAGAGAGAAATTAGGCTTCTAATTTGTGATTCAAAGAAAATATCAAAAGAATGGAGTAGAAGAAGAGTTAGAACCAAAAACAAGTCAAAAATAGCAAAAAACAAGCATTCTGCCTCACTGGAAATCGATTTACCTCTGTAGGAAATCGATTTCCTGAGTGCAGAGTTCAAAATTGGCATAAAAATAAGGTGGAAATCGATTTCCTACAAAGGGAAATCGATTTCCTGCACGCAATTTTCAAAAAATCAGCATTAGGAAGCATAAAACTTGACTTAAGCAAACATACAAACACCTTATGATCACATATCAATTGTAGCACGAATTTTCCATCAATTCACCATCAAATAGGACCAATATAGCATCAAAGATGCATTGAACACAAGCAAGAAAGATCTACATCTTAGAGTTTAGGAATTTACCAATTCTTGAACCAAATTGTTGGAGTAACTTCAAGAACAAGCATAAAGTGTGTAGATCCTTCAAAATTGGAGATGAACAAACAAAGAAAAGAGAGAAATGTAGGAGGTTTAGTTCAAAACTAGTAAGATTCAATGTGAATCTCACTAATTCTATGAAAATGAACTTTGGGTGAGGGTTTTGGAAAGGGTGAGAAATGAATTTGCAAGCAATTTTTTGGCTCTCCAAGCTTGTGAAATGAGGGAGTACAGACCTCTATTTATAGGATGGGAGCAAGAGTAGTGGTAGTTTGGTCTTTTTGCATTTGGTAATTAGCTTGTGTTTATTTGGTGTTTAAATGGTATTTAAATGGTAAAAATGGTAAAATGGGGTTTAAGTGGGTTTAATGAAAGGGATTAATTTTGGTGAGGTGGAAAATTGGTAAAATGATCAAAGAAAATGTGTTTGGTGCCAAAATGATGTCATGCTTCCCTCTTTTTTTTCAAATTTCGTTTCAGGAAATCGATTTCCCTCTGTAGGAAATCGATTTCCACAGCAAAATTTTCAAAAACTTTCTTTCTTGCACTGTTTTGGTTCTTGCTCGATCTTTTACCTGTAAAATATAAACAAAAGAGGCAAAATACATATTTTTGGATTTTGGTTAGTATAAAACAAATAAAAAGCTAGAAGTGCTTGATGATTCCCCTCAGAGACAAAATGATACCTCAAGATTGTGATCTTGATTGATGATTGAAATGCAAATGATGTATGATCTTAGGGTCAAAAATTGAGGTATGACAAATGGGTCTGGCACAGAAGATTAGGACATGCTAGTTTGAGAAAGATTTCTCAGATTAACAAACTAAATCTGGTCAGAGGACTCCCAAATCTGAAATATAAATCAGATGCTCTTTGTGAAGCATGTCAGAAGGGCAAGTTCTCCAGACCTGCATTCAAATCTAAGAATGTTGTCTCTTCCTCAAGGCCGTTAGAACTTCTGCACATTGATCTGTTTGGACCAGTCAAAACAGCATCTGTCAGAGGGAAGAAATATGGATTAGTCATCGTAGATGATTATAGCCGCTGGACATGGGTAAAGTTCTTAAAACACAAGGATGAGTCTCATTCAGTGTTCTTTGAATTCTGCACTCAGATTCAATCTGAGAAGGAGTGCAAAATCATAAAGGTCGGAAGTGATCATGGTGGTGAATTTGAGAACAGATTCTTTGAGGAGTTCTTTAAAGAAAATGGTATTGCCCATGATTTCTCTTGCCCTAGAACTCCACAGCAAAATGGAGTTGTAGAGCGAAAGAATAGGACTCTACAAGAAATGGCCAGAACCATGATCAATGAAACCAATATGGCTAAGCACTTCTGGGCAGAAGCAATAAACATTGCATGTTATATTCAGAATAGAATCTCTATAAGACCTATTCTAAATAAGACTCCTTATGAATTGTGGAAGAACAGAAAGCCCAACATTTCATATTTTCATCCTTTTGGATGTGTTTGTTTTATTCTGAATACTAAAGATCATCTTGGTAAGTTTGATTCTAAGGCACAAAAATGTTTCCTTCTTGGATATTCTGAACGCTCTAAAGGCTACAGAGTATACAATACTGAAACATTGGTTGTAGAAGAATCAATCAATATCAGATTTGATGATAAGCTTGGTCTTGAAAAGCCAAAGCAGTTTGAGAATTTTGCAGATATAGATATTGATA
Source organism: Vicia villosa (assembly GCF_029867415.1). Classification (NCBI taxonomy): domain Eukaryota; kingdom Viridiplantae; phylum Streptophyta; class Magnoliopsida; order Fabales; family Fabaceae; genus Vicia; species Vicia villosa. The sequence goes on along the minus strand of NC_081184.1, from coordinate 67,388,601 downwards.
TATCAGAAGCTGTAGAACCAAGAAGCAAAGTTTCAGAAGTTGAAAATCTCAGAAGCAAAGAATCAGAAGATCAAGTTGCTGCATCTTTAGAGAATCTCAGAATTTCTGAAGAACCAACAGTCAGAAGATCTTTTAGACTCACCTCAGCTCACTCAGAAGATGTGATCCTTGGAAAGAAAGATGATCCTATCAGAACCAGAGCATTCCTTAAGAACAATGCAGAATGTCAATTAGGTCTTGTTTCTTTGATCGAGCCAACTTCTGTTGATCAAGCTCTAGAAGATCCAGACTGGATAATTGCCATGCAAGAAGAACTAAATCAGTTTACAAGGAATGATGTTTGGGATCTTGTTCCTAGACCAAAAGGATTCAACATCATTGGTACAAAGTGGGTTTTCAGAAACAAGCTTAGTGAGAAGGGAGAAGTGGTAAGAAACAAAGCCAGACTGGTGGCTCAGGGATATAGTCAACAAGAAGGGATTGACTATAAAGAAACCTTTGCCACTCAACATAACATCACTCTATATCAGATGGATCTTAAGAGTGCCTTCTTAAATGGTTATATAGATGAGGAAGTCTATGTCCACCAACCTCCTGGTTTTGAAGACTCTAAGTCTCCAGAACATGTTTTCAAACTCAAGAAATCAATGTATGGATTGAAGCAAGATCCTAGAGCTTGGTATGAAATATTAAGTTCTTTCCTTCTGAACAATGGTTTCACTAGAGGACAAGTGGATACGACTCTCTTCTGTAAAACATCTAAGAAGAACATTTTAATTTGTCAAATTTATGTTGATGATATTATTTTTGGAACATCTAATGCTTCACTTGGAAAGGAGTTTGCTAAGTCTATGCAGGCTGAATTTGAAATGAGTATGATGGGAGAACTCAAGTATTTTCTTGGGATTCAAATAAATCAAACTTCTGATGAAACTTATGTTCATCAAACGAAGTATGTGAAAGAACTTCTAAAGAAGTTTAATCTTTCTGAAAGCAAAGAAGCCAAAACTCCTATGCATCCAACGTGTGTTCTAGGTAAGGATGAGGTAAGTAAGAAGGTAGATCAGAAGTTGTACAGAGGTATGATTGGATCTCTTCTATATTTAACTGCTTCTAGACCTGACATTCTATTCAGTGTTTGTTTGTGCGCTAGATTCCAATCAGATCCTAGAGAATCTCACTTAACTGCTGTTAAGAGAATTCTGAGGTATCTGAAAGGTACTACTAATGTTGGTTTAGTCTACAGAAAATCTAAAGAATACAACTTAGTAGGATTTTGTGATGCTGACTATGCTGGAGATAGAATTGAAAGGAAAAGTACTTCTGGAAGTTGTCAATTTCTAGGAAGTCATCTGATCTCCTGGTACAGCAAGAAGCAAGCTACCATTGCCCTCTCAACAACAGAAGCAGAATATGTTGCTGCTGCTGGTTATAGCACATAAATGCTCTGGATGAAGAGTCAGCTAGAAGATTATCAAATATATGAGAGTAACATTCCTATCTTCTGTGATAATACCTCTGCCATATGTTTATCTAAGAATCCTATCTTACATTCCAAAGCTAAACATATTGAGATTAAACATCATTTCATTAGGGACTATGTTCAGAAGGGTGTTCTCTCTTTAAACTTTGTGGATACAGACCATCAATGGGTTGATATCTTTACAAAACCCCTTGCTGAAGATAGATTTAAGTTCATTCTGAAGAATATCAGTATGGGTTTATGCCCAGAATGAGAAGATGAGAAGATCTCATGTATGGTTAAATTCTGAAATATGTTGGGATTATGTGAATATAAGAAGTTCTGATAATGATCAATTAGAAGTTCTGATTCTGTTATTACTAACGTTTCATTTTCTAAGTTGATTCAGAATCTCTTTTAAAGAAAAACAGCTGTCACCAGTTTTCCAGAAAATGAACACGTGTTTACTATTTTTGGACAAGCATGCATGTAGTTGAGGAGACGCCGCCCTAGGTAACTGTGCAAATCATTTCATTTTGTCACTTTATCTCTCCTAACGTCATATCTCATTAAATGCAAATTGATGTCATGTTTTTCTGTAATCATTTCACTTAAACCATTTTGCAGTTATTATTTTTTCTTTCCAACCTTTTATATACTCCCCTTCATCTTCATTTCATCTTTTTCACTCTCTCTCTTCATTCGTCCCTCTCTTTTTGCATTCTTCGCTTAAACCCTAGTTTGTGTCTGAAACTTAGCATATCATCATGAATCCTTCATCAAGTTTCTCAAACCAAGCAGAAATGACTTCCACTCAACTGGTTATGAGCAAGCGTGGTTTTGCTCCTTTGAAGACCTGTTCCATTCCTCCATCAGAAATGGAAGTTCTTTGTGCGTCCTCGGTGGATTTTGAGAATCTGAAAGCATATGGTTTCAAACCTGATGCAAAGATTATGGCACAAGGATGGTCAAACTATCTTGATAGATTGGTTGGACCAATTTATCCGGCTCTTGTGAAAGATTTCTAGGCTCATGCAACCGTTACTCCAACTGCTATCATCTCCTTCGTGTTAGGGCATGAAGTTGTGATAACTGAGAAGTTGATCAGGAAGCTGTACAACTTGGATGATGAAGAAGGATGCACTGGTCCTCTTCATGCCAGAGTTAGTTGGCTACAGGTTGAAAAACAAATATCGTTTGCTACCGGTATTGAATCTCATAAAACTGGTACATTGAGGGCGTTCTACCAAGTCTGGGCTGAGATTATTCTGGGTTCTCTCCATCATAGAAGAAGATCGTTCTCCTCCTCTTACATCAGTCCTGATCACAAATATACTCTCTTCTGCATTGGAAGAAGAATTGAACTGAACATCTCCAACATTCTGTTTCAGAATCTGAAGATGGCTATTGAAGAGTCAAGGGATGAAGAACGTGAGAAGTATCCTCATCTTCAAAGAAATACTATTCCTTTCGCCAGAATGATCTCAGACATTCTGATAGAAAGTGATTTGATGGACTCTCTAAAGACTATTGGAACGTTCAGATTCTTTGGAGCCATTCAAGGGCATGTCATCAATGCTTTTGATCTGCTGAGACTGGAACTTATCACGAAGGTAATTTCGGTTCCTGTAATCTCCCTAGATATTCTGACCAGAAGGATTCCAGTTGAAGGCTTTGCTACCTTGTTCCAAGCAGAACTTCACAAGGCTGTTAAGCATTATTTGTAAGCTTCTGTAAGAACTCAATCTTCTGTTGATCCTGCGTGGATCCGTGGAAGAATGCTTCCTTCTCAAGCTGACCTTCAGAAGAAGGATCAGAAGAAGCAAGAAGCAAGGCTGAAGAGAAAGGCTGCAGAAGAAGCTGCTAAGGAAGCTAAGAAGCAGAAGGTTACTTATGACCCTCTTAAAGTAGATTCTTTTCAAGCAATAAGAACGGGTAATTTCTCCAGGCAAGTATACCAACCACCTCCTTCTGAACCTCAATCTTCTATTCAACCTTCTCCTTCTGAACATCACAACACCTTTACCATTCCAAATCCTCCTCAACCATCCCTTTTTACACCTGTTCTGAACCCCACTCCACTAAATGTCTATCCTCCCACACCCACTGAGATACCATCCTCATCAACCATACCCACATATATTCCATCCTCTTCAACCACAGCACCTCCACCTTCTCTATCCCATCCCTTTCCTACCAGAAAATCCAACCCATACTACCTTCTCTACCCTGACTACAAATTCACTTTCAATCCTCCTAAACCTGAACCTCACATCTACCTGGAGTTGTTCAGACAAGAAGTTATCAGTAGGCTGGATCTCTTGAAAGATGCCTTCTTCAATGACCTTGATGATGTTTCTACTAGAAACCTCTGGAGAAGCTTTCGCCAAGATTTTCAGGTGGGAGCTATGGCTGTTCAGAAGAGACTAGTGGCTGCTGCTCCTGGTTATGCTGGATATTGTAATACGGTGAACTGACTTTTTATCGAAATGTCGCGGTTAAGCATGAGTCGCCACCGACTTTTATTTTATCCAAACAAATTCAGAAAGGCTAAAAGAAACAGAAAAAAACCTGTTAAAGAAATCTAAGTTCGGGGGGTAATTTATGCAAAGGGAAGGTGTAAGGCACCCTTTGCATCCATGGTTTTCCATGGGCTCTTAATTGCTTTGCTTGCTCGTTTTCAGAAAATGTAGATGAAAGTGGAAAAATGGACTTTAGCTCGTAAATGAGCGTAGCCAGCTTTTGAAGAATTTTGAGAAAGAATATAGAAAATAGAGCATGGCAAGGCAATTAGGGGCAATTACCTTAAACTCAGATGATAGGTCTCCTTTTAGCCTTTCAGAATGAAAGGGTCTATCCTTGCCATAAGAGGGCAGGAAGCCTTTCGTTTGGAGGTAGAAGGGTCATCGAATTATCATTCGCTCAAAGACTGACCCATGCCATAAAGAGACAGGTAGTCTAAGAGGAAGGATCAGAATAGCCTTTTTTCGTAGGCAACCAGAAGATACCTCAGCCTTTTCCGTAGGCAACTTTCGAGGGTCGAGGTCATGTTACTGTATCGAAGGCAGCATCATTAGGGACCATGACCTTTAATCGAGGCAACATGGCTGAGGTATCCTCGTATTCGAGGGACTGGCTATTCTGCACAAAATACAAGGCAACAAGGCAACAGGAACAGGCAACAAGGCAACAGGCAACCAGGCAACAGAGAGGTTACCCAAAAGTGTGCGTGTGTGCACCAATCACGTGATTAGTTCAGAAATTTAATCTTATAATTAGTGATGCTAATTCAGTTCAAGGCTTGCACTCCCTAAGATTACTAACCACGCAGTATAATATAAACAGTAATAACGGGGAAGGGAAATTGCAACCAGCGGAGGAGAGGGGAATTGAAACCAGCGGGATATAAAAATAAAAGGTTTAACATAAGTAATAATTGAGATAGAGTTTAGGGTTACCAATACGCGTAGCTTTGGCAATTAACAAACCCTGAAAAATTGGAAAAGAAAGAATAAACAAAGAAGGGTGAGTGCAGTATCGGTTCGGAGGCAAACGAGGTTAACCCTAAAATATAAGGATAAAGAATTTAAAAATAATTAAATAAACAAAGAAAGGCACTTAGCTTCGATTAATGAAGGTTGATGGACAAAGATTTGGCTTGAGCATTAAGCATTGACCCTGATCATTTAAAGAAAAGAATAAAAAGTAAGTGTAGGAGGAGTTCATTGACAGCGGGAATTAAACCCTAATTAAATAAAATAACAGGCGAAAATATTTAAATAAGAAAGGTTAGAACTTAGCTTCGAATTTGACTTGGCGCATAGTCGGAGTGCATCTGAAGAATAACCCTGAAAAAGGCACAGAAAAAAACAAATATTTCAGTGTATGGAATGATCTTTACAAACCCTGATAAAGGCACAAGTTAACCATAGTTAATAGAATAAAACAAATTAATTGTTGGTTTTCCACCCAATTAATTAAATCGGTGAAAATCCGTTTCGAGTAAATGACCTAACCCTAATATATATCTTAATCAATCAAGAGAATATTTTTATAATTAATTAAATGATTTAAACTAATTTTAACAATTAAAAATAAAGTAAAATCATTTAAAATGAATGAACATTTTTATTTTTAGTATTTTTTTATGAAAGAAACAAAAAGAAATATTTTAGAAGAATATTTAATTGGAAAAGGTTTTTAGAAAGAAATTATATAGGATAAAACAAATACAAAACATATATCAAAATAAATACTTAAATAAATTAAAATAAAAAATTTGAGGGACTTAGCTGTGGATCCGGTGTGGTGAGACTGAATGCCCATGTGATAGTCCTCCAATCCTGGTGTGCTTGATCCAAAACGCTGCAGATCTGACGGCTGGATCTTGAGGGTGTATAGTAACGCCTACGCGCATCGCGCACAGGATCTGCGTGAACACTTAAAGAAAACAAAACAAAAAATTAGCTTGTCACGCGCAGGGGTCGAACCCCTGACCTTGTACATGAAAGCCCTAAACACGCCCCTGTTGCCATTACGCCGTTTTCTCTTCGCTGTAAATACTGCCAACCAATAACAATATAATGAAAACAATTTTTTCAAAAGAATTCAAATTGCAGCGCGCCTCCAAGCTTCATCTCCTCCAATTCGTTGTTTTTTTTTCTGCAGAAAGATAGGACCCTTTAACCACGGTTTTACACTGTGGCTATATATTTTGGACCTTCAAACCTGCAAATCACTTAAGGAAAACACCTAATAATACCGCACGTCAATTCTACACATTCATACGAACCCAACACACATGTTAATTAAACCTGTAATCGTTTATAAACCAGAATCCCTCTTTTAAAGAGGCATGAACCCTAGTATGGTGAATCTTCATACATGCGTCAAAAGTCTAATTAAACTATCCAGATAGCTTTAAAGCTTCATCCTAATCGATAATATGCAATCTAATTACGTTAAACATGGATGAATCTATGAAAACGAATTCAAAAAAAACGCTGAACAAACCGTGTGAATACGTTGTCGTTTCTGGATGCTTCGCGATGTGGTATTGATCTGGATTGCTTCAGTAGCTTCGTGGGAGTGTGAATGAGCCTTCAGAACTCCTTGAGATTGGTTGTTCGTTCCAAACCGAATGTCAATTTTTCATGAAAAAAAAATCAGTTTTTGTTATGATGTTCTTGGGAGCACAACCCTTGTGAATTCTTGAATCGTCACGTTTTTTCCTCTGCCGACTCGAAAAAAAAAATCCTCCTTCCCCTAATGACTTAGTTACGTATAAATATTGCTTTCTATCAGGTTTTACAAAATTGAATCCAATTTCTATAAATCAAATTGATATTTTGATTTTGTCGAAAGATCTTTGATGGAAAATTTCCATTATTGATTCAATCTCAATCCCATGAATCCCACTTGATTGGCTTTGAATAAATTTCTCCATCTTTAGTAGAAACATAATCCCAATTAAATCTTTAATTATTTTCACCAATTATTTATTTTTAAATTGAATTTATATAAACAAAATCCAATATAAAAAATAAAAATAATAATAATAAAAATAATAATCATGGGATTATGGACTTCTAGTGCACTCATGATCATGTTTAGAAATTCAAACTAGGCCCATTAGTGTAAAACTCAAAATTGCTCAATGTATCCTTTGTGCATCTCTTAAAAATCGTCCACCTTGCGCCATTCATAAGACTTTTTGGAAAGCTCGATGTATCCTCTAAATGCTTCCTTCAATCTTAGCTCGATTGAATCTTCTATGTTCAAGCTATGAGCGTTTTTGCAAAAGATGACTTTTTGTTGGTTCTCAACAAAAGACCTATAAAGTTTTGGTCCATACGAAGCATTTTTAGCCTTGTATAGGAGAGCGTGTCTTGGAGCTTCATATCTTGATTTGAATTTTGAATAAGAAAAAAAGTACGGGCGAATTTTGGGGTATGACAGATATCTTCTTGAAGTTGATAATGGTATATATTATCATCCTATCAGAAACAGGAGAGTTCTTGAGGAGAAGATGTTTGTTGATGAGTTGCTGGACAATCCTTGCAGAGATATTGTGGTCTGGAGACCTAGGTATCCAGTTCTGACTGGAGACTTCAAGTGGTTGTTTGACTTTCTGAGGGAACATCCTTCTGAGGAGGACCCCAATTTGGTCATTCCAGAAGTTGTTGACCCGCCAGAAGTTGAAGGTCCTTCTGCCCCAAGGAATCTTGCTGCCATTCTTCAAGCTCTTGAGAATGGAGATTCTGATCTTCCTGCTCCTGAGTATGAAAAAGATGCTGATATGGGAGAAGCTGATGCTGAAGATCATCCTGCTAAGTCTATTCCTGTTGTGGAAAATCAAGATGATGATCTTACAATGGAAGCTGCAGTTCAGAATACTGTCCCTCTAAACAGAAGTTGTGAAGCTTCTTCTGGTGAACCCTCTCTTCTGGTGAAGACTCTAGAGGTTATTCAGAAGAACCAAGCTGAGCTAGCTTCTCGTATGAACAAGCAAGAGGACACCAATGCTGAGTTCCGCTCTTTCATGGAGAGGCAGACTGAGAGCAATGCTGGGATTCATGACATGCTGGCCAAGATTATGTCTAAGCTAGGGTCGTCTTAGTCCTTTTGTGTCTTAGTAGTTTCTTTTCTTTGTTTCTTGCATCTGTCTTCTATGCATCTTCCTGGTACTTTCTGATAATTCTCCTTTTGCAATCAATGAAAGTTATCCTTCTTTTCTCTCATTATTGTTTTGTTTTTCATCTGAATCTTTTGTGTTTTTGATGTTATGACAAAAAGGGGGAGAAATGTGATAAATGATCTGATTTATATTATCAGTTGCTGGGAGAAAGTCTCCACATTTCTAACAGAATGTGCAAGTTCTATGTCTTTGAGTGTTTTGCAGGAAGTGAAGATATTCTTAAAAGCTCAACATGAGAAGCAAAGACTTGGGGAAAATCAATTCTGTATGGAATCAAGCTCATGGAAATTGAAGCAAGCTGAGTGCTGTGAAGCTTCAAGATCAGAAGCAAGAAGGAAGAATGTTATGATATTCTGATGATAGAATATGCTCTAACTCATTCTTATTCCTTATATGTTCTGATGCATGTTTTTAGTTCTAAATATGCTCTGAAACATTATTGTTTTTGCTCTGATACATATTATATGTTCTGATACATATTTTATGATTCTGATTCATTCATGCTCTGACTTTTGTTGTTTAGTTTATTCTGTAACATTTCAGGATGTAGAGATGCTCTGATGATGCTCTGGTACATTCAACAATGTTCTGATACAATCTAGCATGCAATGATTCAAGAAGAAATTCAAGCTCTGAAGCTGTCCTATGGAAGCAAGAATCAGAAGCTATGAATGTTCTGAAGTTCTAAGCATATGTGATCGTCTCAACTGAAATAGAAAATACTCAGGGAAGTCCTTTATTTATAAATTTCTTCCAGTATTTATTTCAGAGGGAGATTATTTATCTCAGGGGGAGATTGTTAATCTCAGGGGGAGACATATTCACACACTATGTTTATATGCTTATGCTATAGCTGTGTAATTGTCTTTATCCGTCTGATATTTTGATTGAAAATTCATATCATTTATATATGTTTTTGTCATCATCAAAAAGGGGGAGATTGTTAGAACAAGATTTGTTCTGATCAATATTCTTAGTTTTGATGATAACAATGTATATGAATTTTGTATGAGATAATGTGGTACTCTAATACTATGCAATTTCCATTTCAGGAATTATATAAAGAGTATGCACAAAATAAGCGCAAGAAGCACTGACTCAGAAGGTTCAGCATGCAACATCAGAACATGGTTTGGCAAGACATCAGAAGATGGTCAAGCAGAATCAGAACATGATCTATGGAAGCATCAGAAGAACTTGAGATCAGAAGCAGAAGCACTGAAGTTCTCATGGTATCACGCTCAGAAGCACTTCAAGGTCAGAAGACAAGAAGATGCTCTGCACCAAGCTGTTTGACTCTGATGATATTCAAACGTTGTTTACACAAACATCAGATCAGAAGCAAGTACTAGCTGGCAGGCTACGCTGACTGACAAAAGGAACGTTGAAAGCTATTAAAGGCAACGTCAGTAGACACAGCGAAAGCAAGGCTCGAGGTAGTTGACAAAAGAGTGAAACATTAAATGCAATGTTGTACGGATCACGCAAAGCATTAAATGCTCCCAACGGTCATCTTCTCAAACGCCTATAAATATGAAGTTCTGATGAGAAGCAAGGTTACGAACTTTGAACATAACACTCGATCCAAAAACGCTGAAACGCTGTTCAATTCAAAAGCTCTCAAACTTCATCTTCAACCTCACTTATTGTTGTTGTAATATCTTAGTGAGATTAAGCTTAAACTTTAAGAGAAATATCACAGTTGTGATTATAGATTTATAAGAAGCATTGTAACTCTTAGAATTTGTTTACATTAAGTTGTAAGAACTAGAGTGATCAGGTTGTTGATCAGTATACTCTAGAAAGTCTTAGAAGGTATCTAAGCAGATTGTTCCTAGAGTGATCAGGTTGTGATCAGTATACTCTAGAAGACTTAGAAGTTGTCTAAGTGGAAAACCATTGTAATCTTGTGTGATTAGTGGATTAAATCCTCAGGTGAGGTAAATCACTCCAAGGGGTGGACTGGAGTAGTTTAGTTAACAACGAACCAGGATAAAAATCATTGTGCAAATTGTTTTTATCTTACAAGTTTTAAAGCTACACTTATTCAACCCCCTCCCCTTTCTAAGTGTTTTTCTATCCTTCACATAGATAAATCTAGTTTAATGATTCTTTTAAAAAACAAGTAACTCGAATTAATGTTTTCAAAATGAATTTTTATATGTTTATAAGTATATAAAATATTATATGATATATATTATTCAAATTTTAAGTGGTTAAATTCTAAGAATATTTATTTTGTAATCCGAAATTTTGGCTTGATCTTTGGTGTGGGCCTCCTCTTGTGAATCGGATTCAGGATCGTGATGATCTCATGCCCGTATTCTGGTTTCAGATTAACTTCTTACATAATGGTTCTTGGAATTTTTCTATTCACGTGATGATAAGGGTCAAATTGAAGTTATTTTGTATATAGTTTTGCCGCATTTATCTTTTCTTTTTCCTCAATTTATACGCGCTTTAGTGTATATTACATAAATACGTATAATTTGTGTTTAATAGGGCTTTTGATTCATTTATATTTTTTCATAATTTTTTATTCAGTTTGTAGGTATCGATGTGTATTTGGAGCATGAGCAAAAAAGTGTCAAAGACACCGCTTCAAACACGCGATTTTGAGCAACTCGTCAACGAATAAGGCTCAAATAAAAGAAAAAAATCATCAATTTGGTTGATATTTTGTCATTTTTAGAAAGAGCATTGAATAATCTTTCCAATGCTTCGAACCGGGTGCAAATTTGAGTTACTATTCTCAAGTTATGGCCGAAAAAGTTGGATTTTGATGTTTGTTGTCATGTTGTTTCTGGTGTGCTTCGGCGGGCGAAGCTGGGCACGCCGGGCAAGTCAAAAGGACCCAAAAGCGTGAAAAAGACGTTGTTTTAAGTCGTTGGGCGAACCATTTGGTCGTCGGGCGAAGCTGTTCTGATAGAAATACATTTTAGGGGGTAAAAACACATCTTTTAGGTTATGTTTTGCGTATTTTTTGCTCCCACTCCAGCACCAAACATTTTTTAGTTAGATTAGCTTAGAAAACAACTTCGAAGCTTGCATACGGATGATCCGGGGTGGATTTATCATCGATCGGAGCTGATAAACCAGGAGATTTTTGGTTCATTTCTCTTCCTCTTTTTGTATTCTGTCTTATTTGGGTTTTGTATGTGTATTTACTTTGAACTCATGTTTATTTGTCGCCCATGACGTTATATTTTATCTGCTTTACAAATCTGTGTTGATTGTTATCTTAGATTTTTGCTCCGTGTTTGGGGTTTGAGTTGTTATAGACATATACTGCTCAAATCCTTATCTAGGATGATTATCTGTTAGTTTTTGGATTCTAGAGATAGATTTAGAGCTAACAATCTTTACGGATGTTGAAACTTAATGCTTCTATGGTAGTTGTGTCGGTTGAGAAATCGTCGGTACAAATGATATGGATGTCTGCTGTGTTGTTCAGGTTGACTGAGAGATCGTCGCCGAGATGATTTAATAGTTCTCTCTACTATGGGTTAGAAATGGCTTAGGGTGTGAGCGATACTTGGTGATATTGATGAGTATTGTAGGTTGAGTATAACTGGTCGATAAGTTTAAGTTTGTGAGAAGTAGATTATATGCAATGCCTGATAAGTCTCTTCTTTCTGAAAAATTAATTTTTTTGTGTTGATATTTACTTTTGGATTTTTATGCTTTAAACAATTCAATCCAAACTCATAACTTTGGAAACTGTTGAACGACAACTCAATGCACTAGTCTCTGTGGAGACGATAAATTTCCCGGATAAATATTTTCAAAACATTTGTTGCTTGCCGCTTCACCACTTCAACAAAATGGCATCGTTGTCGGGTATTGGTGTTTTTATTGACTTGCATCGCAATAGTTTTTAACGTTTTGAGTTTTATACATATCGCACATATTGTATATTCTTACTTGTCTATATCTGTGTACATGTGTAATATACTTGTAAATTTGTTATATTATTGTTTGTTTCCTTTCACATTTGCTTGTGTGTGGTTAGGAATAGTCAGGCGGAAGTAACTTGAAGGAACATTCTTAAATAACAGGCGTCGAGCTTAAGAGGTTAAACAAGCATGTCTATTCTTTTTAGTTTTTGTTTAGTTTAAGTAGTGTGATGCAATTATCTAAACAAATTTAGATCGCACCCGTTCTTAAATTTCAAATCCTCACTTTTAAATTTGTTTAGACAATTTCATATGGTCTTTTAATTTGTTTATATTAATACTTTGTGTTTGTCAATAAGCTCGTTTTGAGTAAATTATGGAATTGGAGATGATTTTCCAAGTTTGATCCTTTCAACTTGCGAGTGTATGATAATGATTTTGTTAAAGTTTTGTACACGTTCAAGGTATGTGTTTATCGCTTTCTTGACTTTAGCATATTCAAGATACTTAGGCTTTTTTACAACTTTTATGCCATCCATTCTTTCCTATACATGTTCATTTGTGAATCACTTTAGTTCACACCCTTTTGTGAGGTAGCTTTCCATTTTTTACATATGCTGGAGACCACAATTCTTGTTCTAACTGGATTTTATTATGCTTAATCTTTTGTTTGTGTTGGCTATATGAAAGAATGAAAAGGATCAAGGCATTTTTGTTTCATTTTGAGCACAACTACCTAGCCAAATAGTCATTTCACCTTGTGACTGTGTGATCATTCGTACCCCCTTTGAGTCTTTTGTCATTGTCCATATTCTTTGTATTTGATGCTTGTCTATAAGTACTTAGTTCACTTTTTGTATGGATTTTGATTGTTGATTTTTTCTTGAACCCTCAACTTTGCGTTGTTGTATGAATTTTTACCTTACCTTAGAATGTAGGGAGCATTCACGTAATGATACGGTTGAATTCAAGTTGGGGAAAAATGATTGTGCACTTGTGGTTGATCGCTATGAGGTTGAAAGAGAAAAGAAAAAGAGAAAGTGAAAAAAAAAGGAAAAAAGTTTTAAAAAATAAAAACAAAAGAGTATGGAATAATGTTGTGTTAATAAGTATGTGACTGGTTTGAGAAATTTGGGATTATGAAGAAGTTTGATTGGAATTTTGTGTTTTAAATTTTGTGAGTTGATCACTCCTTTAGGTTTGGGCAAGTTTTTGTTTCGATTAGCCTTAGGAATTATCCCTTGTTTGTTAACCAAGCCACATTACAACCTTGAAAATTCCTTGTGATTCTTGCCTTTGTGTTTTCAACATGATTTTTGGATGGTTGCATAATTTAATCTATTGTTTGCAAGATTGTTGGATGAGTGAACATACCCCACTTTTGTGTGTTTTTCATCTACCGATGATTGTGTGCTAGGTGTGATTTATTTGTGAACTAGTGTTGTTTTAGAATGTTTGGAATGTTCTTTGTATTTAGCATTTGTGTCATGATTATGTTGTCGTCGTAGATAGTGGTAAGTATGTTTCTTTGCGTGTATCGTTTTTCATATAAATACATTTGTCAGTTTTTCAAAACTTGTTAATTCATGATTTTTGGATTTTTTGCGTTTGTTTCCTTGAGCAAGTTGATTCTTTTTTAGGGACAAATAAGTTTAAGTTGGGGAGAGTTTGATAAGTGCCAAATTGTAGTTATTTTTGTATATAGTTTTGCGGCACGTATCTTCTCTTTTTCCTCAATTTATTAGCATTTTAGTGTATATTACATAAATATGTATAATTTATGTTTAATTGATTTTTTGATTCATTTATGTACCGTATGATAGTTTTGTATTCATTTTGTAGGAATTGATGCTTATTTGGAGCATGAGCAATACATGTCGAAGACACCGCTTCAAACACGCGATTTCAAGCAACTCATCAACGAATAAGGATCAAATAAAAGAATAGAAAATCATCAATTTGGTTGATATTTTGTCATTGTTAGAAAGATCATTGAATAAGCTTTCCAACGCTTCGAACCGGGTGGAAATCAGAATTACGGTTCTCAAGTTATGGCCGAAACAGTGCTGGATTTTGATGTTTCTTGTCGTGTTGTTTCTGGCTACTTTGGATTAGAAATGACTTAGGGTGTGAGTAATTCTTGATGATATTGATGAGTATTGTAGTTTGAGTATAACTAGTCGATAAGTTTAAGTTTGTGAGCAGTAGATTATATGCAATGCCTGATAAGTCTCTTCTTTCTGAAAAATGAATTCTCTTTGTGTTGATATTTACTTTTGTGCTTTTATGCTTTAAACTATTCAATCCAAACTCATAACTTTGGAAAATGTTGAACGACAGTTCAATGCTTGATAAGTCTAAGTTTGTGAGAAGTAGATTATATGCAATGTCTGATAAGTCTCTTCTTTCTGAAATATGAATTCTCTTTGTGTTGATATTTACTTTTGTGCTTTTATGCTTTAAACTATTGTTAAAAATCATAGGATAAGTATTTCTTTTATAGTCTCCTCAGGGATTGATGCGATACTACCGTCGTTCTACAGTTTAGTGTATTTTGAGTTAAGGTTTGGTAAAAGTTTGGTGACATAAAATGTAGAGAGTATGAAAAGTAAGTAAAGACAATAAAATAGGGTTTGAAAACGATTTGAGAAAACTGTGCCAAGATTAGTGTTCATTAGTTTGCTTCATATGTACTATGACGATCATGTATATGAACCTATTAATGATTAATACAACCACATATCCTCTCGATACCGTTTATCTCTAAAGCAATATCATGATTATTATCATATTAACCGTCAAATGATCTCTCATGCCGACAATCAACGTGATAATCTTAAAAGCTTGATACAAGTGATTATCAACTCACAAATCTATCTCTAGAGTTTGTTTATTGATAGATGAATATCTTTTAGGTCTAGATTTTAAACATATCTCTCAATAGTGATCCAAAACAACAAATGAAACATGAATAACAAGATATTCACTATATATTAATCATCAACCAAGTTCATACATAAAAGATCAAAGAAAATACATACTTACAAACTAACTACCTCTAATCTTGACACAAGATGAAACTTAGCTCTCCATAGCCATGGAAGCTTCAACAACAAGCAACAAACCAAGATTTAGTAGCATCAAACTCAAGAATAATGAAGAAAGATGCTTAGAAATCTTGAAAATACACTTGGAATATGATTTTCTCTCTTCTTCCCTTTGCCCTAGCTTTTTCGTGTAAAAGTAAATTATGAATGAGGCACTTAAAACCACACAAATATCATGTTTAAGTGGCTAATCACAAGAGATCAAAAAGTAGGTCCGCTAAGCGGAGTCACCAAAATATCTATTTTGTCTTCAGGGTCTGCTAAACGGAGGACTCACATTTGATGTTCGCCTCTGCCAAGCTCCACTAGTGGTCCGCTAAGCGGACTTGGATTTGCAATTGTTTCTGCCAGTCTCCGCTGGTGGTCCGCTAAGCGGACCTTCTGGTGCATTTCTTCTTCTTTAAGTCTCCCAACCTCCTTGCAATCTTGTTCCAATCATTCCTTTCATTCCAAACTTGCTAAAATGATTAATACCAATAAAATAATGTACAAAAGTCATAAAACTAACTTATATACAAAATAAACAAAATGTTATTTATTTACATACTATTACATCAAAAGGAAATCAAACTTGGTGAAAGAGTTAATAAATACCACAAAATTTATATACAAAATATATACAAATAGGATTCTAACAACTATTCAATCCAAACTCATAACTTTGGAAACTATTGAACGGAAGTTCAATGCACTAGTCCCTGTGGAGACGATAAATTTCTCGGATAAATATTTCTAAATCTTTTATTGCTTGTCGTTTCACCGCTTCAACACGTGATCAATAAAATCCCTAACTTTTATTTGCTTGCAGATCAAGTTACTATACCTATTGATAACATGGCTGATAACAAGATATGGATTCATTCTAGTTCTGGTGATCTATCTCTTATAGACGCCTACAACTTCAAGTATGAATATGCTTCTTCTCACCCTTGGACCAAGCAGATTTGGAATGTTGGTATTCTTCCGTCCACGGTGTTCATTGTCTGAAGGATTTTTCCCAACACTTGCCAAGAGATAATAATCTCATGTTGAGAGGTTGTTACAGTCCTTTGATGCGTAGTCTTTGCAATTCTTATCAGGAATCTGCGGAGCATCTTTTCTTTCACTACACTTTTTCTTTGCATCTTAGCACTGGTTTTTCAGTATGATAAAGCTCCCTCCTGTGTCTAACTTTTTAAGCATTCTAATACTTGTGACAGGAACTGGAGCCCCCAATGTAGAATAAATATTCAAGCTTTCGTTGTTCACATTGTGAGTAGCATTTGGCTGGCCGCAATCATGTCTGATTTTGCAATGACTTTAAGCATTGGAAAAATACCCTCATTCAAATCCTTATTGAGGTTGCATTCATAGGAAATATTACCACAAAAATGGCTAGTTCCTTCATTCATAAGTTCACTATTATTAAGTCCTTCAATGTTAATCTGCATCTGCCCCAGGCTCCAACAATAATTGAAGTTTTGTGAAAGCTTCCGTCTCTTGGTTGTTTGAAATGCAACACACACGATTCCTTCTCCTCTGATAGGGCCTCATGTGGTGGTCAGTTCAGAAATCATTTTGGTGATTTTGTCTTTGGTTTTGCTGAAAATTTAGACTGCTCTTCTTCAATCTTTACGGAGCTTTTTGGTGTGATTAAGGTTGTTGACTTTTTCATTTCTTTTGGTTGAACAATATTTAGCTTGAAACTGCTAAGATTAGACATTTGAGATTTCATATATCTCATATTTTTAGAAAAAGGAATTAGTGTGTAGATTTGTTAGCATCTTTTAGCTTTCAATTCTCCTATTCCTTTGTCTTCGGATGTGTCGTCTGAGATCTTTAGAGCTTCCTAATTATATATTGGGAAATGATATTTTACACTTATTAATGACATCAACACCGTATTTTATACGGTTTTGTTTTCTCTATCATGTTTAATATTTACTTTTTTCCTTTTTTCTGACACAAACAACACATGCTTAGACTATATTTAAGAGGGTGTAAAGATACAGTGTTGAAATTCTGGTGTCAAAATAGAAGCACTCTTATAAATTTGTTAATAATTAAGAGAATCTTGATTGTATCTTCGTTTATTCTAATATATTGTTCCCTTTTTGAAAGAAAAAAATACAAAGTATTATGAGATATGTTATTAAATGTTATTTAACGGAAAACATATCTCTCATAAGTATTATATAATAAATAAATAAAAAGTGAATATTTATTTATTTTATTTTTAAAAGAAATTTTTAGTAAATCTTTGTGAAAATGAATAGTACATATTTTGTTTTATCTCTTAAAATAAATTTTAAGTAGTAAATCTTTATGAATCATAAGTGAATGATATCATAAAATCTTGAAAAACTAGTAAGTTTAAAGGTTTGAATTATCCCTTTTTTTATTATTAATAAATAATTAAATCATTCAAATATGATTTGAATTCAAATTTAATCTTTATCACATTCATATAATTAACATAAATTAATATATATTTGAGTTAATTACAATTTTAGTTTCTCTATTTCACATGATTGTGGTTTACAATTGGGCAAAGTTAAATCACAAAGACCTAACTCTATCGAGCTCTCACGAGATATGACCGTTAGCACACTGTTCATCTCCTTCTCAAATTGGTAATTCCTTCCTTCACCATGAACGACTCTGACTTCCTAACTCTATTCCCAGAAGCAGGGAAACCTTCCACTCTTGATAACAACCTCGCTCAGCAAGCACAATGTCCTAAGACCCATACTCACAAAACGTTTGCACAGGTGGTCAATAATGTCTGTACCATTCCAATGAGTCAATTTCCCACACCATGTGTTAAGGGTGATCGCATAGAAAGTTCCATTCCGGAAGATGAATACCAGCTGGGGCTTGCCTCATGCAAACTGAACTTACATGGCAGAATCATTTGACCTAAAGGAAACTCTCCACTCATGGTGGTAAGTTTAAGAGCTAAATTGAATGAACTATGGAAGAACATCGGAAAATGGGGTATAACTTTGCTGGGAAAAGGATACTTTGAATTCTCCTTTTCAAGCATAGAAGATGTCAGCAAGGTGAGATCCGTCGCAACATGGAACCTAAATCCATGTACTCTCAAACTTTTTGCCTGGACAAAAGACTTTGTCCCTTCTAACATGAACCAGTCATCGGCTCGGGTATAGATTAGAAATCATGGATTATCCCAAGAATATTGGAGACCTAAAATTCTATTTGCTATTGCAAGTAGCATAGGTACTCTCATATGTATTGATTCTGCTTCCTGCAAACCTTCATTTGACCGTGCTTTTGGTCATTTTGTTAGAGTCCTTATAGATCTTGTCTTACAGAAAGAGTTAGCATATAAAGTGTTAGTTGAGAGTGTTGGATTTGCTTTCTTTGTGGAAGTAGATTATGAAAAAATCCCTGACTTTTGCACCTATTGTAACTGTATTGGACATTCTTTGGCTAACTGCAAAAAAAGTACCCTAAAAGAACAACAATCTAACATAAACAAATTCATAGAGGTTAAGAAAAATATTTATGTGGAGAAGCATAAAGAGGTGGAAGAACCTGATCCAATTGTCCCAAAGGAAGTACAAGGGCAAATAGAAATAGGTGAAACTAGTGGTGTCCCCAAAAGCAGTGAAGAAAATATAGAAGAAGAGAAAAGAAAGCAAATTATTATTATTAATGAAACAGAAAAAGATAAAACTGACTTTGAATCCAAATTTGAATTTGTGGATGCTGCTCTTGAAGTTGAAAGAGTGGAAGAAACACAAATGATTTTGCAGGGAAATACACACATTGTTACTGAATTCCTTGCTGAATCTTGGGCCAATTTGGGTGAACAAGAAGATGAGCAAAATCTTGAGGGTTTCAAACAAGTTACAGCTAAGAAGAAAACAAATAAAGTGAAAGGGAAAAGCATTACTAGGCATAGGCCTGGTGTTACACATAATTCCTTATGAAGTTCATTTTCTGGAACATAAGAGGCATTGCCAATGCCTCTTCCAGACTGGCCTTAAAAAGGCTTATTAGTTCTAACAATCCTGACTTGGTTGTCATTGTAGAACCTTGGATGGACTTTAAAAAATTTCCTTCCAATTGGCTCAAGAGGCTAAATCTTAAGCTTTTTTCCATGAATGACAGGCTTGATAAGCATTCAAATCTTTGGTGCTTATGTAAAATTGATTTAAATCCTTCTATTTTAAATTGTGATGATCAACATATATCTTTCACTATTGATTCTAACAACTTGGTTCTAGGTTTCTCTGTTGTCTATGCAGCCACCAATTACATAGATAGAAGGAGACTTTGAAGTAGTCTTAATCCAATTATTAATGACACTCCTTGGTGTTTCATTGGTGATTTCAATGCAATCTTAGAAGCTGGTGAATACAAAGGTGCTAGCTGCCCTGCTTCTACTCCTATGAAAGAGTTTCTCAGTTGGTCCGATTCTCATCATCTGGTTCATGTTCCAACCATGGGAAATCAATACACCTGGAAAAATGGCAGGAAGGGTAAAAACTTACAGAAAAGAGGCTGGATAGGTCCTTTTGCAACTTCAAATGGATAGACTCCTGCATCAAAACTTCTTGTCACACCTTAACAAAAGCCAATTCTGATCACTATCCTATTCTTCTCCACTTTAATTTTAATGATATCCAACAAATTTCTCAATTTAAATTTAAGAACATGTTGACTAACCATTCTGATTGCAGGGATATAGTGGAAAACCCTTGGAACACCATAATCTATGGTTGCCCTATGCATATTGTAACACCCCTTTCTAATGCCCCAATTAATAATCATAAACAATTACTCAGAGTAAACATGCATATAACAAGGGGCGTCACAACGACGTTTTCAAAAACTAAAAGCTTTTAAAAACCAACAAACAATACATTCATCTACATAAGATACATCTGGTTATCAATATAACACATTTACTTGTCATAATTTAAATCAAATATGCATACACAGCGAAAATCACAAATACTCATGCATTGTATAAATGATCCATGTCCCATACCATGATCATGTCTCAATATCATCCAAATGGAAACATAACAATATATCCAAAATATTTGGCACTAAGGCCTCCAAGAACAACAATAAACATCATACGAAATCATAAGGTAGTATCAAGATACAAATCCAAATGGAAGAATGAGTTCAACACACTAATCCTAACCCAGTGTTACATAACCATATGATCGACTCACTACCTAATCAAAAACGAAACTCGGAGCTCTCCAATGAGGCCACGAATTAAGCAACTACTCGTCTGAACCTGCACGTTACCAACAAAGGGCAACATTCAAACAGAAGGGTGAGAATTTAAATTCTAAATAGAAAATATAATAATGGGAAATGCAACATACATGAGCATACATTTCACAAGTCATCACTCTTCCCAAAACATACATTGATCCTCAATATAAAGTCAATATGCTTAATACAATTATGTATCACAATCAAATTCACAACATCGTATATCAATGAATTACACATTTACACATATATCACTCATACACATATATATTTCACATTCCTCATCAAATATGTATTATTCACATATATCAAACTCACATTACCTTCTCTAATTCATATCCTATAATTCATCATTTCACATATATATACATATAAATCAAATTCACATCCACACATTCATATCACATAATCACACATAACAACATTTCACACCGACACGTGCGACTCGAGTGTGACTCTATGAGATATGCATGTGGATCCATCCGTTATCTTTTCCGGTCATGCCGATTGTCATCCTCTCTAGACTAGATAACCACCTCAAAGCCCCATACTCGTTAAGCTTTCAAACCCTATACTCGTTAGGTTTGGGACAAGTAAATAACCTTCGCGAGATTACCCAACATTGCCACTTTCAAAGACTCATGCTTGTGTACGTGTGCAACAAAACAAGACTCATGCATTTAACACTATCTCTCTATCTCTTAAACTACACAATCACATCTTCACAACTTTGCACAACATTAAACAACATGCCATTCAATCCAATCTCAACACAATTATCATTTAGCAATCAATTACATAATACATCCAATTATACCTCACACATATTAATTAATCAATTAATAACACATAATGAGCATATAGAAGTAATAGGTATGCAAGGCAAGTCTCAAACAAACAAGAAAATATTTTTGAACACAGTTCGCGCCGCCAAGCATTGGTCGCGCTGCGAAGTACCAGACAAAAACAATGTACTTCAAAAATTCACTCAGTTCGCGCCACATCCACATGTGCCCGCCACGAAGTACAAGGCAGAACCAAGTCATTCCATAATTCATACAGTTCGCACAGCCACCATTGTTCACGTCGCGAACACAGCGCAGAATGACTTTTCTGTGTGAAATCAGCACAATTCCCTCTTTTCATTCCATCACTCAATTCACAGTTCAGTCCATTCTTTACACACGAATTTCACACACATATCACACATATAACTCATATGTATCATTAGATTCATCAAAACTTCATTAATCATGCAAATCTATGAATTTCACCCAAATCCCAAAAGTTAGGTTTTCACATTCTTTTCATCAAACATGTTATAATTCAAAACCCACCCATGGAATCAAGTAAGGAATCATTATTACATGTTATTTCTACCAGTTCTAAGTATAAACAACATCAAATAACACAAATCTCATGAATTATGAAAATATCTAAATTGAAATCCCATTTTCTAACAAATACAGCATTACCCAATCATAGATTCTACAACAATTTATATTCTAACCCTTACCTTTAACTCTTAATCCACCCTCTTGATGAAGTCTACCAATCTCCTCTTCTTCTCTTCTATGTTCTTCTTCTCTCCTTTCTATCTTTCTCCTCTTTTCTTTCTAATTAGGTTATGACACAAAGTTCTCTCTTAACTCTCATTATCCCATTGGGCTTAACCCACTCAATACTCTTTCTCACTCAACTAAGCCCATTTAGCTAATTTCTAGTATAATTCTACTATTTATTAATTAGCTAAATCACATATTACCACCCAATTAAATAATTATCACTCAATAATTATTAAATAAAACACACAAATAATTATCAAATATCAAATATCCTAATTAATTAAAATCTAATAAAAATAGGGTGTTATACGCGGGGCCTAAATGAGCACAATTTTGTATATATTTCTTTCTTTTACCCGTGTTTTTTCTCTCTCTCTCTCTCTTTTCCATGTATGTTCCTTTATCTTTAGGCTTTATACTTTTAGATAACACCCATAGATTAGACTAACAAGAGCGGATCCCATCGAGTACGGCGGACGTGGGGGGTGCTAATCCCATCCCCTTGCGTAACCGACATCCTTACCCTTTCTCTTGGTCGTAACACCTTTGTTTGTTTTCCCTTATAGATTTTACTCGATGTTTTACTTTCCCATTTTGTGGGATAAATAAACAATCGATGGCGACTTCATTGATCTTATGATTTCGTGCAGTTGTTTCAACTGGCGACTTCACTTGGGACATATTTACCAATTGTTGATCCATCTTGAGTGTCACTCCCAGCTCTTGTTTGTCTATGTCTTTGGCTGTTTAGTTTCTTTATGCTTTATCTGTATATATGTATATATTGCATTATTCGCTGTTATATCCTGGTTTTCTACTATTCTGTATATATACTATGCTGGATTTGCTGGTTTTTTCAGGTGGGTGGGTTGTTACTGTGAGGTAAAAGGTCTACTACCCAGACCAAGTATACACTTAGATCAGCATGGATAGTTATGTTGGCTCTCGTGGCGCTTGGCACATAAGAGTTGGCATAACATACCACAACCAAGAGAGAACTCGGTGAGGCGATCGTTGTCCTGCATGCTTATTGCACTAGGAAAGCGCTATCATTATTTGTTCGAAACTCTTGGCGACCATTAAGGACCTCTTGTTTGTGTCTAGAATACATACCCGTGAGGTTTGGGATGGGACAGAAAACTTGACCTTCATCATACCTGTAATACGGTGAACTGAATTTATTTGAAATGTACGGTAAGCAAGAGTCGCCACCGACTTTTATTTTATCCAAATTAATGAAAGGCTAAAAGAACAGAAAAAAACCTTTTTAAAAGAAAACTGAGTTCGGGGGTAATTTATATAAAGGGAAGGTGTAAGGCACCCTTTGCATCCATGGTTGTCCATGGGCTCTTAATTGCTTTGCTCTTTAGTTTTGAAACCAAAAGTTTAGAAATATAGAAGAAGAAAATAAGGACTTTAGCTCGTAAATGAGCATAGCCTTATTGGAGTTTTTTGAGAAAAGAGTAGAAAAGGGAATTTTAAAATAGAGCATGCAATTAAGGGCAAATTACCTGGTTAGATGAAAAATGTTCTTTTAGCCTTTCAGGGCTATCCATACCATAGGAGGGTATGGAGGTCCTTTTATTTGGAGGTTAAAGGGTCGTCGAATCATCGTTCGCCACAAGACTGTCCCTGCCATAGGCAGGTAGTCTAAGGGAAGGATCAGAATAGCCATTGTTAGGCAACCAGAGGATACCTCAATACTTCGTAGGCAACTTCGAGGGACGAGATCATATTAGCGAATCGAAGGCAGCATCATTGGGACCTATGATCTTAAGAATGAACCGAGGGCAACATTGCTGAGGTATCCTCGTATTCGAGGGACTTGGCTATTCTGCACTGAAAAACACAAGGCAACAAGGCAACAGGCAACAGGAAACAGGCAACAAGAGGGATACCATAAAAGGTGTGTGGGTGCACAATCGCGTGATTAATTCAAAATAATTTATCTTGTAAAATTAATTATTCTAAATTCATTTCATAAGCTACACTCCCTAAATTACTAACCACGCAGTAATATAAACAAGGTTAAGTGCCTTCAAGGCCAAGCAATACAAACCAGGAACAGATACATAATAAGCCATAGGGATGGGGGAGAAAAAGCAATAAATATAAACCCCAATAAAGCAGCAAGTCTGACATAAATAATAATAGAAAAAGAGAAATAAAATAGATTGAATTTTAAGGTTACTGACTAATCGAGCTTTGACCGGTTGGTTAACCCTGAAAATTGGAAAAGGAAAAATAAACAACAAAGGGTGAGTGTAGGAAGAGTTCATTGACATTTGAAAGTAAACCCTAATTTATTTTATAAGGCAAAAAAAATGAATAAGAATATAGTAATAAAATCAAGGACTTAGCTTTTGATCTAATATGGCGCGTAGTCGGAAGAACCCTGATGGTAACCCTGAAAAGCTGCACAAAGAAAAAAGGAATTTTTCAGTGTAGGAATGATCTTCACAAACCCTAATTAGGGCACAAATTCAATATGGTTAATAGAATAAATAAAAGCCAAATTAACTAATTATTGGTTTTCAACCTAATTAATTAAATCGGTGAAAATAAAATCTCGATTAAATATCTAACCCTAATATATATTTTAATCAATTAATAAAAACATTTATAATTAATTAAATAATTAAACAAATTATATTAATTTAAACATTTAAATCAAATAAAATGATTATCAATAATTAATATTAAATAAATTATTTTTATTTTTGATGTTTTTTATAGAAAAGAAATTTAAAACAATTTTGTTAAAGAAATATTTTAAAAGAATTTTGAAGATAAATAAAATAAACAAGCGAAATAAAATAAAGGAAGAACACTATATTATGTAATTAAAAACAAAAAGAATTAGAAAACTTAGCTGGTAATCCTGTGTGACACACCCATGAGGGTTCATGGCGGAGCGTCCTTTCTGGTCCTTCGGATTTGTCTTTGGAGAGATCCACAGGCTGGCGCGCGAGGATGCATCTTAGATGTGTGAGGCTGAGTATACCGGATCCTCCGCCAAGGATTTTCAAAGAAACAAATAAAAAATCCTGAAGGAGACATGGATCGATCTCACGTCCCTAAGCTTCGCTGGTTAAAACAGCCTTCCTACCACTGCACCGAGTTGGCTTTGTTGTCAAGGATACGACTCAAATAGATAATAAATAAAACCAACAGACTTTTTAAATTCGAATCACTTTCGTGCCTGGGCCCTGAGTCGTCTTCTTCACCGGTTTTAGGATTTTAGCTACGGTCTTGCTAGCCTTTCGCTACGCTTTTTCCATAGCCATAACCTGCAAACGTCAACTTAACAATACAAGCGTAATAAATCGTAATTGAAAACCTAGATCAACTGAAAATAACGTTACGAACTCAATGAACCCATTGATTTGGTCTGAAATCACTCCTATACAAAAACCCCATTCGAGGAGCACAAAACCTAACAATGGTGAAACACTTAACACGCGCAGAAGCTTCAATTAAACGATCCAAACACATTCCAAACATGATTATGAACATGAATAAACAATCGAATTATGTCAATGATGCATGAATTTACGTAATCGAAGTTTGTAAAATATGGCCAAACCGTGAATGGATGGTGGCGGTTCTGGGACTTCTGATTGTTGGAAGGGATGTGCTCTCGTCCAGAAAACGTCAAGGAATCAATTGGACTACTTTTCTTGGCCTGAATCGACCCACAACTTAGAAACCGAATTGCTTTCTTCTTGAAGTTTTAAGAGCTTGGTCAGAGCTATTCTCTGCGAAATTCCAACCTCTCTTCATCAGGGTTTGTCAAGTATATATAATGGATGGATTTTAGGTCATAACTTGAATCAAATATCTACTAAATCATGAGATTGGATTTTGAGAAATTTGATTGAAAATAGGTATTGAAACTTTCTATTTTTGACCTTAATTGATTCAATCACTAGATCCTTGAAATTATATTGGCAATGTAATATAAGTAGTGATTGATTTTGATTCCCACATATTTTTAAATCCAATATTTGATTTTACTTTAATTTACTTGATTTTAATTCTTTTTTAATTGAAATAAAAATCATAATAAATCATATATTTTCGTGGAAAATGGATCTTGGACTCTTGGATACTTGAGGATCAAGTTTGGACCATAAAAGGTTGGGCCTTTTTGCAAAGAAAATTATTTTGAACTCTTTTCCTTCACATTTTTCTTCTCAAAATTGTCCAACTTTGACAAGGCATATCTCCCTCAATTTTTAAGATATGGAGGAGTTCTTGGACCTTTTGGAAACCTCAAGATGTTCTCTACAAGCCACTTTGGAAACATTTTTCCATTTGAAGAAATTATCTTGATGATATGGCCTTTGACAAAAAACCGATTTTGGTTGACTTTCAAAAAGGACCTATAATCTTTTGAGTCATATCTCTCAAATGAAGCATTTTTGGACTTGGCTTGTGAGAGAGTAATTTGTAGGGAATTCAATTTCCTTCAAAATGAGCTTTGGATGGAAAATTTCTGATGTTCCATGTAGGAGTTATGGCTGGTCAAAGTTCAGTTGACTTTCTCCTATGAAAACCCTAATTTAGAAACTTTTGAATTTGTTGATTTCTAATCTTTTCTTGATGAACCATGATTAATCCTTGATAAAATGGTGAATGATACTTCAAAATAAGGATGTTGATAAAAAATCAGGAGTTTTGACTGTACTTTGACCATAGTTGACTTTCAGGTCAAATTAGTCGACTGTTGACTTTTTGAGCAACTGAGTGACCAATCCTTTGAATTAAAGCCTGAACTTTGTCATGGAGATAGTTTGAAACATCATAAGCCATATGAAATGTACAGGAGCTTTTGATTCATTGTTTTTATTCAGAGAAATCAAAACCCTAGTTCCTTGAGCTATTGTTTATGAGAATGTGCCTTTGAGTCTTGAGTTTTTGGGGTATGACAATACCCATATTTTTTTAGTTTTCAAAGAAGACGTCGGACCTTTAGTCCTGTTACTTTTAACCTCGTACCAAATCTTTGACCCTGTGTGCATCTTGTATTGCATATCATTGCATGTCATTGCATAGTTCTCGCATTCATCCAGGTTGCCCGTGATCTCATTTCCAATTGTGTCTTTCTCCCAGTTAGTTGTTAACCATCAAGTTGTTTCCTCAACACAACTACGGAAATAGAGCCAGTGTCAGATTAAGAATGGAGAACCAAAAGAAACACAATATGGAAGTCAGAATGGAGATCGATGAGTTGAAATCAGGCATGATTAAACTTACTGAGATGATGCAGGTGTTGATGGCTAGGAGTGATCCACCTCAGAGGACTGTTATCTCCGAGATCTCAACTATTGTTGTTGACCCTTATCATGTTCATAAGTCACCTCCTACTTGGCCAAAATTTGGGTTACTTGAGAATTTATCTCTAGTCTATGCCAAAGGTTCTATGGTGGGTCAATCTTCCAGGCCAATGTTTCAGGCTCCAGTTTTTTCTGAACCTCCTCCTATGGTTCATAGTGCTGCTCTAGTTGATCCAATTCCTTAAGACAATCCTCTCTTTGATTACGGTTCTGTTGGTCCTCGAAGTGCCAGTCAAGGAGATGGTGGTGAAATTAAAGAAGTCCGTGAGCAATATTAGACGTTGGAAAAGAGACTAAGAGCTATGGAAGGAAACAATTTCTTTAGTGTGGATGCTGATACTATGTGCCTTGTTTCGAATCTTGTCATGCCTACTAATTTCAAAGTTCATGGGTTTGAGAATTATAAGGGGCATACTTGTTCAAGGAGTCACTTGGTCATGTATTACAGAAAGATGGCTTCTTATACCAACAACCAGAATTTGCTCATTCATTGCTTTCAAGACAGTTTAAGTGGTGATTCACTGAAGTGGTACATGAGTTTAGAAAAGGGCTATGTTCAAAACTTTCAAGATTTAGCTGATGCATTCATGAGATAGTACAAGTATAATCTGGATATGGCACCTAACTGTCAACAACTTCAGAACATGGCTCAAAAGGAGAAGAAATCTTTCAAAGAATATGCTTAGCGTTGGAGAGAATTGGCTTCCCAAGTTGAACCACCTTTGTCTAAAAAGGAATTGACTAGCTTGTTCATGGGTACCCTTTCTCCTTTATTTTGGGAGAAGATGATTGGAAATGTGTCTTCAAACTTCACTGATTTTGTAAGATTGGTCAAAGGCTAGAAGAAGGAATCGAGAAAGGAAAAGTGTATGTTGCTGCTGATTCTTCAAGGAAACCTTTTGGGGGCTTCCAAAAGAAGAAAGAAGGTGAAACTAGTGCTATTGAAAGACCTCGACAGAGAGCTCAACATTATGATCAACCTCAGGTAGCTGCTGTCCAAGCTCGTCATCAGAATGTTGGTCAGAATCAGAATCGTGCTGCAAGGCCTAGAATATAGTTTGATCCTATTCCGATGAGTTATACTGAATTGTATCCTCATCTGGTTCAACTAGGTTTGATTACCACAAGGTCTTTGACTCCTCCGAATCCTCTTCAGGCTAACTTCAAATCTGATATCCACTGTGAGTTCCATCAGGGAGCTGCTGGTCATGATTTAGAACATTATTACGCACTAAAAGCTAGGGTACAAGACTTGGTTAGGGGAAAGGTGATCAATTTCGAAGCTCATACTCCAAATGTTATCAACAATCCATTTCCAGGGCATGACAAGTAAATCTTCAGTCAGAATCAGATTATCTCCTAAAGCTAGTGTTTCAGACAGAAGAGCTCATCCTTGGTGCTGATTAGTCACTAGGCCATGTTTCTTTACTATTTACATTTCTTGCAATTGTAATGTCTGTTTTATTTCAAACTTCTTTGCTTCTTACTGTTAATTTTAAATGAAATGAGCATTGCATGTTTTGATTCAATTCTTCTCATTTATTGCTTTATGTTTCTCCCATTTATTTTTACCATGTTGTTGTTTATGCAAAAATTGGAGGGAGGATGATGAAAACGAAATATCCATAATTATTGTTGGTATGCTTTCGAATAAAATTTTGTTGATGATGTACATGCATTGTTTCAACTCCCCAACACTGGAGAAATAAGGAAGTTAATCCCTTGTCAACCTCTTTGAGCCTTTGAAGTTGGAGTTTCTTTCTGTACGAAAAAACCCGCAATTTTAACCTAGGGATGGGTAGTTTTCAGTTTATTCATCTGTGCATTCAAATATAAGAGATTCATTCAAGATACCTTTCAATATAGGTTTCAATCACAAGCTTTCCTTCTCTCACATCATAGAAGTATCGAAGATGTCCTTCAAGTCAAAAGTGATGATGATGATGATTCTTCGTGATCATTAAGCTAGGCAGTCACTATCTTTCAAAAAAATGATGAATGATTAAAGAAAAGTCCGCTAAATCAAAACCCGTGAAGGAGATTTAGGCAAAAAAATGAGACATCCCGCTGACTGTGATCTCAAAATAAAATAGTTAAGGCAAAAGTTAGGGATAATAAAAGAAAATATCAATCCTAAAAAAAAAAAAAGAGTTGACAAAAGTCCTTAACAAAAACAACAAAATGTTGTTGTTGTACCTCAAAATTTGCCCTCATATATTTGCAAATGTCATTTTATTTCAAATAAGTGACATAGCCCAGTTTGTAAGAGTGTAAGACTTGCAATTACAAGGTTCCGGGTTTGAATCTCACTTCTGACATTTTTCTCTTTTATTTGTTTCTAACTTTATTTTCATTTATATTAAAAAATCACAAAATTGTATTTTTTTTATTATTTAATTTGAACTTTCGTTTTTTATTTTATGTATATTTTTAAAAATCATTTTTTCACTTAATTCTTAATTTTTATGCATTTTAGTAAAAAAAATTCAAAATACAAAAAGATTTACAAAGATTTTGTTTACATTTCTAGATTGAAGGTGTTTTGCATGTTGGCTGCATTATTGGTAAAACATACCTGGTTGACTGTGTTTATGCAGGTTGCATATATGTGTGGAGCTAATACAGGTTTTGTAGTGAATGTCATGATCGGTGTCATGACATCCGTGTGTGACAGTAGGAGCTGTTATTGTTTATTAATTGTGTTTCCTGATTTATCCTTTTTATCAGTTTAGGAAACTTTTCATTGAGTGCTGCATATTTCGTCCAGAAGATCCTACTGACAGCACATTGTGTAACAGATAGTTGGCGTGTGAATTAGGTTAACTTCGTTAACCCTAATGTGTTTCTAAAAAAGCCCAAGGCCCAAGACTGCATATAAAAAGACCTGTAATCCTAATTTGGAACGCAGACAGAAGATTGTGTATTGTGAAGAACGGTTGTTCTGTATCTGTCTCTTGTGACCCACGCTATTATCTTTGATGATTGCGTTGGAATTAGTTTGTGTTTTAGTTGTGTCACTCTAAGCTTTTAAGCACAAGTGTGTGTCTCTTGATTGAAGCTTTTAAGCAGATCAAGGTGTGTTTTTGAAGTGTGTCTTCTATCTGTAATTGTTTATTGTGTATGTGTTATCACTGTTGTGATTGAGGGGGAGTGGAATGGATATATTCCATATCTAGGTAGAACCTAGGTAGAAGGGTCATTGGGTAGTGATTAAGTGAGGAGTTGTAAATTGGGAGTTTAGCTCTGAATTGATACTGCTAATAGTTAACTTCATCCCTGGCTTGGTAGCTCCCAGAGTAGGTTGTTTGAATCGAACTGGGTAAACAATTATGTGTATTCTTTATTGTTTTATGCTGTTTGTTATTATTGTCTGTGCTGCGTAATTGTGGATGTCATAATATCCAGTTTGACATCGAGCGTGTTTTACTAGAATTTTCAATTGGCATCAGAGCAGACACCCTGCCTGTTTACATCTGGGTGAGATCTAGGGATAACAAAATTTTGGTACTATGGAGAAGGAACTGTTAGTGTTTGGAAACGGACCACCTATCCTGGATGGCTCTAACTATGACTACTAGAAACCTCGTATGGTAGCATTCATTAAGTCAGTGGACAGCTAGGCCTGGAGAGCTGTTGAAAGTGGATGGAAACATCCTGAGAAAATTCTGGAAGATGGAACCACTGTTCTAATTCCTGAAACTCAATGGAGCAAATCTGAAGAAGAGTTAGCGTTAGGCAATTCCAAGGCCCTAAGTGCAATATTCAATGGTATCGACAAGAACATCTTCAGACTTGTGCAACATTGTGAGCTGGCTAAAGAAGCTTGGGATATTCTCAAAACAGCACATGATGGTACGTCCAAGGTAAAGATGTCGATACTTTAAATACTTACCACTAAGTTTGAAAATCTCAAGATGAAAGAGGATGAAACCATTTATGAGTTTTACATGAATGCCCGAGTGATTTCAAACAACTCTGCAGCCTTAGGTGAGAAAATGACTGAAGAAAAACTGGTAAGGAAGATCCTCAGATCACTGCCTAAGAGATTTGATATGAAGGTAACTGTTATAGAGGAAGCTCAAGACATCAGCAACATGAAGCTGGACGAACTTCTTGGTTCTCTCCAAACCTTTGAGTCAAGCATCTGTGAGCCTGTTTAAAAGAAGAACAAAAGCATTGTGTTTGTCACCAACACAGGTGATGATACAAAAGAAAGCAATGGTGTAAGTGATGAGAATTTATCAAACGCCATAGCTATGCTTGGAAAACAATTTAACAGACTTATTAAAAGGGTTGATCAGAAGTCTAGACCCAATGTCAAGAACACTTCCTATGACATCAGTCAGACATATGACTCAAGCAAAAGATTCAAAGCTGGAGAAAAGCCCTATCTAGGGAAAGGGGTTCAATGTCATGGATGTGAAGGATTCAGACACATTAGAGCTGAATGTCCTACCTACCACAAGGAGCAAAAGAAAGGACTGACTGTTACTTGGTCTAACGAAGACTCAGATTCAGAAAAGGAAACTGCAAAGCATGTCACAGTTTCAACAAGAATCTATGAATCTGATGATGATTCCAGTGATGATGAGCTAACCTTTGATGAACTAGCTGCCTCGTACAAGAAGTTGTGTAGGGAGATTGCTGAAGTCTGCAAACAAGTGGAGAAGCAAGTGGTGATCATAAGAGATCTAGAATCGGAAAAGATTAAACATCTTGCAACCATAGACTCCCTAAGTAGTGAAGTAAGCATGTTGAACCACAAACTTGATCAAATGACCAAGTCATTCAAAATGCTGTGGATCTGATACTCTAGAAGAAATTCTGGAATCTGGACAAAGATCAGGAGACATGTCTGGAGTGGGATTTGTGGCTAAAGAGGAATTAATCTCTGAACTCAAGAGAATAGAATCCAAGAAGTGTGTGACTAACCAGATGTCAATCCAAATGCACAACATCAAGGAAACAGAAGAAGGAGGCTCTCAAAGAAAAGGTTCCAGAAATGGAGGTGTCATCACTGTGGAAGATTTGGTCACATAAAGTCATTCTGTTTCAGACTATTTGGATATCCAGACCAAAATCAACAAGGCAAACTTGATCATGATACTAGTAACAGGAAGCATTCTGGGATAGCTAAGAATATTGCTCTAATAGCACACACCTCTCTAAGAATGCCCACCAAAGAAGATTGGTACCTTGACAGTGGCTGCTCAAACCATATGACTAGTAGCACGAACTCACTAGTAAACCTCAAACCTGAGGAATCCAACTATGTGACTCTTGGCGATGGAGATGTAAGAGAAATCAAAGGTGTTGGCATGATAGAAGGTCAGGGTGTTCCTAGCTTATATAATGTTCTACTTGTGCAAGGACTGGCCACAAACCTTATAAGCATCAGCCAACTATGTGATGAAGGAATGTATGTTAGATTCACTAAAGAAGAGTGCATTGTTACCAACAAAGAAAATGAAGAAGTCATGAAAGGAGTCAGATCTGAAAATAATTGTTATCTATGGGAGCCAACAAATTTCAAATCTCTAACTACTTATCCCATGACAAATAGGATCAATGAAGAAAAAGATCAAGAAAGAACCATCAAATAAGAAGCTTCTACTCCCAGAACAAGAATCCTGACAGAAGGAATGGATGAGTCTGATGATGAGATCATCATTGAAGAACTCACCAGCGAAGAACTAGCTACTGGATACTCTGAGATGTGTGTACAAAATGGGAGTGAGCAAGAGATTGACAATGTATGAAAATGCTTATGCACTGTTACAAGAAGAAAGAGTAAAACTCATAATGAACATTGTTAATCTAGAAGGAGAGGTGAAAGACACAAAAAGGGGAAAGAAGACAAAACAAGAGGCTCAACACACTCCTATCTCAGCCAAAAGGTGCTATCAATGTGGTAAGATAGGTCACCTGAGGTTCACTTGCCCTAAGACTCAGGAATCTTCCTATAGAAGTACATCTCATCAGGAAAACCTGACTAAGGAGAATTCATCGCAACAAAAGACACGAGTGAAAGCTAGTCATTCAAGCCATCACATACCTGAAGAGAAAGTTGTAAAGAAAGCAGGAAACTCCTGAAAAAGGAAATCCAGACGAAACAAACATCACAAAAAGGATGTAGGTTTCTCAGCTACAAACAGGAACAAAACAATCATAAAGGATATTGTAGAAGGAAGTGAGTTGACTCTTAGCAGATCAGGTCAGTGTTAATACAGATGTCTTAACATCAAAACTGGTCGAGGGCTCAATTGTGCAAATTGAGACGAACAAAGCATCCAGGATTGATGAATGTTCTTCAGTAAATATTCAAAGAATCATTCAAAAGGATATCACTGCTCCAAATACTGTCCCAAGGAAGGGATCCATCAACAGTCAGGATCCCCTGAGAAAGAAGATTCTAGAGATAGACCAAGTCTCAAGATTCTGGATGGAAAGAGCTCTGGACTCACAGTCACACTTGGAAGATCAAGTAAGAAAGGAGAGCAGGATTCTTGTAATCACAGCTGAAGATGATGAGCTGATGACAAGTATGATTTCTACTAACCCGCTGAACTGGTTTAAATCAAGCTGGACATACCTTTGTGTTTCTCACCAGAATATAGAGTGGAATGTCGTAACTATGCCTTACTACATCAAAAACAAGGTGGAGGACAAATGGAACCTCATACAAAAGTCAACTACTGATCCAGATATTGCCAACAAGCTAGATATCCAGGAGAACTATCAAATGACATCCCACCACAATAGCCCTAGTATGATCACAAAGTGCAATTTTACCTCAGAAACAGGTTTAGAGCTAACTCACAATGTTGAGATGCCTCAACAATCTCGGTTCATCTCTCTTGAAACAATACCTTGCACACACACTCACTCAGAAGGGGGTAACCCTGAAACAACTCTGAATGATGCAAGTATGCGAATTGTACACATGATGCATATTGAAGATGATTCTAACAAGAGTGACGAGAATGTGTCTAACAAAATCAATAACACCTTCACAAAAACTCCTGATGCTACACAGTTTGAGAACTTGCGAAGCAAGTTGGGACTCTGCATCCTTGAAGAACCATAGAGTCAACAACAACAAAAAAATTACAGGTGGAAAAGACACTTCTTTTGACTTTGGCAACATTTGTGGCCAAACAGGTGGAGAAGTATTATGTGTCACCCCAGAACAACAAGAATGGTGGTTGTGTGTGATAAAAAATTCTATTTGCTTATCTTTGTGTTGATCTGTTTGTGCTTGTGCTACTCTTGTGGCTTGTGCTTGTGCTACTCGTGTGCACTGTCTGTTTTTGTCTGAGCACTGTGTGCATACTGATGATGTATGCTGTTTGTTTGTATTATCTTGTGTTTGTTTTGATTATCCGCTGCAAGTGTTTCTCTGGTATGGTGTGACAGAATGTTTTAGCCAAAAATTTGCCAAAGGGGGAGATTGAAGGTGTTTTGCATGTTGGCTGCATTATTGGTAAAACACACCTGGTTGATTGTGTTTATGCAGTTGCATATATGTGTGGAGTTAATACAGGTTTTGTAGTGAATGTCATGATCGATGTCATGACATCCGTGTGTGACATCAGGAGCTGTTATTGTTTATTAATTGTGTTTCCTGATTTATCCTTTTTATCAGTTTAGGAAACTTTTTATTGAGTGCTGCATATTTCGTCCAGAAGATCCTACTGACAGCACATTGTGTAACAGATAGTTGGCGTGTGAATTAGGTTAACTTCTTTAACCCTAATGTGTTTCTAAAAAAGCCCAAGGCCCAAGACTGCATATAAAAAGACCTGTAATCCTAATTTGGAACGCAGACAGAAGATTGTGTATTGTGAAGAACGGTTGTTCTGTATCTGTCTCTTGTGACCCACGCTATTATCTTTGATGATTGCGTTGGAATTAGTTTGTGTTTTAGTTGTGTCACTCTAAGCTTTTAAGCACAAGTGTGTGTCTCTTGATTGAAGCTTTTAAGCAGATCAAGGTGTGTTTTTGAAGTGTGTCTTCTATCTGTAATTGTTTATTGTGTATGTGTTATCACTGTTGTGATTGAGGGGGAGTGGAATGGATATATTCCATATCTAGGTAGAACCTAGGTAGAAGGGTCATTGGGTAGTGATTAAGTGAGGAGTTGTAAATTGGGAGTTTAGCTCTGAATTGATACTGCTAATAGTTAACTTCATCCCTGGCTTGGTAGCTCCCAGAGTAGGTTGTTTGAATCGAACTGGGTAAACAATTATGTGTATTCTTTATTGTTTTATGTTGTTTGTTATTATTGTCTGTGCTGCGTAATTGTGGATGTCATAATATCCAGTTTGACATCGAGCGTGTATTACTAGAATTTTCAATTGGCATCAGAGCAGACACCCTGCCTGTTTACATCTGGGTGAGATCTAGGGATAACAAAATTTTGGTACTATGGAGAAGGAACTGTTAGTGTTTGGAAACTGACCACCTATCCTGGATGGCTCTAACTATGACTACTGGAAACCTCGTATGGTAGCAGTCATTAAGTCAGTGGACAGCTAGGCCTGGAGAGCTGTTGAAAGTGGATGGAAACATCCTGAGAAAATTCTGGAAGATGGAACCACTGTTCTAATTCCTGAAACTCAATGGAGCAAATCTGAAGAAGAGTTAGCGTTAGGCAATTCCAAGGCCCTAAGTGCAATATTCAATGGTATCGACAAGAACATCTTCAGACTTGTGCAACATTGTGAGCTGGCTAAAGAAGCTTGGGATATTCTCAAAACAGCACATGATGGTATGTCCAAGATAAAGATGTCAAGACTTTAAATACTTACCACTAAGTTTGAAAATCTCAAGATGAAAGAGGATGAAACCATTTATGAGTTTTACATGAATGCCCGAGTGATTTCAAACAACTCTGCAGCCTTAGGTGAGAAAATGACTGAAGAAAAACTGGTAAGGAAGATCCTCAGATCACTGCCTAAGAGATTTGATATGAAGGTAACTGTTATAGAGGAAGCTCAAGACATCAGCAACATGAAGCTGGACGAACTTCTTGGTTCTCTCCAAACCTTTGAGTCAAGCATCTGTGAGCCTGTTTAAAAGAAGAACAAAAGCATTGTGTTTGTCACCAACACAGGTGATGATACAAAAGAAAGCAATGGTGTAAGTGATGAGAATTTATCAAACGCCATAGCTATGCTTGGAAAACAATTCAACAGACTTATTAAAAGGGTTGATCAGAAGTCTAGACCCAATGTCAAGAACACTTCCTATGACATCAGTCAGACATATGACTCAAGCAAAAGATTCAAAGCTGGAGAAAAGCCCTATCTAGGGAAAGGGGTTCAATGTCATGGATGTGAAGGATTCAGACACATTAGAGCTGAATGTCCTACCTACCACAAGGAGCAAAAGAAAGGACTGACTGTTACTTGGTCTAACGAAGACTCAGATTCAGAAAAGGAAACTGCAAAGCATGTCACAGTTTCAACAAGAATCTATGAATCTGATGATGATTCCAGTGATGATGGGCTAACCTTTGATGAACTAGCTGCCTCGTACAAGAAGTTGTGTAGGGAGATTGCTGAAGTCTGCAAACAAGTGGAGAAGCAAGTGGTGATCATAAGAGATCTAGAATCGGAAAAGATTAAACATCTTGCAACCATAGACTCCCTAAGTAGTGAAGTAAGCATGTTGAACCACAAACTTGATCAAATGACCAAGTCATTCAAAATGCTGTGGATCTGATACTCTAGAAGAAATTCTGGAATCTGGACAAAGATCAGGAGACATGTCTGGAGTGGGATTTGTGGCTAAAGAGGAATTAATCTCTGAACTCAAGAGAATAGAATCCAAGAAGTGTGTGACTAACCAGATGTCAATCCAAATGCACAACATCAAGGAAACAGAAGAAGGAGGCTCTCAAAGAAAAGGTTCCAGAAATGGAGGTGTCATCACTGTGGAAGATTTGGTCACATAAAGTCATTCTGTTTCAGACTATTTGGATATCCAGACCAAAATCAACAAGGCAAACTTGATCATGATACTAGTAACAGGAAGCATTCTGGGATAGCTAAGAATATTGCTCTAATAGCACACACCTCTCTAAGAATGCCCACCAAAGAAGATTGGTACCTTGACAGTGGCTGCTCAAACCATATGACTAGTAGCACGAACTCACTAGTAAACCTCAAACCTGAGGAATCCAACTATGTGACTCTTGGCGATGGAGATGTAAGAGAAATCAAAGGTGTTGGCATGATAGAAGGTCAGGGTGTTCCTAGCTTATATAATGTTCTACTTGTGCAAGGACTGGCCACAAACCTTATAAGCATCAGCCAACTATGTGATGAAGGAATGTATGTTAGATTCACTAAAGAAGAGTGCATTGTTACCAACAAAGAAAATGAAGAAGTCATGAAAGGAGTCAGATCTGAAAATAATTGTTATCTATGGGAGCCAACAAATTTCAAATCTCTAACTACTTATCCCATGACAAATAGGATCAATGAAGAAAAAGATCAAGAAAGAACCATCAAATAAGAAGCTTCTACTCCCAGAACAAGAATCCTGACAGAAGGAATGGATGAGTCTGATGATGAGATCATCATTGAAGAACTCACCAGCGAAGAACTAGCTACTGGATACTCTGAGATGTGTGTACAAAATGGGAGTGAGCAAGAGATTGACAATGTATGAAAATGCTTATGCACTGTTACAAGAAGAAAGAGTAAAACTCATAATGAACATTGTTAATCTAGAAGGAGAGGTGAAAGACACAAAAAGGGGAAAGAAGACAAAACAAGAGGCTCAACACACTCCTATCTCAGCCAAAAGGTGCTATCAATGTGGTAAGATAGGTCACCTGAGGTTCACTTGCCCTAAGACTCAGGAATCTTCCTATAGAAGTACATCTCATCAGGAAAACCTGACTAAGGAGAATTCATCGCAACAAAAGACACGAGTGAAAGCTAGTCATTCAAGCCATCACATACCTGAAGAGAAAGTTGTAAAGAAAGCAGGAAACTCCTGAAAAAGGAAATCCAGACGAAACAAACATCACAAAAAGGATGTAGGTTTCTCAGCTACAAACAGGAACAAAACAATCATAAAGGATATTGTAGAAGGAAGTGAGTTGACTCTTAGCAGATCAGGTCAGTGTTAATACAGATGTCTTAACATCAAAACTGGTCGAGGGCTCAATTGTGCAAATTGAGACGAACAAAGCATCCAGGATTGATGAATGTTCTTCAGTAAATATTCAAAGAATCATTCAAAAGGATATCACTGCTCCAAATACTGTCCCAAGGAAGGGATCCATCAACAGTCAGGATCCCCTGAGAAAGAAGATTCTAGAGATAGACCAAGTCTCAAGATTCTGGATGGAAAGAGCTCTGGACTCACAGTCACACTTGGAAGATCAAGTAAGAAAGGAGAGCAGGATTCTTGTAATCACAGCTGAAGATGATGAGCTGATGACAAGTATGATTTCTACTAACCCGCTGAACTGGTTTAAATCAAGCTGGACATACCTTTGTGTTTCTCACCAGAATATAGAGTGGAATGTCGTAACTATGCCTTACTACATCAAAAACAAGGTGGAGGACAAATGGAACCTCATACAAAAGTCAACTACTGATCCAGATATTGCCAACAAGCTAGATATCCAGGAGAACTATCAAATGACATCCCACCACAATAGCCCTAGTATGATCACAAAGTGCAATTTTACCTCAGAAACAGGTTTAGAGCTAACTCACAATGTTGAGATGCCTCAACAATCTCGGTTCATCTCTCTTGA
Source organism: Vicia villosa (assembly GCF_029867415.1). Taxonomy (NCBI): domain Eukaryota; kingdom Viridiplantae; phylum Streptophyta; class Magnoliopsida; order Fabales; family Fabaceae; genus Vicia; species Vicia villosa. Next base: position 67,349,515 of record NC_081184.1, on the reverse strand, counting down.
AACAATACCTTGCACACACACTCACTCAGAAGGGGGTAACCCTGAAACAACTCTGAATGATGCAAGTATGCGAATTGTACACATGATGCATATTGAAGATGATTCTAACAAGAGTGACGAGAATGTGTCTAACAAAATCAATAACACCTTCACAAAAACTCCTGATGCTACACAGTTTGAGAACTTGCGAAGCAAGTTGGGACTCTGCATCCTTGAAGAACCATAGAGTCAACAACAACAAAAAAATTACAGGTGGAAAAGACACTTCTTTTGACTTTGGCAACATTTGTGGCCAAACAGGTGGAGAAGTATTATGTGTCACCCCAGAACAACAAGAATGGTGGTTGTGTGTGATAAAAAAATTCTATTTGCTTATCTTTGTGTTGATCTGTTTGTGCTTGTGCTACTCTTGTGGCTTGTGCTTGTGCTACTCGTGTGCACTGTCTGTTTTTGTCTGAGCACTGTGTGCATACTGATGATGTATGCTGTTTGTTTGTATTATCTTGTGTTTGTTTTGATTATCCGCTGCAAGTGTTTCTCTGGTATGGTGTGACAGAATGTTTTAGCCAAAAATTTGCCAAAGGGGGAGATTGAAGGTGTTTTGCATGTTGGCTGCATTATTGGTAAAACACACCTGGTTGATTGTGTTTATGCAGTTGCATATATGTGTGGAGTTAATACAGGTTTTGTAGTGAATGTCATGATCGATGTCATGACATCCGTGTGTGACAGCAGGAGCTGTTATTGTTTATTAATTGTGTTTCCTGATTTATCCTTTTTATCAGTTTAGGAAACTTTTTATTGAGTGCTGCATATTTGTTGAAAGTATTTGTGGGTAAATATTTTCGGTAATATATCGTATCCACAGGGATTGGTTAATATCACTGCCTTTCTATAGTTGTTTATTTTGAGTTAGGAAAATTAGGTTTGTTTGGTTTATAATCTAATATTATCAAAAGTAAACAAATAAACTAAATGCGAATAATGAATTGTGGTTTAACAATTAGAGAAGTATGTTGAATCTTTAGGGTTCATCAATCTATTCCTATACAATTATTACTTAATTCCCAATTGAACAACTTTATGAATCATTATCTTCACTTATCCTCAAATAAGATTCCATCTCTGCAAATCAAACTAGATAGCTTTTACCGGTACGAGATTCGATCTCTCCAAATATCAATAACGATAACAGTAATTAAGAACGATAATTATGAAAACCCAATCTCAATCCCATCTCTGCGGATTGGTATTGAATCAATATAGTAACCTAGGGCAAAAGTTAAATCCTTTCTTTCGATCAAAGATTAAACGATAATTTAATAATAAAGGCAAGATTACTTATTGATAATGAATTCAAATAATTGTTCACAGGAATTAACTAATGGTATTGTATATTCATAGATTAACTACTACCTTAGATTCAACAAGAGGGATTTAGCTCTCCATAGACATGAAGAACACACAAGGATTAATGGAAGAATTCATCTTCATCAAAGGAATGTCTTCGCTTGATAGAGAATTGGTCTTCAATTGATGATTGTGGCTGCACCTTCAGAATGCTCTCCTAATTTCGCACAACACAACTCTCCTTTTCACTTGGAAGCTAGGGCTTTTAAATAGAAACTTTGGGCTTTTTACGCCGAGACCGCGGCGCGGCATCGGACTGGCGCGGCGCGATCAAAAACAGAGACTTTGGCGCGGCGCCTCACTGAACTTCCGCGGCGCGCCCTTTGCAAAACTCAACTCTTTCTCTTGCCTTTAAGACTTCAAGCTCTCTATCCTCCTCATGTTCTTCTTAAGTTCAAATTCAGCTCAAAACCTGCAACAATAACACCCACAAGTGATTCGATTTGCTTTAAACATGAACTGAACTTGTTCAGTTCAATTCTTAATAAAAACCTATGGATTCATCACATTTTTGCATTGGTTTAGAGAAGAAATCACTTATATTAACACATGAATTTACCATTAATTTACTCCTAACAATATTTCGTCCAGAAGATCCTACTGACAGCACATTGTGTAACAGACAGTTGGCGTGTGAATTAGGTTAACTTTGTTAACCCTAATGTGTTTCTAAAAAAGCCCAAGGCCCAAGACTGCATATAAAAAGACCTGCAATCCTAATTTGGAACGCAGACAGAAGATTGTGTATTATGAAGAACTGTTGTTCTGTATCTGTCTCTTGTTATCCACGCTATTATCTTTGATGATTGCGTTGGAATTAGTTTGTGTTTTAGTTGTGTCACTCTAAGCTTTTAAGCACAAGTGTGTGTCTCTTGATTGAAGCTTTTAAGCAGATCAAGGTGTGTTTTTGAAGTGTGTCTTCTATCTGTAATTGTTTATCGTGTATTTGTTATCACTACTGTGATTGAGGGGGGGTGGAATGGAGATATTCCATATCTAGGTAGAACCTAGGTAGAAGAGTCATTGGGTAGTGATTAAGTGAGGAGTTGTAAACTGGGAGTTTAGATCTGAATTGATACTGCTAATAGTGGACTTCATCCCTGGCTTGGTAGCCCCAGAGTAGGTTGTTTGAACCGAACTGGGTAAACAATTTCGTGTGTTCTTTATTGTTTTATGTTGTTTGTTATTATTGTCTGTGCTGCATAATTGTGGATGTCATAACATCCAGTTTGACATCGAGCATGTATTACTAGAATTTTTATAAATATTGCATAATGGTATAGTTTAGGAGTTAATCAACACAATTAGTTAAATATTTCAGAAATTAAAATCAAATCCTATTTGATTTAAGATTTGTGATTTATTAATTAATTATTGATTGTTTTACTATTTTTGTTAACCTAATTTAGGTGTATAAATAGCTAACAATCTCCACTCTCAATTTTCACGTACAAATTTCCACCCCCTTTTACACAACAGTTTATAACCTTTATTTTCACGTACAATTTCCACCAAGAGGGGCATTCATTCACCACACTTTCTAAACCTTATTTTTCTCTCATACAAAAAAAAATTTCTCTACTGTCTCAGTCAAACCTTTTTTCAATCATCTTTCACGTATAAAACCACCACTACCATTCATCTCTTCACAAGAACTCAAAAGTCATACCAAAACCGTTCCTCCACCTATATTAAACTGTAAAAAAATCACGAACATGACCAATATCACCAAACCAGCAAATTGAACCAACACAATACAATAACTAATATATTTTTTTTCTTATTACTATTTATTTTGTAGATAGAAGATGAAAGAAGAATAGAACTCTGGATTCAAGCGCCGTTCACAACCTCCACCGTCAAATCTACCGCGTGAAGCCCTTACCGCACGCGAACAACAACCACCGTGTGACTCACACAATCTCCAGCCGACGACAACCGCGAGCCGCCCCTTGGTTCACCGCGACGAATAGATCCGAACAACAAAGGCCGACACCACCATATGCGACTCCCAGCGTCCTACATTATTTTTGTGAAGTTTTCCAACCTTTTTCCTTCATTAACCTTTAATTGTTTTATTAACCATTTAATTAATCAATTAACAAATAATAATTAGGATTAGGGTTTAGGTTAACTAAATAATTTTCTTTCTACCATCCAATTAATTTAATTAATTAGGTTTTATTTATTTAATCATTTAATTAATTTAGTTACCATAAAATCATAAAAAAATACAAAAACATTTAGATTTAGGTTTAATTGATTCAAATTTTGACATTAATTTTAATTAACCTTAATTAAAGATTTAATTGGATTTGATTTGATTTAATTGTACATAACTAGCTAATTAAATTTATTTCATGAATTAATTAGATTTAAGTTTATTTTTAATCATTAACTTAGGTTTAGATTCTTATTAACTTTAAATCTTTTTCTAACCTTAAATCTTTTTCCTCTCAAAACTTCAACCATCTCTCGACTTTTTAATTCATTCGCTATTTTAATTTTCTTCGCGTGTTTTTTACTAATTATGTAATTGCTTAAGGGATGTAATAGTTTAATTAGCACTTTTATTTCCGCACTTTAATTTTCCTCGCATTTTCTAAATTTTGTAACTGCTCATAGGATGTAATAGTTTATGATTTAAATTCTCGCATTCTTTATACTTATGTATCTCTCCCAAAGCGATGTAATAACGTAGGATTTTACTTTCCGCACTTTATTTTCCGTATATATTAACTGCTAGATGTATGGTTAATAGGATTGTATGACAAGACTAATAACTTAACATAGCTAACCTAATCTCAAGATAAAATAACAGAATCAACACACTTCTCACAAACTCACCTTTAGGGTAACCTCTTTTCGCTGCCTTATGAAATATTGGTCATGTCCGTCGAACGTAGGGATATCTTAGCAAAAGTTTCCTATGAACAAATCATCATAGTCCCTTCAATATAAAGATCATAGTCCCTCGATGACCCTTCAAGTTTCCTACGAAACAATGATCTTGTCCCTCGATGACCCTTCGGAAAAATGATGATAGTCCCTTCGAATTGCTAAGGTATCCTTACATGTTGCCTTCTATGACCATCCGATGACCCTACGCCCGTCCCTTCACATCCAATAGATAGTATTTTCTACCAACTAATGGTATGGATAATACTATCTCCAAAACAAAAAAGACATAGAATAGGAAAGACTATTACTTAGTGGGTAGGTTCTCCTAATTGCTTGCTCACACTCAAACTCATTTTCACACCTCACTTTTTCAAACAAAATATTTTCAGAAACACTTTGTATACATTCGTACAAGAATCATTACAAAGTCTTCCTTAGTATTGGCACTCCAAATATTTTTCAAACACACACACACACACAAGTCAAACAAAGCGAGCTAAGCAATTAAGAGCCCATGGATAACCATGGATACAAAGGGTGCTAACACCTTCCCTTTGTATAACCTACCCTCCGAACTCAAAATCTTTTAAAGGTCTTTCCTGTTCTTTTATCCCTTTCCTAAAAAAATTGGATAAAATAAAGTCGGTGGCGACTCTTGCTAACCGCAACATGTTTTGCGAAAAACAAAACAAAAAGTCAGTTCTCCCATCATGTTACAATGTGGATAATTCATAAGGAGTTAAGCCAAAGAGGTATTAAATTGTATGCCATTGATGTGTTGTGTTCTAATGAGAGTCAAAACATGTAATAGATGAGTTTTAGAAGGGTATATTTAATGTGCTAGATTAGACAAAAATGTATGTCAATTAGCTTCCCTTTACACTTAATTGAGAACTGTAACATCCTGATTTTTATTAGTTATTTTATTTAATTATTTTATTTGGTGTTTTATTATTTATTTACTTATTTAATTATTATGTGGTATAATAATTATTTAATTAATTAATTGTGTGTTATTTGGCTATTTGAGTTATTAGAATTATTAGTGGAATAATAATATAATAACTATTGGGCCTAATTGTTGAGAATAGAAATAACATGAGTGAGTGTGACTAAGCCCATTAACTTAAGAGAAAGATAGCAAGGAAAATAGGGTTTTAGAGACCTAACTATCATTTGAGAGAAAGAGAGAACTCTAGAGAGGAGAAGGAAAAAGGAGAAAAGAGAAAGCTTGAAACTTGAAGAAGAAGGAGATTCTTCAAGAGGTAAGGGTTTGACTTCCCATTGTTATGGTTGTATGTGATTATATGCAATGTGTAGGATATATGTCTAGGATTGGGTTTTAATTTGTGGGATTTTGGATAGTTAGGGTTTTGACATAAATTCTTGGATTTGATGATGAAATGGGAGAAATTAATGTGTTATAGTTGTACCCATAAAGAGTAATGCATTAGGTTTTTATTGTATAATGAAACCTGTTGTTAATTTGGATTTTTTGAATCTATAACATGTGAAAAATCGTATTTGGGTTGGGTTGGAAGGGTGCGGAAAACACACAATTTTTCTGTTTCTGGTGCGGTTCGTCGGACGAGCGTTTTGCTTCGTCGAGCGAGCGTTTTGCTTCGTCGGGCGAGACCAGCGGGCGAGAGGGTAAAAAATGTGACCAAGTTTTTGTTCCAGAGCGTCGGGCAAGTGAAGGCTTCCTCCGGGCGAATGTGCCATGTTTTGTGAAAATTCTAAAGGTCATAATTTTGATTCGTAACTCTGTTTTATGTTCCGTTCGAAGCATTAGGAAGCTAATGAAATTATCTTTATGATATAAGTAGAATGGTTAGCGCTTGATGAATAAATTATGATGTTGTTGTGTGAATAACATGTAATTACGTATAAGTGTGTTATGAATTGATGAATTATGAATAACATTGTGACGGTATGCTATGTGGTATGATATTCATGATGTTTGTGAATGAGTATATGCTATTTGAATTCTATTTGATTGGAATGAGTACTCGATGCATGGTGTGCAACTTTTGGTGGATAATTCATATGAGTTGGATTATTGTGATATGTGTGTATGGTTAAGATTGAGAGAAATGGTCTTAATTTGCATAAGTTGTTGTTGAGTTGCACATGCATCATTTATGTGTCAAGAGGCAATGGGTGCTAGTTCTCGCGGAGACTGGTGACTTGTACCAAGCTCAGAGAGGGGGCTTGAAAGCTTAGAGAACGGGCATTTTGCAGGTTATCTGTCTGGGAGATAGACCCGGTAGGTCTGGAAAGGATAACAGAATTGGTACCACATGCATGAGTTGCATTTGTTGTCGTCGATTCACATACATTATGCTTGTGTGGATGTTATGTGATGATTTGATTTGTGATAATTGTGTTGGGATGCTAGTATGAGCTTTGTTGCATATCCGACTATGTGGAATAGATTTGAGAAATGTTATTTACATGATTATGCAAAGTGTGATGAATTCTTGTGTGTGTGTGTATATATATATATATATGCATTGCTTCTTTTTACATATTTCTATCATGATGTGAATTCTCACCCTTTTGTTGGAATGATGTTCTATGTGACATCGCTCAAGTACCGAAGATAGTGGTGCTTTGCACGAGGATAGCTCAGAAGCCTAATTGGCCTTCTTTTCCATTTTATTAGGTAGTGAGTCGATGCTCTGGTCATGTAACACTTGGGGGTTTTTAGTATCGAACTCATGTTTTTATTTGTTGAGATGTATGGTGATATTTGCTTAAGGATTATGTATCTTTGAGATATGTTTGTTGTTGAGCGGCCTTAGTGCCTAATATTCTGGATTTGGTATTTGGTGATGATCCTGATGAATATTATTGAGACATGATTATAGTATGGGATATGATCATTTTGTTAATACATGAGTATATGTTATTTCTGCTGTTGTATGCATTTCCCGTCAGATTAGTGAATTTTAGAAAGATCACAGGAGGTTAGAGAAGAGATTTCAAAGAGTCACAAATGCTGAAAAGAAGAACATGATAACCCCAAAATTTCTTATATATTCCCCAATGAAGGTGAACCGTGTTATCCTCGACACTAGGAAGTGAAAACCGCATCATTAATAGTCAATATTTCATCCCACATTGTTCAAGATCACTCAAAATTCCTAGTACTAGATGTAATCACTACTTTTAGACATAGGTACACATGTTGAGATGTATCTTCGAAATATTGTTAATCACGAGGAAGAAATTTAATGCACATTTTTTTAAAGATATCAACGTTCCATCCGGAATCCTTTGCTCCCTTCCACCATAGCGCAAACTGATGATGAAACCGATAAAGCCCCCGCTTTACGACATAGAAACAAGTGCTTGAGAGACAACTGTTCTGTGATGCCCACATAGTTGGCCAAGAAGATGGTCAAATAACAAGCATTAAAGGAGAAGACACATCGAACAAGTGGACCCTCGGCTCTTCCGAGGACAAGCAAATATGATATCTAATCGAATGATCACCCGTACGAGACGTCGAATCACACGCGGGCAGTTAAAATTGTCCGTACTATATAAAGATCAAACCGCGTCAATTTAGGTATTTATTTCATTCTCACTCTCATACTACTTTTCACTCCGTAGTTGACTTCAGAATTAAAGTGTTAACTTTACATATTTACCCGCTCTCTCCTCCGCACTTAAAGTTTACTCTACGGCAGCTAGACTTCATTTCATTGCTTCATTACATCTTACAATACCAAAACTTATTTAAAAATATGATTAATTATAATATACTTTACTTCAATTTATGTTAATTATGAATTAAAATAATAAATTTATCGGTAATGTTTAAATACTAGCTACATAATCCACAATAAAAATATGGCATGGTTTTAATATAAAAAAAAGTAACTTATTATATCACATCACTTTATGTACATCATATCATATGAATTATGAGCGAAAGATGAAATTTAGTAACAACTTATTGCTGTAGCGCCACAAGCTTCTCGTTTTAGTATATATTATTATAAGCTTCAAACTTATCATCGTTCCGACCTTAGCTCAGGTAGAGCGGAAGACTGTAGTGGTTGTACCTCGGTAATCCTTAGGTTGTTGGTTTGAATCCGGCAGGTCGGATATTATCATTTTATTGTTCCAATTTTGAAATGATTTTTACTTTCTAATTTGATATACCATTGTAAATTACAATTAAGTGGCATTTAACATGCACATGTATGTTTAATAAAAAAGTACATTATTGACGTTTTACCTAGTAAAAAAAGTTTAACAAATTACTATTGATTTATGCTTTTACCCTAAAAAAATTAATCTTCCTCGACTTCGTCTGGGTTATGTGTAACACCCCATATTTTGTAATTTTAATTTAATCGGAAATTAAATTATTATTTGGAATTATTCGGTATTTTGTTGAATTATTGGAGAATTATGGATTAAGGGCCATTGGGCCGGAGAGTGAGATTAGTAGTATGGGGGTGATAAGTGAGTAAGCCCATTACTAATTATTTTATGTTTTCATAAAATAAAGGAAATAAGGAAAATGAGTCAGAACGTGAAAAATGAGAAGTGGAAGAGAAGAGCTGAGGACCGTAAAGAGGAACCAAAGAGGAAGAGGACCAAAGATCAAGAACTCTTGGCTAAGGTAAGGGGGGACTCTCCGGTTATCATCTATTATCGTATTCTTGGATAATGATATTGATTAGGGATGTTGTTGAGTCAATTGGATTGTATGTTGGGTTTAGGGAGGTTATAAATTGATGAAAATTGCATGGATTATTGATTGATTATGTGTTGTTTTGATGTGTGATGATGAATAAGGATGCAATTGATGATTAACTGCCTGTATATGATGTTTAGAGTCAGTTTTGGACTCAGATTGGGTGAGATCGCAGGATCTGACGCAGACCCGAAAGTCTGTGAAATCGCCAGTTCGCGTCGCGTCCTAGTGTTGGCGCCGCGAAGGCGTACTTGTTTTCTCGTATCGCACCGCGTGCATGAGTTGGCGCCGCGAACGTGTTTGTGTGGTTCAGGTCGCGCCGCAAACTTTGGTTGCGCCGCGTGCTGTAGCGATAGTTATTTCTTGGGAAAGTTAAATGATGTGTAACTTTCGAACCGTAGGTCTGTTTTTAGTGTCGTTTCGAGTACGATGAATCTTATGAGATAGCCTACGTGTTTAAATGATGGAATGAGGTGTGAATCCAATTATTTTTAAATATGATTTTATTTCTTGGTGAATGATGTATTGTACATATATGTGATGAGATGTGTTAAATACATGTTATGTTGAAATATTAATCATGTGACGATTTGTTTAATTGGATGATGTATTGTTGACATATATGATGAAATGTGACAATATAAGATGTTGTTTTGAAAACATTATGATGTGATGATTGTTGAGAATTATATGATGATGATTGATTGTATTTGAATGATGCTAATGTATATAAACATACTTTGATGATGATGATGATGATGATGAAATGGGTATTTGATGATGTTACTCATTAGACTTGACGATGGTATAAGTATGTTGTATATGTTGCATTCATTCATGTTCATTGATGATACTGTATCCATAAGGGTGTGTTGGATCAGTGAAGGGCATGATTCCCATTGTGTGGAATCTGTGCTGGCAGGGCCGTATCTTGATGATGTTGGATCGGTCATGGGTTATTCCCATTTGATGATGTTGGTACCACATGCATAGTGTCAGTTCATACATATGCATACTTTTATAACATGATTGGAAGTATTCCAGTGTTATAAATATTGATGATGTGTTGATTGCGTTTCTTGTTGAATTAATGTTGAGTACGATTGTCTGTGTGAAAGATGTGTTCTGTTGACGTTTGTGTAAACGATGGATGTTCCTGATAATCTGAATATGATGAAATTGGGTGAATAATATAACTATGATGTGTTGTTATTTAAGATGCAATAATATTTGTTAACTGTGATGAGACTCACCCTTACTGTTGACATTTTCAGATTGAGGATAGCTGCTTTCGACTTGGTGAGGATTAGCTCATAAGTCAGTGTATTAGTGCAGCGTCAGGTGTCATGCTCTGATATTGTAACACTGGGGGAAACGTTAGCTTAGAGTTATGATGATACTCTATCGTGTTGTTATTGTATTAAATTCTGTGGGATATTGCATAGATGATGTTATGCTTATCCGTATGATGAATTTTCCGCTGTGTTAACATGAGATGTTTATGAGTTATGATGAATTGTTCCTTAGTGAAAGCATGACAATGAAATTTATGATAAATTTGTTTTAATTGGAATTGTGGCACCCTTGTTTTCATGTTTTACTCTGAAAATTAATTATTAATTTCCGTGGGGTTTAGAAGGTGTTACAATAGTGGTATCAGAGCAGGTCAGTCCGTCCGGCCAATTGTTGAGTCAGTTGAGTTGCACGACAGTTGAATACTGTCGGCATATTATCCCTTGGTACGCGACATGTGAGAGAATCACTGTCGGTACTTGGTTGTTTGTTGCAGAAGTTGGTTTGAAACAAGTGGGGGAGAAGCTTCCCTTCTCGGTTATGTTTCAGTTGTAAGATGATTGATTCAGTAGGCTGTTGTTGGCAACAGTGCAAGCATTGTTGGAGTTGTTGTTTTTCGAATCGAAGGTGACTTGAAATTAAGACTTGACTGGTAATTGAGTTGGAACATCCTGGAGAAAGATGATTAGAGGTAATTGATGATTATTATAGGAGGGAGAAATTAGGAAGTTGCAATGTATCAGCTCTGCTGATGGACTGCGAAGTTGTCAGTTGAGTAGCCTTGCGTCTCGGAAGAGGTTCAGTTACGAATTTGCAAGGAGGATTGTTGTCGTGATGTTTCAGAAAGCGGACTTCGGCGGGGGAATGTGTCGCTTAAGTTATAAAATGTTTGGAAGTGAAGAGATACAATGAGGGGCTGTTTGGAATGTGATCGAGTTGAAGAGAATGAGTTTTCGAGTGAGATTTTCGTAAGCAAAACGCAGGAAAATTACTGAATAGCTGCAGAACTTCGAAAATTCATAACTGGAGTTCTGGACATCCGAATTGAGTCCCGTTTGAAGCGTCGGAAAGCTAACGAGATGAACTTTGTTATAAAAATAGTTGCAGCAGCTGTAACGTATTTAATTGCGATAGAATGGCGTCGGAAATAGGTGAAGTTACGGTTACTCTTGTTCTTATAACTAGACTTGTTTATTGGTACTGCACGGGATGTCAGTGTCAAGGTTGAACGGATTGAAGAAATAATTAGAAGGTTTGTTGAGAAGTAATTTTAAGAATGGAATGTACCAATTGAGGAGTTTTGGATACCTCGTATAGAGTGTCGCTGCATGATGTCGGTGTTAGATTTTTAGACAACGATGGAAAATTCATATCTTGGGTTCCGAGTGTCAGATTGACGTGTCGTTTGAACCTACGAAGAGGAGAGATTATGTTCTACCTTATGGGAGAGTTATAAATACAGTAGATTGATCCTATAAGGGGATATTGTGAAGTCAGTTAAGGAAGTGTGAAACTTGTTGAATAGGAATGCCTACTACCGTGATTGTTTGAAACAAAATTGAGTGGAATATGTTGTTGATGAGATGTTCGGTAATAGAGATGGTTTGAGGGCCGATGGATTTTAGTGAGAAGTGAATTAGTAGTAAAGATGGGATAAACTTTAGAACTCTTGGAATCGTATTTGTGATGGCAAAGTAACGATAAGTATAAAAGAAGAATTTTAGAGGATTTCTGACACCTATTGATGTGAGGAAGACTTCGTTGAGATTCCGAGTGGAATGATATTTGGACGTGAAGGATGTCATGGAATTTGAATTAAAACCACGAGTTATGAATGTGGTCTTGGTCTTGCAAGTTAGTATGGTACAGGATTCGAAGTGTTTAGTGATCATAAGAGTTGAAGTACCTCTTTGGTCAGAAAGGGGCTTAATATGAGGCAGCAGAGATGGTTAGAGTATTTTTTTTTTTAGGATTAAGATTTTGGTTTGAATTACCATCCTGGTAAGAAAAATGTTTAGCTATTGTGTTGCGTAGGAAGTCTTTAAATATGTCGGTGCTATTGGTGAAGGAGTTGGATTTAATTGGACAATTTAGAGACTTGAGTTGGTATGTGAAGGTGATCCTAATAGTGTTAGTTTGGGTATGCTAAGGCTGACTAGTGGTATTCTTGACGATATTAAAGAAGGTCAGAAAGATGATGTTGAGTTGATCGATAGGTTGACTTTGAATTACCAAGGTAAAGGCGGTGAATTCAGAATCGACGGGAATAATATAATGAGGTTGAGTGTTTGGATTTGTGTTTCTGATGTTTTGAGCTTCGGAAGAATATTCTAGAAGGACACCGTAGTGGATTATTGAAATATGACGATGTTAATGAGTTTGGGTGCAAACTCGGAAATGGACACTATTATGTAGTAACGACGGTTTATGCTTAAATATGATTTTCAACTATCTATTGACAAATTTAGGACTTGATCACCCTAAATCTCTTGTTGGTAGTAGATGGAATCATATAGATGAGATGAGCTTGTTTTGTTACCTTAATGGTATAAGATGTGATGAATGCGAAGCCGTGGGAATAATCACTCACTATGTTGTGTGAATTTATGAAAAGGTGAATATGAAAGAGTGCAACATGATGGACAAATGACTTAAGACGGGTAATCAGAGTCGCGCAGCGAAAGTGTGATGTAGAGTAGTGTTATGAGTACTACTCGCGGGAAGTAAGGAATTAATATGTCGGAAGCCTACATAGAGAATATGTATTGATCTATATATTGGATTTAGAATCCAGTGGATATAAGGATGTCGTGTCGAAGAATTATAACTCTTTTGAATAATTTCTGAGATGATGAATATGTTATTACGGTTGTACGTAGTTAACGAGTATGTATTCGGCGAAATTAAAACGAAGAGTTGATGCTATATGACGTTGTAATAATTTTGTGTTGTTGTTAAGGGGTTATTGTAGATTCCAGATATAGTGAGGAATTATACTCTATGAAGGGAGAAATTGATTTAATTCTTAGAAAAGAGCGAAACTCAATTTGAGTTGTTTTGTAAGAAATGGTGTATTGAGGCTGATGAGCGTGATTATAATTACTTGTGTGCACTCGTTCCGATGGCCGGAATGTTTAATAGATGTAGTAACTCAGGAATTTGTTTTTGAGTGCGAGTAAGTATTACTGAATGGTAAATTGGTACCATGAATGATGAAGAATGATTCTCGGACTAAATGAGTAAAGAGAGTCGGAATCGGGAGAAACTCAGAAATCTATTTGGTATAGATGATTGTGATGAGTAATAAGAGTAGTGCGGAAAAAGCGGAATGTAACGTGTTGGATAATTGCTGGTGTGACTTAAGAGGAGTCAGATAATTGGAATTCAATGGTATAGGAATATGAGTATTGAGTTTCTTGAAGGAAGCGGTTGGTGAAAAGTGTAAGTATTACCTTATCACTCAAATGGAAAAGTGTGTCTGAGGATGATAAGTTCAGTAGATGGTATGCATCCCTGCAGTGTTGATCAGTGTGATCATACTATGGATTGTGTAATTGTATTACTCAGTTGTTAAGCGTATTATATAGGTTGTACCTCAATGTTCTATTGTTGTTAACCTTTTGGAGATATAGCGAGTGGTATACTTTTGGAAGGTCAAATGCGACGTAAGAACTGGGATTTGAATGTATGAAACATGTTTCCTGTTGGTTATGTCAGATGGATTTTTGAGGATTGACTGATGGTAATGTTAATTGAGAGCTGGAGAGTCAGGTGAAGGACTCTTATACGAGCTGGTTACTTGAGGTATGTTTTCGAGGACGGAAACTCTTTTAGTGGGGGAGAGTTGTAACACCCCATATTTTGTAATTTTAATTTAATCGGAAATTAAATTATTATTTGGAATTATTCGGTATTTTGTTGAATTATTGGAGAATTATGGATTAAGGGCCATTGGGCCGGAGGGTGAGATTAGTAGTATGGGGGTGCTAAGTGAGTAAGCCCATTACTAATTATTTTATGTTTTCATAAAATAAAGGAAATAAGGAAAAGGAGTCAGAACGTGAAAAATGAGAAGTGGAAGAGAAGAGCTGAGGAACGTAAAGAGGAACCAAAGAGGAAGAGGACCAACGATCAAGAACTCTTGGCTAAGGTAAGGGGGGACTCTCCGGTTATCATCTATTATCGTATTCTTGGATAATGATATTGATTAGGGATGTTGTTGAGTCAATTGGATTGTATGTTGGGTTTAGGGAGATTATAAATTGATGAAAATTGCATGGATTATTGATTGATTATGTGTTGTTTTGATGTGTGATGATGAATAAGGATGCAATTGATGATTAACTGCCTGTATATGATGTTTAGAGTCAGTTTTGGACTCAGATTGGGTGAGATCGCAGGATCTGACGCAGACCCGAAAGTCTGTGAAATCGCCAGTTCGCGCCGCGTCCTAGTGTTGGCGCCGCGAAGGCGTACTTGTTTTCTTGTATCGCGCCGCGTGCATGAGTTGGCGCCGCGAACGTGTTTGTGTGGTTCAGGTCGCGCCACAAACTTTGGTTGCGCCGCGTGCTGTAGCGATAGTTATTTCTTGGGAAAGTTAAATGATGTGTAACTTTCGAACCGTAGGTCTGTTTTTAGTGTCGTTTCGAGTACGATGAATCTTATGAGATAGCCTACGTGTTTAAATGATGGAATGAGGTGTTAATCCAATTATTTTTAAATATGATTTTATTTCTTGGTGAATGATGTATTGTACATATATGTGATGAGATGTGTTAAATACATGTTATGTTGAAATATTAATCATGTGACGATTTGTTTAATTGGATGATGTATTATTGACATATATGATGAAATGTAACAATATAAGATGTTGTTTTGAAAACATTATGATGTGATGATTGTTGAGAATTATATGATGATGATTGATTGTATTTGAATGATGCTAATGTATATAAACATACTTTGATGATGATGATGATGATGAAATGGATATTTGATGATGTTACTCATTAGACTTGACGATGGTATAAGTATGTTGTATATGTTGCATTCAGTCACGTTCATTGATGATACTGTATCCATAAGGGTGTGTTGGATCAGTGAAGGGCATGATTCCCATTGTGTGGAATCTGTGCTGGCAGGGCCGTATCTTGATGATGTTGGATCGGTCATGGGTTATTCCCATTTGATGATGTTGGTACCACATGCATAGTGTCAGTTCATACATATGCATACTTTTATAACATGATTGGAAGTATTCTAGTGTTATAAATATTGATGATGTGTTGATTGCGTTTCTTGTTGAATTAATGTTGAGTACGATTGTCTGTGTGAAAGATGTGTTCTGTTGACGTTTGTGTAAACGATGGATGTTCCTGATAATCTGAATATGATGAAATTGGGTGAATAATATAACTATGATGTGTTGTTATTTAAGATGCAATAATATTTGTTAACTGTGATGAGACTCACCCTTACTGTTGACATTTTCAGATTGAGGATAGCTGCTTTCGACTTGGTGAGGATTAGCTCATAAGTCAGTGTATTAGTGTAGCGTCAGGTGTCATGCTCTGATATTGTAACACTGGGGGAAACGTTAGCTTAGAGTTATGATGATACTATATCGTGTTGTTATTGTATTAAATTCTGTGGGATATTGCATAGATGATGTTATGCTTATCCGTATGATGAATTTTCCGCTGTGTTAACATGAGATGTTTATGAGTTATGATGAATTGTTCCTTAGTGAAAGCATGACAATGAAATTTATGATAAATTTGTTTTAATTGGAATTGTGGCACCCTTGTTTTCATGTTTTACTCTGAAAATTAATTATTAATCAAGGGGTTTAGAAGGTGTTACATTATGCAATTCAACATCAATATGCTCCATGTCAATAAGAATCTCATCATGTTTCAACACTTCTTTAGAGATCTATGCATTTTAACTAGCATCATTAATTTTCTTGAACTCTATTTCAGCTTCATTGAAAACTACATCATGAGTTATAATACACCTCATGTGGCCTAGTTTTAGGCACTACATCCTTTAGGCTTTTACCCCGTTAGGATACCCCGTGAACATGCATCTCAAAGCTTTAGGTTTGACCTTATCTTGCCTATTGTGAGCATAAGCTACACAACCAAATACTCTAAGTTTGTCGAGATCTGATGGGTTACCCAAACAAACTTCTTAAGGTTTCTTCATCCTCAAGGCACTCAAGGGACACTTATTAATCAAGTATGCTTCAGTCACAACAGCCTTAGCCCAAGACACCTTCTTCAATCCAACACTAACTAACATGCATTTAACCCTTTCTAGGATTATTTGATTGAACCTCTCAGCCAGACCATGTTGCTAAGGATTGCCTGCAATAGTCTTGTGCCTTGCAATACTAGACATAGTATAATAACTCTTGAAAGCTTCATTTCAGAACTCAAGGCTATTGTCGTTTCTCATCCTCTTGAACGTTCTGCCAGTTTGATTTTCGAAGAGAGTATTTCAACTTTTGAAATTTTCAAAAGTTTCATCCTTGGTCTTCTAAATTAATGCCCACAAGTTTTCGTGAATAATCATCAACTTCGGATAGGAAATACCTTGCACATGAATGTGAAGGATTCCTTGCAAGCCCTCAAATATCAACATGAATGTAATCAAAGGATCCATTTGTTCTTTGTTTTCCTTTGTTGAACTTCACTCTGCAAGATTTTCCAAATACACAGGGTTCACAAAACTTCAGCTTTTGGACCTTGTCACCACCAAGCAGATTTTGTTTCCCTAATTTGACCATGCCCCTTTCAATAACATGGCCCAATCTCATGTGCCATAGTTCTTTGTTTTACATAGGTTTCGTGGATGCAAAACTTTTTGAACCACTTACAACCTCAACCTCATGGGTATAAAAGCCTTGTTTATTCATGCTTCTCATGACTTATTTCGATCCCTTTATGACTTTTAGGATACCTTGCTCTCCTCTGAAAACATATCCTTTCTTGTCAAATTCCCCAGGATAAATAAATTTTCTCTTAAGATTAAGTACATACTTGACAGTAGTTAATAGTTTTATTGACTCATCATGGAGCTTGAACCTTACATATCCAATACCTGAAATCTTCCAGACTTTGTTGTCTCTCAACAGCACGGGTCCACCATCTTGATCAGATGATTCCTCAAATACTTCTCCGTTTGGAGTCATGTGCCAAGTGCACCCTAAATCCATAATTCACTCCTTACTAAATTAGCTGCTTCGAACCACAAGAACATCAGATGGTTAAAAATCATCATGCACAATAGTTATGTTGCCATTATCCTTATGTCCATGATTATTCAGACATTCAAGGAACACCTTACTTCTGTGACCCTTCTTCTCACAGTGATAACACCTAATTGTATGAGCATTACCAGTATTCAACTTTTGTTGATCATTACTCTTCTTCTTCTCAAACTTACCATCTTTCTTCGAGAATTTTCCTTTTATAGACGATCCTTCACCTATAGATGATGGTTTTTGATCCTTTCTTTCATTCAAGTCCTTCTAGTACAAGGTTAGTCGAACTTCTTCAAAGGTCAGGGAATCTCTTCCATACAAAAGAGTTTCTTTTAAGTGATCATAAGATATGGGTAAAGCACACAACAGCAGCAACACTTAATCTTCATCACTGATGGTAACATAAATATTCTCTAGATCAAGAATCAATTTATTGAACATATCCAGCCACTCTGTCAAGACTTTGTTTCCACTCATCTTAAATGAATACAGAGATTGCTTCAGATAGAGACGGTTTACCAAGGATTTGGTCATGTATGATCCTTCAAGTTTTGGCCATACTCTTGTGACGGTTTTCTCCTTCGAGTTTTGACGGAGAACCTTATCACCAAGGCTCAAAACGATGGCAATACGAGCTTTTTTTATCATCGTCACCTTCTTCTTGTCCATTAGGGAAGCATCCATCTTCTTTGATCCTTTCAACATTTCAAACAAACCCTGTTGAAGCAGAAGAGCTTGCATTTTCAAGCACCATAAACCAAAATCATTCACCCCGGTGAATTTCTCAATCTCTTACTTCGTTGATGGCATCTTGATCCATGCTCACCGCACCTGTTTGTTGTAACAAACGATACCAATAACGATTTAATCATGTGAAAACGAGAGAGTTTCTTGATTGGCCAATAAACTATTCAATTAACAAGGGGGAGAGAAGAGGGAAGAAGAATAAGAAAAAGAAAAATAAGATTGGTTAAACTGTTATTCTTTACTTTCTCATTAGAGTTTATAATTACAAGTGTTATGTAATAACAACCAACCTCAACCTCTCGACAACCTGAGTGATCAACCTATTTATAGACTATTATCAATGTATGTTATGTATAGTGATAATTGATATACATACATGACATTCATACCTAACTTAGACATTAAGCTAACTTAAACAAAAGCTAACTTATACAACTACATACTACAATAAGCTTTGACTATAGCATACACATCTCCGATTACTGCATGCTAGAATAGTTTTCGACTACAACGTGCACTACTTTATTAAACCACGATGCTACCCTTTTCAAGACTAGAGTTCTATCCAAATACCACATTACCCATCCTAGTATTACGAGGAATATATAATGGTTCATGGAACCAACATTTTTTATGTGCAATCGTTTTTTTGTAGTACACCATTCACCCATTAACACAACAATTAATTTTTTAAGACTTCAAACTAATCATGGACACTGATTTTGTTACTTGGTAGTGTGGGTATATGCTCTTGAAGATCAAATTTGAGAGTAATGATGAGGTTAAGGGTTGGACTCTTGACAATTTTATAGATAAGAACTTGCCATGGAGGAGGACCCAGAAACAATTTTTTAATGATCCTAACCATGTGCTCCCCGATTATATCAAAGTACCATGTCCTTTCTTGAAAAAGAAACCTGATAAGAAGGATGAAAAAGAAGAGTAGTTTAAGGAGATGATGCGAAAAATTCCAGTCCACATCCCCTTCTGTGAAGCAATGGACCAAATGTCGGTGTATGTTAAGTTTATAAAATAACCACTCTATGGAAAATAACAGTTGAGAGATGGTGAAAATGTCTTTTTAGCTGAGGAGTGTAGTACTATCATTCAAAGGAAGCTTCCAGCTAAACTTATCAATCATGGTAGGTTCACTATCCCTTGTTCTATTGGGCCTGTAAAAGTTTACCAAGCTTTTTGAGATTTAGGGTCAAGCATTAATATAACGTCGCTCTCAATGATGAGGAGGTTGGGTTGTGAAGAGCCTAAGTTTACACATATGAATCATACATTAGCTAACCGATCTGTCTATGGAATCCTGAATGATGTATTAGTTAAGATGAATGACCTTGCTTTTCCGATCGACTCTATAATTTTGGACATGCTTGAGGATGTTAAAACCTCACTGATTCTTGGAAGGCCATTCTTGGCAACAAGAAGGGCTTTGATTGATGTGGAGCTGGGCGAGTTAACATTAAGGTTCAACAAAGAACGAGTGGTTTTCAATATGTTTGAAGCCACAGAGCACTAACATGAACAACCTCAATGCTACAAGGTAAGCGAAACGAGAAAATCAAATGAAAAGTAGAAGTTGGCCCTTAACATAATTGAAAATTGGATAGAGGGTTCATTGTCGGAACTCTAGGCTAAAGGGATCATTTGGCGTATTTAGGTGTAAGTCATATGGGCTTTACATAACCCAAAAAAATTGTGAGGATGGAAGTGTTGAAGTGAGGATGTTGGAGACTTGAAGGTCTTCATTGTCAAGGGAAAGGAGCTTATAGCCTTTCCACCCACTAACAAAGCATCAAGGAGAGTGTTCTGGTGCTTGTAAAGCCTTTGTCTCTAGAGTCAAGTTAGTGACCTTATATAAGCACTGCATGGGAGGTAACCCGCGATTTGGTAAGGTATTTTATTTTCATTCAACTTAATTTTATTTCAGTCAATTTTTAATTTTAGCATGTTTTGAGTTTTAGTGTTTTGGTATTTTTAATGTTTGTGTTGGATGTATAAAAAAATTAAAAGGGAAATGGAAGCAGCAAGTAGCATTGAGCAAAGGAGTCTTGGAAAATTTTGGAAAGAGAAAGGGAAATTTGCCACTGGAATTAATGTTGACGCATTGGCTTCCAACGCGGGCGCATTGCCGCTTAATGCATGTGCATTATAACTGTTACTAGATTTGACTATTGGACACCTGATTATTGGCTCTATCATGATTTTTCATGATCTTCAATTCTATGTTTGTGGTATTGAATTATTTCAACATGAGTATCTATATTTCTCTTATATTTGGTCTTATTTCGTGATGAACCTATTTGTATTTGATTGGGACATATGATTGGATGACATTAATGTAATTAATTGTCTTGTCGCTCTATAATTATTTAGTCATAAATTATGCTCATTGCCTAATGTTTGTTACATCATTTGATTTAATTTTGATAAGTAGTGACTACTGACCCTAGGGCTATTTATTGAAACTACTATAATTGTTGGATTCGTTAATTGACTAGGGATAAGATAATCAGGAATTGTGACTTATGGACTAATTCACTTTGTTACCTAGTCTTATGGTAGCATTTTCCTGAGGGATCGGGGAATTTATGCCTAGACTAATGAGTTGCAGGCCAAGGTATTGGGTGTAGTGGCAGAGTTAGTCCTTCGTGTAAATTTGTAGTTATTGCATGTCTGTTAATACGTGTTTCACCAATGAGTAGAAATAGGGGATTCTGATAATAGAACCTGACCGCCTTTATCATCATTGTTAGTAAAACTTATCTCTTATGTTTTTGACCAAACAATTTTAAAAAAAGTGTTTATTATTTTTACTTATATCTCACAACATACCTTGTTCTAAATTTGCAATCCCTATGGAAATGAGTTTATTTTAATACTTCGATTACAACACTGGTGTGCTTGCTAGTAAATTGTCATCAGTAAACAACGTAACAACTAGTTTCCAACTTTCAACCACACGCATTCAATTATCTAAGCAATTAGGAAGGTGTTATAATCGATTAGACAAAGGCTATATAAAGGTATCCCCCTTCGTTTTTCTTCATCTCTTTCTACCTTTCTTTTTTTGCATGCATAGTTTTCCTTTTTCTACATATTTTTCTACCTTTATTTTTGTGTGTGCATAATTAAGTGTTTTAAAGAAATAATTTGTTCTTGATCATCATCAATATAACCAAAGAGATCACGCACCTACGCAACCTCCTCCTCGTACAAATCAGAAAGTTTTTCATCACAAGAGCAAGAAACCAACTTAAATTGTTACTATGCCGAAAGAGTGCTTATTATTTCTCACTATTTCACAGAGGAGGGTTTCAAGAGCTTCATATATGAAGTACCTAAAGAGAGATTTACTACTTTGGTAATAATTTTTAATGGCAACGTAAACTACGTAGATGGGGTTCTTAACTCTGAAGTGAAGAAATAACAGATTTGATTGACTCTTGAAGAATTTGCAAATATTTGCAAGCTTCCATACAATGGCTCCAACTATGATGATAATTAAGAAGGTGACAACTTCAATACTATTAAAGCATATATCTCTTCCTTGGAAGATCCAAACTCCACCATTCATTCTCCCTTTATCGTTGTTGGCATAATACGTCCATATATTAGTATAATCTACTATGTGATAAATTATGTTCTTTTTCCAAGGAAAAGCAACTCTAGCCACATAAACAAATATTACATAGCTCCAAATTGGTTCTTGAAAATTAGATTTGAAAAATATTGGGATGATGGGGTGATCCTTCATATGGTGAGGCGCTAATTAAAAAACATGCTTCTACCATATAGTGGACTTGTCACAAAAATCTAAGAGCAAACTGGATTCGATTTAGAGGAGGAGGAATCAGAGACTAAATGTAACTCACGTTTATTATGATTAATTATTTAATTAATTGATTGTGAATTATTTGATGAATTTGAGATGTATTTGCAAATTATTAGTATTTATACTATTTTAGTATATAGTTGAATAATAATAGAATAATTGAGTAAATAGTTAGTTGGGCCTATGATGTGTTAGCATAAGAATTAATGGGGGTGTATTGTGTAACACCCTTCTAAACCCCCGCGGAATACAAATTAAATTCAGAGTAAAACATGTAAAATGATGTTACAACTCCTTAAAAATAAATAAAAACCATCTGTCATGCTTTTCCGAGGAACATAAATCAATATTATTCAACCAAAACATGTTTAACACAGCGAAAAAGAATCTCATAATTGGATAATGTAAAACTTCAATGAATCATCACCAAAACCACCGTCACAATCCAACTAAAATTATCCAATAAATAAAACAAGAGTTTATTTAAAATAACTCTAAAACAAAAGTTCTACTGTGTAACAAGACCAGAGCATGACACCAACACGACTGAAAACTAAACGAATTAGCTTTACGAGCTATCCTCACCAAGCACAACGCTGCTACTCCTTAATCTGAAAATGATCAACGGTAAGGGTGAGACATATTCACAGTTAACATATATTATGAGTTCATAAATAACAAAACATCATAAATAATTGTCCACCCTATTGCAACATATTCTAGATTTTAAAATGTTCATCCAACAATTCACAAATACATTCAAACACAAGTCACATCACCAAATTATACACTGGAATTCTTCCACTCATGTTATAATGAACTTACATACTAATGCAATGAGACACTACGTATGTGGTACCAAAATCATGGGATTAACCCATCTCATCGATCCAAACACCATCGGGATACGGCCACCGCCAAATCACTAATTGGGAATTAGCTTCCACTGATCCAAACACCATCGGGATACAACCACAATTATGATTATGAATGCATGCACCACAACAAGCATGCTAATCATCAACACCAATTAAGATGAACAATATCATCACGAAATAACTCACTGAAACAACACCAAGTATAATGTATTTGTGCCTCAACACAAATCAAACAATCATATCATACGTAATTCACACCGAGCACAACATCAACATTACAATTATGTTGTCACAACATCACCGCATTATCACATTCATCAATAGCATTCACATAGCTTTTATCAATCACAAATGACACATTGCATATAAGACAAGTGAAGGATAGAAAAACACTTAGAAAGGGGGGGATTGAATAAGTGTAACTTCAAAAATTTAGAAGATAAAAAACAATGAACACAATTATTTTTATCCTGGTTCGTTGTTAACCAAACTACTCCAGTCCACCCCCCTAGAGTGATTTACCTCAACTGAGGATTTAATCCACTAATCCAACTGATTACAATGGTTTTCCACTTAGATAACCTCTAAGTCTTCTAGAGTCTACAGATCACAACTTGATCACTCTAGGAACCTTTTACAATTAATGTAAAAATAACATTTACAAGAGTATAGATTTGCTTCTAATAAAGCTGTAATCACAATTGTGATATTTCTCTTAAGTTCTAAACTTAACACTCACTAAAATATTACAAGAGTTTGTGAGGTTGAAGATGAAGTTCGTAAGCTTTTAAATTTGACAGCGTTTCAGTATATTTGCACAAGTGTTCTACTTTGCTTCTGATCAGAACTTCTATTTATAGGCGTTGAGAGGAAATGAGCGTTGGGAGCATTTAATGCTTTGCGTGAATAGTACAACGCTGCATTTAATGTTTCACACTTTTGTCAACTACCTCGAGCCTTGCTTTTGCTGCTTTTACTGACTTTGCCTTTTGTAGCTTCTAACATTCCTTATGTCAGTCAAAGATTAGACGTTTCAGCCTTTCATCTTGTACTTTCTTCTGGACTCAGATTTTGTAGATAACAACGTTTGAATATCAGAGTCATCAGCTTTGGTGTAGAGCATCTTCTGTCTTCTGACTTTGAAGAGCTTTAAGCGTGATACCATCAGATTTTCAGAGCTTGTTCTTCTGACTTTCATTCTTCTGATGCTTTCCAGTTCATGTTCTAATTCTGCTTGACCATCTTCTGATGTCTTGCCAGAGCATGTTCTAATGAAGCCATCCAGAACTTTCTGAGTCAGTTGCTTTT
This sequence comes from Vicia villosa, assembly GCF_029867415.1. Taxonomy (NCBI): domain Eukaryota; kingdom Viridiplantae; phylum Streptophyta; class Magnoliopsida; order Fabales; family Fabaceae; genus Vicia; species Vicia villosa. Next base: position 67,325,150 of record NC_081184.1, on the reverse strand, counting down.
GAGCGCTGATTTGTGCATACTCTATATATATTTCCTGAAATGGAAAATGCAAAGGATTAGAGTACCACATTATCTTATACAAAATCATATATAATGTTATCATCAAAACACAGAATATTGATCAGAACAATTCTTATTCTAACAATCTCCACCTTTTTGATGATGACAAAAACATATATAATTGATATGAATTTGTATCCAGAATATCAGATGAACAAAGACAATTACACATATATAGTATAAGCATATAATCAGAGTGTGTGAATATGTCTCCCCTTGAGATTAACAATCTCCCCCTGAAATTAATACTAGAAGAATTTATAAATAAAAGACTTCCCTGAGTATTTTTCCATTTCAATTGAGACTTTCACGTTGAGTAAAACTTCAGAATATTCAGAGCTTCTCTTCAGAGCTTCCATTTAGACAACTGCAGAGCTTTGAATTTTTCTTTGTAATCAATTGTATCAGAGCATTCTTCTTGCTTCTGATCTTGAAGCTTCAGAGCACTAAGCTTTCTTCAATTCTTTAAGAGCTTGACTTTCCTTAAAATTGCTTTTCCCCATGTATTTGCTTCTCATGTTGAGCTTTGTCCAGAATATCATATTCCTGCAAAACTATCAGAGACATACAAACTTGCAAATAATGTTAGGAATGTTGAGACTTAATCCCAGCAACTGATATTTTAAATCAATTCAATTATCACATTTCTCCCCCTTTTTGTCATAACATCAAAAAGCATAAAGATTCAGATGAAAAAGACACACAGAGTGAAGAAAGAAAAGATAATTTTTCATTGATAATTAATCAGAAGAAATCAATACAGAAGCAGATGCAATTCAAGCAGATGCAAAAAACAAAGAAAACACACTAAGACACAAGACAGACTACGACTGGCTAAGCTTAGAAGATAAGACGGCCAGAAGGTTCTTAATTTCAGCAGTGTCTTCAACTTGCTTCTGAGTAGCTTCCTTTTGAGTTTGCATAAAGGATCTGAACTCAGCATGTGTATCCTCGTGCTTGTCCAGACGAAGAGCCAAGTTAGCTTGATTCTGTTGGAGCTCCTTCATAGTGTTTATCAGCACAGAAACAGAAGGACCAGCAGAAGCAGCATCAAAGCTGTTTTCCAGAACAGGAGAATTTGCAGCATCAACTTCAACCATAAGAGCATCTTCATGATTTTCCTCAACAGGAATTTCTTCAGCAGGATGTTCTAGGCCTTCAAGAATTGCAGCCAGATTTTCTGGAGGAGTTGGAGTCTCTGGTTCTGGAGGATAGACAACTTCTGGGAATACCATTTTAGGAGCCTTGTCAGAAGGGTTTTCCCTGAGCCAGTTGAACAGGGCCTGAAAATCTCCAGTCAGAACCTTGTATGGATGTGGCTTCCACACAATGATTGCCAAAGGATTCTCTTCTTCAAGCTCATCAACAAACTCCTTCTCTTCAAGAGGCTTCCAACTAGTGATGGGATGGTAGTATCTTCAATCATCATACTCCAGAAGGAATCCAGAAGGTCCAGGAGCAGCAGCTAAGCAGTCTTTCTGAAGCTCCAGAATGTCTGATTGAATCTCCCTACCAACGGTTCTCCAGAGGTGCCACCATCAAGATGATCCAGTTTGGTATCATGTGCAACCTTCAGAGCATCTAAACCGGTTCTGACCTTAAGTTTTAACAATTCAAAAAGTGTATCAACAGAAGGTTTAGGAGGTGATGTTCTAGGAGGAGAGTTTGGTATTTGGAGATGGAGAGAAGAGATTGGCTTATCTGGGTAAGAGAAGGCATATAATTGAGGAACTCTATCCAGAACAAATACTGTTTCAAAAGAGGGTGGTTGAGAGGATTCAGCTTCATGGTCTGAGTCTAAAACCACAACAACAGGATCAGAAGTTGGTTTGGGTTTACGGGGATATTGCTTCATAAGGTTGGTGAAGGAATCGGAATCAGAGGGTTCAGAAGATGAAGGTGTGAAATTGCATAACACAACAGTGTTTACAAGAGTATAGTTAAGATGTGGATAAGGTTGAGAAGTGGATAAATTTCCGTGAGGAGGAATGATGGTGTTTAGGGGTGTGGCTTCAAAGATTGGTTCAGAAACTGGGGGTTCAGAATCAAGAATAGGCGTATTGCCTTTAGACTTAGGTGAAGGAGGATGGGTGAGAACTTTGGTGGTTGGAGATGGTTTAGCAGGGGCTTTTTCTGGTTGAATTTCTAGGTTAGCTTCTATTGATACATTCTTCGAATTAAATACAGGAGCATAATCAGGTTCAGAAATTACAATACCTGGAGCTCGTTTCTTGTGAGGCCTTGCAGGTCCTTCTCCAACTGTCTTCCTTTTCTTCTCCTTATGTATCTCTACCTTCTTCTTTCCTTTTAAGTCTTCCTTCTCCTTTTCCACTTCTTCTTCTTTTCTGTTTCAACTTCGTTTTTCTCTAACTTCTTTTCTTCTTTCTTTTCCTCTTCTTTCTTCTTCTTATCTTTTTTCTTTTTATTTTTCTTCTCTTCTTCTTTCTTTCCTTTATCATTCTTCTTTTGCTTCTTCTTTTCTACTTCTCCTTCTTCCTTCTGTTCCTTCTTCTGTTCATCCTTCTTCTCTTCTGCTTTCTTATCATCCATCTTCTCTTCACTGATTGAAGGAAGATCTAACCTTCTGATTGAAGGAACTTGATCCGCAGTAGTGATAGCTTTCTGCTTGCTTATCCAAATAGGATCACAATCAGAACCAACTTCCATGTGCATAGTAATGTAGTGAACAATAACTTCTGGTCGTTCATTCCTGAAGAACAACTCTAAATCAGCCAGAACAGGACCTCTTCTGGACCTAACTTCGTTGTTTACTTGAGGAGTAGAACTAATAGACTTAATGACACCCATTTTCTTCAGAGTATTACCATTCAAGGTACTTCCAATAATGGTGTAAGGATTATTGATAATTCCAGCATTCTCCAGATTTTCAACTATTTTTGTTTGTACCAGAAGATTTGTGAGAATTCTCCCAAAAGGGATGACATTCCTTTTGCTGTTTGGATAGTTCAGTTTGTTTTCTTCTCTAGAATCATTCACAGTATGCCACATGTGATTGAAAATGATGTAGGGAAGATCCACTTTGATTTTCTTACCAATACAATACATGATGTATTATTGGTTCTTATTTACGAAGTTTGATGAACTTGTTGACTTTCTGTGATAGAAGCAACCCAGAAGGATCTTAGTCCATACCTTGTATATAGTTTTCAGATCCTTAAATTCTTTTGACTTCTTTCCATTCTGAAAGATTTCAGCATAAACAGCATCCCAATCAGTTCTAGGAGTTGCTTCAGTAACACCTTCAATGTTCATCAAGCCAAACAACTTTCTTAGAAGGATTTCTGTAATTGAGAAGAGTTCACCATGAACTATGGAGAGAATTGCTTTAGGCATAACGGTTGCATGAACCCATAATTCTTTCACTAAATTAGGATAGACTGGTCCACACAAATCATAGAATAAAGGTCCCCAACCTTGAAAAACCATATTCTCTGTAAGATGAACATCATGTTTTTCCAGATTATCAAAATCTACCATCAACTCGCAGATAACTTCCAACTGATCCAACGGAATCAAACAAGTTTTCTGGGGAACAAGTTGTTGCTCTTGAACTTGTTCTTGTTGATGTTATTGCTGAGAAGACGAACCAACATTCTGATTTGAAAGGGAAGCCATTGAAGCACTTCTGAGATTAATGGGTTTCCTTTTAGGGTTTGAGAAGAGAGAAAACAAATGACAGAAACGCATAAAACTAGAGAATGATGAATGTGTGAAAAGAGTAAACAAGATTATGAGAGGTGTTTAAATAGGCACGGATTTGAAACAAAATGCAATTAAATTCTGAGAATGAACAGTTACAGAATGCAGAGAATCAAATGCATTTAATGTTGAGTGATGTTAGGAGAAAACGTGATATTTGATTTGCACAGTTACCTAGGGCGACGTCTCATCAACTGCACGCATGCTTGTCCCTTCAGAATGAGAACGTGTTCATCATCTGGAATAGCTGGTGACAGCTGTTTTGCTTTAAAAAAAATTCTAAATCAACTTAGACATATGAAACGTTAACAATAACAGAATTAGAATATCTAATTGATAAACAAGTTCAGAATATCTGATAAGAAAATAAATAAGCATTTCAAATCTAATCCATATATCAGATCTTCTCATCCTTTCATTCTGGGCATAAATCCATATTGATATTCTTCAGAATGAACTTAAATCTATCTTCAGCAAGGGGTTTTGTGAAGATATCAGCCCACTGATGTTCTGTATCCCCAAAGTTTAAAGAAAGAACACCCTTCTGAACATAGTCCATAATGAAGTGATGTTTAATCTCAATATGTTTAGCTTTGGAATGTAAGATAGGATTCTTAGATAAACAAATAGCAGAATTATTATCACAGAAGATAGGAATGTTACTCTCATATATCTGATAATCTTCTAGCTGACTCTTCATCCAAAGCATCTGTGTACTACATCCAGCAGCAGCAACATATTCTGCTTCTGTTGTAGAGAGGGCAATTGTGGCTTGCTTCTTGCTGTACCAAGAGATCAGATGACTTCCCAGAAACTGACAGCTTCCAGAAGTACTTTTCCTTTCAACTCTATCTCCAGCGTAGACTAAACCAACATTAGTAGTACCTTTCAGATACCTCAGAATTCTCTTAACATCAGTTAAGTGAGAATCTCTAGGATCTGATTGGAATCTAGCACACAGGCTTACACTGAATAGAATATCAGGTCTAGAAGTAGTAAGATATAGAAGAGATCCAATCATACTTCTGTAGAGCTTCTGATCTACCTTCTTACTTACCTCATCCTTACCTAATACACACGTTGGATGCATAGGAGTCTTTGCTTCTTTGCTTTCTGAAAGATTAGGCTTCTTTAGAAGTTCTTTCACATACTTGGTCTGATGAACAAAAGTTCCTTTAGAAGTTTGATTGATCTGGATCCCAAGGAAATACTTGAGTTCTCCCATCATGCTCATTTCAAACTCTGCCTGCATAGGCTTAGCAAACTCCTTTCCAAGTGTAGCATTAGATGTTCCAAATATGATATCATCATCATAAATTTGGCAAATGAAAAAAATCCTTTTTAAAGGTTTTACAGAAGAGAGTTGTATCCACTTGTCCTCTAGTGAAACCATTATCCAGATGGAAAGAACTTAATCTTTCATACCAAGCTCTGGGAGCTTGCTTCAGGCCATATAATGATTTCTTTAATTTGAAAACATGTTCTGGAGACTTAGAGTCTTCAAAACCAGGAGGTTGGTGGACATATACTTCCTCATCAATATAACCATTTAAGAAGGAACTCTTAACATCCATCTGATATAGAGTGATGTTATGTTGAGTGGCAAATGAAATTAATAAGTGAATAGATTCTAACCTGGCCACTGGTGCAAAGGTTTTTGTATAGTCAATGCCTTCTTGCTGACTATAGCCCTGAGCAACCAGTCTGGCTTTGTTTCTTACAACTTCTCCTTTTTCGCTTAGCTTGTTTCTGAAGACCCACTTAGTTCCAATGATGTTAAATCCTTTTGGTCTTGGAACCAGATCCCAAACATCATTCCTTGTAAACTAATTAAGTTCTTCTTGCATGGCAATTATCCAGTCAGCATCTTCCAGAGCTTGATCAACAAAAGTTGGCTCAATCAGAGATACTAGACCAAATTGACATTCTGCATTATTCTTAAGGAATGCTCTTGTTCTGATAGGATCATCTTTCTTTCCAATGATAACATCTTCTGGATGAGCAGAGTTGAGTCTAGAAGATCTTCTGGGTGTTGGTTCTTCAGATATTCTGAGATTCTCTAAAGAGGCAGAAACTTGATCTTCTGAAACTTTGCTTCTGGGTTCTTCATGATCTGAGTTAGAGATTTCTATATCTGCAAAATTCTCAAAGTGCTTTAGCTTTTCAAGATCAAGCTTATCATCAAATCTGATATTGATTGACTCTTCCACTACAAGAGTTTCAGTATTGTATACTCTGTAGCCTTTTGAGCGTTGAGAATATCCAAGTAGAAAACACTTCTTAGCTTTAGAATCAAACTTATGCAGATGATCTTTAGTATTCAAAATATAGCATACACATCCAAATGGATGGAAATAAGAAATGTTGGGCTTTCTGTTCTTCCACAATTCATAACGAGTCTTATTTAGAATAGGTCTTATGGAGATTCTATTCTGAATATAACATGCAGTGTTAATTGCTTCTGCCCAGAAATTCTTAGCCATATTGGTTTCATTGATCATGGTTCTGGCCATTTCTTGTAGAGTCCTATTCTTTCGTTCTACAACTCCATTTTGCTGTGGAGTTATAGGACAAGAGAAATCATGGGCAATACCATTTTCTTTAAAATAAATTTCAAATAATCTGTTCTCAAATTCACCACCATGATCACTTCTGACCTTTATGATTTTGCATTCCTTCTTAGATTGAATCTGAGTGCAGAAGTCAAAGAACACAGTATGAGACTCATCCTTGTGTTTCGAGAACTTTACCCATGTCCATCTGCTATAGTCGTCTACGATGACTAATCCATATTTCTTCCCTCTGATTGATGCTGTTTTGACTGGTCCAAAAAGATCAATGTGCAGAAGTTCTAGCGGCCTAGAGGAAGAGACAACATTTTTAGACTTGAATGCAGGTTTTGAAAACTCCCCTTTCTGACATGCTTCACAAAGAGCATCTGATTTATATTTCAGATTAGGGATTCCTCTAACCAGATTAAGTTTGTTAATCTGAGAAATCTTTCTCAAACTAGCATGACCTAATCTTCTGTGCTAGACGGTAACACGGTAGGAGAACTAACTTTTAAAAAATGTTGCGGATAGCAAGAGTCACCACCGACTTTTATTTTATCCAATATATAGAAAGGCTAAAAGAACAGAAAAAGACCTCTTAAAAGATTTTGAGTTTGGGGGGTAAGTTATACAAAGGGAAGGTGTAAGCACCCTTTGTATCCATGGTTATCCATGGGCTCTTAATTGCTTAGCTCACTTGTTTGTCTGAATTGTTTGAAAAGTGTCGTGTGTGAATTGAAAAACTTTGTTAAGGACTTTAGCTTGTAAATAAGCGTAGCCTTGTTTTTGAAAATATTTGAAAATGAGTGGGAAAAAAGAGTTTTGAATTTGAAAAGAGTAAGCAATCAGGAGTACCTACCCTAAGTTAGAAAAATTGTTCTTTTAGCTTTTCGGTTCGAAAAGGCTATCCATACCATAAGAGGGTAGGAAGTCCTTTCATTAGATGTAAAAGGGTCATCGAGGAAGTATTGTTCGCCATAAAACTGCCCCTACCATATAGAGGGTAGGTAGTCTTTAGGGAAGGATAGAATAGTCATTTAGGCAACAGGCGAGGATACCTTAGCAATTGGGACAATCATCATTTACCGAGGCAACTTCGAGGGACAAGATCATTTTCTGTTAAGGCAACTTCGAAGGGACTATGATCTTATGATGATGAACTGAGAGTAACATTTGTTTTGCTTAGGTATCCTCGGAATCGAGGGACTTGACTATTTTAGAATCGTAATTAAAAGGCAACAGGCAGCATAAGAAGGGTTACCCTAAAGGTGTGTGTGTGTGTGGAACAATCATGTGGTTAAATTCAGATATTTATCACTATGCCATAAAAGACCTACGACAGCACTTTTTTTGAGCTTTAAAAGCGCTTAAAAGCGCTGCTGTAGGTGGCGCTGCTATAGGTTTTAGCAGCGCTTTTGGTTAGGCAAAAGCGCTGGCGTAGGTAAGCCTAAAGCAGCGCTTTTTCTTAAAAAGCGCTTTCATATATTGGCATAAGGCAGCGCTTTTTCTTAAAAAGCGCTTTCATATAAAGGCCTAAGACAACGCGTTTTCTGAAAAAGCGCTTTCGTTGGTGTTTTTGATAAACCTATTTTTTTTCTAATATTTTAACATATCTCAAATTCTCACTAATATTTTGAGAAATACATTTATTATATCAAACAAATAAAAATTTTAAAAAAATACATTTAATATGAAACATTTTATGAATTAGTATTGCATATATTTATTATCAAAATACAAATAAAACATCACTAATTTTATAAGTGCTCTAGAAGCTAAGTTTACAATCAAATTCTCAAATACAAAATACAATACAAATATATATATATTAGCATAATGGCTCCAAACATTTCTTCATAAAAAAGAATATTCTCAGATAAAATATTAGCATAATAATGTTATATATGATGGACATGAAATTAAATCTATACTATGATTCAATCAAGTTACTGTAACAAAATTTGAGTCATTGCCTGCAAATATTTTATAATATAATAAAATTAACAATCTAACTTAAATGTATGGTTGAGAAACAGATATCAAAAACAAACAAAAACATCATGAAAAAAAAGGTGATTTTCTTTTGCTTACATCATAATTGGGTTGGTCAAGAGGAGGTTCAAATGAGTAGAACAAACTAGAGCAACCTCTAAGAGCATCAGTTATGCTATGATAATCAAAAGTATTTGATCGAAAAATCTTGAGTTTATCAGAATCAGCAGAAACTCCATTGAATAGATCTTTTTCTCCTGCATATCGAAAATTGATTAATTAATTAATTAACCAAAAAATATGATTAATTAATTAAACGTTTGCGCCTTCTATATTTTTAGTAATCTCAATGAGGGTTTTAAAAACCTGCATGAAAACATTTCATCATTAATTTCTTTTACGCTTGTCAAAGAATGAACATAAGTCATCAATTATAGGAATGGAGATAGAATTTTCACCTCATCGATCATAGGAAAGAATTCTCTTGTCGGCTGAAAGAGAGCTATCTCCTTGGCCAAAAATCACAAACCGAAGTCTTCTTGAATATAGTAAAATTTTTTGAAAAAAAGGAAGGCCACAGGTGTCATCATTGGCCAAAATAAGAGATATTGAAAGCTTTTGAAAAGATATAAAAAAAAAAAAAAAGATGAAAAGGTTTGTGACAGGGTTTGTGAAAATTGTTAATGGAGAAAATTTTAGAAAATAGTTGGTTGGGAGAGAATGAGAATTGTTGATAATTGTTAGAATGAGGGCTAGAAAGTTGTTTTTTTTTTTAAAGTGTAGAACCTAGTGCTATTTATACATAAAAATTATGTTTGTAAAAATATTAAAAGAATCAATTAATTAATTAATAAATCATAACTCTAAATCAAATATAATTTGATTTTGATTTTTGAAATATTTAACTAATTATGTTGATTCTTTCCTAAACTATACAATTATGCAACATTAAAAAATATGAACAAAATCTTTGCAAATTTTTTTTTAATGATTTTTGGACTAATATTACAAAAAATAAAGATTTTAATGAAAAAATAATATTTTAAAAATGCCTAATAAACAAATACGAAAATAATAACTAAATGATGAAAACAATACTATTTTTGATTTTTTTTCAATATTTTATGATTTTTGGTAATTTTTTGACTAAAAAAATACATAAAAGTAAAAATTGACTACTTTAAAAAAATGCCTATTTAATTAGTACGAAAATTAAAATTAAAATGATAAAAAAATACAATTTTTTTGATTTTTGAATAAATGGAAATAAAGTCAGAACTAAAATTAAAAAGCAAGTAAAAGGGAAAATGTTAGAAGTGGGATTCAAGCCTGAGACCTCTCGCTCTTGTACCTTTTAACCTCAAATCCTTACCAACTGTGCTATGTCAATTATTCAAAATAAAATAACATTTGCAAATATATGAGGGCAAATTTTGGGGTATGACACAGACCCACTGCTCTTCACTAACAGACATAAGGCAAGTAACCTTTTGATTCTTAAGATCATGAAGATCAATCTTATAAATGTTGTTCTTTCTCTTGCCTGTAAATAGGATTGAGCCATCCTTCTGACTGATAGCTTTACAAGACTTTTGATTGAAGATAATGTTATAACCATTGTCACTTAATTGACTTATGGACAATAAGTTATGAGCTAATCCATCTACTAAAAGAACATTAGTTATAGAGGGAGAGTTACCAATGCATATGGTTCCAGAGCCAATGATCTTGCCCTTCTGGTTCCCTCCAAACTTAACTTCTCCAGCGGATTTAAGTTCCAGGTCTTAGAACATAGACCTTCTTCCTGTCATGTGTCGCGAGCACCCAGAGTCCAGCTACCATGACATGTTTTCCTTTGTCTTTTGAGCCTTGAAGGAGATATGCAACAGGTATAATCTTTTCCTTAGGTACCCACATTCTTTTGGGTCCTTTTTGGTTAGTTCTCCTCAAGTTCTGATTGAACTGAGGTTTAGCACAAAATTTATCATAAGATTTTCTTGTGTGTGCAACATATTTCTTGGTGTGTGTTATGTGGAAACTCTTAGAGTTAGATGTGTGCTTTATATCATTAGAATGGCCAAACTTGAACTGATCATACAAAGGTTTGTATGTAATAACCATCTCATCAACAGGTTCAAGTTTATATGGGGTTTCACCCTCATAGCCTATGTCAATTCTCTTGTTTCCACTTACACCATATATCATAGAGGCTGGCTGACTTCTGCCAATACCTCTAGATAGAAACTTTCTGAAACTCAAGTCATATTCCTTAAGAATATTGTTCACACTTGGAATAGACTTTTCTGAACTTGAAAATGATTCAACATCTTTAGATAGTTTTAAAACTTTTTCTTTAAGTTCAGCATTTTCTATTTCAAGCTTCTTAGTTTCATATGCAAAGAGCTTTCTCAGCTGTTTGTATTTGATACTAAGTTTAGCCTTGATTTCCAGAAGTTCAGTTAAGCTGGAAACTAGCTCATCTCTAGAAAGTTCAGAAAAATACCTCTTCAGAATCTGAGTCTGATGTAGATTCTGATTCATCATCAACAGTGGCCATCAGTGCTATGTTTGCCTGCTCATCTTCAGAGTCTGATTCTTGATCAGAAGAATCTGAGTCATCCCAAGTAGCCATAAGACCTTTCTTCTTTTCAAACTTTTTTTTGGGCTTTTCCCTCTAAAGCTTTGGACACTCATTCTTGTAATGTCCAGGTTCCTTGCATTCATAGCACATCACCTTCTTCTTATCAGATCTTCCGTGTCCAGAAGATTCTCCTCTTTCTGGCCTTTTGAAGTTCTTGAAGTTCTTGAACTTTCTCTGCTTGCTTTTCCAGAGTTGATTTACTCTTCTGGATATCAGAGATAATTCATCTTCTTCTTCTTCTGATTCTGACTCCTCAGAATCTTCTTCTCCAGCCTGAAAAGCGTTAGTGCATTTTTTATTATTAGATTTTAATGCAATTGACTTACCTTTCTTTTGAGGTTCATTTGCGTCCAGCTCTATTTCATGGCTTCTTAAGGCACTGATCAGCTCCTCAAGAGAAACTTCATTCAGATTCTTAGCAATCTTGAATGCAGTCACCATTGGGCCCCATCTTGTGGGCAGGCTTCTGATGATCTTCTTGACATGATCAGCTTTGGTGTAGCCTTTATCTATCACTCTTAATCCAGCAGTCAGAGTCTGGAATCTTGAGAACATTGCTTAAATGTTTTCATCTTCCTCCATCTTGAATGCTTCATACTTCTGGATTAAAGCTAAGGCCTTTGTCTCCTTTACTTGAGAATTACCCTCATGAGTCATCTTTAAGGATTCAAAGATATCATGAGCAGTTTCTCTGTTTGTTATCTTCTCATATTCAGCATGAGAGATAGCATTTAGCAATATAGTTCTAGACTTGTGATGATTCTTGAAGTCTTTCTTTTGAGCATCACTCATGACTTGTCTAGAAACCTTGACACCTTGAGCATTAACAGGATGTGTGTAACCATCCAACACTAGATCCCATAAGTCACCATCTTGACAAAGAAAGTAACTTTCGAGTCTATCTTTCCAGTACTCAAAGTTTTCACCATCAAAAACTGGTGGTCTATTATAGCCATTAAAACTATTGCTTCCATTACCATTGTTGTTTTGTTCAGGAGTAGGAGTAGATGAAGTTGTTTCAACCATTTTAACTTTGTGTTTTTCTCCCTAAATCTTTTGTCTAACACGGTTAAGTGCTTGCATCTAGAACCGACACTCTGATGCCAATTGAAGGATAGAAAAACACTTAGAATGGGGGGATTAAATAAGTGTAACTTCAAAAACTTAGAAGATAAAAACAATGAACACAATTATTTTTATCCTGGTTCGTTTTTAACCAAACTACTCCAGTCCACCCCCTTAGAGTGATTTACCTCAACTGAGGATTTAATCCACTAATCCAACTGATTACAATGGTTTTCCACTTAGATAACCTCTAAGTCTTAGAGATTCTACAGATCACAACTTGATCACTCTAGGAACATTTTACAATCAATGTAAAAATAATGTTTACAAGAGTATAGATTTGCTTCTAATAAAGCTGTAATCACAACTGTGATATTTCTCTTAAGTTCTAAACTTAACACTCACTAAATTATTATAAGAGTTTGTGAGGTTGAAGATGAAGTTCGTAAGCTTTTGAATTTGACAGCGTTTTAGTATATTTGCACAAGTATTCTATTTTGCTTCTGATCAAAACTTCTATTTATAGGCGTTGAGAGGAAATGACCGTTGGGAGCATTTAATGCTTTGCATGAATAGTACAATGCTGCATTTAATGTTTCACACTTTTGTCAACTACCTCAAGCCTTGCTTTTGCTGCTTTTACTAACTTTGCCTTTTGTAGCTTCTAACGTTCCTTTTGTCAGTCAGAGATTAGACGTTTCAGCCTTTCATCTTGTACTTTCTTTTGGACTCAAATTTTGTAGATAACAACGTTTGAATATCAGAGTCATCAGCTTTGGTGTAGGGCATCTTCTGTCTTCTGACTTTGAAGAGCTTTGAGCGTGATACCATCACAACTTCAGAGCTTGTTCTTCTGACTTTCATTCTTCTGATGCTTTCCAGTTTATGTTTTGATTTTGCTTGACCATCTTCTGATGTCTTGCCAGAGCATGTTCTGATGAAGCCATCCAGAACTTTCTGAGTCAGTTGCTTCTGAGCGCTGATTTGTGCATACTCTATATATATTTCCTGAAATGGAAAATGCAAAGGATTAGAGTACCACATTATCTTATACAAAATTTATATATAATGTTATCATCAATACACAGAATATTGATCAGAACAATTCTTGTTCTAACAACAAGCAATGTCATTCTCAACAACCACCAAAAACAACATATACATTTGATAAATTTAAGCATCGTGTATACATACAATTACCAAAACATATGCAAATAAGAATTATCCATATAATCTTAGCATCTAAATATATCACCATAATTCAACATATTGAATTATCCACCAATTATATAACATAAATTCATCATGTAACAATCATTACGATGCATAACAATTAGCATTCATCAATTCCATGTATCACAACTAGCACATAGTACACAATACCAATACATGTTATTCCCAAAATAAAACATTAATCCATGACATACACATATACAATTACATGTCATTTACACAACCACAAAGTAATTAGATTATCTAGTGCTAATAAATTCATTTTCATCACAAAGAGCATTTTGTTAGCTTCCTAACGCTTCGAACGGGGACCCAAATGGAGTACGGAATGGCTGGTAACCGGTTACGCCGTGTTAAAAAGTCCAAAAACATCATTTTTCAAGTGGTAACCGCATACGCATATACCGTAACCGATTACCACTGTACCAGAACCAAAAAATCCCTTTTTTGACGGCATTTCATCTTCCCAACTCAAACCAAAACATACCCAAACATTTATATCATCCAAACAGTTCCAAATTCGACATTCTAACACATTCCTAACATGCTTGGGGTTTATCTAACATCAAGTATACTCCATAATCATCAATTTAATTAAATTCCTCCAAATTACCCTATAGGTTTCAAAACCCCAAAATTCTTGATACATTCAATTGGGATAAACAATACACCTAATCAATTCTATCATCTATAAATTGATAATGTAGGCTAAAAGGAATTAGCCCCCCCTTACCTTAGCCAAGAAATGTTGAGAGGTTCATTTTCCTCTTCCTCTGATTTCACGTACCTTGAGTTCTCCTCTTATCTCCTCTTTTGCTTTCTAATTTCTTTTCTTTCTAAAATTATGAATATATGAAAATGAAAACTAACTTAGTAGGGCTTACTTGTTTGCACCTCCCTTTTACTAACCATCACACTAGACCCAATTGTTTTATTTCTCATAATATTCCAATAAATCACCAAAAACTCCAATTAATCCAATTAATAATTTAAATTACAATTAAATTAAATAATGGAAATTATGGGGTGTTACATGTTGTTAAGCCCATTATTGTGATAGAAGTTAGTGAAGGATTAATTAAAAAAAGATAAAAAGAGGGAATTGGGGAAATTAGGGAGAACTTATAAACAGAGAACGTAAAAGAGGAGAAGAGACACGAAGAGACTAAGGCAAGGATTCCCTTATAGGAGTATAGAATCATCAGTCCAAGGTAAGGATGGGGTTCAAGCTCTATAAGGTTGGATATGATGATTTGTATGTAAGAATGAAGGTTTTTTGTTTGTATTGATAACTTAGGTTTTGAAGAGGAATTTCCATGAAATTGATAAATTGATGAATGTTTGATGATGATTCTCGTTGCTATATGTTGTATGTGTATTGTATGGCTTATATTGCATGAATTCTGGCTTTGTTGTTGCGTCTCGTGAAAATTGGTGTTTTGACCGTAAATTTGGTGTTGAAAGTGACGTCGTGGAATTGAGATTCTAAGATCCCAAAAGTTGTTATATGATTAAGGGAGCATGAATATATAATCCTTTCGTAAAATTGAAGTGTCTAAGATAAATTTGGTGGAATTAGCGGCTATGGCAGTAGCGAACCAGTTGTAGATTTTTTCTGCATTATCGACAGTGTGCTTAGCGACCTAGCTGCCCTTAGCTAGCTCTATCATAAAAAAGTTTTATTTTTGAAAAGTTGAATTAGGTCTTGGACAATAGTGATTTATCAAGAATTTCAGTGAATTTTCCATAATTTACTAGAGTCGTTTGAATGGCTTTTGAACCGATTTTTGATGAAAACTATTTACTTGAATTTCTATGTATCAGAATTGGAATGGATAATTTCTTGATAAATATTTTCTAATCTTGTTTAATAAATGTTGTTTGTGATTGTGTGAAGTGATTTTGCGATGATGAATAAGCGATGGCATGTATTGGCGTTTGTTGAAGGCTTATGCCTTAAGGTTGCATGATTGTGATGTTGCATGTTGAGTCACATACATTGCATTCGTGATGGGGGCTTATGCTCTATAAGATGGCCTAGATTGGAAAATTAAGATGAAGGCTTATGCCTTGTTGTTGCCTCTATTTATTGGCATTTGAGACGAGGACTTATGTCCTATTGGTACCACATGCATTCGCATAATTTTTGGTCTCATTGCATTTTACATTGTGATGAACGATGATGAGCTATTTGTTGATGAATCTTTGTATAACTAAAGATGTGTTGATGATCTGTTTGATGATGAATCTTTGTATAACTAATGATGTGATGATGATCTGTTGTTGTTGAATACTTGTATAGTACTCGTTGATTAATGATATTGATGCTTTGTGGAGTGGTGATGACTTTATTCTTCATTAACTTGTTATCATACGCTTATTTATTATGTTATGATATCTCACCCCTTCTGTTTAAATGTTACCCCTATGTTGGTAACGTGCAGGTGAGCAGGAGTGAATGATGTTTCCTTCCATTAGTTTGAATTAGTGTCCTCGCTCTGATTTGTAACACTAGAGGGGGATGAACGCTATTTGTTTTCGTTGTTGGATTTTATATGATTGTGGAAGTATCTTTAAATATTGATGTTGACTATTTGTCAAACTAAGTTGCTATGTTGGTTTTTATTTGAATTATGAATAATTTCCGTTGCATAATAAAAGATGTTTTTGAAGACTATATGGTTTTGATTGGTTCATCTGAGTTAAATGTGTTATGTATCTGTTATTAATTGTGAACAAGTATTTGTATTATGATGAAATGTGACATCTTGGATTGTGTTGAATGGAATTTTATTATTATGATTATAATAATATTCGACGGGGTAAATTGGGGTCTTACATTAGTGGTATTAGAGGAGGTCGATCCGTCCAACCAAGTTGTCTAACATTGTTTGTCCTTTAGTACACGACAAATGTGTAGAACATTGTCGGTACTTGTTTGATTTTTTTAACTACTTGATTACAGGAGTGGGTTTGAAACAAGTGGGGGAGAAGCTTTGCTTCTCTGAGATATTTCTGGTGTGGAGAGTTGGTTCAGTATACTATAGATTTCAATAGTGCAAGGGTTATTGAAGTTGTGTTGTTTCTCGAACCCGACAAGAGTACGGATTTGTGATCCTTGTATGTCGGCCAAGTTTGGGATATCTTTGAGGGAGAATGATCATATATTGTTGATGTTTGCTTCTCGGATAATAGAAAGCGATGTGACGGCTAGAGATATGCCAGTGATGTGTAGTCCCTAATGTTCTTCCTGAAGGTATCTGTGACTTGCCTCCAGAGTGTGAAATTAATGTTGTTATAGGTGGCATAATTGATTAAATATGTGTGTTGTCGGTGTTCTGAATAATGATAGAGTGATGAATTGCTGTGAATTTTGTTGCTAGAGTCATGTAAGTGATTGTTTAATGTCGTTGATGTTGTTAGGTGTTTATGAAGCGTGAGACAGAGTCGGAACTCGAAGATATGAGTAGTTTTGTGAAAAGGACTAGAGTCTTGGTATTTTGAAGACAATATTTTTGGGCTTAATTGATTATTGTCATAGTTTCTTTGAGACGAGGTCAAGTACGATATGTTGTTGATGAATGGATCGAAGGAAGGAGATGTTTGGTATTAGGAAGGACGTTACAGTATTGGAGAAGCGCATGGAGATGTGGCTTATGTCAATTAAGGATGATTGGAGTGAAGATAGCTTTTAGGAAGAATAGAAATGATAGTAAAGAAATAATTTGGAGAGTTTCTATCACTAACCAGATGATGAAATGGTATTAATGAGTTGCGATTGGAATGAGATCCAAGGGTGAAATAATACGGATCATCGAGGTAATGAGAATAAAGGAAAGGCTAAAGATTTAAGAATGTTGTTAAGTCCTCTACATGAATAAAGATTTCATTTGGAATGGAGCGAATTGTAATGTATTTGGTATACCATCATTCTTGAGTTAGAGGATACTTAACTTTTGCGTGATGCTAAGTGAGTGTGAAGTAGACTCTATAATGTGTTTGGGTGATGGAGTCTCGTCGACAAGATCGAATGAGAAGAAAATTGTGGAAGCATTTGTAAACCTCGATGGAAACTGTTGAGCTATGGTGCTTAGGCGACTTTGAGTACATGTTCTAAAGGAACACTATTATAGTTTGGTAACGATGGTTTATGCTCTATTATGGTTGTTGTCTATCTATTGACAAATTGAGAAACTGATCACCCTTAATCTCTTGTTAACAGTAGACGAGATCATGTTGGATGGGATAGACTTGTCTTACCAGCTTGATGGTATGTAATTGTATGATGTTCTATCGCGAGGATGGTCATTCACCATTTCTTCACCATTTCCTATGAACCGAATGGAAATGGCTATGAAAGAATTGGGAATTAGTGAATAGTTCCGAGACTTGAGTTGTGTGCGAGCTAACGCCGTAAAGTAGAAAATTTGGAATATCAAGAGTGAACAATGATTTTTCGGCAGATAGTAAAGAGATCCAGAAGCTGGATGTGAAACTTGTAGATTTGGTAGTTAACGGAAATCAAATGAGGACATTGATTTGAAGTAGATGATCAGAGTGGCGCAACTGAAGCGTGATGTGGCACAGTTTTTATGTGGTGTGATTTGTTAGGAGTCAAGGGTTAAACGCTATAAGCCTCCAGAACTGATGCAAACCATTGGACATCCTGTAATGTAAATGATAGGTGAAAGGTTTATATATTATTCGTGGTTCTGCTATGTCACTAGATGTATTGATTTACATGTTCGATTGGTGGATTGTTGATATCATGATGTTATATTATTGTAAGGTCGTGCGTGTGGTGTGATCTCTAATTTTGAGTGTGTTCGTTGTAACAGTCCGATTTTTATTGAAAGGTTTATATATTATTCGTTATATTATTTGTGTGATAATTAATTATTTATTATGTTTTGGCGATTAATTGAATATGTGTGTTATTTAATTAATTAAGTGAGTATGTGAATACTAGTATATATCTAGTAATGGGATTAATTAATTAGAATATAGAATTAGGTGGGTTAAGCCCAATATGTTAAAATGAGTTAGTAAGGGAAACTAGGGTTTTAGAGACATAACAATTTTGGGGGAAAAGAAAGAAAAGAGGCTAGAAAGAAAAAGAAGAGAAGAAAGCAGATAAAAGAGAGGAAATTGGAGATTCTTGAAGAAGAAGAACTAGAGATTCAAGGTAAGGGTGTGAATCCAAGTGATTATAGGTAAATATAATTGGGTAATGTGTAGGGTTAGAAAATGCATGAATTTAGGATTTGGGAGATTACTATTTCGTGAGTTTTATTGTGGAATTGGTATGTTAATCCATAAATGACGTGGAATCTAACTTGTTATAATGATTCTATGAATGGGTATGAAGATAGCATATAATTTGATGGATGTATGATGAATTTGAGAAAAACCCTAACTTTTGAGTTTGTGTAGAAATCCAAGAAATTATTGATAATTGGTGTGTTAAATGTGTTAGAATGACTACCCATATGTTAGAATGATAAGATGTAATTAGAAACTATGTGTATGATGATTTATGGTGATGTATGATGTTTCTAAGAAAGAAATTCGTGTGGAAATGGGTTAGAAGTGTAGAAATTCTGCATATGCACTGTAGCGGTCGACCGCTATAGCAGGCAGGGTTAGCACGTGTTAACCCGAAAGGGTAAGAATTCTGGGAATTTATGTGAGCAGCGATGCATGCAGGGTTTGGGTCGACGCATAACTGTTCAATTTTGACAGATTTTTCTATTGACCATAACTTTTAAACGGTAAATTTGTTTTTGGTGTCGTTTGAAGCATTAGGAAGCTAATTAAAAAACATTTATGATAGAACTGGGTTTTTTTGCATTGGATGATTTATTCATTATGTGGTTGTGTAAATGACATGTATTTAAGTATGTGTATGTTATGAATTAATGTTATACTATGTTAAAATATATGTGATTGAATGACGTATGCTAATTGATGCATTGTTTAGAATTGAAGTCATGTTGTGTATGTTGTGAAATGCTGGAAGCGATGTGCTTATGTAGTTTAAGAGGTTTAGATCATCTTAATTGCATGAGTCTTGTTTTGTTGCACACTTAAACTAGCATGAGTCTTTGAAAGAGGCAATGTCGGGTAATCTTGTGAGGATTATTTGCTTGTCCCAAACCTAACACCGAATGAGGTTTGAAAGCTTAGCGCCGAATGAAGCTTTAGAGGTGGTTATCTAGTCTAAGAGATGGACAATCGGCTTTCCGAAAATGATAACGGAGGTATCCACATGCATGTCACACTTGAGTCGCAGGTGTCGGTGTTGAAAATTCTAGCAACACACGATGGATGTCGTATCGGATGTTATGACATCCACTTAAGAACAGATTATAATATTTTGCAGAGAGTAAACAAAATAGTAAAAACAGTAAAGAACACTGATGATTGTTTACCCAGTTCAGTGTACAACAACACCTACTCCAGGGGCTACCAAGCCAGTGAGGAAATCCACTATAAGCAGTATTAATTCAGAGCTAAACTCCCCCATTTACAACTCTTCACTTAAGACTTATCCAGTGCAATTTCAATCTAGTGCTAGACCTGAGTTCCTACTCACCCCCCCCCCCCTCAATCATAGCAGTGATAACAACAGACAATTATAAAAAGCATATTGAAGACACACTTCGGATAAATCTTGATCTTGCTTCAAAGCTTCAATCAAGAGACACACACTCGTGCTTAACAGCTTAGAGTGACAAAAAACAACTTACAACTCAAACCACCTTATTCCAATACAATCATCAAAGATACAATTGCTTGGATTATAAGAAACACTAACACACACGTGAATACAAACACAGAGAACCCAATAATCTTCACATTCAAAAACTCCGCTTCTTGAAAGTAGGATTAACAATCTTCTTATAGGTCATACTTAGGCCTTGGGCCTTCCAAACATAAATTAGGGTTAACCAAGTTAACCTAATTTCCACATCATCAGGGTGTTCACACATAAGTTGTAGACGAGATTTTTAGCACAAATCATACAGCACAAAATATATAGTTTCCTAAATTGTAGCCTGAGATAAATAAGGAAACATAACAGCTAAACTATAACAGCTACTGCTGTCAGATACTGATGTCATGGCATCGAGCATGACATCCAACAAAAACCTGTATTAGCTCAACCATACAATCCTGCACAATTCTACACATAGTGTATCATGACATTAGTCAAGACATCACAAACACACAGGAATGTTTTACCACAAAATGCAGCCAATTTAAAAGCATCTACAAACTCCCCCTTTGGTAAATTTTTGGCTAAAATAACCTGTCACCACATTATCAGAAAATCTTTGCAGGAGAAAAACACACAGCACTCAACCAGTCAACCACACATGCAGGAATAGCTAATACAACTACAACTACCATCAAGCAATCATCAAGTATACTACACTACCACACCAGTCATCATGCATGACTACACTACATAGTCATACTACTGCTACAACTATCAGACATGCTACCACATCATACCATCACATATACCATCATGCATACAATCACACAAAAAGATCAACACTTCCATCATACCATCACATACAAACCAATAATTCCTCATGCAACAACACTACTAACTACATAAATAAACTGCAGAAGTAGACCTCCAGAATACACCTTCATTCAATCAGTAAAAAAAATTGTTGTCCTAGGGTGACCTTACACTACTCCCCCCTTTGTGCCAAAAATGTAGCCAAAGCAACCTTGTTCTACAGTTAAGTACAGGCCAAAATTAAACCAAAATATACTGAATCCAAAAAAACATCACCAGAAACAGCTGCTTCAGTCTTCAGACTTAGAGCTACTGAGTTCACCATCTGCAGCAACTTCATCAGTGTCATCATCTTGACTGGCTTCTTTCTCTAGTGGAATGTCTTGAATATCCATTTCAACATCAGAATCTGAATTTTCAATGATACTATCCTTCCTCTTCTTGAGAGAAACTTTGCTCCAGGTCTTGGTAGGACCAACTGGGGTGCTCTTGGGTATATCCTTACTTTTACTAGGACCAGTGGAATTATCTTTGGAGCCAGCTTTACTCCTGAGGGGTCCAGTTGAAGTAGTCTTTGGAACTCTTCTCTTGGGAGGATTCTGATCAGCTATTTTCCTACCTTTCCTAGTCATAAGCCTTTTTGCTATGTTGGGATTTACATTGGCAACCAGTTCATTATCAGATATATCATCAAGATCCACAACATTATTACCTGAATCATCATTAGGATTATTCTCATTGTTGTCCGTGACATCCTGAGTAGCATCAGCAACTTCATCTGTTATCTGAACATCGTCATTCTTCTCATGAACATTATCTTGAAAGTGGTTGATAGCAGGGGACATGAAACAGTTGAGAGAGTAAGGTTTGAACTTGCGATGGAAATAGAAACTATAAAGGTGAATTTGCAAATGAGGAGGGAATTTAAGGTCTTTCTCATTCAGCAGCCTCGTCACTAATTGATTATTTAACCTGACCAACACTTTATTTCCCAACTACTTTGATTGCTATAATTCCTCATGGATACATATTCCAAACTTGCTTCTCAAGTTTTCGAATTGTGTAGCATCAAGAGCTTTGGTAAATATGTCAGCTAGTTGAAGTTCAGTTGATACATGTTCCAAGTAAATCACTTTGTCTTCTACGAGATCTCTTATGAAGTGATGTCTGTAACACCCCCAATTCTATACTAAACAAGTAAGGCATACATTTACATAAATCAGAGTAAAGAAGCATGCATCTCACGAGGGCGTTACACATATTTACAAAAAACAACATTTTTTCTTTAAACATGCAATGGTCATTTCCAAATAACACGGGATTTAAAACAACATGCAAAACGACAGCGGAATAATCATCTCATCAAATAAATGGTAAAATCGGATGATTCTCATACATCATCCACCATGTCTCAACATCTCGGCTCAATGCCACTCATCAATAAAATAACATAATCAAATACATAATATAATATGAGTAAACAAATATCTCATAACATCGAGTCATAAAAATATAAACCCATATCCCATGTGTTACATATGACCAGAGCACAAATGACTACTTAGTCATGACACTCTACAAAAGATCTAAATCTCTAAGCTAAGCCTCCTTCGAAGCACCACTATCCTCGAAAACCTGCACGTTACCAACAAAGGATAACATTCAAACAGAAGGGTGAGAATTCAAGTTATTATAGATAAACATAATATGGGAAATGTAAAACACAACAAGAATACATTTCAAGAATTCATCACTCATCCCATAAACATGCATCATATGCAATTAATCAAGATTCACATATTCATGTCATACAACCTAACTCATTGAATTCCACATAATCAAACATGATTTCTAAACAATGTACATAATCATATTTCACCAACATATAAATTCTAAGTACATATCATTTTCGACAACATTCACGAAATAACAATTGTATTCAAACATAATCATATTCTAAGTATACAAGTTATCTTCAGATAATCACATATACATGTTTTTCCAATTATATAGGCATGTACAAGATTCACCGATGTATCGCAAGTATGAACATATATCACCAAATGCACGTATTCATCTCTATCCCATTTCACAAAACATCATAGAATATATTTACATCATTGGAATCGGGTCACTAATATCACAAGTATACATGTAATCACCTCTCTTACCCCATGTATCATCATCAATCAAACATGATTCACATATCCACACATATATACATATATTATTAGTACATATAAATTCACATCTACATCACATATGTTTCAATCACATTCATAACACAACAACTATTCATATAAAATGAATCACAAATCCACATGTATACATATCCACCAACATCATTCAACACAATTCATATCACATAAATCACACCAACAACAATATTTAACACCGACACGTGCGACTCAAGTATGGCTCAATGCGATATGCATGTGGATCCCATCTGTTATCATTTCCGGTCACGCCGATTGTCTTTCCTCTATAGACTATATAACCACCTCAAAGCTTCATACATCGTTAAGCTTTCAAATCCCATTCGGCGTTAGATTTGGGACAAGCAAATAATCTTCGCGAGATTACCCGACATTGCCACTTTCAAAGACTCGTGCTTGTGTATGTGTGCAGAAAAACAAGACTCATGCATTTAAGACGATATCTATCTCTTAAACTACATAATCACATCTTTCCAACATTGCACAGTATACACAACATAACTTCAATGCCAAACAATGCATCACTCAACACACATCAATCAATCACATGTATTCAATTCTAGCATCATCATTATCCAATCCACATCTCGATACATACACATTTAAATGATTATCATCAACAAGACACATTCAAATAGTATATATATATATATATATATATATATATATATATATATATATATATATATTCATCCCAACACATCATGGATATCACATCACTTAACACATCTATGAATATTAGTCACAAGTCATTAATTCATAATACACACATAAATAAGTCACATGTTATCCATGTATTAACATAAAAATTAAACTATTCAACATCAATCAACTCTATCCTATCATATAGATAATCTCATTAGCTTCCTAACGCTTCAAACGGCGCATAAAACGGAGTTACGGATCAAAAGTTATAGTCTTTACAAGAATCTGCCAAAAATGGAAATATGTAGGTCGACGCAAGGAATTCATAGGTCGACGCATATATGTTTTCCACTTCTCTCAGGTTAGCTCAGGTCGAATCATGAGTCGACGTAAGGGATTCTTCAGGTCGACACACAGAATTCATAGGTCGACGCATGCTGAAGAAAAATGGATTTTCTGCCTTTTTGAGTGCTCGGGTCGACTCATGCCTCTGTGTAGGTCGACCTACACTACGTAAAAACTCAGAAATCACCATTTTCCTTCCCTATTGCCCTCATACAACACCCATTAACCCATATATAAATTATACATCAATTGACAGCAATTTAACACACATATAGAGTTCCTAAACATGTTTCTAATCATGGGTTCACATACAAACATCATCAAACATGTTTTGATTCACAAAATCTTATGAAATCTACCAAACCCTAACATTTTACATATCCATGAAATTGAAGAGTATAAATCATACACCACATTACCCAATCATATAAACCTATAAGAACTTGGATTCTAACTCTTACCTCAAATTAATCTCCTCCTATCTTCAAGAATCTACTTCCCTCTTCTCTTCCTCTTCTCTTATTTCTCTTCTCTCTAGCCTCTTTTCTTTCTATTCTCTAATTCTAGGTCTTCTCATATAACCCTTACTATCTTTATTTTGTCATTTGGGCTTAACCCACCCAACTTTCATTCTAGCTAATTAGGCCCATTATTAGATATATAGTAGTATTCACAAAATCACTTACTTAATGAAATATCACCCATATTCAATTAATCACCAAAATACAACAAATAAATAATTACCACATAAATAATAATTAAATAAATAAAACACATAATAATTTAAATACGAAAATAAAATCTAGCTAATTACCACATCAAAGAGACAATTGCTTGGATTACAAGAAACACTAACACACACATGAATACAAACACAGAGAACACAATAATCTTCACGTTTAATAACTCCGCTTCTTGAAAGTAGGATTAGCAATCTTCTTATAGGCAGTACTTGGGCCTTGGGCTTTCCAAACATAAATTAGGGTTAACCAAGTTAACCTAATTTCTACATCATCAGGGTGTTCACACATAAGCTGTAGACGATATTTTTAGCGCAAATCATACAACACAAAATATATAGTTTCCTAAATTGTAGCCTGGGATAAATAAGGAAACATAACAGCTAAAATATAATAGCTACTGCTGTCAGATACTGTTGTCATTACATCGAGCATGACATCCAACAAAAACCTGTATTAACTCAACCATACAATCCTGCATAATTCCACACATAGTGTGTCATGACATTAGTCAAGACATCACAAACACACATGAATGTTTTACCACAAAATGCAGCTAATTTAAAAGCATATACAGGTGTGAATTGTTGTTGTTGTGATATCATGTGATATGATTGTGTGGAACGATTTTGGTGGATATGCATATATGTGGATGTTGTGATTAGTATTGTATACTTGAATTGTGTTTCATAATAGTATACAATTGAGGATTGTGCTAATTGAATATAATTACTTGAATTGTGGAGCTATGTCGTATGAGGTAAACGTGTGAATCTTGATATATTATATATGATGCATGTTTATGCAAGGAGTGATGAATTCTTGGAATGTATTCTTGTTGTGTTTTACATTTCCTATTATTATGTTTATTTATAATGATTTGAATTCTCACCCTTATGTTTGAATGATGTTCATTGTGACATCGGGCAGGTTCTGAAGAGTGGTGGTGCTTTGGAGGAGGCTTAGCTTGGAGTTTTAGATCTCCTTAGCGTGTATGAGGTAAACATGTGAATCTTGTTATATTATATATGATGCATGTTTATGCAAGGAGTGATGAATTCTTGGAATGTATTCTTGTTGTGTTTTACATTTCCTATTATTATGTTTATTTATAATGATTTGAATTCTTACCCTTATGTTTGAATGATGTTCATTGTGACATCGGGCAGGTTCTGAAGAGAAGTGGTGCTTTGGAGGAGGCTTAGCATGGAGTTTTAGATCTCCTTAGCGTGTTTGACTAGGTAGTCATATTGTGCTCTGGTCATATGTAACACATGGGAATTGGGTTTATTTTTATTACCTATGTTTGGATATTATGAGATATTGTTTTACTTATATGTAATTTCCTAATTAGATATGTGATGTTTTGATGTGTGGCCTTGAGCCAAGATATTATGATATGGTGGAAGATGTTTGGGAATCATCCAAGTTTACCATTTTCTAAATGAGATGATTATTTCGTTGTGGTTATGCATGTTTTGTTTTAAAGTTTAAATTTTGTGTTACTCGTATGTGACCATTGCATGTTTAAGTGTTATTTTTGGTTTAAAATGTGTGTAACGCCCTCATGTGGTGCATGCTTGTTACTCTGATATGTGCAAATGTATGCCTTGTTTAGTAGTATTGTTTTAAGGGTGTTACATAATGGTATCAGAGCATAGTCGGTCAGTCGGCCAGGTTATTTATGTTTTCCTAACCCGTTTGTATTTTATTTGTGTATCTAACACGATCAATACTGTTTGTCTGGTTGTTTGGATGTCTTAGGATGATGGTTGCTAAAAGGAATGATGATGCCATTGCTGATGCATAGAGGATGTTGTCAGATGCCTCAAGTGAATGCTGATAATCAGAATGGTGATGATGGTGAGTTCCGTGCTTTGGAGAAGTTCTAGAGGAACAATCCGCCTATCTTTGAGGGGGAGCATGAACCTGATAAGGCGCAAGCTTAGTTGAAGGCGATTGAGAAGATCTTTCGGGTTATGAATTGTACTGATGCGCAGAAGGTTCTGTTTGTTACCCACATGCTCGAGAAGGAAGTTGAGGATTGGTGGGGTAACACTGCTCAGAGATTTGATGAAGAGATTATTGTGATTACTTGGGATCTTTTCCGTGATGCATTTTTAGAGAACTATTTTCCAGAAGACGTCCGTGGAAAGAAAGAGGTAGAATTCCTTGAACTGTAGCAAAGTAACGGTACCGTAGCGGAGTATGCTGCGAGATTCCAAAAGTTGATCAAGTATTGTCCCTATTACAATACTATGAAGAGGTTTAAGTGTTTGAAGTTTATTAACGGTTTGCGACCTGATATTAAGAAGGCTATTGGCTACCAACAGATTACTCGTTTGCGGAGTTGGTTAACAAGAGCAGGATTTATAATGAGGATAGTAGGGAGAGTAGTTCCTACAACAAGTCTATGAATGATTGTTGCACCCCAAAATTTGCCCTCTTTATTGGAGCTATAAGTTAATAATGACGTTTATTTCGTCATTCAAAAATTGAAGAAAAATAATAAAGAGTTTTCATGGGTTTAAGAAGAAAGGCGTGAAAAATGGTTTAAACAGTGGAAATACGAGAAAATTCGCAAGTCATACTTGGAAGGTGATATGAGCTAAGTTCTCGCGTTGGACCGACTGTTTCGACGATATCTACAACTTTCGTGTTCGGCTCGGAAGCCAATTCTTTGAGGAAGATTGCCAGATTTGCAAATTACTTGAGGTTTCATGGTGAAAAACAATGCTGAATGTAGGGTTTCGGACCTTGGAAAATTCATATCTCCTAAGTTGCTCATCGGATTCACTTGAAAATTTAACTGGAGCTCTGTACCGTCATTACCAAGATTTCATATGTTCGGACCGAAGGCCAATTATGCATGGAAAATTCCCAGCATTTTAAGGATCGCCGCTTTGTTTCGGTAAAAATGTGTTTTCAAGTATGTCGCGCCTAGTTCGAAAATTCATAACTTCTTCAATTTTTATCGTATGAAGTCCATTCCGGCGGCATTTTCTCAGAAATTTCGTTAGCTTCGTTTCTTCGTCACACATGCTTGTTCAGATTTTGAGCCGAAGATAGAGTTTCATCGAGTTCTTTGAGCGGTACTCACAAAATTCTGCACAGTCGCACCAGATGAATCGGCGTTTCTCGTCATTCAAACGGGCGTATTTTCTTTACCGCTTATCGGATTGAGGTGATTCTCGCGGCGATGAGTCACGAATTTGGTCATCTTCACAGTGGCATTGGTTTCGTTCCGAAATTCGGAGCCGAACCAAGTTTCCTTAAAAACGAGCTAAAGTAAGACGCACCGAGGGCAATTTGGACATTTCGCGTTGACAATATATAAGTCATTTTCTCTTCACAATTCACAACTTCAACTCTCATAATTTCAATTCACCAATTCTTCACAAACACTTTCTCTCAATTCTCTCTCAATTCTCTTGAATCAAAACCACAAATTACATAAAACTTTCATCAATATTCATCAAATTTCATCAAGATCAAGAACATGGATTGAAGAATCAAGGATCAAAATTCGAATTTCTCTTCCTCTCTCCACATAGAGTGGCGCGCCTCTCTCTCTCTCCCTCATTCCGGATTTCGTTTTCGAGTTCGTGTAGTGTTCGCGTTCGTATCGTGATCGTGTTCGTGTTCGCGCTTCGGTTCGGATCTTCATCCGGTAAGCCTTGAACCTTGAATTAAGTGCTTAATTGTTGATTATATGTGAATTCAAATCTAGATCTACCTCTTGTTCTTGATTAATGGATGATTGATGATGATTGATCGGTGAATTTGCGTATTTTTTGCTCGAATTGATCGTGTTCATGTGGATTTGATGATGAATTGTGTTACTCGTGGTTGAATATGTGATTTGTTGGTGATTTTGTGTGTATAATTGTTGTTGATAATTTGTGTTGCTTGCGATGTACTCAACGTGTTCGTATAAATGCATGTGCCATATTCTCGATTGATATTTGCTTTGTTTGACGCGTCGCACTTGGCATAATTGTTGACATGTGGATCGTTTGATGTGTGAATGCATGTATACCATGATATTTGATGTTTGTTTGTGATTAATCTCGAATTGGTAAGTTTTTGGATTGAGTGCGAACGGCTCCAAGGTTTCAAAAGTGTGCAAAATTCTGTTTTTATACGCCAGGAACCGGGTTGTCCCAGGCGGGAACCGGTTCCCACTCAATCCAAAATGGCCATTCTCTGTGTTTTTGTACCAGGAACCGGGTTGTCCCTAGGTGGGAACCGGTTCCCAGCTTCATGAATTTTTGACTCTCTGGTTTTTTGTATGGGGAACCGGGTTGTCCCTAGGTGGGAACCGGTTCCCAGCTTGCTAATTTGGCCTTTCTCTGTGTTTTTGTGCCAGGAACCGGGTTGTCCCTAGGTGGGAACCGGTTCCCAGTTTTCCAAAATGTTGCCTCTCTGGTATTTTTTACCAGGAACCGGGTTGTCCCTAGGTGGGAACCGGTTCCTGTGTGTTATTTTGTGTTTTATTTTCTAACTTCAAACTTTCGTATCTCTTTACTCGTAACTCCGATTTGCATGTTCTTTATATCGTTGGAAAGCTTGTGAAACGTACTATCTCATGAAATGATTGATATTGATTGATTGTAGGTTATTCATGTGTGTTTACCTCTTGACGTTTGTTGTCCTTTTTTTGTGTGTGTTAATTGTTCATTTTCTTTTAGCTTATAATGTAATAACGCAATTCCGATTGCGATGTTTGTTATCTCTAACTTGTGTGCTAGTATGCAAGGCTTTTGGATGGTTACCGATCGACGCCTATCACTCGAGTGTTCCGCTTCACTTGCGGGATACGATTCTATATCACTTGTATCGTGTTCTCGACTTGGAGACACGATCCTTTTACTTTATATCTGCTTGTTTGG
Source organism: Vicia villosa (assembly GCF_029867415.1). NCBI lineage: Eukaryota > Viridiplantae > Streptophyta > Magnoliopsida > Fabales > Fabaceae > Vicia > Vicia villosa. The sequence goes on along the minus strand of NC_081184.1, from coordinate 67,295,515 downwards.
TTTGCTTGTTCCTCTTGCAGGTGTATCGTGATCATGCTCGACATGTGAGTCGATGTTTGTGCGCTTTATGGCTAATCGGTGTGCTGACTATTTGCTTTTGCTTTGCTAGCTCGCTCGCGGGATTCCTAGTTTCTTCGCTTTGCTTTGCTTTAGTTTACGGATCATCATCCGTTTGGTATTGATCCCGTTTCATTTTACTATTCTCACACTTTATCGCTTTCTCGCATCATCCTTTAACATGAGAAGTAGGACCTAGACATGCATCTGGCTAAGTCCTCGAAAGAGGCTCTGTTTTTGTTGGTGTGTTTATATTTGTGCTTTGCGGCAGGGAGTCACGGTGTAATAAGTCCTATATGGCACTCCGTTAAGTCCTCATGAAAGGCATGCGGTCAAGGGTTCGTAATCAACCCCCGCCTAGTCTAATCGAGTCTGTTTGGTAAGCGCACGCCTCGCGTTGCTCGCTTCCGAACGTGCAAAAGATCTTGTTATCGAGTATGTCAGGTAAAGGGTTCATGCAGCCGGACCCCCGCCTTTCCTATAGCTCACGTCGCTCGACGTTGATGCTCGGTGTACGCACGCACCGTTTTCCTTTACGATCCGTGACGGCTTGGTTGCTGAGAGGGGTCCGCCCTCTTGTCTATGGCCCGATCATTTTTCGCGAGGTCTAATGCTTGGTTGACTTGGGTTGAGCTGCTCCCCTTGGCTATGGCGGGACCGCCTTTCTACCACTTGGCCAGTGCCTTTGGTTTGTTTGCTTCACGAGTGGATGCTCGTTTGTGTGATATTATTGTATGCTACCCCTTTTTCTCGTAGGTTGTTTAGTTTAGATTAGATTTGCACCCTTTGTATGATAACATTAGGTAGCAAGCTTTCCCCCTTAGCTTAGGTCTTCCTCATGCATCTCTTTAAAATACAAACCACACTCTTTGATTTTCTTTTCTTAAGAGCTTATTATTTCCGCTCCATTCCCAATCATAAGTCTCCAAAGGTCGAGCAGCGGAGTGTGAATGTAACGCGTTCACCTAAAAAACACAAAACAAACAAAAATTAGTTAGCCGAGCTACGGTTTCTCTGATTCCTCAAAACGGATACGTAGGCAGCGGGGTAGGGCCCGTGCGAGTATAACTCTTTCTTTTCCCTACATTTTGCATGCATTTTAGTCCAGATTAGCGCAGTTTGCTTACACACCCATAGGTTTAGACATAAGCGTGGATACCATCGAGTACGATGGGCGCGAGGGGTGCTAATACCTTCCCCTCGCGTAACCGACTCCCTTACCCTTTTTCTCTAGTCGTGAGACCGTTGTTTTGTTTTGTGGTTTGCTGGCATTCCCTTCCTTTTCAGGATAAATATGTTAGTGGTGACTCTGTTAATTTTCGCGGTAGCGACAGCTGGCGACTCTGCTGGGGACGTCTTGACCTGTTGTTGGTCCGGACTCATCGAGTCGATCCTAGCGCTTGTGTGTTTATCTTTGGGTGTTTTATTGCTTTGCATATTTGCCTGTTTGCATTGCATTTTATGTGCGCTTTTACTTTTTTGCATCATATTCTGGACTGTCTGGATCTCTGTCTGTTGGGTGGGTGTTTCAAGAGGTAAAAGGCCCAATACCCAGGCTATGTGTGAACCATAGGAACCCTAGGATAGAGTGGGAGCATGGTTTGTCTCGAGGTGTACGTCTCGGGATGGATTATGTGACCATGAGCAGAGTAGTGGTTTCAAACGGAGGTATTATCATCACCCGCTTACGCGCTGTGATGATGCTTACCTTCGGGCGGACCGTATACTGCGTTTCATGACCTTACCTTGGCCTAGATTTTACCCGTGAGTGGGGCGGGAATTAATGATCATTTAACAGGTACATTGTTGGTGACCGCTGTTCTCGTTCGTGGGTTACCGCTGTTCTCGTTCGTGGGTTACCGCTGTTCTCGTTCGTGGGTTACCGCTGTTCTTGTTCGTGGGTTACCGCTGTTCTCGTTCGAGTGTACTATTGGTTCCTGTTCGTGGGATACTATGGTTCTTGTTCGAGTGGTAATCTGTGTTCTATTCCAGTGTGTTATTGACTATGGGCTTTGGTTCCGTGGATTGATATTCCGTGTTCCGTGTGGTATACCATTTGGGGCCGAACCTTTGGCTTCGTATTATGTGTGTTACCGGCAGTCCAGAATGCCTGGTGGGCGGCAACAAGCCCCACCACTTTGCATCATTGCATATTTACTTTCCAAAAAAATGATGTACAAAAAATAACTAGCATACGTGTTCCTTCCATTTCCAAGGAATCATATCTTTAAGCCTCGTGCCGAGCTTTTCCATCTCTTACTTGCTAAAAATCAAAACACGAGGATTCCTTGAAAATTGAATGAACATGGCATTGCGTTTATATCATACATCTCATACATCGCATGCATAACAGGTGTTCAGGATCGAGGATTTCTTATTCAGACTTAGTACTCTCACCAGATTCAGAGACTTGATTTGTTCTTATTGGATGTTCAAAGATCAGTCATGAGACAACTTTGTGGGGTGACCAAGAAGAAAGCTCAGTTGAGGTTCTTTTTGAAGACTTGTCTTATGCTCATTTGCTTCCATGCTTGCTTTATTTGCAACTGGTTAAGCTCTGTATTGTGTGGATATCTACAGATTCTATGCTTGATGACGATGACACTAGGTGTGAGTTCTATTCTGGGTCACCTGGTCGTGATGCTGGATCTGCAAGGCTATGAAGTTGCTAGGGGCTCCCGCACGAGGGATAAGCAAGACATTGTCTATCTTGAGCATTGCACCATTTGCATTGCTCGAATCCCTAAAGCACTTACAAAATTCCATGTGACTGATGTCCAGAACTCTCCGGTTCATAATGGGGCACCTGATAGTGCTGTGTCTTCCAAGGATGTGGAAGAACTGTTGAGGATTATCAGGAAGTCTGATTATAAAGTGGTTGAGCAGTTGGGTCAGACCCAGTCAAAGATCTCCATCTTGCAACTGCTAATGTGTTCAGAAGGTCATAGAGATGCTCTCTTGAGAATTCTGAATGGTGCTTACGTCCCGCATGAAATATCTGTGAATCAGCTAGAGGCGGTAGCCAATAATATCTCCGCTGGGAATGGTTTGGGATTTACTGATCGTGATTTTCCTCCAGAAGGGAGAAACCATAACAAGGCTTTGCATATTTCGATTGAGTGTAAGGGGACGACTTTGTCCCGTGTTTTGGTTGATACTGGGTCTTCTTTGAATGTACTTCCCAAATCAGCTCTCATGCGAATTGACTATGCTGGTGTGGAGTTAAGGCCTAGTGAGTTGGTGGTGCGCGCCTTTGACGGTTCAAGAAGGTCTGTGTTCGGAGAGGTAGATCTACCAATTCAGGTTGGTCCTCAGATCTTTACTACAACATTCTATGTGATGGACATTCAACCTGCTTACTGTTGTTTGTTGGGACGACCGTGGATTCATAAGGTCGGTGCTGTAACGTCCACTCTTCATCAGAAATTGAAGTATCCGGTTGACGGTAAAGTGGTGACGGTTTGTGGTGAAGAAGATTATATCGTGAGTCACTTGTCCTCTTTCCGATATGTAGAGATCGAAGGTGAAATACATGAGACGCCGTTCCAAGCGTTTGAGGCGGTGAATGCTGTGAGAACTCCTCTTTATGAGATAACGAAGTCAGAAACGGTTATGTCCTCTTTGAAAGATGCTCAGGTTGTTGTTGAGACCGGAAAGGGGGAAGGCTGGGGGCAAGTAATTGATGTGCGTCCCAAATTTGATAAGAATGGTCTTGGTTTCAATCCTGGAAGGCAGAATGCATCGCCCAAGTCTAGTGTCCTTAGCCCGATCAATTTCGTGAGTGGTGGTGTCATTCAAGACGATCAGGTCCATGCCATTGTCGATGGTGAGGAGGTGGATAGTGATTGTGATTTTGATAGTTGGATTCGTCCAAGTATTCCTGGAGAGATGCCTTGCAACTGGACAATCGAAGATGTCATCCAAGTTACACAAGCTCAGGAGTAAATTCCTTGTTTTTACTTTTCTTATCATGACATAATTCCTACGCTCTGCCCAAGGCGTAGTGAATCATTTGTAGGGCCATGCAGTTCGCATTTTTCAAAGTTAATCATGAAATAAAAGGACGTTTTTGCATTCAAATGTTTTGCTCTTTGTCTTTCTTTTAACTTTTTCACTTTAAATGGCAATGTTTTTGCACACACTTGCACATAGCTTAATAAAAATAAAACAAATAAAAACATCAATCATGCAGATGTTCCACCACCACGGATTCCATTGGTAACAGTTCCGCTATTGCTTATTATGATTTTGACAATCCGATCTACCAAGCCGAGGAGGAAGCTTATGAAGATTGTGATCTCCCCGATGAGTTGGCCAGATTGTTGAAACAGGAAAAGAAAGCGATTCAGCCGCATCAAGAGGTAATCGAGATGGTAAATGTTGGTACTAAAGAGCAGGTCCGAGAAGTCAAGATAGGGGCTGCGCTTGAGAACAGTGTGAAGCAGAGACTTATTGATATGTTGAAAGAGTATGCGGATATCTTTGCTTGGTCCTACGAGGATATGCCTGGTCTTGATACAGATATAGTGGTACACCGTCTACCTTTCAAGGAAGATAGTCCTCTTGTCAAGCAGAAGCTCCGAAGGACTCGCCCAGATATGTCTGAGAAGATTAAGAAAGAGGTTGAGAAACAATTTGATGCTGGCTTCTTGCAAGTTGTGAATTACCCTCCGTGGGTTGCGAATATTGTCCCTGTACCTAAGAAGGACGGGAAGGTCAGGATGTGTGTTGATTATAGAGATTTGAACAGGGCGAGTCCGAAAGATAATTTCCCTCTTCCCCATATCGATGTGTTGGTCGATAATACTACTCCTTTTAAAGTGTTTTCCTTCATGGATGGTTTCTCTGGGTACAATCAGATCAAGATGGCACCAGAAGACATGGAGAAAACAACATTTATTACACCGTGGGGAACTTTCTGCTACAAAGTCATGCCTTTTGGGTTGAAAAACGCAGGGGCAACGTATCAGCGCGCCATGGTGACTCTTTTTCACGACATGATTCACAAAGAGATTGAAGTGTATGTTGACGACATGATTGCAAAGTCTCACACTGAAGAAGAGCACTTGGTTCATTTGCAGAAGTTATTTGAAAGGCTTCAGGAATTCAGACTGAGGTTGAATCCAAACAAATGCACTTTCGGAGTGCGATCTGGAAAACTGTTGGGCTTTGTTGTTAGTGGGAAAAGTATTGAGGTCGATCCTGCAAAAATAAAAGCTATACAAGAGATGCCTGAGCCGAGAACAGAAAAAGAGGTTCGTGGTTTCTTAGGGAGATTGAACTACATTGCTAGATTCATCTCTCATCTTACGCCCACTTGTGAACCAATATTCAAATTGCTAAGAAAAGATCAGACGGCCAGGTGGAATAATGATTGTCAAAAAGCATTCGAAAAAGTGAAAGAGTATCTGCAGGAACCTCCGATACTAATGCCTCCAGTTCCAGGAAGGCCTTTGATTATGTACCTCACAGTTCTTGAAAATTCAATGGGATGTGTGTTGGGTCAACATGACGAGTCTGGCCGAAAAGAGCATGCAATATACTACCTTAGTAAAAAGTTTACCGACTGTGAATCCCGATACTCACTGCTCGAGAAAACTTGTTGTGCTTTGGTGTGGGCTGCTCGCCGGCTGAGGCAGTATATGTTGGTTCACACCACCTTATTGATTTCCAAGATGGATCCTATCAAGTATGTTTTTGAGAAGCCCGCTCTTTCCGGAAGAGTAGCCAGGTGGCAAATGATTTTGACTGAATATGATATCCAATATACTACCCAGAAAGCCATTAAAGGTAGTGTGTTGGCGGATTATCTTGCGCACCAGCCTGTTGAAGATTATGAACTGATGAAGTTTGAATTTCCCGATGAGGATGTGTTGTACATCAGAGATTGTAACATTCCCGGGCCAGAGGAAGGACCCGAACCAGGATCGTGATGGACGCTCGTGTTCGATGGTGCCTCTAATGCACTCGGGAATGGTGTTGGAGCTGTAATTACTTCTCCTTCAGGTTTTCATATTCCGTTTACAGCCAGAATCTGTTTTGACTGCACTAATAATATGGCTGAGTATGAAGCTTGCATCTATGGTATCGAAGCTGCGATCGATTTGCGAATCAAGTACTTGAAAGCTTTTGGGGATTCCAATCTCGTCATTAGCCAGATCAATGGAGATTGGGAAACTCGCCATCAGAATCTGATTCTGTACAGGGAGCATGTGATGAGACTCATCCCATACTTTGATGAGATCACATTCGAGCATATTTCTAGAGAAGAGAACAATCTTGCTGATGCTCTCGCTACGTTGGCTTCCATGTTCAAAGTGAAATGGGCCAATGAGGCGCCTAACATCACCATCAACAGGTTGGATGAACCAGCATTTTGCTTTGAGGCTGATGTTGAATTAGACGGAAATCCATGGTATCATGATATCAAAAAGTTCCTCAAAACTCAAGAGTATCCTCCCGAAGCGTCGGTGACTGATAAGAAGTTTCTGAGAAGGTTTGCAGCTAAGTTCTACCTTAACGGTGGTGTATTGTACAAGAGGCATCATGACGGTGTGTTGCTCCGATGTGTTGTTAAGGAAGAAGCTTTGAAAATTATAGAGGAAATGCACGAAGGCGAGTTTGGTACCCATTCTAGTGGGCATACAATGGCTAAGAAGATCTTGAGGGCTGGTTACTATTGGTCCACTATGGAAACTGATTGTCATAACCATGTCAGAATTTGTCACAAGTGCCAGATCTATGCTGATAAAGTGCACGTGCCGCCTGTGCCTTTGAATGTTTTGACTTCTCCGTGGCCTTTTGCAATGTGGGGCATTGATATGATTGGAGAGATTAAACCTACTGCTTCTAATGGACATCGCTTCATTTTGGTTGCCATCGATTACTTCACCAAGTGGGTTGAGGCCGCATCTTATGCGAATGTTACCAAGCAAGTGATTACTCGTTTTATCAAGCACAACATAATCTGTCGTTATGGGATTCTTGAAAAGATCATTACGGATAATGGATCAAATCTCAATAACAAGTTGATGAAGGAGCTTTGTGAGTCCTTCAAGATCAAGCATCACAATTCTTCTCCGTATCGTCCAAAGATGAATGGCGCTGTCGAAGCGGCTAATAAGAATATTAAGAAGATTGTACAGAAGATGGTAGTGACCTACCGAGATTGGCACGAGATGCTCCCTTTTGCTTTGCATGGTTATCGTACCTCTGTGCGTACATCGACTGGGGCAACTCCTTTCTCACTGGTTTATGGTATGGAAGCGGTATTGCCAGTTGAAGTTGAGATCCCTTCCCTGAGGATTGTGAAAGACGTTGAGCTTGACGAGTCAGAATGGGTACAGAATCGAATGGATCAGTTGAACCTCATTGATGAGAAGCGTTTGGAAGCTATTGGTCATGGTCAGGTGTACCAAAGGAAGATGAGAAAAGCTTTTGACAAGCGGGTGCGACCTCAAAGCTATAAACCAGGTGATCTGGTGCTCAAAACAATCATTCTTCCTCAAGGTGATCCTCGAGGCAAGTGGACTCCGACGTATGAGGGCCCTTTTGTTGTGCAGAAAGTGTTCTCTGGCGGTGCCATGATGCTTGCAACGATGGATGGCGAGAACTTTCCGCACCCTGTGAACGCGGATGTAGTCAAAAAATACTTCGCATAGACCTGATAAAAAAAAGAAAAGGAAAAAGAAAAAAGAAAAGAATAAAAAAAAATGAATCAGGCAAAAGAATGAAAAAGAAACAAATATACCCGCTAAGTTGAAAACCCGAAAGGGCGACTTAGGCAAAAAAGGGACAAAAGCGAATGACTGCATCTTGCATGCCACCTTGGCAATCACTCTTCATATATGCTTAGGGCTCCCGACCGAGGGATAAGCAAGACTCCGTGTTCTTGAGTTTGCGCCTGGCAGCTCAAATCCCTAAAAGCATTCACAATCCCGTCGGATCCACAAGTTCGGTGATGTCATATCAATCAGTTGTTAAATCGGGCAGTGATCAATCCTAATGAGTACGGTCTTCCAAAGCAAGGAGATGAGAACGTCAAGGTTATAAAAGTGATAGCGGGATCGAAACCAATGGATATCCGTTTCACATTGCCATTTCTCTTGTACTCAATAAATGCGTGGTTACCTCTTACTAGGAACTACTTCTGAGATGTGTTCGCTCTTTTACGAGCATCATGTTCGCAATTAATAAAAATCTCTTTATCTTAAATAGCCGTTTTCCTTTACTGTTTTGTTTGCATAAAACATCCTGGATTTGTGTTAAACTTTGCATATGAAAACTGCATTGCTTTTACAATACATGATTAGAAATGATAAAATCTTTGAAATTACTTCAAAGTCTTGTGTGACCAGGATGGCGGGCCAAGATGCCATGCTATATCCTGGGGCATTTTTCATTTGTTTGTCTCGCAGGTACGTCCTTGCAAGCGCTTTGCATCAGCATATTGACAGACATAGCTATGAGATATTCTCACTCCCCAGCCGAGTGCATCCTAGCGAGAGATTCTCATTCCCCAGCTGAGTATATCTGGATGAGACTTTCTTTGTTCCAAGATTCTCATCTCCTCATCAAAGCACATCTTGATGCATTCTCTATGTTCCAGAAGCCATATTCCCCGACGGAATGTCTTCTCCCCAGTTGGGTCTTGATTGGATGGTATCTGATTCCCCGACAAGCTCTTAATGAGGTTCCTTGACCGAGTTCCTCATTCTCCCCAGTAGAGCGTTTCTCTCCCAACAGATTGACCTGTTTTCCCCAGGAGAGTCATCTTATTCCCCAGTGGGCTTGCCTTAACAAAAGGTTCTTATGTTAAGTTCCTTATCCCCAGTGGATCTCTCATATCCCCAGCAGCTCGCTTTGCAGAAGTATTCATCTTCCCCACTGAGTTTTCTTTCCTCAGCAAAGATTTACTTCCATCCTCAGCAGAATCTGTTTCCTTCAAGGATTTCCCCAGCGGAATGCGTCCTACACAAGCAAGTTGGTCACTCCTCATCAGAGTTGTCTCCATGACTTGCTCTTATCTCCACATCCCCATAGTGTCGAGAATTTGCTTCTCCAAATGAAGTTGCCGGGGTATCCCCAAGCAGGATTTATTCCTCAAACAGAGCTCGCATCCAAATTTGATCATCTCCAGCAGATTTCTGCTCCATCTTTGCCGGCTCGCAGTTTGTGACCCCTGGTCACTCATCTTGTCCTCTCCGCAGAGTTCCATGTGCTCTCCAGGACTTTTTCAGCAATTCAGTGCTCCTCCGTTGTCTCCCCAAGCAACGTTCGAATCATGCATCATTTGCATTACATTCTCAAAAGCGTGTAGCGTCTTCCGCCTCGGGAACGTTATTCCATGCACATTCATACATGCATCATGCATAAATCATATCATATTTGTTTCTTTCTGCAGGAAAGTTATCAAGATACAAATGCCTCCTAGAGAGCAACTCGCCTAGTCATTACAGGCGCTTATCCTGATGTTTTGAATCAGAAGAGGATTGTTATACTTATTTTCTGGCACCGCTCAGATCAGTTCAAAGACATTCCTATTCCCGATGCCCCCCAGATCGGTGGAAGATATTTGTTCCTATCCTGATATCCAGCTCAGTTGAAGGAACCGCCTCCGGATCTCCCAAGATATTACGAAGGAGCAAGCCCTCTGATACATCAGATCAGTTGGAAATATCTACTCCCTGACGATTTAGTTCGTTCAGAAGAAGAAATTCGTCTGCCCAGTCCTGGTGCCTAACCATCAGTTGAAGACGCTTTCTTTACCCGGCGTACACAGTTCGGAAGAAACATCCGTTCCTATCCTAATATCCAGTTTCAGATTAGTTGAAGGAACCGCCTCCGGATCTCCCGTGATCTTACTAAGGAGCAAGCCACTGATATCATCAGATCAGATGGAGATGTTTGCCTGATCGACTTTGTCTTTCAGATGAAGATTGTCCTACTTATTTTCTGGCATCATGTCCAGATCAGTTTAAAGGCATTCTTTCCCCGGCGTACACAGTTCGGAAGAGATATTGTTCCTATCCTGATTCCCAGTTCAGTTGAAGGAACCGCCTCCGGATCCTCGTGGTCTTACGAAGGAGCTAGCCGCTAATTCCCAGATTAGTAGGAATATCTACCTGATGATTTAATTGCATCAGAAGAGATGTCTGCCCAGATTCCCAGATCATGATTCCCAGATCAGAGATACCTATTACCCGTTGATGCCCAGATCAACCGGCGTATCTCCTTCGATTCCCAGATCGATTTAAGACATCTATCCCGATGCAAGTTCGGAGACATCTGCTACGCCTGTTACTCAGATCAGTCGAGATGTTCCTTCTCTTGATGCCCAGATCATTTGAAGTGTTTCCCCTGCCTGTGGGTGCCCGTTCCTCCTTTTTCACAAGTTGGAGCATATTTATTATACAGATCAATCGAAGTTTTTTCTCCTCGCCTGCGGGGTGGTACGTTTCTTTCTTGTTACAAGACGGAATCTTCTATTGATCAAGAGTGCAAATTTTCGAGTTCATTCTGGTATTCAATCTCCTTCCACCTCAACGGTTCGAAACTTTCGTTTCTCACTCGTCAGGTTCAAGAAGTTTGAATAGGGGCAGCTGTTGCACCCCAAAATTTGCCCTATTTATTGGAGCTATAAGTTAATAATGACGTTTATTTCGTCATTCAAAAATTGAAGAAAAATAATAAAGAGTTTTCATGCGTTTAAGAAGAAAGGCGTGAAAAATGGTTTAAACAGTGGAAATACGAGAAAATTCGCAATTCATACTTGGAAGGTGATATGAGCTAAGTTCCCGCGTTGGACCGACTGTTTCGACGATATCTACAACTTTCGTGTTCGGCTCGGAAGCCAATTCTTTGAGGAAGGTTGCCAGATATGCAAATTACTTGAGGTTTCATGGTGAAAAACAATGCTGAATGTAGGGTTTCGGACCTTGGAAAATTCATATCTCCAAATCCACTCATCGGATTCACTTGAAAATTTAACTGGAGCTCCGTACTGTCATTACCAAGATTTCATATGTTCGGACCGAAGGCCAATTATGCATGGAAAATTCCCAGCATTTTAAGGATCGCCGCTTTGTTTCGGTAAAAATGTGTTTTCAAGTATGTCGCGCCTAGTTCGAAAATTCATAACTTCTTCAATGTTTATCGTATGAAGTCCATTCCGGCGGCATTTTCTCAGAAATCTCGTTAGCTTCGTTTCTTCGTCACACATGCTTGTTCAGATTTTGAGCCGAAGATAGAGTTTCATCGAGTTCTTTGAGCGGTACTCACAAAATTCTGCACAGTCGCACCAGATGAATCGGCGTTTCTCGTCATTCAAACGGGCGTATTTTCTTCACCGCTTATCGGATTGAGGTGATTCTCGCGGCGATGAGTCACGAATTTGGTCATCTTCACAGTGGCATTGGTTTCGTTCCGGAATTCGGAGCCGAACCAAGTTTCCTTAAAAACGAGCTAAAGTAAGACGCACCGAGGGCAATTTGGACATTTCGCGTTGACAATATATAAGTCATTTTCTCTTCACAATTCACAACTTCAACTCTCATAATTTCAATTCACCAATTCTTCACAAACACTTTCTCTCAATTCTCTCTCAATTCTCTTGAATCAAAACCACAAATTACATAAAACTTTCATCAATATTCATCAAATTTCATCAAGATCAAGAACATGGATTGAAGATTCAAGGATCAAAATTCGAATTTCTCTTCCTCTCTCCACATAGAGTGGCGCGCCTCTCTCTCTCTCCCTCATTCCGGATTTCGTTTTCGAGTTCGTGTAGTGTTCGCGTTCGTATCGTGATCGTGTTCGTGTTCGCGCTTCGGTTCGGATCTTCATCCGGTAAGCCTTGAACCTTGAATTAAGTGCTTAATTGTTGATTATATGTGAATTCAAATCTAGATCTACCTCTTGTTCTTGATTAATGGATGATTGATGATGATTGATCGGTGAATTTGCGTATTTTTTGCTCGAATTGATCGTGTTCATGTGGATTTGATGATGAATTGTGTTACTCGTGGTTGAATATGTGATTTGTTGGTGATTTTGTGTGTATAATTGTTGTTGATAATTTGTGTTGCTTGCGATGTACTCAACGTGTTCGTATAAATGCATGTGCCATATTCTCGATTGATATTTGCTTTGTTTGACGCGTCGCACTTGGCATAATTGTTGACATGTGGATCGTTTGATGTGTGAATGCATGTATACCATGATATTTGATGTTTGTTTGTGATTAATCTCGAATTGGTAAGTTTTTGGATTGAGTGCGAACGGCTCCAAGGTTTCAAAAGTGTGCAAAATTCTGTTTTTATACGCCAGGAACCGGGTTGTCCCAGGCGGGAACCGGTTCCCACTCAATCCAAAATGGCCATTCTCTGTGTTTTTGTACCAGGAACCGGGTTGTCCCTAGGTGGGAACCGGTTCCCAGCTTCATGAATTTTTGACTCTCTGGTTTTTTGTATGGGGAACCGGGTTGTCCCTAGGTGGGAACCGGTTCCCAGCTTGCTAATTTGGCCTTTCTCTGTGTTTTTGTGCCAGGAACCGGGTTGTCCCTAGGTGGGAACCGGTTCCCAGTTTTCCAAAATGTTGCCTCTCTGGTATTTTTTACCAGGAACCGGGTTGTCCCTAGGTGGGAACCGGTTCCTGTGTGTTATTTTGTGTTTTATTTTCTAACTTCAAACTTTCGTATCTCTTTACTCGTAACTCCGATTTGCATGTTCTTTATATCGTTGGAAAGCTTGTGAAACGTACTATCTCATGAAATGATTGATATTGATTGATTGTAGGTTATTCATGTGTGTTTACCTCTTGACGTTTGTTGTCCTTTTTTTGTGTGTGTTAATTGTTCATTTTCTTTTAGCTTATAATGTAATAACGCAATTCCGATTGCGATGTTTGTTATCTCTAACTTGTGTGCTAGTAAGCAAGGCTTTTGGATGGTTACCGATCGACGCCTATCACTCGAGTGTTCCGCTTCACTTGCGGGATACGATTCTATATCACTTGTATCGTGTTCTCGACTTGGAGACACGATCCTTTTACTTTATATCTGCTTGTTTGGTTTGCTTGTTCCTCTTGCAGGTGTATCGTGATCATGCTCGACATGTGAGTCGATGTTTGTGCGCTTTATGGCTAATCGGTGTGCTGACTATTTGCTTTTGCTTTGCTAGCTCGCTCGCGGGATTCCTAGTTTCTTCGCTTTGCTTCGCTTTAGTTTACGGATCATCATCCGTTTGGTATTGATCCCGTTTCATTTTACTATTCTCGCACTTTATCGCTTTCTCGCATCATCCTTTAACATGAGAAGTAGGACCTAGACATGTGTCATACCCCAATTTTTGACCTAAGATACCACCTCATATCATAGCATATGCATCATTTGCATCTCTAACAAATTGCATAGCTTGTGTTTGCTACTTGTGACTCAGCAGGATTTAATCAGGAAATCACTCATCAGTACAAGTAACAATCAATTATGGTTTTGTTCTCCCTTCATCTCAAAAGAACTACCTTCATCAACAATCAACATTTGGTCCTCAGAGATTCATTTCAACAAGCTCAACAGCTTTGAATCGACTGAATTAGGGTTTTGACTGAAGATAGCATACTCCTGACTTTTGCTCAGAATTTGACCTAATGACTTGGGACATGACCTCAAGACCCCCAGGTGAATCATTTTGACCTAATCCATTGGCTCAGAACATCTCCTATACAAAGATTGATCAGACAAATCCTCAGATTAGGGTTTTGAACTATCAGGGACTGAAATCAGGGATCACATTTGGGAAACCCTAAAAATCCCCAGGGAGTCAATCAAATGTTTCAATCATCCTCAAATAATCCCTATGACAATATACAATGGAAATTGTATCTCAATTCAAGATCCACAGTCATCAATTTCATCAGGTCGACAATTAGGGTTTTTGACCTAATTCACTGAACAACTGACTTTTTAATCAGGACATGGTGCCACAACTCAAACCATGGCTCAATATCCTCTAATACCTCAATATGATCCATTCATACCATTCATTTGATGAGGATAACCTGTTTCATTTGAAATCTCCAGAAACGCGATTCGTCTGAAAAAGTCAACTGTACAAGATCACCATTGACTTTTGGGGAATTTTGGTCAACCATGACTTTTGAAGTTTTGAATCATCAATATATGATATGAGAAGTCATTTGATCAAGGAAAATCAAGAAAAATCAATCAAGAATCAAAAGTCAAAAGTTTGACTTTTCATACTTTCGAAAAATTTCTAAGTGTTTTTCAATGGTTTTTTCCAAACTTTGGAAGGGAATTTCTCAAAATTTCACCTACAAACTGAAAAAAAACTTCCAACATGAAAGTTGTAGATTTTGATCCAATAAACAACTTTGACACATATAATTTTTTTCCATAAGATCAACCATTTAAGAGATATGGAGCTTCAAAGTTGGTATCTTTTGAAAATTTCACTTAAAACTTCATTTTCTTCAAAGTTCATGGATCTTTTTCACCCATTTCCTTAAAGGTCTTGAAGAAACTTTCAACTAGGGTTTTGAAGTGTGTAATATGAGCTTTCCAAAATGTCCAAGAGCATGAAGAAATATGGAGTGTAGCCATGGTTTTGAATTTTGACATTAGTGAACTTTTCACTTGAAATTTCAAGCCATTTTTCACTAAGTTTCAATACTATATGGTTTATAATGCAAACAATGATGCATCAATGCAATGATTAGGAGATATTTTCTGATTTGAGATCAGAAGGGAAAGAGATAAGAAGCTTGAGTTTTAACCATGGTTTGGTCACTTTAACCATTTTGCATTAAATGTAAAAGATGCTAGTTTATCTCTTAAGCCAAGTCATCAAACTTTGGGCAACTTGCAAAGGCTCTGCATTCAGAACTCATGGCCTATAAATAGAGGTTCAAAACACTCTTCAAATCACACCAAAACCTCATAATCATAGGTTTTCTCTCTTCTTTCTTGAATTGCAAGTTTCATGAGTTTCAAAGAGGAGAAAGTGCAAGTTCCATCCCTTGCAAGTTCTGAGCCAAGTGATGCTTCCCACAACTCATAAACATCATATGGGATGTGTCTGATCCATCCATACACCCCAAAAACACATAAAACTCAGAATCACTACCTCACTTTCCAAATATGCATAACACTAGCCTTATCATGCCAAAATCAAATCCAGGCCAATTCTGTCCAATCTAACCATCCAAACACATTCCATATACCATATGTGAACTATCCCAACCATCATTCATGATCTGAAACACCTCCATCTTCAAATTCGATTCACTCTTGAAGCTTATGCAGGTCGGGTACCATAGCCATGCCCAGATGAATTCAGATGGTTCCAAGCATCCAGACACCTTCCATAATCATCATAGAAGCTATTCAGATTGATACAAAGCATCTGTAACACCTCCTTTGCAAGATTCAATCTCCAGCTTGGCCGTTTTTGAGGTAAGAGCTCATGAACTTCAAACTCTATCATACATGCATCATAAATGAAAAACTGAGTTACCATCTTGTTTCTGCACCATCACTGAATAATAACCCTCAATCAATTGCATCATATCATGATCATACACGATTTCACAAAGATTTGTCATATTAGGGTTCTTCGTGTTCATCAGAGAATTAATGATCTTAGAGTGAAAATAAATGAAATTAAATGGTACCATCATGTTCCTCGTCCAAAATCGAGCAAGATAGGTCATTCACTTGATCAAAACAATCCAGTTTCAAGAATTTTCAAAATCAAAATTGGGGTGTGTTCTTGGCGCGTTTTTTGGTTCAGAAATTTCAAATATCAATTTCAAAATCTATTTCATTGAACGCGTATGTTTAACAAGCCACAAGCGTGGCTCAGTTGGTCCAGGTTTTGGCATGTGAGAGAGAGGGCGTGGGTTCAAGCCCTTTGGAAGACAAAACCAATTTTTTGACACTATTTTTCTTTCATTTTTTTAACAAACTTCAACAATTAATTTAACCAATCAAATCAACTTATTTTTTCTTCATTTTTTAAACACTTCTTATTTAATATACATATTTTGACAATATCAAAAAAAATCACAAAAAAATATTTATTTAATATACTTTTAATTAGGTTTAAAATGACATGTTTTTAGGTATTTTCAAATACTTTAAATATTGTTTTATTTGATTTTTTTTCAAACTTAATTACTTGTAAATATTTTTGTGATCAAACCCTAATCACTTAGGTCTTAATTAAGCATTAAAACTTGTTTTAAACTTAATTAAGTTGATTTCTTTCATATTCAAATCGTTTTAAAACAAGCGATCGCGATTCTTTTCAAAAACGATAAACCATTCCTTTTTGACTAAATCTTTTTGACTAATCAAATGATTTTCAAAATGAAGTGGGGCCTCTCGAATATTAGAGAGTATAAGACCCACTCTTTTTCCTTCTTTTTACAGTTTTTCTTTGTACAGAAAACTTTTTCAAAACAATACTTTTCAAACTGTTTTTCAAAACAATAAATCTCACATCTTTTTTTCAAAACCATCCACCCTGTTTTATGAAAATAAAACAGGGGCCTCTCGAATATTAGAGAGTGTAAGTCCCATTTCTTTTCTTTTTATATAGTCTTCAAAACAAATAAAACTTTTTCAAAACAAATCTTCAAACAAAAGCGAAACCTCGCGTCTGTAAAAAACAATCAACCATGTTTTGTAAATAAAACACGGGCCTCCACGTAGGTATAAGTCCCAAGCCCTTTTGTACATACCCATTCCAGTACATGAAATTAGGTATTTCATTGTACGCCTTTTTGTACACACACCGTTTTGTACATATCTCGATCAATCTGTGTTTTTAAACTTTGAATAACAAACCAAAAATGAAGGTTTTTCTTTAAATCTTCCCAAAAATACCATGGGCCTCCATGTAGGTATAAGTCCCAAGCCCTTGTAAAAACCTGTTTACATAGCTTTGAATAAACTCAAGTGGACCTCTCCCCGAGTGTGAGTCCCGAGCCCCGTGTATGCAAATGGATCATGCTTACAGGTATATTTCCTTCATAAACTCCATTATATACACACACTTTGTCATATATATAATTGTTCATGTTTGTTCATGTTTGTTCATATTTGTTCATGTTTGTTCATATGTGTGATATGTGTACTTGTTCAACTTAGTACAACACTAGGTTCCCCATAGCCTCCTATTGGGCTTCGTGCAAAGAATCTCCACTAGTTTAGGTTAGGACATAGAGTATGGTTTCCCGGTGAAATCGCTCTAAGAGCTCAGACCAACTATACCATGCCTCCCCTTGGGCTTTGTACAAACGAGTGACCCTCCCATAGCCTCCTCTTGGGCTTATAATGCAAGGACCCTGGATTGTCCCTCCCATAGCCTCCTCTTGGGCTTACAATGCAAGGACCCTCGGATAGCCTCCTCTTGGGCTTCGTACAAGGACCCACGGGCTTCTTATAAGCATCCCCAATATCCAAATCAAAAACCTAGGAGATTAGACATTTATCATCTCTATGATAGGAGTATCTCTTCTATATCATCACAAACAATTAATTTATCAAACTTTTTTGCCACAAGGCTGGCTAATCAATCAAATTTTTTTGCCACAAGGCTGGCTAATCAATCAAACCGTTTTGCCACCATACTGGCTGATTAATCAAAGTTTTTGTCACAAGGCTGACTTCATTGAAACTTTTGCCACGAGGCTGGCTGATTAATCAAAACTTTTTGTCACAAGGCTGACTTCATTGAAAGTTTTTGCCACAAGGCTGGTTAAACAACAAAAACATCTTTATCATTCTAAGCACCCTAAGTGGCATGGCCCCGGGCTTATAATGAAAAGATTTTCAAACAAAATCAAACAGATGTATGTGATGATATAGATTAGATACATCGAACATTTAGATGACATTTGTCTCTTATCCTTTGCTTCCACTAGCATAAGTGGGAACTACGATTGCTCTGACTTTCTCAACATCCCTTTGAGAATACGTAGGCACAAGGTCGATCCTTGGCGAGCAAAACAAAACAAAAAAAAACCATTCAAACCTTAGCACCCGTAGACCCCGAGCTACAGATGCTCTGATTCCCTCTAAGGGATATGTATGCAGAGGATCGCGATGATCTTTGCGAGCATAATCAAACAAACACCTTAGGTCCCACCTCTTTCTCACAAGAACCTCTCAATAACATGGAATGAAAAACAAAGCAAAGAAACCTATAGAGTACTATAGATACGTTGGGTGCTAATACCTTCCCTTCGTATAACCAACCCTCTTACCCAAGATCTCTCCCCCCACTTTTAGGTTATTGCAGCTTTTTTCCTTTTCCTCTTTTGGAAACAATAAAAAGTTTGGTCCGTACAAAAGAAAAATCATTTTTTGAGCACTCGAGCCCAAAGAAGGCATCAGGTGTCTCATCCCAAAAAAGGATACGATTTTTCCCCGCGACAGAAAAAATGGCGACTTCACTGGGGAGAATCTTTTTATTGTTTCCAAAGGAAGGGTTAATTCTATTTGCTTTATTTTTCATTTCATTTTTTGTTATATGTGTGGTTCTGGTTCTATTACTTGCGTGGTTCTGTTACAAGTGATACATTATGGACAAATCCTAACCCGGATTAAGTACACATAAGAAATTAGGTGGAGGGTATAGTCATGTGCAGGCGCACGTGAGAATCCTTCCGCTCAGTGGAGGTTCCTTGTTTGTAATATATGTTTAGCATGTTTCGTAGCGAAGACATTGTTACTTTCATTGAACTGTAGAAGCTGAGTTGGCCGTAGAACCCCAACCCATCCTGGCCTTATTAGGTTGTGGTGCAGAAACTATTCAGGTGAAGACTTGGATTAGTTGTCATGCGGAGAACCACACTCAGACGAGTTTTTCTTGAGAATATTACTGGCTCATGAGTTTAATTGTGGAAGGCCGGTAATATCCGAAAGAAAAATGTAGACTCTGACGTATCAGTAGAACATGTTGTGCAGGTGATTAACTAGAACTATCCCATTTTTGGTTCTCTGACCTCATGCTCGTGACTTTGGACCTTTGAACCTATGCGTTACCATGTTTGTGTACCATGTTTGTAGTACCATGTTAGTGTTACCATGTTTGAACTACCGTGTTTGCTTTACCATGTTTGAATATGTGGCATCCATGCATCCATGCATCCATGCATTCATACATTCATTAGAAAACCCATCTTTTTCCATAAAAAACATGATTTTTCCAAAAAAATTTAGAGAATTTTCTTTGCAAACATTATAGGATTAGGTTATGGAAAAAAGGTATACCAAAAAGTACGGTTTCAAAGCGCCTGATGTAGAAAGACTGATAGAGTTAGCATCTTCTGTACAAGATCCTTGTAGTTTTAGGAAAAGTTATGGAAAGCTTTTGCCTATTTTGAACACTCATGTTGATGAAGGACTTCTCAAAACTCTGGTTCAGTTCTATGATCCCGTCTACCGTTGTTTTACCTTTCCAGACTACCAGTTGGTACCGACCTTGGAAGAATATGCCAATCTTTTAGGTATTCCTGTGTCTGACAAAATACCCTTCAATGGTTTGGAAGCCATTCCTAAGTCACACGTCATTGCAGCAAGTATCCACATGAAAAAGTCTGAAGTAGAGAGTAATTGGACTACCAAAGGAAACCTCCCGGGTTTAACTTCACACTTCCTGGTAAAGAAAGCCTTTGATTTCATCGAAACTGGTAGCATGATAGCTTTTGAAGCTACACTAGCCTTGCTCATCTATGGGTTGGTTCTGTTTCCCAATGTCGACAACTTTGTTGATATCAATGCCATAAATATCTTTCTGATTGGAAATCCTGTTTCGACTTTACTTGGTGACATGTATTTCTCTGTCCATCATAGGAATCGCCAAGGCGGTGGAATCATTGTATGTTGTGCACCATTGTTGTTCAAATGGATTGTTTCACACTTACCTGAGTCTCCTATTTTCACAGAAAACCGAGAAGGTTTGCGTTGGCCTCGAAGACTTATGTCTCTTACTAATAGTGATATTCATTGGTATACCTTGGCTCGCTGTGGTACAGAAACCATTGAAAGCTGTGGAGAATTCGCCAACGTACCCCTCATTGGTACGCAAGGAGGAATTAACTACAATCCGGTCCTAGCCCGACGACAACTCGGGTATGCAAATTCAGCTAAGCCCATTGGTCCTACAGTGGAAGGATACTTCTACCGAGAAGGGGATAATCCTAAAAGTTTGAAAGCAAGAATGGTGAGAGCTTGGTACGACATCCGATGGAAAGAAAAAGGTGAGGAAAGAAATTGCATTGCCATGGACACCTACACCTGCTGGGTAAAGAAAAGAGCAAAAGAGTTTCAAATGCCTTATGCTTATGAAAAACCCATGTTTCCTGCAGTATCTCAACGACCCAACATTCCCGCTATGGAGGAATACCAAGACACTTTGGCAAAGATGAGGATAGAAAAAGATGCTTGGGAAGAAAAGTTTCGTAGCACTGAGGTGGAAAATAGAAAGTTGAAGAAAAGAGTGAAAGATCACGAAGAAACTCTCTATTATCATGATGGATGGCTCATGAGTAAAGATGAGAAGATTCGTCAGAAAGACGCTGCAATCAAGAGGTACATCAAAGAAAGCAAGAAGAATCTTGAAGGTTCGACAAGCAACGCTCCGACTCCTGGTGATTGGAAGAATATTGTTGACAAGCTGAGGACTGAAAAGGCCGAATTGAAAGCTCACTATGGGAAAGAAATCATGAAGCTCCAGCTGCACAATGCATTCGGTTCTTCGTCTGATGAAGATGTTTAGGATTTGTTTAGCTTTTTATTTATCATTTGCGTTTGTAAGGAGCTACGCTCCAATGTTGTAACATTTCCCATTATTGTAATTAAAAAAAAAAAATGAATAAAAGATTTGTTTGTGTTCAAATGTTTGCAAGGAAATAATCTTTAAAATGTTTGGAAAAATCATAAATTTCTTTTTGCATACATCATTCTGCATATCGAGTCTGTTGTATAGAGTCTTTTCTTTTGGATCTTTCTCCAATAGATCGTCAAGCTGTCGCGTCTCAAAGTTTCTCGACCGCGCTCGCAATCAGATCACAGATACAATACTCGTTCGAACAGAAGAAGAGTAATGGAACACTCTGAACAAGAGAATATTGAGCTCCGTGGTACAGTGACCACCCTTCAGGAAAAGTTGGAAAGTCTCACTACTCTGGTTGACTCCTTAATGGCCGCACAGAATCAGCCGCCGCCACCCAACAGTCAAGCAACGGTAACATCTGAAGTCACTAATCCAGCTTCTACAGTTGCGTTCGGTATTCCATCTTTCTCCATGCCAGAAGGTTGGGGCACGCCTTTCAGCCTTGGTACAGGTTTCCGCCATAATTTCTCTGGGGTTCAAACAGCTACAACTGAAGCGCCTGCTGCGCAAGGTTCAGCATTTACTCCAAATCGGGGGGTAACTTTTTCTCAAGTCACTATGGCACTTTCTCAACCCACTATGACAGTTCCGACTCCTACGGTTCACACTGTTCCTTATGATGGCAATGAGATTTATGATGATCAGGGTGATAGAACAAATCAGCTTAATCTTGTGGGAGATCTCCAAGAGCAGTTCAACAAGATTCAGCTGGAAGTCAAAGCTATTCGGGGAAAAGATTTGTTTGGAAAGAATGCCCAAGAGCTATGTTTGGTTCCTAGTGTACAAATACCAGCTAAGTTCAAGGTCCCAGACTTTGAGAAATACAAAGGAAGTTCTTGTCCACAAAGCCATCTTGTGATGTATGCCAGAAAGATGTCTACTTATGCAGATAATCATCAGTTGCTTATCCATTACTTTCAAGACAGTTTGACTGGCGCCGCACTGAAATGGTACACAGGCTTGGATAGCACTAATATTCGAACATTCAATGACCTAGGTGAGGCCTTTGTCCGACAATACAAGTATAACTCGGATATGGCTCCGGACAGAGATCAGCTTCGATCCATGGCTCAGAAAGACCATGAAGCTTTCAAAGAGTATGCCCAACGATGGAGAGAAACTGCTGCTCAGATTAATCCACCGTTAAAAGAGAAAGAGATGACAAAGATTTTCTTGAATACTCTCAGTCCGTTTTATTAT
Source organism: Vicia villosa (assembly GCF_029867415.1). Lineage (NCBI taxonomy): Eukaryota > Viridiplantae > Streptophyta > Magnoliopsida > Fabales > Fabaceae > Vicia > Vicia villosa. Next base: position 67,273,337 of record NC_081184.1, on the reverse strand, counting down.
GAACGCATGATTGCTAGTGCTCCAAGTGATTTCACCGAAATGGTAAACATGGGGATGCGTCTAGAAGAAGGAGTCCGAACCGGACGTCTAACTAAAGAAGGTGGATCTTCAAGCGGAACCAAAAAGTTTGGAAGTGGTTTCCCAAAGAAGAAAGAACAAAATGTTGACATGGTATCCCAAGGAAAGCCAAGAGGAAATGTCAATCGTCAACGACAGGTAGCTGCTATCGCACCAGTCGTTAATACCGCACCGAATCCGGGATTTACTCCGCAGTTTCAACAACAACAGCCTCGACCACAGGCTCAGCAGTTTAACAATAGTCAGAATCGTGTACAAAGAGCTCCACAGTTTGATCCGATTCCAATGACCTACACAGAGTTGTACCCTGCTTTGATTGAAAGAGGTCTTGTTCAAACTAAAGCACCACCACCAGTACCTGAGAAACTCCCATGGTGGTACAAAGCTGAGGTCTCATGCCCTTATCATCAAGGAGCACCTGGCCATGATCTTGAGCATTGCATAGCTTTGAAACATGAAGTTCAGAGGTTGGTAAGATCTAATCTCCTCTCTTTCCGAAATTTGAATACAAATGTGCAAGCAAATCCTCTACCCAATCATGGAGGGCATGTTGTGAATATGGTGTACGGATGTCCTGGTCCGTACCGAGTCTATAATATCAATTACTCAAGAGCCGATTTGGTACAAATGCACGCTACTCTCTGTCGAGGGCAGAATTTTCGCCAGCATCACTATGGTTCCTGTAGCATATGTTGTGTAGATCCTCACGGATGTTCGATTGTGAGAAGAGATCTCCAAGTGCTGTTGGATAATGGTACTATTCAGATCTATAGAAATAGGAATGAAAATGAAGTTAACATGATAGGATGCTATCCGCATGAGCTTTTAGTCTCAGATATCAACTCGGAAATGCCTACAGTTAACGTCATCGTTCCTCATTTCAACATGCCTGAGCGCATGGAAGTTACTTATAACAAGCCGAAGGTTCCTGTTGCTCCTTTGATCATTTGTTTACCTGGACCTGTTCCTTATGACTCTGACAAGGCAGTTCCATACAACTACAATGCTACAATGATAAAAAATGGACAAGAAGTTCCTTTACCTACTCTTTCATCTGTCGTGAATATCGCTGATGTGAGTCGAGTAACAAGAAGTGGACGTGTGTATACTCCACTACCTCCGAAGCAGCCTGTTGCTCCTGCAACCGGACAAAATCCTGTCAATGTTCCAGTGGGAAATCCTGTGGAAACTCCTGTTAGTAATACAAACACTGATGTTGGTCAATCCAGTGGAACCAATGTGAATCCTGATTTTGATGAAATTTTGAAGCTTATCAAAAGAAGTGAATACATGATTGTGGATCAGCTTATGCAGACTCCTTCAAAAATCTCAATACTTTCATTGCTTTTAAACTCTGAAGCACATAGGGAAGCCCTGATGAGAGTTTTGGATCAAGCTTTTGTAGATCATGATGTGACTGTTGACCACTTTGATGGGATAATAGCCAACATAACTGCTTGCAACAATTTAAGCTTCTGTGATGAAGAACTCCCCGAGGAGGGCAGAAATCACAATCTTGCTTTGCACATTTCTATGAACTGTCAGTCAGACTCTTTGTCCAATGTGTTGGTAGACACCGGATCTTCCTTGAATGTGATGCCAAAGACGATTCTTGCTCGTTTGTCTTACCAAGGAATGCCTATGAAGTTCAGTGGTGTAATTGTCAAAGCATTTGATGGATCGCGAAAATCTGTTATCGGCGAAGTCAACCTTCCCATGACAATTGGTCCACATACATTTCAAATCACCTTCCAGGTCATGGACATTCAAGCTGCTTATAGCTGTTTGTTAGGACGACCATGGATCCATGAAGCAGGGGCAGTAACTTCTACGCTCCATCAAAAGTTAAAATTTGTAACAAATGGAAAATTGGTGACGATAAGTGGAGAGCAAGCCTTGATGGTGAGTCATTTATCCAATTTCTCTTTTATCAGTGCCGATGATGTGGAAGGAACTCAGTTCCAAGGTCTCTCTTTAGAAGACGAATCTTCCAAAAAGAAAGCATCGATCTCTTCTTACAAAGAGGCGGTAAAAGTAGTGAAAGATGGAACTATCGTTGGCTGGGGGCAAGTTGTGATCCCTACCAAGAATGAAACTAGAGCAGGACTCGGATGTTCACCAATGTTTTCAAACTGCACTAAGAAGGATGAAACCCTTCGTCCGATCAAAGAAACATTCATTAGTGGAGGATTCCTTAACCCAATTCCTCAAGAGGTTAATGTCCTTATTGAAGAATGTATCGAAGAAGGTCTACCTGATCCTGAAGAAGAATGGAAATGTTATCTCAATGACTCGGGATACATATCTCCGGAAGAACCATATCCTCCTTCAGAAGAATCCAAAGGCAATGAAACTGAACCTGTTCCTACAGAGGTCTGGGATACCTTGGGACAACCAAGTGGAAAATTTGATTATATGGTGAAATATACTGCACCTGAAAGTTACAAGATTGCGATTGAGGATATCCAACCAACTGGATGGGGAGATTCCTTTGAATATAATAGTCAACCAGAAGAGGTTTATCAGCCATGTCAATTTTCTCAGCAGCCTGAAATTACTGAAGATTTCGGATTCAACGCATCTGCCAAGATTGATAATCCTGAAGATGGTTATTATCACATAAATGCCATTTTTGAAGATGAAGGGGAAGATGACCCCGCAACTGACTCAGAAAGTGTCGCTGACAATGAGTCTCTTCATCCTGAAGACTGGGAAATACATCCTGAAAATTCTGAAGATTGTGACTCATCATATGCTCTTCAAGAAGTAGAAGAAGACCGTTTCAACTCTACAAAGAACAAGGTTGACAAACCAGGACCTTCAAATCCTGCTCGACCAGCAAACGATGTCAATACTGAAGATAATTCTGGGGAGAATTTTCCTGAATACATAATACACAGAGGAGTTCATTGCTACTGGAAAGCTGTCGACGTTCCGAACGTTGTTCGCCGCTCAAAGTAATCACCTCGCTGTTATTTTGACCTCCTGCCTTGCCCAAAGCAGAGAGATGTTTTATAGGGCTTTGCTTTTAAATGTTCCGCCCAAATAACTTTGTGTATAGGGCTTTGTTTAAAAAGTTTCCCTCTTTGTCCTGCCCAAGACAAATGAGTTTGTGTTTAGGGCTTTGTTTCAAAAATGAATCATAAATAAAGTGTCATTTTGAATTCCCTACATTATATGTTTTATTTTTGCTTTTTTTCTGGAAATGGTAATCCTAAAAAACCAAAATAAAGAAAAAAAACTTTTTCAAAAAAATCTGCATACACTCCTGCATTCATAAATTTTATGAAATAAATATAACTCACATGTGCAGATTAACTATTGATAAACCCATTGAATGCAATAACCCTATGCCCTCTCCCAACTTTGAGTTTCCTGTGTTCGAAGCCGAAGAAGAGGAAGAAGAGGAGATCCCGGACGAGATCTCTCGATTACTTAAGCACGAGGAAAGAGCCATTCTGCCTCACAAAGAGCCTTTAGAAAAGATCAACTTGGGTTCTGAAGAAGACAAAAAAGAAGTGACCATTGGATCGCTGCTTGATGCTGATGTCAAGAGTAAGTTGACAGACCTTCTCAAAGAATATGTTGACGTGTTTGCCTGGTCCTACCAAGACATGCCTGGGTTGGATACCAATATTGTTCAGCATTACTTGCCATTAAAGCCAGAATGTCCGCCGGTTAAGCAGAAATTGCGAAGGATTCACCCTGATATGGCTAATAAGATCAAAGTGGAAGTTCAAAAGCAACTCGACGCAGGTTTTCTTGTCACCTCCGAGTATCCTCAATGGTTGGCCAACATAGTGCCAGTTCCGAAGAAAGATGGCAAAGTCAGAATGTGTGTTAACTACCGTGACTTGAACAAAGCCAGTCCCAAAGATGACTTTCCATTACCACATATCGACATGCTGGTTGATAACACCGCTAAGTTCAATGTCTTTTCCTTCATGGACGGGTTCTCTGGTTATAATCAGATCAAGATGGCTCCTGAGGACATGGAGAAGACATCTTTCATCACCCCATGGGGTACCTTTTGCTACAAAGTGATGCCGTTTGGATTAAAGAATGCAGGCGCAACTTACCAAAGGGCAATGACTACTCTCTTTCATGACATGATGCATAAAGAAATTGAAGTTTATGTGGACGACATGATAGCCAAGTCCAGCACAGAAGAAGAACATATTGAATACCTTTTGAAGTTGTTTCAACGATTAAGGAAATATCAGCTTCGCTTGAACCCTAACAAATGTACTTTTGGGGTTAGATCTGGAAAACTCTTGGGTTTCATTGTCAGCCAAAGAGGTATCGAAGTAGATCCCGACAAAGTCAGAGCTATTCAAGAGATGCCTGCACCAAAAACTGAAAAGCAAGTAAGAGGATTTCTCGGACGATTGAACTATATCTCCAGATTTATCTCTCAAATGACTGCTACTTGTGGGCCAATTTTAAAGCTTCTCCGCAAAGATCAAGGGGTTGTATGGACTGAAGATTGCCAGAAAGCGTTTGACAGTATCAAAGAGTACTTGTTAGAACCACCAATATTGATTCCTCCGGTTGAAGGAAGACCATTAATCATGTACCTTACTGTGTTGGAAGAATCCATGGGTTGTATGCTTGGACAGCAAGATGAAACCGGTAAGAAGGAGCATGCCATCTATTACCTGAGTAAGAAATTCACAGACTGTGAGTCTCGTTACTCCATGCTCGAAAAAACATGTTGTGCTTTGGTTTGGGCTTCAAAACGTCTCCGCCAATACATGATCAACAATACTACTTGGTTAATCTCCAAAATGGATCCGATCAAGTATGTCTTTGAAAAGCCTGCCTTAACAGGAAGGATTGCCCGATGGCAAATGCTGTTATCTGAATATGACATTGAATACCGTGCTCAAAAGGCGGTCAAAGGAAGCATTCTCGCCGATCATTTGGCGCATCAACCAATTAATGAACATCAATCTCTCAAGTTTGACTTTCCTGATGAAGATGTCTTGTACTTGAAGATGAAAGATTGTGACGAACCGTTACCTGAAGAAGGTCCTGAGCCCGGATCAAGATGGGGCCTAATTTTTGATGGAGCAGTAAACGCTTTTGGCAATGGAATTGGGGCAATCATCATCACTCCCAAGGGTACTCATATCCCGTTCTCCGCCAGATTGCTATTTGAGTGCACCAACAACATCGCAGAATATGAAGCTTGTATCATGGGTCTCGAAGAAGCCATTGACTTAAGGATCAAGATCCTCGACATATATGGAGATTCAGCTCTCGTGATCAACCAAATCAAAGACAAGAGGGAATCTTATCACCCTGGCTTGATTCCTTACAGAGATTATGCAAGACGTCTGTTGACTTTCTTCAACAAGGTTGAATTGCATCATATACCTCGAGATCAGAATCGAATGGCAGACGCCTTGGCTACTCTATCTTCCATGTTCAAAGTCAATCATTGGAATGATATGCCTACAGTCAGAATTACGCGCCTTGAAAGGCCCGCCTATGTGTTTGCAACTGAAGCAGTCATCGATGATAAACCGTGGTTCTACGACATCAAACGCTTCCTTCAAACTCAAGAGTACCCACTTGGGGCATCAAACAAAGATAAGAAAACTCTAAGGAGACTTTCTGGCAGTTTCTTCCTGAACGGAGATGTGCTATACAAAAGAAACTTCGACATGGTTTTGCTCAGATGCGTGGACAGACACGAAGCAGACATGTTAATGCATGAAGTGCATGAAGGGTCCTTTGGAACTCATTCAAACGGGCATGCAATGTCCAAGAAGATCTTAAGAGCAGGATACTATTGGTTGACAATGGAATCTGATTGTTACAAACACGTGAAGAGATGTCACAAGTGCCAGATCTACGCAGATAAGATCCATGTGCCACCGACTCTACTCAACATTCTCTCATCTCCATGGCCTTTTTCCATGTGGGGTATCGACATGATTGGAATGATCGAACCAAAAGCTTCAAACGGTCATCGTTTCATCTTGGTAGCAATTGATTACTTCACCAAATGGGTCGAAGCAGCATCTTATGCCAATGTTACAAGACAAGTGGTTGTGAGGTTTATCAAGAACAACATCATTTGCCGATATGGTATTCCCAGCAAGATCATTACTGACAATGGTTCAAACTTGAACAACAAAATGATGAAAGAATTGTGTGAGGAATTCAAGATTGAGCATCATAACTCTTCTCCTTACAGACCAAAAATGAACGGCGCCGTTGAAGCCGCTAACAAGAACATTAAGAAGATTGTCCAGAAAATGGTCGTCACTTACAAAGACTGGCATGAAATGCTACCATTTGCTTTACATGGGTACCGTACTTCAGTGCGTACTTCAACAGGGGCAACTCCCTTTTCTCTAGTATACGGCATGGAAGCTGTGCTCCCCGTAGAAGTTGAAATCCCATCAATGAGAGTCCTCATGGAGACTAAGTTATCAGAGGCTGAATGGTGTCAAAGCAGATACGATCAGTTGAACTTAATCGAAGAAAAACGTATGACTGCTCTATGCCATGGACAGTTATACCAAGCAAGGATGAAACAAGCTTTCAACAAAAAGGTTCGACCTCGTGAATTTCGAGAAGGCGACCTCGTGCTTAAAAAGATCTTGTCTTTTCAACCAGATTCTAGGGGCAAATGGTCTCCTAATTACGAAGGCCCGTATGTTGTCAAAAGAACATTTTCTGGCGGCGCCATGACTCTTGCAACCATGGATGGTGATGAACTCCCATATCCTGTGAATGCTGATGCAGTCAAGAAATACTTTGTCTAAAAAAGAACAAAAGAACAGCTCGGTAAGTCGAAAACCCGCAAAGGGCGACTTAGGCAAAAATGAGCGTCTCGGTGGACTGAAAACCTGAAAGGGCGGTCCAGGCAAAAATTATAGACAATATACAGAAAAAAATTCATCCTGGTAGATTGAAAACCTGAAAGGGCAATCTAGGCAAAAATTAAGGATTTATGACAAAGTAACTGCATCAGTCCATACTTCGTCACCTGAGGAGTCTTTTTCATCAAAGGATCTTCAATCAAATCATCGCCAATCTGAAGCAACAAGCACAGTTGGAACTCAAAGTTATTAGAGGGAATAGTGGTTATTGCTTTCAATGTAGCCTTTTCCGCATAATTACCATTTCCAACTTTTGTAAATACTCTATGGAATCACGCCTTTAGCTGATTTCCATCCTATTAAATAAATTTGAGCCTTGTGCCCATTTGTCTGCAATCTCTAATTTCTTTTAGCTTTCAAAATGACGCTTTAATTGTGTTATTCACTTTTGAAAAAAGGAAAAAAAAGTTTTAAATGAATTTACTTCACTTTTCTTTTTCAAAATAAAAGCGAAATTTTCCTTTGAGTTGTGAACAACGGAAGGAACATCAGCAGTCGTCTCCATAGGATGAACAAAAGGATTCTCCCTGAAAATTGTTGAGACAACGGTATTCTTGTCCCAGAAAAGAATTCTTGAAGCAATTATCCCTCGAGGTAAAGAAGCTCTTCTATCCCCAGTGAAGAAGCTCTTCTATCCCCAGTGAAGGAGGTCTTTTATCCCCAGTGACGAAGATCTTCCATCTCCAGTAAAAGGGTTCTTCCATCTCAAAAAGGATGCTCATCTTCCCCAGAGAAGTTTAAAGCACGCAGCACCATTCATCACCTGTGTTATCTACACCGTGTTGAAGAACATTTGCCAAGTATCTGGTTGTATTGCGACGTCGGTCCCTCTCCAGTATACCTCTTTGTATGTCAGTATTGTCAGCATGCATGCTACATTCATGACATTCATCATTCGTACATATTTGCATCATTTATGCATCATCGCTTTTTTCAATGTCTGCTTAAAATCACTTGTTCAGGATATATCTATCCTCAAAAAAAAAAAAAAAGAGAAAAAAGAAAACAAATATGGGCGTGTCATCTTTCCAAGTTGGTTGTCACCCATAAGCAGAAAAGAACATCTTCTTTCTCCAGTTCCCCACTGAGATAATTCCTCGTGGAAGAAGGTTGCTTTAGTTTCTCCTTTCAAAACAAAGGAGGAAATCCCCAGTTGAGTTCATTCCTCATGGGTACAAAGTCTTGTTTGACTATTTCTTTCCAATTCATTCTTGGTTAGAACCTTGTCTTTACCAAAGATTCAAATTCCGATTCCTCAAATAGAGTCGTGAAAAACAGACAATAAGCAATAGCCTCATCATCTGAGCAGCTTATGTCTCTTTCAAAAGCTTTTTCCTCTCAAGGAAATCAATCGTGAAGACCACTTGACAATCAGGGCCTTATTACTGTTCACAAGGCTGAATAACCAGTAATCTCCCTAGCAAAGTCTCCAGGATCATTTTATCACTTGGCTGATAATTGATCATGTCTTCAGAACCACTATCACAAGGCTGGTAGTCGGTAATCCTTTTGTTCTGGTTATATTATTAAACATGTCTATCACCATGCTGATAGTCGGTAATATTAACCTAACCGTTGAAACTCTTTTTACCTTGTCAAGTCTATCACCATGTTGATAGTCGGTAATACAGTTTCATACCTTTCACCTTCGCATTATTAAACAAGTCTATCCCTGTGCTGATAGTCGATAATGTCGATAGGTAAGCTTTTCTTACAAAGCTATCATTCCCCGGCGAAGCATACACTTGCTTTCCCGAAAAACAAAAATGGATTCTCTTCCTAAAAAACGGATTGAGGCATCCTTCCCAAACTCCTTTCCCCAGCGGAGTCAGTTTTTGATATCCCCTCGGTAGAGATATCCTTGCATCATTCGCAATTTTGGTATCTTAGGTCCAAAATTTGCGTCTTCTGATATTTAAGTCTCTTCCACCCTATCAAAACGAAGATTTTCAATCTTCATGTCTCAGGTTGAAGAAACTTAAATAGGGGAATCTGTCATACCCCAATTTTTGACCTAAGATACCACCTCATATCATAGCATATGCATCATTTGCATCTTTAACAAATTGCATAGCTTGTGTTTGCTACTTGTGACTCAGCAGGATTTAATCAGGAAATCACTCATCAGTACAAGTAACAATCAATTAGGGTTTTGTTCTCCCTTCATCTCAAAAGAACTACCTTCATCAACAATCAACATTTGGTCCTCAGAGATTCATTTCAACAAGCTCAACAGCTTTGAATCGACTGAATTAGGGTTTTGACAGAAGATAGCATACTGTGGACCTCCGATTTTTTTAATTCCGGGCCATACCTCTGATCTGTAGAGATACGTGAACTGACTCTTTTTTGTCGCTTAATGCTTTCGCATTTTTGAAAATTCACAGAGTCGCCACCGACCTTTTATTTTATCCAATTAAGGAAAGGTTTATAAAAGAAACAGAAAAAAGACCTTTAAGAAATTCTGGGTAAGGGGGTAGGTTATACAAAGGGAAGGTGTTAGCACCCTTTGTATCCATGGTTATCCATGGGCTCTTAAGTTTGCTTAGCTCACTTGTTTTTCGATCACTTTTCAATTGCTCTGAAATTGCTCATATGTGGTTTCAAATACCTTTGTAATTTGAATTTTGTAATGATCCGTGTGTGGATGTATACAAAATGCTTGTTTATCTTTCGAAAGATGTTTTGAAAAGAACGTTAACTTTGTAATAACCCGTGTTTGGATGTATACAAAGTATTGTCGTTTTTTGAAAGTTTTGAAAAATCAACATTGTATGAGAATTTTGTTTGTTTTGATTTGAGCAAGCAAACTAGGAGGTCTACCCTGAGTTGTAAGGTCTTTATCCTATTTCCTTTAAAAATCTATCCTTTCACCGGATATAAAAGCAAGGTTCGATTTTGTACTCAAAACAGTGGAATTTTGACTTTGATTTTGAAAGGAATGAGAAGGGATTACCTTAAGAGGTGCAAGTGTGATTGTGATTGGATTAAGATATTTATCTTTGAAGTTAGTGATCTAACGGTTCAATTTTATCTTTGACATACACGCAGTTTATATGTGCTGGAAATTAAAATGCGGAAATGTAAAGTGCGGAAAGTAAATCTACGCTATTACATCGATTGTGCAGGAAACGTAAACTAGCCTATTTACATGAATTTGACATCCTATACATTTATCTAGGAATTTTAAATTGCAAGAAAAATAAAAGGCATGTTTTTGGATTTTTTATGATTGATTTTAATTATAATTAATGCATGATTAATTAAATTAAAATGAAGAAAAAAGATGAAAATAGATTTAAACCTAGAAATTAAGTTTAAAATATGTACAAAATATTTGTCAATTAATTTTAAAACAAAACTAATTTTTTTGGAATTTTTGAAATTTGATTTGAAATTGATTTAAGTTAATTAAAACATAATTATGCAAATAATTATATAAATAATTAAAACTTAAAAAGAAAATTATTCAAAATATGTACAAAATTAGTTTATAATATATAAACAATATTTTATATAAAGAACATTTTTTTTTATGATTTTTTGATTGGTTAGAATAATTAAAAAGCAAATATATAAATATATACTAATTAATTATGCAAAATATTGAAATTTTGAAGAAAAATAAAATATTTTTATTTCAGAAAATAATATATTATTTTAGAAATCTAAAAATATTTTTTGTGTATTTTTTTGGATTTTTAAAACTATTTTTAATTAATTTAACAAAGAAATTAAAATAAAATAGAAAATAAAATAGAAATAAAAGGGATACTTATCAGGTGTGATGGGCTGGAAAGTGCATGATATGGACTGCTTGTATGATGCGTTGGATTGGCTTTGAGATTGATCATGTGGCTCATATTGAAGAGAACATGGTACACTTGTGTTGACCAGTCACGTGGGATTATCAAGACCTTTAGTAAGTCAGACTGGCCCCACTTTTGCCTGCGTGGACGAAGACAAGTTGACTGACGAACCACGCTTGGACGCGTGGTCGTCTTCAACCTCCATCTCTTTTATTTTTTTAAACAGATAGCGGGGGTTTTTAACCTCCCCTATTTGTACGTCAGAAACGCCATTTTTTATGGCTTCATTAACCTGCAAAAATAAGTGTTAGGGATAAAAACAAGTGACCCAGATCTACTTAAAATCACCTCCTGAACACGATGGTGGTGTTAGTTTTGCCATTTGGGCGCTGTAACTATGGATTCGAAGAGGTTAAAGCTTAAGCATGCAAGAACACTTGTTAATGGCATAGAGCTATCCTCACGTGGAAACTCACATGTTAAAGCCCAGACCTGCCCTATAGGACCTCATGAACTCATTAGAATGATTAGTTTATATTGAGGTTAATAAAATATAGGAAAACGAAAATTGATCATGTATGAATATGAAGAACACTTATGCACGTGATACGACTCTCATGGGACCACACAAAGAGTTTGTTCTTACTTTATATGATCTTAGAAGATGATTGGAATGATTGTATTGTATTGATATTGATTGGAAATATGAAATTGAAAATTACAAAGTTATGGAATTTTGAGAGAAGTTTGGTGTGTTTCTATGCTATGCTTGCTATATTTTCGTGGGTGTCTTGGCTCTCTTTGTTTGTGAAATATGCAGCTTCATTTATAGGCCTTGGAGTGCTTAAATTTGAAGCTAAAAGCAATGATTGCTTTTGTTGAATTTTGACTTTCAAGCTTGGAACTCAAGCAACCTTGGCTTGCTCTTTCCTTAGCCTTTCCTTGCAGCTTTCTTGCTGCATAATTAAGCCACATGTGTGAGCTTTTAGCTTAGAAAATAAGCTATGATTTATCCTTCCTTTTTTCCTTTTTAATTTAATCTTAAATGATAAAATTAAATCAAAAAATGGAGAAAAATGATGTGGGCTTTGTCTTGGTCGTGGGAGGCCCATAGTAACATGGAAATGATGTTTGAATGCTGAAAACTTGGCCCCATTTGGAAAAAATGCCATTTTGAACAATGTTGATTTCATGTATTTTTCCAAAATTTAGCCAACTTCAACAAGGTGTAAATCCTTCAATTTTTGTCATATGAAGGAGATCTTGCACTTTTTGGAAACCTCAAAGAGTCTTCTAACCAATGCCTTTGGTCTCATGTCAAAATGATTTTTGAAGCTCCTTGTGTGTCCTTTTGAAAAAAGTGTCTTTTTGTTGACTTTGAAAATGACCTGTAATGTCTTTGATCATATTTTTCAAATGGTGAATCCAATGACCATGGGATCAATGGCATTTGAAAGATAATTGAATTTCCTTCAAAACAAGCTTTGGTTTGAATTTTTTGGATGAAGGATGAGAGAGTTATGATCAGTCAAAGTTGAGTTGACTTTTCAGGCAAAAACCCTAATTTTGAATCTTAGGGTTTTGTTGATTTTTGATCTTTCCTTGATGAATTATGATCATCCAATGATCAAATGATGAATCCTTTGACAAAATATGGACTTTGACAAAAAATTTCATTTTTGACTGTCTGTTGACTTTTTTGGTCAAACGGGTCGTCTGTTGACTGTTTGAGCTGCTGACGGTGCGTCTGAGTGATTTGAAGTTTGAAAATTTGTATGATGGTACTTTGAGATATATGGATGTGTATGAAATCCATTTGAGCTCTCAAAAACTTGTTGCTCCTGTAAAAACAAGAAAAACCCTGATTAGGGACTGTTTGTGTAGGAGACAGTTAAGCGTACCTGATTTTTGTGCAGTGTTGAGTCTCTGCTAATCGCGTGATATTCAGAAGACTTCTAGAACAAAAATCTTGGAATTTTGATTTGTGAAAGATTGATTTGATTGATGGTACAAAACACTGAGAATTGTACTGCCAGCAGTTTGGCTGTCAACTGACTGTTCAGGTATTGATGTAGCAGTTAGAGTGAAAAATCAACAGTCAAAGTTAATTTTCTTTTTTGTTGTTTTTTGTTTTTGTTTTATGTGAAAAATGAAAGTTTATTTACACGACTTGTTAGAAAAACACAGACATAATAAATAACTAATATTTACGGTATGCGGGCAAAATTACCGATAATAACCCTGAAAATCATTTAATGCACAGAAATAGGAATATTTGACTGGCAGAAAACACACAAAATATTATCTTAGAAATTAAGCAATATTATGACAAATAGTACAACATTTAATACTGACAGTACAAATATCACATACTATATTGAACAGTACGACGAATAAACGGTACATTTAAGAAATAAGAAATACGGCAAATTTTAAGAATGACGATTAATGACCCATGCTATGAACAATAACATGTAGATGATTGGGAGTGCAACCATTGCAGGTCCACACTCTTCAGGACTATGTAGGCAGAAGAAAGTCATGATCACCGTAGCAATGGTGATGACTGTAAGAAACAGTGTCTCTATCCACTTTGCCATTCTTGTCAGGGAAGAAGAGAAAATAGATATGAGGTAGGAATTTGAAAGATGAAGTTGGAATTTGATGTGAGATTTTATGGAAGAAAATAGAGAGGTATTTATAGAATGGAAAGAAGGATAGAGACGTTGGGGAATGATGTGATTCCGTACAAAAGGAAAATTTGAGTGGAAGTAAGATTTGAAAGAAAGTGTATGATAGTGTTGGAAAAAGGAGAGATTTGATTTTTGAAAAAGAGATTTGAAAAGATTTTTGAAAATAATGGAATATAGTACAAAAATTAGTGGGAAACAAAAGATAATAATAATCTACTTGTTACCAGTACAGTCTGAGTTTCCTGATTCTGCGCCTGCAAAAAGATTTAACTCTGTACCAATTGTGTCGGTACTATTTATCTGTAAATAAATAAATAGCATGTGTGAAGTAATAAACAGTATTTGGTGTTTGCGTAAGAATAAATTCAACTGCAAGCCAAATTACTGTATAAGAAAGATTCTAAAAACTAAGTATTTCATATGTCAGGATATTTGTTGAAATAAAAAATCCATGATTATATGAGACCCTTAATTTTCAGATTGGAGTTTTCTTGAAAAATATGTGGGCAAATTTTGGGGTATAACAGTTTCCAATTACCTTTTTCTGCCTAGGTAATTTAACAAGCCTACAAGTATGATTTTTCAACCACCCTTGATTCCAACAGTTCTCAAATACCTCCCTGAAGGTTTTTCTTCTTTTATTTTGCAGTCCTTCAGCCACATTAAAAATATTATATCCAAGACTAGCATAACCGTCCGTTTGAGATGCTACAATAATCCTCCTTACCTTATCATAAGTCAAATTATAATCAGAGATCTCTTTAATCGTTCCCTCACATCTACTAGTATCTATAGTAGGTAACTCCACCTTAAACTGAGTTTCTCCGTTATATATAGTTTCTACCAGGTTTCTCCCTTGGTTTTCACTATTCTCCCTCTAAAGAAATTCAATACCAACCAAGTAAGTTGTTTTAATCTCAACTCTTCCCCCAAAAACTTAACAACAACTTAGCTTTTTATCCCTTGATTTCTGCAAAATTGATTATACTCCTCTTAAACATTCTCAAGGCATTCATAACTCCTTAAACTAAAATCTCATAGTTCTTCCTTATCATGAAAGCCTCCACTGGTTAACGATGAATGAATAACAACATTTGAACATTCTAAAATATATAGACCACATATTTTACCTTTTAGCAATAATCAATTCATCACGCGAAATCTTCAACACTCCAACGTTCAACTCTAGTACAATAGCCTAGATCATCAAACATACTTATAGATAACAAATTTTGCTTGAGTTCTGGAACTGATAAGTGTCAAAATATAGTTATTTTGTGTATATAATTTATGGCACTTATCGATACTTTTTGTTAATACCGTTTGAATAATTCCCCATTTTCGTGTAAAATTCATATACTTTTTTAATAGTGTATTTTCATATACTTTTATACTGTTTGATAGTTTTTGTATCTTTTTGTATGTATTTTTGCGTATTTGGAGCCTTGAGGAATAAAGTGTCGAAGACATGGCTGAGAGCGCAAGCTTGGAATAAAGACTAAAGTTCTGGTATAGGGCGCGTCACGCACACAATGAGCGCATTGCGCGACCTGGGAGTAAAAGAATAAATTCTGACAGTCTCGGTGGCGCATCGCCCGCTCTTAGGGCACATCACGCTCTAGGGCGGTTGGTACATAAGTGAGAGGGTGCATCGCGCGCTATAGGGAGTATCGCGCGCTCTGCGTATTTCAATTTTTCTATAAATAAGACAACTTTATTTTAGTTAGGATTAATCATCTATTCTTTGACAAAGTTGAGTTCTGATCCATTCTTTGTAGTTTAGAGGTTCAAGCAACACTATTGGGTGGTTCATCATGTCGATTGAACGCGGGTGGTCTCTGATTGTGCCGAAAGCTCGAGAAGTTTCCAGTTGTTCCTCTTGTTTCCTTTGACCCATTCCAATGGTGGGGTTTGTATGTATATTTTCCTCTTTTGTATGTACATTTGTCGATATTGGGATCGTTTATATAGTTGCTTTACAAATTATTATTGTTGTTGTTCTTGATCTTTTTGCTTAAATGCTTTGGATTTGTGTTGTTGTTGTAGAAATAGACATCCTAGATCTTGATTATGAATGATAACTATTAGTTTCTAAGCTCTAGACATAGATTTGGGACTAATAATCGTAATGGGTATCGAGTTTAATGCATCTGTGTTGTTTGTGTCAGTGGAGGAATCGCTGATGTGAATAGTTCGGTTGAGCTCTCGTCGGTGTTGCAGAAATGGGCACTAATATGGCGTCTCGAATAATGCCCGATGATTTTGATGCGTATTGTGAGTGAGTTACGATAAGATCTTCAGATTTAAGTATTCGACGGGTTGAGTAGAAATATGATTCCAAATTGAATTATCTTAAGCTATAATAGATTGTTTATTTGCTTTTATTTACTTTTCCCGCATTTACCTTCCGCAAACCCAATCATGAAACTTAGAATACGAAATAGTTGAATGGCTGTTTTTCTCTACCAATCTCTATGCACTACGATACAGTATAACCTATATCATCCGGTAATAATAAACCTATTACTTTTTGCTTGTCGCGTTACCGCTTCAACAGGAACATACCTCACATTGTGAATAAGAAGTTCACGATCATCAAACATTTTAAATTTGACTGTACCAATACCATGAACCTTGCATGCTTTATTATCACCAATGCAAACTACTCCACCTTGCACCATCTTCAAAATATCCTTAATTGTTAGAATAAAAGATATAATTATACTCTTATAATATCTCTCAAATATTATAAATATCTTATAGTGTCTCTTACATTATTATAAATATATATCTTATAATAGAATTTTATAAATATATTATAATATCTTTTTATATTAATTTATATGATGTCCCAATTAATATAAAATATTCTAACATTAATGAATTGATCAATGAACCGAACCGACCGAACTCGATACCTATAAATTGCTTGAACCAGATTACTTTTTGACTTTCTGATTTTTGGCAATTTTGAAACATATTTTCTTTTTCTTCATCAATAAAGATTTTAAGGCATATTTACAATATTAATTATAATTAATTTAGTTAAGTTAAACATAAAGTTTTTACAATTGAATATTATATTTATCTAATTGCACATTATTTGTTAATGCGTGAGGTACTTTTAGTAACGAGAGAATTGAGAAAATAAAGAAAATAAGAATTATATTATTGAATTGAATTGTACTATGACTATTTATATACAACCCTGATTGGGCCTGGCTTATACAACCTTGATTGTGCTTAGCTTAATACAACCCTGATATTATTAGATTAGATTATATTATATTTGATATTATATTAATAATATCAATCCCAATAATATCTCAACAAATACCAATAATATCTCAACATATCCCCTATAATCCAAGTTGTCGAACAACTCTAAAAATAGTCAATCTGAACTATTCCTATTTTTCTTTCTCAAATTTAGGAATTTGTCAATCTTCAATCCTTTGGTGAAAATGTTGGTCAACTGTGCTTCACTCGAGCAACGACTAACTTCAAGTTCACTTCGATTTACCTTTTCCCTCAGGAAGTGAAATCTAGCTTCGATATGCTTACTCCTTCCATGCAGAACTGGATTCTTTGCCAGATTTATGGCTGACTTGTTGTCGATTTGCAACACAAGAGGTCTCTTCACTTCGACCTCCATTTCCTTCAAGTACTGATCTTATACAAATTGCTTGATATGAAACATAAGATCTTGCTATATAGTCAGATTCACACGATGATAATGCCACCACAGGTTATTTCTACGAACACCATAAAATTTGGGCACCAAATACTTGAAAGAAATATCCAGTTGTGCTTCTTCGATCTTCCTTATCTCCACACCAATCAGCATTTTAGAAGCAAGCAATTGTTGCTTATTTGCCTTCAGACTCTCGTTGAAATAAAATTCTATCGTCTATTGATTCTTTTAGGTATCTGTTATATCCCAAAATTTGCTCGCGTCTTTTTTTCAAAGAGAAGTCATCAGACTTCTGTCTAAAAATTTGAAGTTTTATACAATCTTGGATTTTTATTTCATAAATATCCTGATTTTATGAATACTCAATTTTTAGAATTTTTTTATACAGTATTTTGGTTCTCTGTTGAATTTATTCTTACATAAACGCCAAATACTGTTTATCACTTCATACACTGTTTATTTGAGATTTATTTTTAGATAAATAATGCTGACGCAGTTGGTACAAAAATTAAAATTTGCAGGCGCAGAGTCCGGGGTTTCAGATTATACTGGTAACAATTAAATTATTATTGGTTTTATTTCCCACTAATTTTTATTTTATACTATATTATTTTTCAAAATCTCTTCTTTTCTTTTCAAATCTCCTTCTTTCAAATCAAATTCTAACTTTATTCTATACCTCTTTCTTTTTAAAATCTACCATATTTTTTTCAAATCCTACTACCATTCAAATTTTCCCTTTTACGGTGCCACTCCATTCCCCAACGTCTCTATCTCTCTCTCTTTTCACTCTATAGATACTCCTCATTTTCCCCATAATTTCTCACGTCAAATTTCACTCATCTCCCAAATTTCTATCATACTATCTCCTAATCATTTCTCTCTTCCTCTTCCAAAAAATGGCAAAGTGGTGGACTCTTGTTCTTATAATCTTCACTGTTTTTACAGTGACCATGTCTTTTTTCTGTTTTAACAATCTCGAAGAATGTGGTGTCGGGATGCTTTTGATTCTCCTAGCCATCTGGCCATTGTTGATTTTGGCTTGGATTATCAATTGTAATTAGATTGTTTCATGTTTGTCGTGTTTATCATTTTCAAATAGCGTACTGTTCATTATATTTGTCGTAATATTGTGTTTGTTATATTTACCGTTATTTAATATTTGTATTGTTCGTATTAAATATCGTATTGTCTATTGTACTATCGTTTAATTATTGAGATAATATTATGTGTGTTTATTGCTAGTTAAATATTTATTTTTCTGTGCATTAAATCCTTTTTAATTTTATTATCAATAGTTTCATTCGCGTACGGTGTACGTTTTGTTTATTCTGTTTTTGTTTTACTAACAAATCATGTAAATAATTTTCCACAATCAACAACAAAAATGAAATGAAAAAAAAAACTAACTAGCTGTAATTGTTAAGTTTTCACTTTAACTGTTACGTTAATACCTGGACAGCCAGTTACCAGTCAAACCCGCTATCAACGCAATTCTCCGCATCTGTATCAACAGTCAATTCAACTGCCGCACCTCAAGATGTGCACTTCAAATTTCCAAGATTTTTTCTCTAGAAGTCTCCTGATAATCACATGATCAGCAGAGACTCAACACTGCACAAAAATCAGGTACGCCTAACTGTCTCCTACACAAACAGTCCCTAACTAGGGTTTTTTGTTTTTTCAGGAGAATGAGTTTTTGAGACCTCAAATGGATTTCATGGATTTCCATATGTCTCAAAGTACCACCAGACAAATTTTCAAACTTCGTTTCGCTCGGACGCACAGTCAACTACTCAAACGGTCAACAGACGACCAGTTTGACCAAAAAAGTCAACAGACAATCAAAAATGCAATTTTTTGTCAACATCCATATTTTGTCAAAAGATTCATCATTTGATCAATGGTTGATCATAATTCATCAAGAAAAGTTCAGAAATCGACAAAACTCCAAGTTTCAAAATTAGGGTTTTTTCCTAAAAAGTCAACTGAACTTTGACCGGCCATAACTCTCTCCTCGTTCATCAGAAAAATTTCAATCAAAGCTCATTTTGAAGGAATTTCAATTATCTTTTAAATTAAATTGGTCCCATGGTCATAGGATTTACCATTTGAGAAATATGAGCCAATAAACTACAGGTCATTTTCAAAGTCAACAAAAAGCAGTTTTTTGTCAAAGCCCATAACATCAAGATAACTTCTCCAAATGAAAAAAAGCTTCCCAAGTGGCTTGTAGAGAACATCTTGAGGATTCTAAAAAGTACAAGAACTCCTTCATATGATCAAAATTGAGGGAGTTATGCCTTGTTGAAGTTGGTCATTTTTTGGGAAAATACATGAAAACCAACATTGGCCAAACTTTAGTTTTTTTTCCAAATGGGCCTAATCTTTTGTGATCCAAGCATGTTTCTAAGATACTTAAGACCATCCACGACCCATTCATGATCCATGATATTTTTATTTCATTTTTTATTTAATTTTATTTCATTTAAAATTAAATTAAGAAGAAATAATGCAAGATAATTGCCAAAGTCTTTGTTTCTAGAAGTGGCTGCAATTCAAAGATAACAATCTGGTTGCAGAGGGTGCAGAGGACTTAGGGGAAATAGTGGTTGGGAGCAATGATCAAAGATGGCCATAAAATTCAAAGTTCTATCCATGGAAGGAATAGAAAATGGGAAAATATTCCACACTTGATCAAAGGCCAAACTCAACATTCAATCTTTCTCTATAAATAGAGAGCAAGCTTCAGCAATAAGAAAAAACACGAAATCCTCTCAAGAGAATAGCATCCTAACCTCTCCAAAACTTCAAAAAATCCAAAGAAACTTGTAAATTCGAGTTCAAACTTCCAGTCACTTTAAACTTCAACCTAACCCTTCAATCATCACCCGGAAGCAAACCAAACACTTCCCAATCCCTAATATCCAAAGATCATAGCCCAGAAAACACCTTCAAAATCTCAAAAATATTCAAGAAAACCTTAAAATTCGAAATCAATTTTCCAGGCTATTTCAATCCAAACTAGCCACCCAGATCATCTTCTGAGCATCCCAGGAGTTGATTCCATCCATCACACGAAGCCAAAGGTCCCTGAATCGTGCTATCAAGCTCCCACCGTTTTGGTAAATTTTCTTGAACCCATATCTCATTCATATGCATATATAAATTATATCTAACGTTTTGTTTGAGTTTGTGAAGTGATTTATAGTAGCTTTGACGTGCAACATGAAGCTTTAAGTCCCTGAAATACATCTTGCCATTTCCAACCGGTGCTATGTTCATAAGCTTCGAAACGCATTATACAGTCATTTTCAGGACCTGAGAACACCACCAATCGATCCACAAGGGTCAAATTAGGGGGGAGGGAGCACTCTTGATCATTTATATTCGCCATTTTTGCAGGAACAAGGAATGAGTCGCCGGAGAAGATGACTGGACTTAGGTTTCCGACGCTTCTCCGATCCAGTCAAAGTCCTAGCCCAGTCAGCGTCCTGCGTGGCGTTCTCCCTTTCCCTCATTGGCCAGTCAAAGCATTGAAGGCATGCGTGGCAAAACGACATAATGTGATTGGCTCTGGTTTAAGTTATGGGGCCCACATGTTTAAAAATTTGAAAATACATTTGCTTGTTGGACTGGGCCTGCACGCGTTTGCTCTTCACACCCGTTTTAAAGGCCCAAACGCAAAAAATAATTGATTTCAGTTCAATTTCCAAACTGCTTAATACACCCCTGCCATCTTAATTAATTAGTTTTTTTTACTTTTAATTAAATATCAACCAATCAAAATCACCCAAAATTATTTTTCTTCTAGATTTAGGTTTTATATTTTATCACTTAATTTCTGGACATAAAAAAATATTATTATTTTATTAGGTTAATTTATTTAGTATAATTAATTAGTTTAATTAACTTAGTATAACCTTAAAATCAATTCCAAAAATCACAAAAAAAATTAGTT
Organism: Vicia villosa; assembly: GCF_029867415.1. NCBI lineage: Eukaryota > Viridiplantae > Streptophyta > Magnoliopsida > Fabales > Fabaceae > Vicia > Vicia villosa. The sequence goes on along the minus strand of NC_081184.1, from coordinate 67,252,206 downwards.
TTAGTTTAAAATTAATTGACAACTAGTTTAGACTTAATTTAGATTTAATTAAATTAGGTTAGATTTTTTTTCCTACCATTTAGTCTTTTAATTAGGTTAAATTAGACTTTTAATTTAGTTTAAAACATTAAAAACATCAAAAAAAAAATGACTTAGGTTTAAAATAAACTTAGACTTAGGATTTTTATCTTATTTTCAAAACTTTATTTTTCCTCTATCATCCACCCTTTCCATTCCTCGATTTTATTTTCAACGTAATTTGTTTGCTTTATTCAAAATCCTGTAAATAATTTGTAATAGCTTAGATTTAATTCTCGCACAAGTAATGTAATAATCTAGCTTAGGGTTTTAGTTTTCGTACTCCCGATTATTATTGTAATCCCCTCCCCGAAGCCATGTAATTGCGTAGATTTACTTTCTCGCACTTTACGTTCCGCACTTTAAATTCTGTACATATAAAACTGCGTGTATGGCAAGAATAAAAACCGAAGCACTACATCACTAATCTCAAGACAAAATAATATCTGAATCAAAACACAATCACACTTGCACCTCTTAGGGTAATCCCTGTTACTCTTTTCAAATCAATCATACTGTTTTAAATGCAACTCAAATTCCTGTTTGTATCTAGTTAGGGAAAATTTTCTAAAAATAATAGGAAAGGACCTTACGAACTAAGGGTAGACCTCCTAATTGCTTGCTCACATAAAATCAAAACAAACATTGTTTTTTCGAAACAAAATTTCAAAAGACTATATTTTGTATAATTCCAAACAAGGATAATTACAAGGTTAAAGATCTTTTTCAAACCATCAAAACATCTTTCAAAGATAAACGCTTTGTATGTATCCGCGACAGTGATCACTACAAAGTTAAAATTCTTTTTCCAAAAGGATTTAAAACCACATACAAGCATTTCAAGCAAATCAAACGATTCAAACAAGTAAGCTAAGCAATTAAGAGCCCATGGATAACCATGGATACAAAAGGTGCTAACACTTTCCCTTTGTATAACCTACCCCCCGAACCCAAAATCTCTCAAAGGTCTTTTCCTGTTTCTTTTATAAACCTTTCCTTAACTGGATAAAATAAAAGTCGGTGGCGACTCTCTGCTTTTCGCAATTCAAAAAATTAAAAGAAGAGTCAGTTCTCAAAAAAAACCGAGGTGACAGTATCTTAGAATTCTTCTTGCAGCCTTCATGTGTGACACTCTTGGTTCACTCATGTATCTTCTCACTAATCCAACTGCGAAACCTATATCAGGTCGGCTGTTGCATACATATCTCAGAGATCCGATAATTTGGTTGAACAAAGTTACATCGACTTTATCTTCCTCTCCATGCTTCTTCAACTTCAAGTTTGTTTCGACAGGAGAGGATGCAGGATTCGAATAATCCAGATTGTCCAACACTTAGCAGGTTGCACTTCATACCAGGTACATAGAGCACATCTTTGATCATAGCTTTTCCTCCATTACTCATGTGAAAAACTATGATGTCAATACCTTCTCTTTGCAACGAACTATTATCAGCAAGTTTACCTTGCTCTTCTTCGACTCATTGAAATCTACCAAACACACCTTTTGACCAATCATGTGATTCGAGCAGCCCGAATTGAGAAACCAGATCTTAGATTCGACATGGTTATCTACAACTGCAGCCATAACCACCATACCTTCAAAATCATCTAAATCATTGCATGCATGATCCGCTCCTTCGTCCTTGTCTTTTGTCGTTCCATTGTCTTTTCTGTACCAACAATGTTTAGACAAGTGACCCCACTTCTCACAGTGATAGCACTACACATCTATCGCACGCTCGCGAAAAAATGAACAGAGTCGCCACTAATATATTTATCCCATAAAGGAAAGGAATATCAGAAAACCTAACAAAGGAAGGAACAGGGTCTTGCGACCCAGAGAATCTAGGTACGGGAGTCGGTTACGCAAGGGGAAGGTATTAGTACCCCTCACGCCCATCGTACTCGATGGTATCCATCTATGTTTGTTTCTATCTAAAGGGTGTAATCTATGTCTAAATGCAAATGCGAATGCATGCAGAATGTAGGGAAAATAAAGAATTGTACTCGCACGGGCCCTACCCCGTTGCCTACGTATCCTTTTCAGGAATCAGAGTTACCGTAGCTCGGCTAAAGATTTTCTGTTTGTTTTTGTGTTTTTTAGTTGGGCGGAGTTAATGCTCGCGCTCTTGCATAAGGGGACAGCCTAGGATGCAATAGAGCGGAGATAACAATGCCCTTAAGAAAGGAGAGAAGAGAGAGAGTTTGAGTGTTTCGAGGAAATCCCTAAGGCAAGGGAAACTCGAGTTACTCTTTGGTTTGTGTCTTTTAGAGTTTGGGAACTTACGCCCGAATGGTTCCCTAAAGCAAGGGAGATCCAAGCACTCGAATGATTCCCTAAAGCAAGGGAGATTCAAGCTTCCATTCCCTTTTTAATGATTTTCACTTTTTTATTAATGTTTTTTAAGTATTTTCTTTGTATTTTTTAAAGGGGATTTTATTTGAATATTTGTTAGATGTTTTATGTTGTAAAAAGAAAAGAATGAAAAAGAGGGAGACTAGCCTAATCTCTAAGCCTAATTAGTGTTATTCCTAAGTCTAAACTATGCTAAGCAAGTCTAAATATACACAAACAATACCGATTGATTAAAATCTAAACTACACATGGAAATACTCACAAGCAATTTGTATTTTTATTCATGCTAAAACTATTTTTGAGAAATAGAACGAAAAACTATGTATCTTTATTATTTAATAACCAATCAAAATTCAAAGAAATCATCAATTAAAAATCTAAACAATTAAACAATTATTCCTAAAAATCTAGTTAGTCAAAAAAACTATTTTTTTATCGTTTTTATTTGAAGAAATTGAATTAATAAGCAAAAAGTAAAAAGGAAAACTATTTTTATTTGCTTTTTTTATTAACAGCAAAAGGGGGGGCAACAACAATTTTAAAATGAACTAGAAACAGTTATAGCAAAATGGGCCAGAGAAATAGGGGGGTGGAGATAGCGTCTGCGTGCAAGCCCAGTTTCACATATGGTGGTGCGCTAGCAAATAGAGTGTATAATCTAGAAAATGTGTGTGGCCCAAAAGCGCAGAGGCCCAACGCATGCATTCCATTTATTCCTTATCTCAGTTTTTATTTCATGGCATGGTCATTTATTATTATGGTTAATTGTTGAGCAACGTATACACATGCATGTAGACTACATATCAATAGGTCGAAATGAAAATTAAATCAGATAGGACAAAATAGTTTCTGGACCAATGGAAAATTAGCACGTGATTCTTCCCAATCATTGAGATAAAACAAAATACCAAGCAGCTGGGAACGAGAGCCAATGAGCTCGTGACACGCAAGCGAGTTGACGAAATGAGCTTCAAAGACTCAGACGCCGGAGCACCGCTCCGGTCGTCTTCTCCGGTGCGTCTAACGGCGGCGACGGATGGTTATTTGCAGAAATTAACAAGATTAGTACTGTTCCACTCGGAATTGCGCGTAGAACACGGATCTGCCGTTATTTCTTTCTAATATTCTCTCTAAACCATGAACCGAGCGAGATTTATAAACCCTAGCATCTAACATCTTCACCAAAACGTATGCTGATGGCATCAAAATGAATCTTACGTTTCATTGAACTCAAATATGCGAATCAATCATTCAAACAGCAAGCATAGCACATGAATCGAGTCTAAAACGTAATCAATACAACACATAGCACCGAAAACATGTGAGCCTAATGCTCCAGCCTCCTTGGTGTGAGGAGCGCGCCAGATGCACATGAATCTAAGCGTACAATTCTAATCATGCTGAGGAGTTTCAGTGGCTTACCTGTTGAAGTTCTTGAATCGAAAGTTGCTGAGAAACTCTACGCTCTCTTGAAGAAGATAGAAATGGTGCGTGCTTTGATGATATCTATCACTTCAACCGATTTCTAAGAAGTATGCTTAGAAACTGTGGAGATCTTGAGCTCAGTGAGGTTCGCTTGCAAAGCAGTGATGTGTGATGATGATGAACGGGTGAGGATGGCGAGAGAGAGTCTGCAGTGAGGTTGTTGAGAGCTTCGTGGCAGTGATGGCAAAGATCAGTGGCTTGTGGTGGTTGCAAAGTTTGTTAGAGGTGTAACAAACTTTTTTTTTGGAGAATGAATGGAGAGAGAGAAGTGAGAGAGAAGAGAGTGAGGAAGTGGAGTGAAAGTGTGAATGAAAATGTGAATGGATCGTCCCTGAGAAGTGAGGGTGTGGATTTGTTTTTATAGGGCAAGGAAATCAGAATGAGGTGTGATTCTTTTAGTGTGGGACTTGAGATGACACTTAGTGCACAAGTTTGGCATTTGGAGTAAGCTTTTGATATGCTTTCACGTTGTAGCTAAAGTGCATGGCTAAAACAAGGCAAAGAGTGTGAATCCCTGCAGGTTGCAGCATTTGGGTGGTGCTCTTTTACAAAAACAGCTATGATTTGGCCAATCCCATGCGTGCCCATCACTAATCCAGGGTATCAACTCTAAGCATCTATATCTCGAGTCACAACTTACCATTTTCCTCAAACTTGTGATCAATGTGAAGAGGGCATAAGGCACAAGAGGTTTGATGTTTGGAAGATCTTGAATTGGTGTCTAGAGATGGAAGAAAAGTAGACATGAACTTGTTGTGTCATCCTTGTATAGACTCTGCGCGCATGTGACATGGAATTGGCCCAGATTTCTAGCAAGAACAAGACTTGGTCAGGACATAACTTTGAGTCTTCTTATCTTGCTCCACACACATTCAATAATTTCCTTCTATGGCTTGTTGGAAAGAGGACATAGCAATGAGTATTTTGACACAAAGCTTGACCTCAATGGGAACTTATAGAGGGAGAAAATTGGGCTTGAATTCAGCCCACCATGTGTTTGTAGAAATGCCTTGCGCATGACCTGGATCTTGGCCTGCCTGATGCTGCATTCTGGCCAGTGTGAGGGCATGACTTTGGAAGCTTGCATTTGGTTCAATATCCACTCAATTGACTCAATTCTTGTTTCATTGCATAGAGGGCATGGAGGAGAAGAGATGCATACCAATTTTGCATTCATAGCATATTTGTATATCTCTAAAATTAGCTTGAGATTTGGCATGCCACGTGCTTGATGAAATGTCCGGTCATGACTTGGCCCATGACTTGGAATGTGACTTAGATCAAATGAATCTTCAGCAACTTCAAACCTCAATAACTCTCTAACCAAGCTTCAAACGAAAAAGTGTCCAACTACAAAGTTGTTCTCCTCCACGAGAGGAACAACTTTGATGTTGGAAATTTCTCCAAAAAAATGCCATTTGCCACGTGTAAATCAGGGCTGAAGTGGACTGCTCATCAAGATTTAAAGCCTTCAAAAATTTTCTAAGTGTCAAAACTTTCCACTTTTGTCATTTTTCTATTTTTGGCAACTTTTGCCAAACTCCTGATTTTATCCATTCTTCGACTTTTCTTGGTTGAATTTCCACCAAAAGTCAATATTTGAATAAATCTTCTGATTTTGACCCGAAAGTCAACTGTTCTGATTTTTCTGATTATTGATGGAATTCTTGATTAAATCTCCTCCAGTCAAATCCAGTCAAATGAATACATCCACATAGTCAATGTGAAAGCTTCTCACTCATAAAATCCATTCCTGATTAAGTGTTTACCAGAAATTCAACTGGTTGACTTTGGTCAAAGAAACCCTGATTAAGAGGATCAGGTAACTTCTAAGCTTGTACATTCTTGCCAATGCTATGAACTGGATGAAAACCCTGATTTCAAGAGGTCTCAGGTAAGATGATGACACCCCACATTAGGCTTCAAGTCTCTCCTTCTGACCAAGGACCAATGATACAGATGCATGCAATGATATGACCTAAATGGATGTATGTTTATGAGTTGCAAGCTAGATAAATAAGGGTAGGACAAATTTGGGGTATGATAGTTGCCCCTATTTAATCATCTTATACCTGAGGGTGAGATAGGCGCTAGCCTTTCGAACATTCGAGGTAGAAGAAGATTAAATATCAAGACCTGAAATTTTTCCTGAAATGATGGTGGAAGTGTTATTCTTATTTTTGTTTTGATATCTGCTGGGGAAAGAGAATTTTTGTTTTTTCTGGTGGAAGAATTTATGGTGAGTAATGGATTTGAATGGTGGTAGTAACATAGCCGAGGTGCCAATACAGGTTTTCAAAGAGAATGGTTATATGAGACAATGACTGAAAGGAGAAGATCTCGTGCGATCTACGACTCAACATCGGGAGAAGACCTCGTACGATCTTCAAGACTGAAAGGAAAAGATCTCGTGCGATATATGACTCAACATCGACTCGACAACAGGAGAGGATCTCGTACGATCTTCAGGACAGAAAGGAAAAGATCTCGTGCGATCTATGACTCAACATTGACTCGACAACAGGATAGGATCTCGTACGATCTTCAGGACAGAAAGGAAAAGATCTCGTGCGATCTATGACTCAACATCGGGAGAAGACCTTGTACGATCTTCAGGACTGAAAGGGAAAAGATCTCGTGCGATCTATGACTCAACATCGACTTGACAACAGGAGAGGATCTCGTACGATCTTCAGGAGTGAAAGGGAAAATATCTCGTGCGATCTATGACTCAACATCGGGAGAAGACCTCGTACGATCTTCAAGACTGAAAGGAAAAAGATCTCGTGCGATCTATGACTCAACAACAACTCGACATTAGGAGAAGATCTCGTACGATCTTCAGGACTGAAAAGAAAAGATCTCGTGCGATCTATGACTCAACATCGGGGTGTGAATAACAAACTCACGACTCACAAGAATTGAAGAAGGATAAACATCAACAATGAGGTTGGAGAAGGAGAAGATTATCAATAATACTGAGGCTGGGGATTGGGAATTGGGTTTGAAATGGTTTGCCAGGACGGGAATTGGGCTTTGAAAGGGTTTGCCAGGTTGGGAACTGGGCTTTGAAAGGGTTTTCCAGGTTGGGAACTGGGCTTTGAAATGGTTCGAAGGTCGGAAGGCAAAGGATTCACAACACGGGGGTTGGACCTGAAATTTTGTCCGCATGAGGGAAGGGGACCACAGAGACTAGTGACGACTAGACTCGATCAAAAGACATCGGTAGACATTGAAGAATCACGAAGATGTTGATGCTTGCGAAGCATAAGAAGTACATTAATCCCTCAGGCAAAAAGGCGGGGTGTAACTCTTCAAGAGCGACAATCGTTCGAATTGCCACACACCAAGTATGGTTATTCAAACGATTGAAAAATGAGATGGGTTGAATGCCCACCCTCATTCGCACTCTAATTTACGCGCAGCACACGGGAAATAACCCCGACAAGACTAGTAACGACTAGACTCGACAAGAAGATGATAGTAACCATTGGAGATCACGGAGATATCGATGCTTACGAAGCATAAGACTTACATTAATCCCTCAGGCCAAAAGGCGGGGTGTAACTCTTCAAGAGTGGCAATCGTTCGAATTGCCACACACCAAGTATGGATATTCAAACGATTGAAAAATGAGATGGGTTGAATGCCCACCCTCATTCACACTCTAATCTGCACGCAGCATACGGGAAATAACCTCGGAGACAACGATTCTGACAAAGAAAGACATTGCATCCGATCCATGTTGGAGAGAGAAAATGAGACTTCTTTTGGGGATTAAGGATACCAGGTATCGGCACCGTGGCATAAGGAGATTTGTAATGTAGTAGCAGATATTAATCGGAGTTTGTAAGGACAATATTTTATGGGGAAGTATCGTCGTCTTGATTGAGTGCTGATTTGTGTTATCTGGCTTATGCTTTGTATGCATGTTTGAATTTTTCTATGGCGTAATGCTCCATTTTGATGGATATGCTACGCTTTTGAGGATGCAATGTTATATGCAGTGAACGCTATATGCAGAGTGCCAAATAAAGGCATTAATGAGGTAAACACCAAGGAGAATCCCCTTAGTGTTAAGAATTATGTACAGATGCCAATAGATATTGGACTTTGACTTGCAAGATGCCCCTTCTGGTTGTTGGCTTGTAGAGTCTAAAATAACTTCTGACTTCTCACCACATGCCATTGTTTGGAGGATTTTCACCTTGAGGAGATTCCCTCGATTCACCATGTTGGGGATGAGAAATCCAGATAAGGAGCCTTGATTAGGGAAGTAGAACCTCTCCTGGGAGAAATAAACTCTAGTGCTTGGGGAGAGAATGAGTTTCCAAGAGAAATCCGACGCTAAAAGATAGGCAAGATAACTCAAAAGATTGTGCCCCAAGCTTCATGACCCATGAAGAAATTTTCCCTAAAGGATTCTTGGAGAGATTTGTCGAATCTCGACGTAACTGCCCCAGATTGGTTGAACTCAAGAGAGATTCCTCGACATGATTGCCCCCAGATTGATCAAAGTTTGAAGAGATTTATCGACATAATTGCCCCATATATGCTGAATTTGAGAGGTCAAACCTCGACTTAATTACCCCTGATTAGGTACACTTACTAGAATCCCCAAGCTTTCATCGTTTTGAAGTCAAACAAACATGGAAACAACTTTACCACGCTCAACGGAATCTTCAAACTCTTCCCCTCAGGGTAATCAAAGAAGGCATTTGCTCAACAGAATATTCATGCCTTTCTCTTCAGGGTAGTCAATTAACAAAAGTATCAACTACCCATGCTCGACGGAGCCTTCAGGCAACATGCCTATTGATAATCAGTCTCTGAAATGATTGGCTTTTTACTCCACAGAGTTCTCAAGTCTCTTTACTTTAACATGATCAAGCTCTTCACTGATTCTCATCTTGAAATTTCTTTGACGTTTAAGCGGATGTTTTGTATGCAAAAGAATGTTAACTCTAAGAATGATAATTCTAATGCAAAGCGTATGTTAGTCTTGAAGTTTTAAAACTTTTTATGAAATGAGGTTGCGACCTCTTGTGACTGAATCACTAGTTGACACAAGCTCGATTTTTGTGTATGGAAGATAAAGCAAACGTACGATACCAACATGGATATGGGTTTCACTTCATTGGGAGTCAGTTAAACACTATCTCATTGGAGTGCGCTTTTCGAAATAAACCCTACTTCAATTAGGACTTTTAAGGGTTGTAACTTGGCCGGGTTAACGGTTTTGGAAACAAAGGATTTTTAGGCTCAAAATTATTTGTACCCACCCCCTTCATGATGTTCTCCAATCCTATGTTCAGTTAACTCAACATGAGCGTTCATCCCTCACAAGGAATTTTGAGACGGTTGAAGAATCAATGAGCTTCTTTGGACATGGCAGTCACCTTATCTTTCATTTTTGGTGTCTGATCACACGACTTTGTTCTTTTGATGTTTTTCGCTTCTTTGCTTTTCTCTTTTTTGTTTCCCTAACTTTTGCCTGGACAAATTCTTTTGTAAATTTTTGAAGTCCAGCGGGATGCCCTAACTTTTGCCTAAG